>NC_135087.1:6064000-6684250 GCF_051107435.1 Chaetodon auriga
TGTATTTTCCCATGAGCTGCGGTCATGTTGCGGTCTTCCTGTGATCCTGCTCCTGATTGCTTTTGACAGCTTTATAAATATATGTGGGAAACCTGAAGACTTGGAAATGACAGTTATATACAGTAAGATGACGTTTCCTTCGGAGTCACGTGACTCTTTACAGTAAGTCCAACATGGCAGACGGAGTGGATCTTACGCGGTAACTAAAGCAACATTTCAACTGAAACACACAAATTCAACACTACTCTGCAACAGGACATCAACAATGAGGGAGAGACAGAAGAAAAAGAAGGGGAGGACGTGGGCGGAAGCCGCTAAAACGGTATTCTAGGTGTTTTTATTTGCCGTTTGTTGTGGTTGTTTTCCTTGAACGCTCCCACTTGTACAACTGTGTTTATGAGTTCATGACCTGCTGGTGAAGACGAAATGTTGCGTACACCGCGCGAGGCCCGTGTTGACGGTTAGACATTTGGAGGACCGCTGTCACTAGCCGTCTAGCCTTGCTCGTCCGCCCCTGTTGAGCAGCGAAATGAATGTCAGCTGCATGCACCCAAGCATCTACCCCAAACCCTTGTGCGTGTTGTGCCTGGACAGTGCGGGTGACATGTCCGTCACGATTTGAAGTCGAATAAAGTAACCATGAAGTAGCTTGAAGCACGTCGGTGTTGCGCGCTAGCCAGGTTAGCAGGCTAGCTGCGGCTAACTCAGTGCGTCAACAAGTTTGATATCAGTCCCGAATAAAACAGTAAAACATGCAGTGCCCGTGTTAAACTCGTGTCCCCTCTGTTGCTTTAACTCAGTCATGGGTCACTAACTTAATCCTTTGCATGCCAACGTGTGGCGAGATATCAGTACAGTATTGAGTGTTGCTAGCATTGTAGCTAGCTGTCTAGCGTAGCATGCTAATAACGACAGAATATCACAACTCCTAACAACTATTTAATAATTAAACCGTAACGTTGTTGCTTGTGTGGGTATCTGCTTTTAGCGATATAACGTTATTAGCTCCACTGAATTAACTGTAAGAAACAGTTTGCTCAGGCACCGTAGCTAACTCCATAGATAATACATTATAATAACGCTAACGTTAGTTTTTTAAACACCCATAAAGTCATTATTTACTGAGATTCTCAACATACTGCAGCAATATGAGGACATACGTGTACAAGGTGGGAGTACAATAACAGTAGGTGCTCATCATTAGATTTTTATTTTTTTTTTAACGCTAGAGTAAAAGTGTATTATAATATGTTTTTGTTGACTTTGCCATCTTGCTACATCTCTGTTCATGTCAAAAAATGTGAACTTCAGTAGTGAACCACCTGTTATTTATTATCAGCAGATGAGTTGAAGATGTGCATTTGGTTCAGAGTGGACCAACATCATAGCAGAAGATGTAAATCTATCAAAGCCAAAAAGCCGCAATGTTTGTGACAGGTTTGTGGTCATGATTATGCTGAGTGTTATATCCTGCACTCACAGAGTTAAGAGAGCTGAGGCTTTGTGGGAACCTGCTTGCTTCAGTAGCCTTGAAACACAGCATGAATTGTGACAACTACTCTGACTTGAATACTATAACTGATCAATGGTTTTATGATTTTTATTTTGTAATTCTAGGTCTTGGAGAAATACCCCAATACACCCATGAGCCATAAAGAGATCCTGCAGGTGATTCAAAGAGAAAGGCTCAAGGAAATAAGGTAAATATTTTCGTGACATTTGCTGCAGCGAATGCCCTTTAGATAGGAGACATTTTCATGAGAGAGAGAGCGAGGGACACCGCTTTCTCCCCCTGTTATTGATACCATACCATGTGCTTTCCTTTCTCTTGTTCACACAGTAACGATTATTTTACTTAATTAATAACTGTGTCATTTCTTTTTGTTTCATTGTCACTGTTCTCATCCAGAAGGTAAGAAAAAGCTAGACCCCCCCCCACCCCTTATCTTAACAAACTCACCGCAATGCCACTTTGG
The DNA here is from genome assembly GCF_051107435.1 of Chaetodon auriga. Taxonomy (NCBI): domain Eukaryota; kingdom Metazoa; phylum Chordata; class Actinopteri; order Chaetodontiformes; family Chaetodontidae; genus Chaetodon; species Chaetodon auriga. The sequence goes on from NC_135087.1 coordinate 6,065,977, forward strand.
TTTTGCCTTTTGCATGTTATTAACAACAACATGTACGAGGTTCAGTTGCATAAAGACACAGTGACTCACGATCATACTTCATCTAGATGCTCTATACCTATCTTTAGCCACCTGTTGCATAAAAACTTAATTCTGTTTTCCAGTTACTTGATGTTCTAACAAAATAAAGTATGAACACTGTGTGTTTGTAGACTTTATAGATTCAAATTGTTATCTAGCAGATATTATCCTGCAATATCTGTAAGGCTAACAAGTGTAATTTTCTTAATGAATAACATGTTGCACTTTTCTCAATCCCAGTGTATTTTATTACTAACCTTTTTGCTTTATGTGCTTAAAGTGATATACTGTACATGACAATGTAAAATAGCAGACATGGAAGTTGACAGAGTTGCATTTTTGCTTCACTATGTCACTCTGGATACGTATCTGGCATAACTGCTGAGGCATTATTGTGCGCTCTTAATTAACTCAAGTTAGTTTTGAAAACGTTTGACTTAACTAGAACAGATTTTTATGCAACAGACATAGTTACGTCAGACCAGTTTAATCTGAGAATGTCAGTTCCTCACAATGATTAGTTTAGTCTTGAACCAGTTTTATGCAACTGATTCTGTATAAAACATTCAGTAAATAGCCTCACAGCTATGCTGACGTGAACCTGACCTGAACTCACACATGTCCTCTTGATGCATGATAGCAATTTCTCCTCAGATATCAGAGCAGCACTTACCCTCCTTGCGTCTTTCTCCCAGCTGTCTGATTTATTGGGGAACAGATGTGTAATTTGCGTTTTTCTCCCATGATCTAGTGGAACCTCACCACTGGCATGTCTGAATGCGATGCTGCACACAAACTCTCGTGGCGAGGAGGGGATCTTCTACAAAGTTCCAGGCAGAATGGGGGTCTACACTTTAAAGGTTAGTTAGACACAAGGCAGCTGTCACTGCTGTGCCCTGTACGGTCAAATATTGAGAAATTGATTGCGAGAAAGATCACTCACACATTAATTTTGGTAATTGCAACCATTTGTCAGTCTACTTCAGAAAGCATAAATCTTGGTTAGCATCGTTACATGATAACCGAACATAGCTATGTTTCCACTCTAAACAATTTAAATGCTTTGGTGTGGGTGCAGATGTTTTTGGAATTTCTGCTTGGCTCTTCTTTTTCACTATCTTCAATATAACAGATATATGCTCTATGTGATCTATTTTTCATGTAGAAAGACATCTCAGATGTGGCGAAGGAGCTGTCTGAGGAGGGCTCTGAGGACAGCAGTGACAATCTGTCTGACTCCCACAGCACAGAAAACAACAGCGGTGCCATCACTCAAGAGGACAGGAGAGGAAGGTGGATGCGAAGAGGTACTGTGCACCGCGTATGGGCTCATTATTAACAGGTTTCCACACGTCCTTAAAATGTCCCCAACAAGACTAAAATCCAAAAACTGAATTTAAGAGTCACATGGAAAGTCAGAAAAACATAAAGTCAGTTTGTTCTGTGTGGTCATGTTCAGTCGTGTTCATGTTGAAAATGAATAAATCCGTTTTCTTTCTAAGTAATTCTGGGATTATGATTTTCTTTGCTAACCTTTGTACTTTTATTGCCAGTGGACGCGAAATAGATCTTAAATTGCATAACCTGCAGAAACCCTGTATTAACAGCTTGTATTCCACCTTTTACGTCACTTCTTAATGTAGGTTTACAGACCGTCACCTCCAAAAGCCTTTTTGGCTCAATCAGGATTCTCCCAAAAACACTTATAATAGCGTGATTGCATGAATATTTAACACAGATGTTAAAATGAATTATAGTGCATTATTTAAGTAAAAAATGGCTGTTGTTCAACAATCATTCAGATAGAATCAATAGAAGAGAAAGATACCCCCTTTTCCATTGGCTGTGACCTCAATGAGAATAACACAATAAACAAGGACTGTCGCTGCGTTCACGAGTTGATTTACCTCCCTCTGTTATGACACTTGAGAGTTAACGCCCCTTCTCAACCGTTGTTAAAAGTCATTGCGGAAACACAGGAAACCCGCTGAAGTAGCAGCAGAAGAGGCAAATTGAGAAAAGTGGCTTCCCCACAAACACAAATTACAGCATCTTGTCATAACATAATTCCTGGAATACACTGATCATCAGACATGATAGCGAAAGGTGGGTTTCATCTCTAAACAAACACTCTGCGTCCATAATGTCTTCCGTTAATTGTCAGCAGAGGGGCTGCAGACGGCGCATCACGGTCACATCGTAGCACTTTTTGCTCTTTTGTCGCACACCTGATTGTGCCTGATTGCAGTGCAACTTCAGAGAATGAAATTTTCTTCAAGTACCAATTATTTTGTTTTCCTCGGGCTGTGCTCTTACCGACTCTCATCATTTCTCTCTGCCACTTGAATATTTTAAGTGACTGTTAAAACAGGAAACTGTATTTTCTCAGTATGACCCGTGACCACTTCCTCATTATGCACAAGTTAGAAACTGCCAAGCAAATAACCTTGGTTTACATCTGAGTGGGAGGACTCCAATATAGTTTTATTTTTGAACTAATCAATGCAGAGAACCGCAAAGTCAAATGCAAATGAAGTGGCAACGAAAGAGAAACAAGCGGAGCTGCTGCGGTATGTAGAAAAGGTGTTTTTATCACAAATACACAGAAGTGAGGTTGCGTTGAACAATCTCCCTTTTGAGATCTTCAGCCCTTTTTTCGTAATATGATATTTTAGCAAGGTAAGATGATCTGCTCCTTTGTGCGCTGTATTGGTATCTGTTTCATCAAAACAAAAGCATGATGTGATGAAGCCTGTACCCCACCCTCAGGAAGTGTGCTTAGGAACATTTGTGTTGTGCTTTTGTATTTCGTAGTTCCCTCCAAGCTGCAGTCGCAGCCGTCGTCTCCGCAGCCTCGATGCTCGTCGCCTTCTGTCCCCACCAGTAAACTCATCTCTTCCTCACAGAAACACAGCAAGAAAGCTCTGAAACAGGTACTGATGACTCCTGCATTCTCTGTTTTTTAATTGTTTATTGTCATATTTGCTATTTGTGCAAAGTCAGATGTGTTCCTGCCACACCCTCATACTCACATACACCCATGCTGTATGAATCCCTGCCACCCCACTCTGCAACACACAAATACAGACGGGTGAAAAATTAAAGGAAAAACCTAAATAGAGGGTCACCACAAGCTTTGATTCAGCAAGTCTCTGAAGTTCTTCTGCAGGGATGGAAGACCGTCCATCCAAAGGAGCAGTGGAGAGCGCTGTCTAACACATCAGTCCAAAATCTTCCATAGGATGATGGTGATCACTCAGGACAGCTTTGTATTCATTTGCAGTGGCCCTTCTCTCTAAAGAGGCTTGAACTATACCCGCAAAATGGCCCCCACCCCATATCTGTACGTGTCAAGCAATCAGGCACGTACCGGTCTTTGTGTACGTTGAACATGCACTCGCCCACTTGTTGAGGATATGGTGAAGGATGACTCATCTGAGCGTATTATTTTTTCCACATTTCTGCAGACCACTGCCTACTGCACCGTCAAACATGCATTCATCTGTTCTGACTGTTCTAGCTGAAGCAGGCCTGCATTGACATTCTCAGTCACCTGAGGAGCTGCTCTCCAGTTTTTCCTCACAGATCGCACTCGACCGCTATTTCCGACCCTGTTCACTGACATCTTTCCCATAGGTCTAAATGCAGATGTCGCTTTAGTCATTGTTCTCATCGAAAAACAAGACAGTTGAGCAGTTTTTGAGACTGAAGCATCTGCGTTCGTTGTGTTTCTCCACTCATTCATTCAGGCTTTTCCTTTCATCTGTCTTATTAAGTATAGCAATGTTTTCATATGGTTTTTCCAGCACTGATGTACGAATTGTAGAGCTTTTAAATAAGACTCTTGTGATTCTGAGTCAGCTGTCCCTCAACAGATGAGGTTATGAATGTATGCTTTTTTCCACACCTCTAATCCATGTCAAAATACTGACTCATACTTTTCTGCAGATTTCACCACATTTATCTAAACTTTTTCGCTGACACGTTTGCTGTAAACATGCAAGTAACCCGTGTTTATCCTTCCATCCTCTGTCTGTGCAACATCTTGTGCTGATTATTTAAAAATAATGAGGCGTCAGGGAGAAATGCTGGTTTTACAGTATTAATGTCCACATAATCCACCCGTTCTACATTTTCCTATTGGCTGCTTTGTGCCTTTTGTGTTCCATTTAATTAGATTTCACTTGATTGCACAGATTGTAATTCACTCCATCTGTGCTGGTGTGGAATTTTCAGCTCTGGAAGACCAATTTGTATTCATTTACTGGGCGTAGGCAACACTAGAAGATGGCGATTTGGCTAAAATTTTAGTGCTGGAGAGACCTATTGTGTGTTTTTCTCCTGTGATTTTCTTTTTATCCAGTCCACTAAAACAAAAGAGAAGCACTCAGTGGACTGTCTTGGATTACTTCTTTAATCTGTTCACGCTGTGGCTGTGAGGTGATCAGACTTCTTGACAGATTTACAACAAAGAGATGATTTATTCTAGTGTTATGCAACCTATGTTTCATTGCTGCACTGTTATTTAGCTGTTATTTAACCAGGCAAGTGGCCCTGAGGGAGTAGTTGCAGGGAAACACATTCACACTCTCTTTTTCTCATACTGCTGGCTATTTGTTTCTTCCTTATTTTGCTTGTTTTCAGGCCTTGAAGCAGCAGCAACAGAGAAACCAGCGCAGACAGGGGGGAATGCCAACCACCTCCAGTCCCAGACTGCTTCTGAAAACCATCAAAGATATGGCTGACATTACTACAAAGACTGGTAGGTGGCAGTTATGATATTGTCAAATGCAGTATGAAATGAAATTAATTGTTACACACTGGGCTCGCACAATAGATGCAGATAGAAATCAGGTCAGACATTCAGTCAGTTTGGACATTTTACTCGTGTGCATTGCATGATATTACACAATATTGATGCAGTACAACAAAAGGCACTGTATAACCATCATCCAAACATGAGTCATGTAATTGGCAGCATCAGTGTTGAAACAGATCTCAAGGCTGCAATTTTCTCAGAGCTTTTCCTTCCGCTCCTTTCCTCTGTTCAAACAGACTTATGCCACCCAGTCGTCCCACGGAAGGTTTCCCAGAGGTCAGGCCGCCTCAGTGCCGGTAAGTCAGACATCGACTTACATTTAATCCAGTGGTTTGCAAATCGTAAAGGAAAGGCTGGTGATGCTCTGTATTTGTCTTAGCATCAACAAATCCCACGAAAACACCAAAACCAACAATGAATCGGTCCTATTATCAATTATTGCCTGTGTCGACAGAGCCGAGTATAGCATATGCCTTTTTGCCGTAGACCTCCATTGTTGTCCAGAACCTGTTAGAAACCACACCGTTGTGCTGGATGACGTGCTCTTTCATTACAGTGAACACCGTCAGTGTAGTTTATTCAGAGTTAATCTCAGCTACACTGTCCTGGCTCTGTAATTAGTGCACCAAAAATGTGTTAACCCACATCTTAAAATAGTCCCCAAGAAATAGACTGTTTACTCCTGTTTGATTAGCATTTACTGAAACCTACAGTGCCAGCTCTTTAGGACATTATTGAGCCTTTTTTTGAAAATAAGACTGAGACTTTATGCCAGAGACAGAGTAGATAAGTCAGAAAGTACTGAGGCAGACACATGCGTTGTTGGTTTTGGTCTTACGTGGGATCTGCTGACAATGAAGAACAACACCACAGCCTTATCCGATAAGAAAGTTTAAAATGATCTGACAGTTGGTGTACTCTTCCATCTGCCTGCTTGCTTGGACCTAGACTGAGTTAACAGCGTTTTTCCAAGGAGCTGAGGAACAAGTGAAATGATCCCACATTAGCGGAACCAAACGAAATCTAAATCTCCATGTCAGAGTAAATTACTCAAGGTGCCCATTGCAAGATCAACGGATTTCTGCCTTGCTGGATCTGTCTTGGCTTACATCTGTTTCCTGTTTTGTATTGCAGGGCAGTTGAAGCGCACCAAGTGTAAAATAGATGTAGAAACACCAGACTCCATTTTGGTTAACACCAACCTGCGGGCAATCATCAACAAGCACACCTTCTCTGTCCTGCCCCCAGACTGCCAACAGAGGCTGCTCAAACTTCTGCCTGAAGTTGACCGGCAGGTGGCTCTAAGATTATACATCCTTTTTATACTTGTGTTGCATTACCTAGCAGTAAATGTAGAGAGTGTAATATTGTTGCATGTCACTGCTCATCTTTCCTTTTAATTGTGGTATGATGTATTAAAGTAACTCACAAAATAGTTTGGAAATGTTTAGAAAATGTAGATAAGAAGATATGTTTAACATCTGTGTAATATCCTGTATTAACTGATCCTACATGTTTAACTGTACATCACATATAAGGAGCATAATTCAATGTACTGATGCAGATTGTGATTGTGATTGTGATGATGTTAGTCATAACATTGTGCCACCTCTCCCCAGGCTTGCATGGACGGCCTTCTGAAGGTCACCAGTTCTGCCTTAAACAATGAGTTCTTCACATCAGCAGCACAGTCGTGGAAGGAGAGACTGGCTGAGGGTCAGTGCAAACGCTTCCAGCTTATAATAACAGCATTCAATTGACGTTAAGTAATGTCATAAAGTACAATGCAACCTGTTTTTATGTAATGTTGTCCTTTACAGGGGAATTCACTCCTGAGTTGCAGCTACGAATGCGCCAAGAAATTGAGAAGGAAAAGAAAGTGGAGCACTGGAAAGAGGCCTTCTTTGAAAACTACTATGGTGAAAAGTAGGTTCTGCTTCATGATTTCAATTTCCACATATTTCATGATTTGCTAATCTGATACATCTTTGGAGAAGTTGGAAGCCATATTTTTTTCAGATTTTCCAAATGCCAAAAGGCAGTTCCTTTCAAAAAGCCCTCTATCTATTGGACAAACCGTAGAATTGCAAATCCAAAGGGTTTTTGTTTGCAACATCGAAGATCTAATTTCAGAAATGTGCTGTTATGAAATGGTGGTGTTTTTGACAGGATTATGTAGAGCTGAATGAGAGTCCAAATAGGATCTAAACATCTCCTCATCGCTCTCTCTTGTTACAGGAGTAGATGAAAAACTGGTAGGATTTCCTCTTGGAAACATGAAACTATGTTGGTAGTAAAGAATCGCTTTGTATCCAATGACGTCACTTTGCTTCAGGATGAGGCTCAATCAGACTGAATGAACCTGTTAGCTGCTTATCGAATTTGGAGGGTCGGTGATTGTGTTTCAGGATGGCTGTCACATGGGCCTCACTGGGTGACTTGCAAAAAAACTGAATATTTAAGTTTCCTAAATGCTTCATGTCATACTTCTTACTGTACTGTATAAGGCCTCTCATCACGCAGGGTTAAACACTCAGTTTTAAACACTTGATTTATGGATTTGTTTCTCTCTTTGTCTTTCTACCTCCCTGCTCTCTCTCTCTCTCTCTCTCTCTGTATAGTTCTGGGCTCAGCATTGAGGAATCCAAAGAGCTGACGAAGGCTGATCTGAATCAGGAGCCTGCCAGGCCCCAGTCCCCATCTCATCAGACAGGACCAACCGCTCAAGCTCTGGAGCATCCCATGGGCGCCAAGGACAGCAGCCAGACTGATGCTGCTGCTGCTGCTGCTGCTGCTGCTGCTGCTGCTGCTGCTCCCCCTGTGAAAAATACAAAGCCAACACAGGAGCCTCTGAAGGCACAGCCCGCTCAGAAAGAGCCCGTCTTCACCGCAGAGCCCATGAAGACACGGCGCTCACAGTCGGCTGAGGATCGTAGGTTGAACGCAGCGGCACAGTCTGCACCAACACCTGAGTGTGAGAGACGGACTGAACGGGCTGCTGTCAGTGGATTACCTGAAAAGGAGCATAAAGAGGAAGTGAAGGAGGAGAAGACAGATCTCCCTCAGTTGCCTGTGAAGAAGAGCCGGGCGCCAAAGGCTAGTTCAGAGGTAAAAGAGGATCCACCGGCGCCTGTGTTTAAGCCTGCTGAGGAGAGCGAAGAGGTCAACTGTGAGCCCAGTGACCCCACAGAGCCGCTGAAAAGGAAGTCTGTCGGTGAGATGGAGGGTGAAGTGACACCAGAGAAAAGGCCCCGTGTGTCCTCGGTTTCCTCTGTGTCTTCAGTCTCCTCCGTATCTCCTCCAGCATCATCCACATCCAGCCCCCCTACACCAACTCCAGCGAATCAGAGGGTTCCACCGCTCAAGGTAGGCAAATGTTTGTGAAGTCAAAGCCTCCTCTGTTCTGTCTGATCTTTTGAATGTCAAGAACGCTCCACTTGAAAGGTGGCTCTGACAAGTTTGCAGCTTGCGTCTTTGCAGAGGGGCAGCGGCGGTAGTCAGCGTGGATTCACAGCAGTTAGAGTGGATTCCAGTGACAGCCCAGAGTCACGGAGGAAGAGTCAAAAATGACCAAAATGTCCATAGGAATTTCTCAAAACCCCCCCTGCATTTCTCTGCTGTTGATCCTTATGCTCCAAATGTTAAAATCAAACGTCCCCAGTATATCCCTAAAGTGTTGTTTTGTTTATGTATATATGCATGTCTTGAAGTAAATCTGTTTCTCGTTTTGCAGATCCCAGTGTCGCGAATTCTTCCTGTTCCTCTGTCACCGAGCCAAGTCTCACCCAGGACTCCCCTCCCAGCCCCGCTTAGCAGCCCGGGCCGCACTGGTGCTCGCACTTTGGCTGACATCAAAGCCAAAGCTCAGCTTGCCCGAGCGCAGCGAGCAGCTGCCGCCGCAGTATCATCTGCATCGAAGGGAGCTGTGCCAGGCCCAGGGCCAGGGGGAGGCAGCGCTGAGCAGAGCCAGCCATCACCCAGCCCCAGCCCGACGTCCCCACAGGCGTCAGGCAGGTTACCATCCTCCGACAGCAGCAGCAGTCTGACACCACCCTCTCGCCCATCGGACTCTTTTGGTCAACAGAGCCCAAACCAAGCTCAAATGTTGTACTCAAGCATAACTGACGAAAAACACACAGGTCACTCTGCTGGTACTGTCGGCACAGGACCGTGTAGTGTTCAGAAGAGTTCAAACACATCAACGCAACCCACTCCTTCATCTGCGCACGCTCTGAAGGGACAGGAAAACCCATCACCTGCTGGATCATCAACCCGGACCAGCTCCTGTATCCCTGCAAACAACCCGCTGGTCACCCAGCTTCTGCAGGGCAAAGAGGTCCCATTGGAGCAGATCCTCCCAAAACCGCTATCCAGGGTGGAAGTGAAGGTGTCGGCCTTACCCTCTGGCAGTAAGGGGAAGACGTCCCTCTCTGCTGAGCACAGGGCTGATAAGCAGATGTCCCATCAGCTCAATACAGCAGGCCGAGCAGGAGTTTTCTCAGAATACACGAGACATCACAGGGAACTTCCTGATAAGGAGACTCAGGAGCAGATCCTACAGGCTCTAATGCAGAGGAAAGTCCAGCAGAACCAGCCTTATGGTGGTATGGGGCCTCAGCACCCTCAGTACAAAGTCCTTCAGCTGGCGCATGCAGAACAGCGTCAGGACCAGTCCAGGATCTCAGTAGGATTTCTTGGTCGTAAGAGGATGCCTAGGCCTGCCATGACAGGACATTACCTGCTCAATGTGTCCACCTACGGCCGAGGACCAGAGAGCAAGAGACTGCACCAGTCTGCCATCCCCAACACGTCTGTTTCCAGTGTAAAAAGGGAAAGCACAGAAGGAGAGGAGGCGGCTAAGGAAGAAGAACCAGCCAGGAAAGTCTTCTCTCCTGTTTCTGGGGTTAAAACAGAGCAGCAGGGATACTCAATAACCAAGTCCGGTGAAACGGGGAGCGTTCATCACTGCTCCGATGTAAAGACTGAGCCTGGATCAGAGGATAGTGCAGCCAGTGCCGACAACAGCAGCACCAGCACGACCGCCAAAGACACCAGCCCTTTTTTTCAGTCACACCGAAGGCACCTCGAACTCTGCAATAGTAATCAAGGAAACTCCGAGCCATATCGTACCCAAGTGGACCCCAGTCACCAGCGGCCGTCGGCCTTTCCAACCCAGAGAACGCTCGATAATCAGGAACCCGTGGCAGCATCGTGCTACGGTGGCACTATCAGCATGTCTGTACCTCACACTTTGAACCGCGGCGCTGCAGGCACCGGCTCTTCCACGGCCTCATCAGAGGCCGACGGCGGCGGCGTCCACGGGAGCGTCATGTCTTTCTCAGTGACTGTCACCACCATACCTGCCGGTCACCCGTTAGAACACGGCAACCAGGGCGAGCCGTCACCTGAACAGTCGTACATCGAGGGCTCCAACATGGAGGACGTCCAGTCTAAATGCTACTGCAGACTGAAGGCGATGATCATGTGCAAAGGATGTGGCGCCTTTTGCCACGACGACTGCATCGGCCCCTCCAAACTGTGCGTGTCGTGTTTAGTCGTGCGATGATATGAAATCAATAATAACTAAAGGATGTCGTGGCTTGATTTGTACTGAACAAGGCACAAAGCAGAAGCAGATCATCCAGAATCGATGCGGAATCGGCGCTCGAGCGAAGCCGCGCTCCGGAGAAAACAACCAGCGTGTGCTCACTCGTGCAAAGGATTTACACTGGATGCTCTTTCGTTTCACCATCATCGATGAGAAGCTGTTTTGTGCAATTTTTTTTTGGTAGAAATGTCAATCAGTTTTCAATCAAATCATTAGTCTGTCAGATGTGTGACAAATATAAAATCTGGCAACGTTTGCACTCGGCTAGGATCAGTGTGATATATTTTTTTAAATATATATATGTGTAGTTTTTAAAAAAAAAAAAGGAGGGAAAAATGAATGTTGCTATTTTTGTAGAACATAATGACTGTTGTTGTGTTTTAGACTGACACTTTTTATTATTGGGCCTAATCAGTTGTGGTTAAAGGCAAAAAAAGGGGGTGGGGGGGCAGGGGGGCGTTGATGATAATCATTGGTTGTAGAGTACCTCCTATTTGGCATTTATGCACGCATGGCAGGGAAGTGCAACTTACAGTGACTATTTTATATAAAAATTGTACATTTCTTGCAGAACACACTCAGATTTAAGAAGTAGAAAGAGCATGTATAGTTTTAGAAAAAAAAGAATTTAAAAGGAATTTTGAATGATAGTTCAACTGGTGAGGATTGCACATCACATCATTTTTTGACTAACAGTTACCGAGCGAAGCACTTGAAACCGCCTGGATTTATGGTAGTAACTGTGTACAGCACTTACATTCAAAAATAGGGAAAAAGAAGAATCGTTTATATATAAAAATGCCTCTATGTTCCTTTTGACAAATCGAGATCTTTTCCAATTCCAGGTCGAGATCCGGCGTCACTTCCTACTGTGTGAACCTGCATTTTCTCCCCAAAAAAAGCCAGTTTGTAGATACGATCTCCTGCGAAATGGGTTTTGTCACGCTCGTATGTCTGTACAGAGAGATCAGCAGTGGCAACCAGTAAAAAAAAAAACACTCAAGGCATGGGGAGGAAATGAAGAGAATTTTTTTTTCACTGTAAATACTTGCTCATTTACGGTATATGCATAGATGTAGAAATTTATTTTATTCGTGCAGCACACCTTGCTTGGGCATATCCAGCTGTTTATTACATAATTATTTTTACTCTGAAAGAAAAAAGAGAAGAACAGTAAATTATGCTAAAACGCTAAATGCTTTATCTTTGAACGATTCAGCGTCGTACGCTTCAGTTTCAAGAAACGATTTGGAGGTACAATGTGACACCGATCAACAGGCGGGCGTAACGCTTCACTTCAAAACGGCCTTTTTCCGGAGGACGGAGTTAACCTCCATCCTCTAAATGTGGTATGGACGACAACAAACCGTGCACCGTGTTTAAATACTGTACAGTCATGTATGTGTGTGATGTGCACTGATGAACCGGCACATTTGTGGTGTGAACACCGTGTTGTAGCTGCGTTTTGGTGATGTTAACACAGTACGAGTGCTTACTTTACCACGAGCAAACGTGCAAAAAGGCCGGCGTGAAGGGTTACCTCTGCAGGTTCTTCGGCCGTTCGTGCTGATCGCAAATTAAGACGCATCAACTATGTTTTTGAAATCTCCTGGAGGTGCAACGTAGGCCTGTTTTATAGCAGTTATTTCCAAGGTAATATGCCAAAGTCACCTTTAACAAAACGAAATAATCAGAACTTGTTTTTAATGTTTGACTAGTTAATCAAAGTAATATATTTTAATTAATATATTTTAATATAAAAAAAATCTATTTGCTAATTGTTTTTGAAAATCAACAGGGTATTTACTATAATAATATATTGGCTGTCCGCTTTTCCTGTGATTTTGTTTAGACTGGACAGACCAGCGTACAGATAATAACTTGACTTTTTATAGTTCAAATTGCCCAGGTTTCAATATTCTGTATGGCCCAGGTTTTTTCAGCGGATCCGTTGGTCTATATTTTTCCATAGAGATGTTGTCTAATGTGTTTTGTTTTAGCCGTCTACATTTGTCTTTACCTTACGAAAACAAAACGATATGTCTTTAAAGCACCGTTTTTCCGATCAGTGGATTAATCGAGGTCCGTTTTTAAATGTATTTCTTATTAAATGGGGGGTTATGTCTTGTGATAACTGGTCTTAAGATGTTAGGGCTGGAGTCAGGAGAGCTTTTCCACAAATTTAGCATTTCACTAAAAGTGGTGTACCAGCATTTGAATTCTGTGAGCACACGTTTCATCCCTCATTGATGTTTAGGTCTTATTTGGTTGAATGTGGTTTTACGATGCTGTATTTACTCGTGTAGAGTTGGGGACTGGACTGCACTGCAAAACAATTAACAGAAACCATTCAATCAACCCAAAAGGCAGCTGAAATCTTTATTAAAGAGGATTGAAACCCGAGTCAGGCTGCAGTCCACCCCTGTCAGCTCACCTGTTGTGTGTGCATCGAGAGGGGCAGCTCACATAGAGCTGACTGTCGGGGGGGAGGGTCATGGGCAACTCCCGCCACTTTAAAATGTCACATTTATCACTAGGTGAATTTGTTTAATATGTCTGTGTCATTTTGTCTCCATTTAAACTCCGGGTGAATGTAATATAGTAATCGGCACTTGTAAACAAAGTGTATTTTATCAGAAGTTATAGACTATTATGAATAAATAATGAAAAGCGTTTCGACTGTGTTCACTGGTGTTTATCTCACACAAACGGATGCAAGAGGAAGTTCAGTTCACTCCAAACGACGAGGACGCAACGGAGCTGCAGAAAGCAGAAAGCCTGAGTTACAAGCTGGATGTGTGGAGTTTGAAAGAAGTGGGCTTTTAGGAGGCAGGGGCGGTGTAGTATCAGTGGTGGCGAAGTCAAACTCGTTTTCCCATAGACCCTCATGACTCATAGTTGAAGTACCTGTGACTTGAATCAGCTTTACACTCTCCAGGTTGAGTCATCACTTAAAAGAATGAACAAAACTGACAAAGAATATGTTTCTTTTACAGGACGAAAAGGTGCAAACGTGTGTGCCGCTGAGAATAACTAGTCATTAACTCTGCAGCTTAATTTATTTTTGGATTCTGGATCTGTTTTAGTTGAATTAAGCAACTGTGATTGCTGTTTGCTGCAGCCCTGCCTGGATTCTGCTCCAGGTCAACAGAGGCTGAGGCTCGTGGGCTTTGTTGTATCAGGACTGTCTGATGGACAAAACATTTAATAAGTCTGCAGTCACGTTATCCTGCAGTAACACTGCGAGTAACACTGAGTTACCGATAAAAGAGACCTTTGAATGGAGAATGCAGACTGAGGGAAACCTCACACTCACATGCTGGTGTGTTGCATTGTGGGAAATGTAGGATCCAGTGTTTTTCGAGCTTGACTCATAATGTCAGGATATCTGCCTCTGCTGCTTTGTGATCATTCTTTTTTTTTCCTTTTTTAATCTGTCTCTTTTGAGTCCCCCGACTTTATGAAAGAGCTCCTGGAAATCGCTGGAGTATCCCTTTAAATTCAATTTAATCTGTGTCCCCTTTTTTTTTTGTTGTTTTTGTTTTTTTCCCTCCGCTCTATTTTGAGGATCATAATTCAGAGTAAAAGCAGCAATAGTAGTAGTGCGCCTTTAACCAGCGTGCGTGCGCACATGCGTAAAGTATAGTAGGTGGTCGCGCATGGCATCTCCGCGCCCGCTTGCGCTCCTCTCTGCCGTCCTCTGCCGCTGGGTCGCTGATGATGCCGCGCGGAGCGGGGCGCTTGTACATTTCGGTGCGCGGCTACCACCGCAGTTCTCAGCACTGAAGTCGAGTGAAACGGGAGAGACGCGTGAAATACGGTGATGGATCGCTCGAGTCGTTTCTCATCGGCCGGACAGCTGTAACGTCGGCGGACGCACGCGTGGATTCATCAAAGGTGAGAGTGCGGCTGTGAATCACGGAGGAATTATCCTCCTTATTCACCCTGGACCACTTATCCTCCCCATCTGATGCTGCTGCTGCTGCTGCCGCCGCCGATGATGATGATGGTGATGCTCTAAACGCAACCTGCGTGATTTTTCCTCCGGTAAAGGCCAGTTCCCCGCTATGCCTCTCATTCGGCTGCTGAGACACCAGTGAGAATAGGAAAGATGCAGGATTGCTATTGTTTCTTATCCCCCCAAAATTTATGGGCATCACGACACACCATTCCCATTGCGGAAATAAGGTAAATAGGCAGTTAAATCAGCAATATGGCTGCGTTTTTGCTCCGCCGTCGCTTCAGAAGTGAATTTTAAGTGTTGCAGGATCGCTCACTGCGAGATTTGAGGCTTGTAGAAACCGAGAAGTGAATGATATCAGCGGAACGGGGGTACTGCAGTAACCGAGTCCTTATGTTGACTCGCGTCAAAGGATGTTGTCATTACCTCGAAGCCGAAGGTGCGGTTACAGTAAAATGCACCTTTACGGGCCTTTAATGATAACACACAGGCTTACTGTATCAAAAAAAGGGGCTGACATCCAAATCCAGATGAGCTTATGATTATTGATGTGCAAATGATTGAACGCAATTGAGTGAAAAAGCCATAAATTCAGGCTTTTATCTCACTGATTCTGCTCTGCGCCCGTGAATGTGCTCTGCTCTGTGAATCCATCCCGTCCATGAATTATTAAGAACTTGTCTCTGTTTTCTTATCTGACATGAAATAATCAACTCATGGATTAAACTGTCACTGCCCGCCATGCACTGCTTACATTTTTTCCCTGAACCTTGCCTGCCAATGCAAGGCCTGAGTTGCCTACTCATGGATTTCTGCAGTTACTTCACAGGCTGAATATTTACAATGAACCATTGTGTTATTCTGCTGACATGTGTCTGTTTGCTCTCCCGCTGCGTAGCAAATGTTTTCTAGCCTTTCCCCCAAAGTGCAGGAGGGCTTCTCCGGCACCTCATCCCTGAAAATGCACTAATCCAGTGTGCGTGGCCCCATTCAGGACCCCATGTAATATGTAATTAGAGTGTTTTCAAGTGGCTAAAGTGAACCTTTAATCCTGACTGAGTTGCTGTTATTATTTTCCCACTGAGCTACAAAGACTTTCATTAAAGCTGCTGTTTAATTTAGCACAAAGTGGTTTGTAGCTCTCTCAGAAAGCAGCTAGACTGTATGTGGTCGACAACGTAATTAGAGCTGAAGCGATTAGTCAATTAATCGATCAGTCGCTCAACAAAAACTTCATTGGTAACTATTTTTCATGAAGCGATTTATCATTTCAGCCATTTTTCGAGCAAACGTGGAAAATATTTTAGGGTTTCAGGCTCTTAAAAGTAGGGATTTTTCTGCCTTTCTCCTTTTTATATCATTGTAAATTCAATATTTTGGGGGTTTGGATTGCTGGATGGAAAAAACAGCACTTTTAAAGATATCACCTTGAGCTCTGGGAAATGGCGACTGGTAGGTAATTTCTCTTTAAATCAATAGTTGTTTTTTTTTGTTTATGAAATGTCAGAAACAAGTGAAAAATGCCTGTAATGACTTCTCAGAGCCCAAGGTGATGTCCTCAAATGTCTCAGAACAGTCCAGAATCTAATTCAATTTACTCTCATATGTGACACAGAAAAGCCTTCAGTTCTCTTGTTTGAGAGGCTGCAACCAGCAAATGTTTATGAAAACCCTCATTCAACTGTCCACTTTTGTCTTCTGTTGATCGACTAATTGCTGCAGCTCCAGTGAGAGGCTTTGTGTTTTCTGACATTTCATCGACAACTAGTTGATAAAGTGAGACAAATGATAATAAATGACATAAGGCCTCCTTTTAAAGGCCTTTGCTGGTGCCTGTAACCGGCAGTAAGAACCCCTCAACACAAGCCAGAGCAGCAAGTTAGTGACTGGAAAGAGCCTCTGTCATAACAGTCGAGATCACCGGGAGAGGACGAGCGTCTAAAACAAGACCTGATGCAAAACAAAAGCCGTCCTCTCTGCGGTCTTCCTGAAGGTAGCAGAGGCTTTTTCCTCTCCCGGTCAGCGAACGCACCCCGTGAACAGGCTCCGGCCCCCACGGTCCGAGGCCGTCCGGGGGCTTCTCTCTCATTGGCCGGCTGCGATGCGCTCTGCGTCCGTCGTCATTAAGTGGTTCCTCTGCAGCTCAGTCGGTGTCATTAGCCCACAGGATGCAGTCACTGCTGAGCGCGATGTCATGGAGAATTATCATTTACACAGACCACGGGCGCTGGAGTGTTCCCCAGCCAGCTCACCAATATCTCTACAGGAAGAGAGGGAGGGGAAACCAAAGCACAACGTGAGAGTTAACAAAGTCCTTGAAGGGGGGAGAGAGGGGAGGTGTTAATTACTTATTTAAAAGTCATCTACATTTTGTCAGCGATGAATAGCTGATCTCTCACAGTTATGATGACATCACGTGAGACACCCTGACTGACTGTTTCAATGTGGTTTTTCCTCACAGGGTGGACGTTTAGGGCTTCACTTTGTTTGACACTCAGCCAGCGACAGGTAAACGCTTTTAAAATCTTCATGAAATCAGATGTACAAGGCTAAGGTCATGTCTCACACACTGTATCTGTCATGTATGGGCTTAAAACAGATGACACTGTTTTCCAGTATGCCACTAATCTCCTGATACTCCTGTTAAATATCTTCCGATCATAAGAATGCAGGGTTTTGTACCATTAAAGAGCCATTGGAGATCAAATTAAAGTGCCAAGCAGTGTTTAAGAAAATGACACCTGCTCTGCAGAAGTGACTCGTGTCACATTCAAAGCCCTGATGGCACTTTTTGAAGAACAGTGAATGAAATAAGGAAACCTGTGTTGTTTCAAAGGGAGCTCTATCTGAAACAAGCAAAAAAAAAAAAAACAGACAGGAGCAATGAATGCTGACAACACTGAAGTTCAGTCAGGTGTCAGCACAAAAGCAGAAAGTTGAAATGGTTCAATGGATGTAGATTCTTCGGTATGAAAGAGACGAGCGTGCGGCATCTGATTCCTCAACATGAAAGTCTTTGTGGGGACGATTCATTTTTGACAGCAGCATTATGAACATGTCGTTTTTATCTTGGTGCGGTTGACTTTAAAGCCAAACACAGACATTTTAAAGGGATAATTTACATTTTCTCTCTTTCCAGTTAGCTTAGTTAGCATAAACTTGAAGTAATCAGCACATAAAATTACATTAAACAAATGTGTTCATTAGCAAGCTTTTTAGTTACCGTGTGGCTGAGCCAGGCTAGCTGTTTCCACCTGCTTCCAGTCTTTGTGCTAAGCTAAGCTAATCGGCTGCAGGCTGTAGCTTTGTATGTGCTGCACAGACGTGACAGTGCCCTCAATCTTCTCATCTAACTCTCCGCAAGAAACCGAATACACGTATTTCCCAAAATGTTGAACCGTTTCTCTGCATAAAAGTCACATTTTTGTCATTTTCTTTGTTGTCACTGAGCACCTACATTTGTAGTGGCTTTCCATGAAACCTGGCAGTATAACTAAGCCAAGAGTCATAACCCTTTAAATTAAAAAATCTATAATTTATCTCTGGTTTTCAGTATCTTAAGCTGCATCCAGCATCTCTGATATTCAAATAGTGAATTAAGTAAGCTGAGGGTTCAGTCTGATTATAACACTAGTCTTTCAAATCTATTAAATTTTTGGTGTACCGCTGAGAGAAGCTGTTATTTTCATCTCCATAATTGGTTCCACCACCTGTTAAAAAGCCAGTCAAAGCCGTAAAATCTGTATGTTATGATAAGTGAACAGCTGGAGCAAAAGCTAATAGAGTCCTTGATGTACAGGGTGAATAATAAAGATGAAAGAACGTACTGAATCCTCGTAGACCAGCGTTCAGGAGCTCTCATGTGCATTTAAGCTGACCACATAACAAGAAAGGCAGAATGACAATGCACACACAAAGACCTGATCCTCTAGATTTTAAAGATTTAGGTAATAATTTATGTTCAGTCTTCCCACAAAGGTTATAACCCACAGTCTGAAACATTTCCCTCAGTTGCACTAATAATATACACGTAGATCATCCTCACTTGCTGGCTGTGCGATTGATTTTGGAGAATGAAGAGATCTGTGTGTTGCATTCATGAACATGCTGCTGTCTGAGCGGTAAGCGTCGCATGCTCTGCTGTCTGATGTGCCACAGGATGATCGAGGAAGGCAGTAAACGAGGCAAGGCCATGGTGGAGAAGAGACAGCTCTTCATGGAAATGAGTGAGTGGAGTCGACAAAGAGAAACCTCTCTTCACTATTCATGCTCAGCAGCGGCTCATGCGATTCTTTGACCGGCTCCGAGTTGCGCAGGAGATGCGTGGTGCCTCACACGTACAGTATAAATCCTCCCACACAAAGAGAGTGATAGTGTTTAAATGGACCCCAGAACGGCTGATTGTGTTTGGAGAGAATTATTTTGCATTTAGCTGGTCAGGTGTAACATTAATCTGATTTTTTTTTGGAGACTTTCTTGATGTTTTTATCCCTGCAGGAGCTCAAAACTTCGATGTCATCAGGCTGTCGACATACAGGACTGCCTGCAAGCTCCGGTTCGTGCAGAAGCGATGCAACCGTAAGCGCCTGTCATTTCAGCTGCAGCCGAAAGAAGCGTCTGTTCTGTCATGAATACAGACTCGATTGATCACAGTCTGTCTGTTTGCCCCCTGCAGTTCATCTGGTGGATGTCTGGAACATGATCGAAGCCTTTCGTGACAACGGGCTCAACACACTGGACCACAACGCCGAGATCAATGTGTCGCGGCTGGAGACTATCCTGTCTTCCATCTACTACCAGCTCAACAAGCGGCTGCCCACCACCCACCAGATCAATGTGGAGCAGTCCATCGGGCTGCTGCTCAACTTCATGGTGGCCACCTACGACAGGTAGGTCAGGCGCTCGGTGCGTGGTGGTGATCGCTGGAGTCGCTGTTGTTTTGGCTGCGTTGCTGCAGAAGCTTTATCAGAAGACGCTTAATGACAAGTGTTCAACACAACACACACGCAGCTTAGAGCAGGGGTTCCCGACCCTTTTACCTCGTGAGCCCTGAAAGCAAAGCTAGGTCCCTTCATGTGGTTTTTTGTTTTGCCATCCTGTGAATCATCTCGCTTCCCCTCAGTCACATCTTTCACCCCTGCAGGTAAAAAACGATCAGTCTGGTTTGACCGCTTTTGGTCACAGTGGTCTCTCCTGAGGAACGTTAGAGCGTCTCAGAATCAGATAACTAATGTGAGTACAGGTGGGGTGTCGAACTTTTTCAGAATAATGCCACACAGTCTGTTGAAATAATGTCCAGCTTATTCATGGTTGAGTCTTTTTCATGGCCCATCAAAGCAAAAGTGACACCCGTTATATTTGCTGTAAGTTTTATTTTAATTGAGCCCTTTGAGGAAATTTCTTTCAACTAATTAATCATTTATGAAGCAAAAATGGCTAAAAATCAGTGACTCTAGCTCCTTCACTGTGAAGATTTACTTCTTTTGCTCATCTCAGACTAGAGTAAACATAATATCTTGGGGTTTTTGGCTACTGATTGCACAAAACAAGACATCTTAAGACGTCACCTTAGACTTGTAATGACCAACCTGATCGATTAATCCCTCCTCTGAATAAAATAACTGTCCCAGAACATTCTTTGTTCTGCCTTTTATCCGCCCCAAATTACACAGTTCTTTCTTTGCAGGAAACTTTAAAACTTGGAAACTTGGAAATTGTTCAGAGGTCAAATTACAAACCTATAAAATGAAGCGTTTTAGCGTTTTATGTGTCTGAATGCTGTTTTGAAGCCCTCTCCACGCTCCCGGTGATTAAATCCTGGTGAAAAAATGCTGAATCTTTTATTTAATATAGTGTCTGTAAATACAACAGTCAGCCAAAACAAAAGTGTCCCCAAATCCACATAAAGAATACGCAGCACGTGACTTTATTGTCCCTCCAGCCAGGTTTTAGGCCTGAGAAATGTTAGCTGAACAAACACAGATCCGCCGGCTTCCTCTGTCACGCAGCAGATAGAAAAGTGCGTCGGGTAAAAAAGACGCTATCAGCTGAAGTATCCCTGCCGATGTTTGACTGTCCATCCGTCCTCTTAATGTCTGCTCTGTGCTCACGGCCCTGGACACCGAGCATCCTGGAGTGCAGAGGTTTATTATTGACCGTAAAGCTCTCTCTCATTATTGTACCTTGTGTGCTCCAATTGATTGGCCGCTTGCCATGTCCATCCATTGACCCGTTCAATTGCTTTACTTTTATCTGTGAGGCCATTCTGGTCCCGCTCTGTTATTATTCATGCTGCCGTATCTCTGGGAAACTTTGTGGAAATGACTGTCTGCGATCACAGGAAGCAGTTTCGCTATCTGTCCCTGAGGTCCAAACCGAATTAGGCAGAGGAGCTTTCATGTAGTCCGTTACCTCTGCTCGGAAGCCAGAGCTAAATGAATCTGAAATGAAAGAGCCGGTCTCTCCTGGCAAGTTAAAAAGATTTTAAGGGGTCTTGAGGCAGCCTAATAATGACCTGCATGTACCGTGTTAATCCCTGATTTAAGGTTTAGGTCACGATTTCTGACATTGCACACACTAATGGATGCATCATCAAAAGGGCACTGAGCCGTTTCAGTCGGATATGATGTGATATATTCTAAAAGACGGGCTGACAGTAACTGATTTATGGCCAACATCAGTCAATATTAGCAACATAAAGCAAGCGGGGCTGCAGCAGCAAGAGCAGTCAGTGCATGGCAGTGCTGGAGAGTAACTAAGTACATTTACTCAGTGTGAAGTATTTTCATTTAATGCACCTTCATACTTCTATCTCAGAGGCAAATATTGCACTAAACTACTTTTGTCTGACAGCTTTAGTCACTAGTTACTTTTCAGATTACAGTTCTTCAAAACCATCCTGTGCAGTAAAAAGCACATATCTCTGATTAAGTGTTTCTTTATGGGTTGAGAAAATTCTTCTACATCTTCAGATAAACAAACTAGTTAAAACTCTCTTGGATCAGCTGGAAAACGCATCATCACAAGCTGAAAACAGGCTGTTTTTCTGAGCTCACGAAACTTTTTAGAGACACATGTTTGTCACAGGACAGCAACACTGCACACGTGACGATCCTGTAGAGTGTGATGCATTGCTGTGCATTAAACTACACATATATAAAGTGGTTAAAATCATCACACCCTTAATGCAGCAGTATTATAGTAAAACACTGTCAGGGGGCGTTTTTCTGCATGTTAAGTACTTTTACTTTTGACACCTTAAAGCAGCATTGTGCAACTATATTACGCTACAATAAGAGCTTCAGAGTCATTTTGATGCTACACTGAGTTGTAATTGGGAGAATGGTGCCTTTTCTTTCCCGCTCAGCGCCTCAAACACCTGTTCTTTCACTGTTTAACTTGGATTGAGTGGATACAGTCTCCTGCAAGAAGGAACTTTACGGCACTACATTACACCAAGTTTAGTCTTCAGCTGGCTATGAGAAGAAGATAACTCTGTATTCTCAGTACGGACATCACGGCAGAGATGAAGAGGAAGCTGACGGAGGAAGAGAAAAAGATTGAGTGACCGAGCAAGAGGCCGGACAAGAGTAAATCTTGGCTTTCTGTCGTTGGCGAGAGAGGGAATTACACTCTGAAACTGGAGGGGCGCCAGGCCGCAGGAAATACTAATACTTCTTTCATAATGTTGCTGATAGTATTTACATACTTTTACTTAACTGAATGCAGGACTTTCACTTGTAGTGGAGCAGTAGTACTTTTATTTATTTCTAAGTAAAAGATCTGAATACTTGTTCCACTGCTGGTGTGCTGAAGTGAACTAATGATGTTATTTCTTCATTCAAGCGTCACGTGGTCTCACTTTAACGTCACCTCTCCTCTCGCAGTGAGAGCCATGGGAAGCTGACGGTTTTCTCCATGAAGGCCATGCTGGCAACAATGTGTGGAGGGAAAATTGTGGACAAACTACGCTGTAAGTTCACGTCTGAGCACCGCACACGTGCCACGTCAGGAGATGTGTGTCTGTGTGTGTGTGTGTCTGTGTGTGTGTGTGTGTGTGTGTGTGTGCGAGCTGCATTTTTAGCAGCTCATTCTGAAATCTGATGTCATGGCTACCTGCGCGTGCCAGGCTTACCTGATACAGAAACTACCTTCATGTAATTGCTGGAGTCAAACACACAGGGGCACTGTTGGAACATGCATGCAGAATTAATTTGCCTTAAACGTGCATATTTTAACTCTGTGGATCAATAATAAAATGCGTGCACAGAAATGTCAAAAGCCCGCTTTGCCCTCTGTTTCTACCGAGAATAATAAGCTTGACATTTGCTCTCTCTCAGATATTTTCTCACAGATCTCTGACTCGAGTGGAGTCATGATGTTTGCAAAGTTCGATCAGTTTCTCCGGGAGGTGCTGAAGCTCCCCACGGCCGTGTTCGAGGGTCCGTCTTTCGGATACACGGAGCATTCAGTGCGGACGTGCTTCCCTCAGCAGGTATGAGGAGGGTATTTGAACGCCCCTTCTTCTCCTCCTTCTTCTTTTAACCTGTCGTTGTTGATACACATATGTGTGTGTTTGTATCCAGAAGAAGATCATGCTGAACACGTTTTTGGATGTGCTGATGGCAGATCCTCCCCCTCAATGCCTCGTGTGGCTACCGCTCATGCACCGACTTGCTAATGTTGAAAATGGTAAGATGTGCACATCAGAACTTCAGCGTGATACGTTTTGCATCTTCTTGTGTTTAATTTTAAAAGTGACATTGAATTTCTCTCCCTTCAAACTGTGTTTTCCAACTAGAGTGACATGTACAACAAAGTATATGTCCACATATGGGTACTTAAAAGGAAAATAAACACACAAACAGGATTATAGATGAGTGTGAGTTTGATCTTCAGTATATTCATCATTCCAGTAATCATCAAGCCTGCAGGTATAAGAGCCACAGGACACAGTTTTCACCACACTGACTCAGATGTAACACCTGCCTGCTATTGAGCAGAAGTATTCTCATCCTTTACTTTAGTAAAAGTACCAATACAACAATGTACAAATACTCCTTTGCAAGTAAAAGTCCTACATTATATACTTAAAGTACCAAAAGTACTGGTTCTGCCCAGAAATGTCTCCTGTCAGTGATACACTTTTATTATGTTACACGATGAGAGTTTTAATACTGATGCATCAGTAAGTAAACAGTTACTGTGGTTTAGCTACCTCAGAGGCTGTTTACTTTTACTCTTTACTACTATAAAAAAAAAAAAAAAAATCTGAAATGTATTACACTTAAGTACATTTGTAATACAGTTACAATAAAGTACACTTTTTATTAAGTACTTTGAAATACCACTTTAAGTACTGCAGAACTAGGATATACTTTCAAACATACTTTAAATGAAACACAAAAAGTAAATGTATACTTGTAATGACCTTTTTATGCTTAAATTATATTTCCGATACATTGAAGTATACTTGAAGTAAACTACTTTTTGACCTGACTTAACAAGGCAGTTAAAGATGATCATGTGTTTTTTTATTTTAATGCCAAATCTTAATCTGTAAAGTAACTCTGTCAGATCAATGCAGTGCAGTGAAAAGTGCAGTATTTCCTTCTCAAATGTAGTAACATAAAATGGAAATAGAACAGTCCCTTAAAGTCTTAAGTACAGATCTTGAGTAAATGTACTTAGATACTTTCCTCTGCAGCCGTGTGTCATGTAGAGAGTGACGGGCGCCGCTGCCTTCAGATTAACCGTCAGCAGATGTTTTTGTCGTGAAGAAGTCTCTGACTGAACGTCCTTCCTGCTTGTTTGTCACCGCTCAGTCTTCCATCCGGTGGAATGTTCATATTGCCGGAGCGAGAGCATGATGGGTTTCCGGTACCGGTGCCAGCAGTGCCACGGCTACCAGCTCTGTCAGAGCTGCTTCTGGCGTGGCCATGCCAATGGTCCCCATAGCAACCAGCACCAGATGAAGGAGCACTCGTCTTGGGTAGGTCAAAGCCCCGATCGCTCTCGGTCTCACACTGCCTTGTTCCCCTTTCTAAACAGTCTAAACGTCAATACGTGTGAGAGAGTGTGGGCTGACTTTACAGCACAGCAGACTGTTCAGCCGCCTCCCTGCATTTCCTGTCCTCTCACAGCCATCCAACACGGATTTTATGGGGTTTTAGTCATTTTGGAAAATTAAATTGTATTGATTGAATCTGCCGCGTCGCCGCATTTCCCCCAAAGCTCCATCATTATGCTATAAATCGAGACAAGGGAAGTCACAGGCTCCGGATCCCAAATCCAATTCCCGTCCCACTCGGTTTTCTCGGCGAACAGAATGAAGCACAAAACACTGTAATGTGGAATATATCACCAAGGTTAGGCGGATGAATCCGTTCTGGATGTTCCCCCACTTCTGTGACAAATTGGTATAAATTGGAAATGTCAGTGAAATACATGTGTGACGCTGCTGTCCGTCCGCCGCCGTTCTGATGAGCTGGCAGCGTTAGCGGCCATTTCGCTCGCTGGGACAGAAAAATGGCTGCTCAAACAGGATGGAGGCCACTGCTGTGTACTCAAGCAGTCTTTGAGTACCACTTGAGTCATACTTGAAGGGTAAATAGTTGCTAAATTTGCACAAATTCTTACAAACTCTAACCGTAAGTCCACCAGTCAAAATCAGGATTCATGAGCATTAAAAACACTCCTGCAGTACAATTGTATTATATCACAGATGTGTTGAAATATACTTAAATATACTTGAAATGAAGTGAAATTAAAGTACACTTTAATTAAGCATACTAACAGGGTATTACAAAGGACTTTAAAATAAGTACACTTTAGGTACTTAAGTACTCTTGATTACTATTAAAAGTGTCTGTCAAGCATACTTTAAATTAAGCACAAAAAGTCAAGGTGTACTTGTACTCACCTTCCTATAAATGATACTTCTAATACAGTAAAGTATACTACTGTATGGAGATTTTAGGGGGAATAGTCCTTTAAGAACAGTTCTGTTAAAACTTTTAAAATAAAGCTTTACTCACTGATTATTCGGTTTTTTCCGTAACGGTGGCTCATGCCACACTGATCGTGCTGCCTTTAAGGACCTGCAGCGTCTTACCTCAAATTAATTCATTAGTCTGTGTTTTAGTTTGTGTTTCACTGGAGTGTTAAATGAGAAAACTTCTTGCAGAGACTTTATTTCTGGAGAGTTTGGGCCTGTTTTTTTTTTGCAGATTTGACAGATTAGACACTGAAACTGGTGATCAGCGACGATCAAATATAAAAGTAAAGTTACAGTATAGTCCGTTAAATAATGATTATAGGAGTAATGTTTTGGTATAGTTATGCCACATGCTGTAATTGGCAGTTTTTGACTTTTAATTAGTGTTCACATCAATATCTATATTGAGATTATGAAGTGGAAACTCTGGGGAAAATGTGGTTAAGCCCATATTAATGTGTACGGCCACCGTTTGGTTGCCTCATGCACCAAACTCTGCGACCACACAGCTGTCTTCAGGTGACGTGAGCGCAGAATAATGGGCTCGTTGCATTGCAGTGAGTCAGCTGCTGAAACTGCCCGTGGAGTCGCAGCTTCAAGCGCATCCTGAACATGCACAAAGTGCTGCTGATGCACACTTCTGACACAGTAAAACAAACAGTTGACCTAGTTATGTAAATCACCTCTGCAGCGGCTTAAACCTGTTTCTACTATTCCAACACGGCGACAGCAGCGGATTCAAGGTGACAGAGCCTTTGTTTGTCCTGCCCTCCTCACAGAAGTCTCCGGCCAAAAAGCTGAGCCACGCCATCAGTAAATCTCTAGGCTGCGTCCCCATCGGAGAGCCGCCACATCCTGTGTTCCCCGAGCAGGCTGAGAGACCACAGGAGCTCACCCACACTGTGTAAGTGCCGCCCTCAAAGCATTTGTTTCCAATATTTGTGCCATTAATGAGGGGAAACCCGACCGATTTGTTGATTAACAGCACAGCAGGGCTCAGTGTGCTCATGATCTATAGTCTGTTCTTGTCATGTAACCGCCTCCATCTTTCCATCTCGTCACCGCTGCATGGCTGATAGAGTGCCATCTCCCTCAGATGTCAGGCCCGTGATTATTTGCTAACGTGGACGAGGTGATAAACGGCGGCGGATCAGCCGTTAAGAGCGCAGTCGTCCTCATCAGTCTGCCGGCAATGAAACGGGGCCGATGGTATAAATCTGACGCTCCACGCGCTTTGAGGCTCCTGGAAATCATTACAGGAACTGCATTATATTCTGCCGCTGCCTTAAACCCCGCACACTCATTTACATTTCAGCTGAAAAATAGTACGATTTCCATAATCAATCCCACCACCGAGACGCATCCACAGAGCGCCACGTCGCTGAGGTCACTTCGTATTTTCCTCATCAGCGTTGCGCCTTTTGGCCTCCGCTAAGACAAAATCTAATAATGTCTCAGATTAAAAAAGTGATTTACGATTTTGCTTGTTCACGGCATGAAGGGGATCACAGGAAATATCTCATTTGAGCTTTCAACATTTCTCATGGCGCATTTCATAACACAACCCCGCTTCACATTCCAGTCACGACCGTGAACCTAAGCTGTCAGTATATGCTTTTGCTGCTGGCGAGTGTCAGCGAGTAACTGATAGCGAGCGACATCACGGGGGGGGGGGACCAGCTCAGCGGATGCCAAGAAAAACAGACACACCGTAAATACATCAGCACGATTTCCTGTTTTACTGCCTGATAGATACCATCATCTCTGGATCCGCTCTCACATCCGGCCCATTGGCAGGAGGATTTTTCTGCATTGAGCCCAAACTTATGCATTTAAGATGAAGTTTACATCTGCATAAATTTACAATTCGTCACAACGAGCAGAATCAGCTGTCGACCTGGATGTTTCCCTGCAGCTGAGAGATGAGGCGATTGCATTAGCCGGGGCGGTATAGGCCGTGTAGCATGAAATTACATCACACAAGTAGATTAATATTGATTGAAATAATATTTGTGGCTAAACTGCTTTGGATTATATCTCTCCAGCGCCCTCGGCGAGCAGTAATCCGTGTCAGGTTTTTTGGGTCGTTTTTACGATGTTGATTATTTCAGAAGATGGACGCCCAGAGAATATTGAGTTCTGTCCGGTTGGGGCTTTTGGTTATGATGGATTTTATAGCACAGAGGCCTTTTATTGTCATTATTTGCCTCAGAAAGGTTTTTCCAAAACCATCTGTGTCTGAAGGGTCCCGCTTCAGTGTTTTTAGTGTACAAAGATATATTAGCAGTGTGCAGTGAAGTGCTTCTACTCAAGTACAATTTTGTGTATTTCCATTTTATGCTACTTTATACATCTACTCCTCTTCATTTCAGACGGAAATGTACTTTTTACTCCAATACATCCAGACAGAGTGACTATTTACTTTTCAGATTAAGATTTTACATTAAAAGACACATGATAAGCTTGTGAAATACAATGTAAGTGCATAACCTACAGTGTATTTGTACAACATTTTTGTCTTGTGACCAGGTTAGCTGAGACAGAATTTCGTTTTCCTTCTTACTTCTCCCATTAATCATCTGTTAGATTTCTCTTGTGACTCTTAGCAGGGAGACAAACCCGTAGTTTAGGAACCACTGGACTGAACTGCATGTAAAATATGCTAATTATATGCAAATAAGTTAAAACTAGCTTCATCTCAACCAACAACAGTAGTAAAATGCTGCATTCATGCACCAGTGTTAACAACTTAATAATGAAATCCAAATGATATACCACTTACAGGTAGCAGAAAAAGTACTTTTACTTTTGATACTTCAGGTAAATTTTGCTGATAGTACCTCTGTACTGAAGTAGAATTTGAATGCAGATGTTTTGTTTGTAATGAAGTAGTTTTAGGTTGTTGCCATGATGCTTTTACTTGAGTAAAAGATCTTCAATCACGGGCGATTAGACACAGCTAGCAATATATATGCACACACACACACACACACACACACACACACACACTTTTCTATATATTTTATCTTATATAGATCAAGTTTTGGGGTAGAAATCCTTGTCACTGTGTTTTCCTGTAAGACTTTAATGGACAGAGTGCATTCTCATGCTCTTGCAGATGGCATTTCAAGGTTGGTGGCACTGTGTGTGTGTGTGTGTGTGTGTGTGTGTGTGAGAGAGTGTGTGTGAGAGTGTGTGTTCACTGACTTTTAGGATAATGGATGTGACTGTTGACCCCTGAGAGTTGTTTGTATGTCTCTCTGTCTCTATTGTTATGTTTAATGCAGGGAAGGTGTTTGCTAAAAGTCCTCGTCTTTGACGGTGGAAAAATGTCTATTTCTGGCTCCAGAAGCGTTTCTGTTTTTATTGCGTGCTGTGATGAAGTAGCGCCTCTCATCAACCGTGCCATGAAAAGATGTTTTTTAAACCTGACAAGCATTCAAAACATGTATTCATCAGCGACTGCTATTCTCAATTTTGGTTCAGGTTTAATGCTTCCATGTTTAACTGCGCACGTCTTCAAACGCAGAACAGATTTTATTGGCAAATCACATCCAAAGAAAATGAACTGCGTCTATTTTGTACACACACACGTCCAAATATCCAGAGTTCAGAATAGGACACATAATTTGAGGATATAACACGTGAAGAATGAGAAAATTGAGTCCATTCTGTTCTCATATCAGTTGAATATGAAGCTGCAGCCAGGAGACAATTAGCTTAGCTTAGCATATTAGTTGATAACAGGGGTAAACAGCTAGCCTGGCCCTGCCCGAGCGTAACAAAAACCACCCACCAGCACCTCTAAAGCTCACTTATTAAACATTAGGCATTGATTAAACCCCTAAAAAGTCTTGAAACAGGGGGAAACAGCTAGCGTTGCTCTTTCAGAAGCTAATGAAATTCATGTTCAAGCACCTCTAAAGCTCAGTAACAAGTTAGATCTTGAGATCACAGCTAATGTCTGTGCATTTGGTGCATGAGCTGTTTCAGTCGAAACAAACACACAGTCTGAAGTGTGAACTGATGCAAGATGAAAACTGGTTTCACTCTCTGTCTTAGCACACCTTTAGAAGTGCTGGCAGGTAAATTTTGTCACCTTTGGACAGAGTCTGACTGGTTGTTTCCCCCCGATCCAGTCTTCATGCTACGCTAAGCTAACTGGTTGCTAATGGTGGCTTCATACTTAACGGACAGAAATGGGAGTGGTATCATTCATCTCATCTTCGTCTTTGAACGAGCATAATTCCCACAAAGTTTAAATCCAATATACCAGTTGTAAATCTTCTGCACTCTTTGTACCAAGAGACTTAAAGAAGAGCTGGCACTAATGGAATAATTCCCATTTGTAAACGGTCCATTTCAGAGAAATTATGGTTGAATACAGTGATTTTCCGCCTACCATTCCCATGCTGATTTCCCTGCTGGCTGCAGAAATCCTCCCTCAAACCGGATCCTTCAGATAATTAGTCACAGGAAAACTGCCAAGCCTCCAATTTTATTTTACATTGACTTCATTTTATTGATGATACATAACAGAGAGAGAAATGTGCTGTTGGCAGTCTAAAAATAGCGCAGCTCGTTGCCAATCCTGACGAATGTCTGTGAGTAGGTGTTATTTAATGTAGTGAACCACAAGCATCCACCAGCGTGGTCTCTCAGGTGTGTGCGTGCTAGCGTGAGGCTGACGAAGCGCCTGTGAGTGAGTAATAATGGCAGAATCAGGGTAGAGCGTCGCGTTTGATCACAACTCCCAAATCGAACGGACATGAGTCTCCCAGTCGGCCAACCTCTCGCACCGTCTTCAGACAAAGTGAAGCTATTCTGATGCTGTTTTGAAATATTTACTGGCATCTGAAAGCAAAGACTAACAGCGAGCTGAGCTGTGAATTTCTCCCTCCACTCAAACTGTCAGCGAGATTCTTGGGGATTTGTGTTTTGGAGAGGAGTTATAGGTTTGGGACGCACCGTCTGTCTCAGGAACTTTAAATCTTTGATACGGCTTCTTACCTTCAGACTTAGCACCGCTTCTGCCAAAAGACCTTAAGCACGGAAATAGTCCAAGAGTCGAAAATAGGCATCTTACCGTACTTTGCATTAATGCGGAACACACACTATAGCGTCAAATTCTGTGCCATGTTTAATATTTAGCAACCAATTTTCCAGTCTCTCCATAATCCCCAGAAATCCCTCGACATTTTTAAAATACCTTGCTCTGTTTTACATCTTTTTTTATTCTCTGGGTCAATGCAAATTCCATCAGTGTTACTGAAATGGAGAGAACAGGCATGTAATTCACTTTTCTGTGAGCGTGATCCGTTGGGTTTTTATGGCCGAGGCACCGACAGCCTCCCGGGGAAGCGGGAGCACCTTTGCCAGAGAGGAGGATGCCTCATGTTTGCGCATTATTTTTAGCCGAAGGCAGACGAGCATCCGTCGCTGTCAGGAATAAGGTTAATGTGTGCGTATGAAGCTCCGGCAGTCTTAATTTTCCCTGTACCTGTGCCAACCGCAAAGTACAAGGAAAGGGTGGCACATTGTCATTCACTGCACGCAGGTAGCACGAGGCTTAGCGCATTGCAGGCTTTGATCTCTCAGCGCCTAAATGTTGTGTCAATTCACTCCCGTTTGACCTCTGAGGCGCCGGCTCGATGACCGGACCGAGCGTCCTTAATCAGCATCTCCTCAGCCGGCGAGCCACAAGGCTGCAGACGCTGATGTGAGTGAGCGAGGCCTGTTTGGATTAATCCAAATTCTTTGAGGAAAGTGAAATACTTCCGCTGTCAAGCCTTTACATAAGAGGACGCGCTTCTTTATGGCGCCCCGCTGTTCCACTGGAGTTACACTGGTGTACTCGAAAAGCACTGATGATTATTTATAGAAGGAAAGCTGTGAGGAGCTTTGACTTATGTAACTCACTGAAGGTAAAGGGAATCATATGTAAATGCAATTATACTATAGACTGTAGAGGCCACGTTTGTTCCACTTTTGTCTCCTGAAGGGATGAGAGCAGATTTTTCTCTTTACTTTTAGAGGCTGCAGTGGAGGTATTTTGAGCAAATGGCATTTCCCTAATTTCCAGTGTGCGTTCGTGTGTTGGAGAGAGGTGAAAAGACGGAGTCAGAGCAGAGAGCTTCAGAGAGAGACGGAGAGGAGAGAGAGAGCGAGAGAGAGAGATCTACGTCGTCATAAAGTCACGTGACCGTCGAGTTTCCTTGGAGACAGCAGCAGTGTAGTACATTGAGATGCTCGCCTGCTCAGTTGAGGGCAGATTAGGCATCTGGCAGCAGCAGCAGCAGTTGGATGTATTTTGCCAGCCAGACAGGTGCTTTCTCTCCTCACAGAGGTAAGCGTGATGTCTCTTTTGTCTGGAGCTCTTCACCTTCGGGGGGGGGGGGGGGGATTGTTGTAACCTAACGAGCGTTAAATGACAGGTAAACATTTTTCACATGGGCTGCGAGCTTTACTTTGTGCGCACAGTCGGTCTGTGAAGGAGACCAGGAGGCAGCGTGTCCAGGTTTGAGTGGTGGCAGCTGCTTTTTCCTTTTCCTGTTATTGTCTTGTTGCTTGGAAGATACGAATTAGCAGGATTATGTTTGTGCAAATGTCCTCAGAAACAAGAAATTAGGACTGATGAATTACTCATGCAGGACTGTCAGTGGTTTTCTTTTGAGTCTGATTGGCGAGTCCTGAGGGACATTCAAATGTATGAACTAATAAATAATTGCAGCGTCTTTAAAAAGCACACGCTGAACCCCACGAGCATCCACATTAATGCAGGGAATATGTAATTTGCTTTGTGAACAAATAACAAATTATTTGAATACAATTAGCGATCCAGACGTTATGCCGTTTCCCTCGCTGCTCGTTCCTGTTTTGTTTTCAGCAGCACAATAATTCACAGAAAGGAAGACTGTGTTTGCTGTGGAGGCACTTTGTGGCACCGGAGCAGAAAAAGGCTTCCAGTGCCTCGTGCTGATTACTGTATTCTGCACAATGTGGATATAAATAGTTTGATTTCGACCAAAGATGCTGATCGGACAAATAAGCGTAACAGGACACAGTGCTTTACCTTTCATGTGGTAATGAGCGCTTTAAATAAAACAGTCAGTTAGAAGAGAATCGAGGCTGATAACTACAGAGAGATGCTCTGTGCCGATCGGGGAGATGCAACCACAGAGACGT
Source organism: Chaetodon auriga (assembly GCF_051107435.1). Lineage (NCBI taxonomy): Eukaryota > Metazoa > Chordata > Actinopteri > Chaetodontiformes > Chaetodontidae > Chaetodon > Chaetodon auriga. The sequence goes on from NC_135087.1 coordinate 6,098,606, forward strand.
GCAGTGCTGTCGTGAGCGGCTGCTATTTGCCGCGCCGGGCCAAGAGTGAGGCTGAGATCACCTGAGATGTGCTTTTTTGATCCGTTAATGAGGCTCTGTGGTCCGGGGGTTTGGGCCACTGATTCTGCCGCCAGATGGACCCCATTGCTTTGTTTACACTCACAAATTACCTCCCACAATGTCACCTTTCCTGGTTTTTCACAGACTTCCAGTTTAATTAGATTTCTTGTCTGCTGTTGTTGCTCTTGCTCGTGTTAATTAGGTTTCAGCTAATTGCCCTAAAAACATTTAAATCGCAGTTCTCGGAAAAGCAAATTATTTCGCCGCAATTTTAAGTTAACTCGAGTACAACATGTTGCCTGGTTTGTGCAGCACGCTCAGAAGTTTATAACGACCCCCCCCCTGCTTCGCCTCTTATCCTCTTTTGTACAGTTGGATTAAATTGCAGTGAGGATCGCTGATTCATGATTACTAATAAAATGCAAATGCCCTCTACTCCACTCCCTGGTGACAAGCACCACAGGCCTCTGCAGTGTAGCATTAAAGACCTCTAATCTTGTCTTTTAGTCAGCCGAAACCAGTGGCCAACAACATGAACGACACAATGCTCATGTCCTCTGGGGCACCTACTCCTACCAAAAGGTAAGCACCCCCCTCCCCCCCCCGGCATCGTGCACAATGCCTTTATGAAGCTATTATTCTGATGATTCCACAGAATTAGTTTCGCTTGTGTGATTATCACCTCTGATGCATTCTGTAAGGATGACAAAACGTCACTTGAAGTTACACCCGTGCAAAGTAAGTTCTCCTAATCACGCAGGATTCACTCTGTGCTCAGAATAGGCGACAGATTCTCTCTCATCAGCAGAAATAACAAGAATAGCGCAGCAAATCAGACTACAGATGTTATTTGTTCCCTCACACTTGACACACATTTTTTTTTTTTTTTTTTTGTGCATCTGAGCAGCATGCCCTTGTGAGTGTATTTTTAGAGAAAAATTTGTTACGCTGTCATGAAGAATATGTGAGCACTCCTACTTAAAGGGTTGATTTGACAAATAGATCATGATAGAACTGGAGCTTTATCGTGTAAGCAGAGAGCAGGCGAGGGCCCCGTGAAAGCAGCCTAATTGTCCTCTCATTACAGCCCCTCTCAGTTAAAGGCCACTTCCATTATTATTTACTCAGAGTGGTAATGAACCACTGTGGTTATGAATTCGATAATGGAGAGCACTCTGCGGCGGCTCTAACGTTATTGCACTTTGTCCTGCATGTCTGCGCTGGGTGAGTTTTCCTTTTGTGTCTCTCTCTATCGCATCTTTCTGGCAATTTGTGTTTGCAAGATGGGACTGCTCAGGGACTCAGGACGTCCCACGGCACATTAGCAGGGAAGAGACGTCACTGTCTGCTGTACAGGAGGAATAGAGGTGTGCATGTGTCGCTGTTTAAGATCAGCTGTTTGATTGATATCCAGACAAAGTCTCGGATTCAGGAGGAGCTTGAATGAAGTCTGCAGCTGTTTCTTTCCGCTTGTGCTCTTCTGGGCCGGGTTATCATACATTACTACACCAAGGACCCAGGCAGCTGAAGGGCAGCATGCACACTGTAAAAAACGTCCATCACAGCAGCACCGGACCTTCAAACATGTTTGTTTTAAAATGAAAATCTGCTGATATTCCTTTAATCCTCTCTAGAAATTGATGTCCCGTTTTGAACAAAGTGTTATTCTCTAACCTGGCTGCATGATTTCCTTTCTGTGTTGAGGAAAATGAACAACAAAACAATCAATACCAGATTAAGTTTCGTGCCGAGATGAACATTTTGTGCAGCGCAGCCTTGTCTCCGCGGGCTGGCCGTATCAAGATCAGAGCAGGTTTGAAGGAAGCTGACAACATGGGGACACCCGAGGCGGTAAACGATGCCTTGCATCCAGACCCGTGGAGGTCAGCGGAAGATCACGTGTTGCAGCATGTACCAGAGCACGGCGACGCTCTCCGGAGGTTTGTTTCATGGTGGCGGTAATGAAGAAGCCTGATAACCTTTGTCTTGACATTTTGCTCTGTGAGTCAGAGCTGCTTTGGGAAGATGTCATGCACTGAAGATGCTGTTGCCTTGGGGGGGCATAACAACTACAAAGCTGCCATATTTAGGGCAGAAATTGCGCATTAAGCCACCGTGACGCTTCCAAAATAGTTTGTGTTGAGAGTGAGTGTGGGCACCGGTAGATAAGGTGTTGAATGAGGGAAGGGAGGAGGCTTCACTTCGGTGAGGCTGCAGAGAACAGAGGGCCGGTTCCTGCCGGCTCTCACTGTGTCACACTTGGATTGTACATATTAATCTATTGTTATAATTACCAGGCACTTGCCCGCCTGCTTTCACATGAAGGGCCGATGAGTCAAAGATGCTACCACTGAATAATGCAAAGCTCCTTGTGGCTCTGTCTCAGTTCAAGAGCCCTCAAACTGAAAAGTAGCACCAGAGCCGTCCTTGTTTGTTGACCCTTTCAGAGTCCATGTTTTATCAGAGAAGAAATACACTCGTGATTGTGGGCCAGTGAGTCAAAACTCAACGCGCTCCGGTTGAAAAATCGTGCGTGTTGTGCTTCCAGCCTCCATCACAGCGAGCTCGCTGATACTGTCTGCTCTGCTGACATGGCATCTGCTCCCTCCCACCTCGCCCTCTCACAGACAATCGCTCACCACTAGCCGGTCCTCCAAGGGCGAACCGCAATTTATTACCTGTTAGTCATGCAGAACCCGGCTGCAGAAGATAAAATTGAAAAAAAGAAAAAGGAAACGCCGTCTTGAGCTTGATGAGTTTTAATTCCGAGTTAACTGACACTTGACCAAATGTGAGTGAGCTGGAACAAACCTGATAACAAAATAGGTTAAACACCTCAGAGAGCTGCAATGATTCAGAATAATCATTTTACAGATTTTCAGTGGAATTGCATTGAAATGAAAGAGTGATATTTTGTTACCATTTTACCAAATTCTGCCATAAAAACAAACGATTACAAACTGATTTTGATTAAAAACGAACAAAACAAGTTATAGAAAGGTTTGTTTCACGCGTGTGAAGAGTTTTGTCTGGCATGATGCATAAACATGGGACAAAGCATTAAATATTGATTTAATAACTTTTACGTACATCAAGTCGCCCTATTCAGCATTGATAAGCAGTATACAAACAGTACAAACAAACTACATACAATGTAGTTGTATGCAGCTATGAAGATGCTACGAAGTGTTACTAATGTGCAGTATTTGTCATTAATGTTAGAGCTCAGCCGAGGAGGCCGTCATTAATATTTACATCATGTCACAAGCTGCTCGTCCATGACTAGTGCACCTAATTTAGTAGCTTTATTCAATCGGGTAGTCGCACTGAGGTCAGTCATCAGTAGCATCAGATCATACAGCTTTAAAATGTCGCAGTGGAGAGAAAGAATCTGTCTGCAAATGACGCTGACGAGGCAAAACACAGACTATATTGTCTTTGAACTGTTTCCAATTGAGTATACCTCAAAAAGTATTAGCGAGTTAGCATATTCTGTTTTATTTATGTTTTGCAAAGCATCCCAACTTTTATGGAATTAGGGTTGTATGAATGTGTCTTAATACACATCAAATTTAGAAAAAATATTGTTATTTATATCAGGATGTGGATTCCAGCCATATTGCCCGTCCTAAACATCCACCATGACTGCTGCAGGGCCAGTCGGAGACAGCGTGCGTCATCCCTCCAGATGTTCAAGACGTTTGGACCTCTGGCCTCAGAGCGCAGCGTTTGAAAAGCTCCATGTTTGGAGCCAAAATAGGACCGATGGTGTCTGAGCTATTGTGTTTGAGTAAAAAAATGGTGCTATCTTCAAATGCATGATAAAAATAACAGATGCCTGGGAAAGATGCCAGTTCAGGAGGGCTTGAAGGCAGTTCATGCATCCTTGTCCAAAACCTGGCACAGACCGTCAGGTGCTGCCAGGAAACTCCCTGATGAAGCAGAGGAAGGAGCAGCTTCTCCACCGATAGCCCGAAGATCCAGACATGCAGTCCGGCTCCGAGAGACCTCGAAGGGTCGCAGCATTTCCTGAGAGGCTGCCTGATGTGCGTTAATACCTTACTTAAATCCTACAAGAACCCTCAGGCTCTTTCTATGCTTCAGCCTGAGGACGAGGCTGTAAATTATTTAGAAAGCGTCCCATTTAACAAGACATTTCTTGACATTTTCCTCCAAATAAGTGCGATGACATGTCGGTGGAGTGATTTCGCTTTCATCCTCGTGCAGACCAGATGAATGTTTTTTGAGTCGCTGACACAATCTTGAAACGAGCCGAATGATCCGCCGACTACTTCAAGATATCATCACCGGGCTGAGAAAACCCTCGAAACAAGCGAGGTGGGAGCTAAAATAATCTCATCACACTGACAGCGTTTTTTATCAGCTTTGAGGAAGATAAGATTTTAACACAAATGTCGATTAGAGGGCCGGTTTGCAGTGTGTGTCTGGGCCCGGGTAGCCAAAGCTGCAGGGACCGTGGTTGTTCATGCAGCAGGGTTTGAAGCCAGATTGGGTTTAATGGTCTTAATCATCGCTCGCTCTCCAGTCAGAGTTAGATAGCGCCCAGCACCATTTCAGCTCTCCTTCACTCTTCATTGCAGTCTGCCGGCCGAGTAGGGACAGCATATGTCGTGTCATCTGTCGGCGCCATATGCCACGCCCATGATCTCTTAAAAGTCTCATGCCTTATTTGACATTTCCAGTCAGTGATGAAATGGGCAGAACGGGCTTTGGCACAGTCACGAAGCATTTGGCATGCAGCATCCTCGCTTATTCATCTCAGTTCATTGTTACGACCAATTATCTCAGGCTGTCTATCAACAATGGAGTCAAAGCCAAGTGTCACATATGAAGGTCACCTCAATTAGAAATGGTTTTTGCATGCAAATTGTTTAACAAAACCCACTAAATACAGACTTACGTAAGAGCTTCTAGTGTTTCTGTATATGTGTGTGATGTGTTTCTCCGTCTCCGACTTTGGGCAGTGTCTTGGAGAGTCCCAGCCGGCTAGATGAAGAGCACCGCCTCATCGCTCGCTACGCTGCCCGCCTGGCGGCCGAGGCGGGCAACTCCACAGTGAGTGTCCCGCAGGATGCCCCGCGGCGGGCTTCAGTCAACCTGCATTTCATATTTAATGCTCTGACAAGTTATTGTTAGACACTCCGCTTTGGCCCAAGAACTTAGACGCTGAAGCTGCAGTGTGAAGGCTGCTCTCATTGTAACACTCAGCCATGGATGTGTTTTCAACGCAAGTGAAAGGGGAGAACTTATTTTCTGCAAGTTTTTGTTTGATACGGTTAAAATAAGAATTTCCCGCCATCTGCTGAAACGTGGTTAAGCAAAAATTGATCACTAACCACAGAAACATTGTTTTTCCTGTGACTGCTTAACGGTGAGTCACATATCAGTGAGAAAAAAGGAAAATTGTGCTCGATCACGTGCAATCCGAATCCAGCACTGGAATGGCGGACCCCGCCACTACCATAAACACACTGTATACAAAGGTAATTACTGAATGTTTACACATTAATGGTTATTAAAGATGATAAAATGTATCAAAAATGTCGTTTGACTTCATGAAAGTCTAACTGTGAAGCCCTAGAAGTCTTGGTTTCAGATTTAAAGTATTTCTTCAAATATTCATGACTAAGTATGCACCATCAAAGTAAGTTCATTTTTTTGATTGACAGTGACCAAACAACCTACCAACTGTTCCGGGGTTGCGTTTCATGACTCACGTTGAGCTCCTCTACAGCTTGGATCAGCATGTACTCCTTCAGTTACATCATGAATATTAACAGCTGCGTAGGAATATATGTGATTCTTTGCTAAGAAGTCAAAGGAGCAAACTTTTATACTTAAAACTTTGAGGGGAGACGTAAACTACGACTCCCATGGTGCACTCTGGCGAGAAACAGCCAATCACGTGTGTGCTAAACTGATATTCACTCCCTTTTTGAACCAAGAGTTTTGATTTGCGCCTCTGATTCGTCTCTATGGCCGTGGCAGCTGAGGCTCATGGGTATTGTAGTATTTAGAACCATCTTGTCAAAATGACAGACAAAACATGATTTCTCAAGTTTTTCAGTGAGAAAAAAGAAGAAATCTCTCACGTGAAATGACCAAACCTGACCTAAAGCAGAAAACGTTCACGTCGGGGTCGTTTGGTTTTGTACTGCAGTCTGACTTTCTCACGGAGGGATGAAGGAAAGCTGTGGCGAGCTTGTTACGAGAATCAGTGTTACAATCAGCGGCAATTACTGCCCACTGTGGTCAGAAGTCAGCTGCTGGTGTTTGACTTGTGTTCCTCCGCCGTTGTTGATGATAATTTTGTTTTTCAGCAACAATGTCCTCCATCGGATCTGAGTTTCAACTTCGATGCCAATAAACAACAGAGGCAGCTGATTGCAGAGCTGGAGAACAAAAACAGGTATAATTTGAATGATTTGAACAGCAGCCCATCAGGAGGTCAGTATTTCTTACTGATTGGTTGGTTTGCAGGTTGAAAGTGACATAAAGTTCAGATTAGTTTACTTTGGTACTGTAATTAAATATAGTTCCAAGACACTTTACTGCACTTGAGCATTACTTTTGTAATTATGTTTTTACTTCTTTTTTCATGCCACTTTTATACTTCTAGTGCATAACTTTCAAAGTGTAGAATCAGTAAGTTGTGGTTTTAACAGGGCGGTTATGTGCCGTTAAATTCCTGATACCTCGGTGGAGAGTAACTCGATATATGTACGTATAATAAAACACTATGAAAGCAGTCGTTCACCTTTGTTACTGCAAGTAAATGTTGCTGATAATACTTGTGTACTACATGAGCTTTAGAATGCAGGATCTTTACTTCGGAGTATTTTTACTTTGTCGTATTACTGCTTCAACGTAAAGAGTCTCGGTATTTCTTCCACCGCTGTTGTTCAGTTAGCTGATTGATTTATTCAGGGAGATCCTCCAGGAGATCCAGCGGCTGCGTTTGGAGCACGAGCAGGCCTCTCAGCCGACCCCAGAAAAGGCCCAGCAGAACCCCACGCTTCTGACCGAACTGCGGCTCCTCAGGTATCATCCCTGCTGCTCCACCACCACCACCACCACCACCACCACACCTCTTATACAACCCTGATTCCAAAACAGTTTGGGTGCTCTGTAAAGCATTAATAAAGCAGAATTTCTTCATTTACTAATCCTTTTTGACATGTACTCAACTGAAGACAGTACAAAGACAATATATTTAAAGTTTGAGCTTATCAGCTTCATTCACTTTTAGAAATATTTGCTCATTCTGAATTGAATTTGATGCATGTTTCAAAGTTAGGACAGGAGAAAGTAAAGACTGGGAGAGATGTGGAATGCTCCAAAAACACCTGTTTGGAACATTCCACAGGTAAACAGGTTGAATGGTAACAGGTGATAGTGTCATAATTGGGTATGAAAGGGGCATCCTGGAAAGACTCAGTCGTTCACAGGTGAGGATGGAGCGAGGTTCACCACTTTGTGAACACATGATTGGATGAAGGATGTTACCACATGGGCTCAGGAACAGTCCATAAAACAGCTGTCAGTAAACATATTGTGTTTGTAAATGATTGATTCTGTTTTTATTTACGTTTTACGCAGCGTCCCAGCTTTTTTGGAATCGGGCTGTAAGAGCATCTGTTCCTGACAACAGGGAGAAAGAGCCATATATTAACAGAATCAAGTAGTAAAACCACTTCAGGCTGTTGTATTTATGTGGGCTGGGCTCATTCTTCACGTAGAAATAATGGCTTGCTAATTCAAGGGGATGTTTTTGAATTAGCTTCACCAGCAGCAGCGTGGGCATTTGTCATGCTGGCAGGCTGCTGAGAGCCTGAGGTTCAGTTCTGGGAAGAGACACGCTACAACACTTGTTGCCCTGAACGACTCCTTGTTTGTCTGGTCTGGCCTGAATAATGAATCAGCAGGAAGATTCATGCTCAACAGCCCCGACAAAGATTTCGTTTTTTTTATTTATATAGTGTTTTATAACCTAAATTATTGGCTACCCTTCAGTGTTGGTTAATTATATGCAGCACTAGACATGAGTCTGAATCACACTTTCTCAGTTTCACCACCCACACAGTCACTCTTAGAGGATTGTGATGTTTTTTTTAAAAGCCAAACATAGTAATTAAACTGTAAGATAATTGGTTTGTATCACCGAAGGCTATATTTATTCCACTTATTGTTTCTTCCACTTCAATTCGAACATGACTGGTAGCATTTTTCAGCTCACTGAGCCTGTTTGTGACTCAGGTTTTACACCAGAATACGATTACATCTTATTTATTTCACGCCGGCTGTGCTCTGTTTGGAGCATGGATGGACGCCTCTGATGCTGCCTTTATTCAGCCCGGGGATACGTAGCAGAGCAGAGGTGTTTACAGGCTGCAGGAGTTTGTCAGTTTTTGATAGGATGACTCAAAACAGACAGAAGATCGCTCCAGTTTTTCCTCAATCTTTTTCAAAATGCAGCTCCACATGGTGACCACCAGAGGGTGATATTAAGCCAGAATCCTTACTGCTGAGAGATGACCTGTAACCTCTTAATGGTGCTCTCAAACTCAAATGACTTGAAATGAATGAAGTGAAAGTTTCTTGCACGCTGCAGCTGAGCAGTCCTTCCCTGTTCTCATCCTCACACCTGTCACCTGTTAGAGTGAGTGATGTTGCCAGGAAGTGATGTGATAGTCCAGCTTTGTCCTTGCAGATGAAATGAGTCATCGTCACATTAAATTAATAGATGGTCAATTGCACACCTCTCCAGAAACTGTCGTTGCTCCAGGTGGACATTTTTGGTTCATAAAGAGACATTTTGGTGTCAGGTGTCCTGCAGTAGGTTAGAGTTAGAGTTCGGTCACTCACAACTTCATGTTGACCAGTAGTGCAGCTAGGTGAATGTTTAATGTGGGGAAAAGCCTTTTTTCTGGTTCAATATTGTAACCATACCAAAAATAAGTAAATGATAAATTACTGACTGGAGAAAAATTGCAATGGGACAAAAATATTAATTTGTGAGTCAGATTTAGCAGCAACTTAAACATGTTTGGCCTTTATAAAAATGTCTTGTGGGCCTCCCAGCTGGTAGTTTGAGACCCCTTCTTAAACTAAATGTCACTTTTTTCAGTGGCGAAGGAGCCATTGACAGATTAATAACGAAATTGCAACAGGGGCAGTGGTGCAGGTGAAAATACGAGAAAAACAGAACTATACTGGACCTTAATGCAGCGCAGTGGCATGAGGCAATGTCAGGACTCTACATGCATTCAGCAACCAGCATATGTGTGCCTGAAAGTGGTCCTCGAGTTGTTGGACTGAGGTTAATTTGCTTCACAAATATCATCTGTACAAGTGTGAGAAAAAAAATCTACAGGAAATACATGTATTTGTGGAATAGTATGCAAAAATGGCGATGCAGTGGTGAGGCACGGTTTCCAGGCTTTAGGCAGAAATAAGCTAAGCTAAGCATCATCTGTCTGGCCTTACTCGTTCTTTCTGCTGCAGACACAGGAAGGACGAGCTGGAGCGGCGCATGTCAGCCCTGCAGGAGAGCAGACGGGAGCTGATGGTGCAGCTGGAGGGACTCATGAGGCTGCTAAAGGTAAAACAATGTCTAAAAGACATGCATCCTAAAAAAAAAAAAAAAAAAAAAAGGGCCTCTGAATCAGTAATATCCTGGGATGGTGCATAAACACTAAATCCTAAATCTGCCTAAATCGGCTATTCCTCATTAGCATCTGTCAATGCTAATCTTAAAGCTGGGTGGCATGTTTGACGAAATGGGTGTTTGCATGTTTGATTTTTTTAAAACTGAGACGTTGCAGTCTTCTTAAGTTTTGTTAACGTGCTGTATGGTGCATGCAGAAATCCCTTTCTTCTTCTTCTTCTTCTTCGTCGTCTTCCTCTTCTTCCGCTGCTTTAATTCTGTTGCTCTCACTCTTCTTGCCCTCTCTCACTGCTTACCTTTGCTGGCTGATAGGATGAGGAGCAGAAGCAGGCTGTAAGTTGCCCTTAATTCAGTTTGCAAGGCTCAATACGTGGCTCTAGTCTCACCACTTACCCCCTTCACACAGATGTGATTGATGGAAGTTTTTATGATAGATTCTAAAAGGATGTTAGGAAACATAATAGGATTTCACCATCTGAGTAACACTAATCTAGTCCCGCTCCACCACTTCCTTGCTAGCACCACACGCGAGCTAAAACTACAGACTGCGACACAATCTTCAACATTAGTTTTCTCGGGGTCTTGGTCCAAACAAGTTGAGGGAACTGTGTTTTTCTTCGCCCAAATGTCAGGGACCTGTTCCTTTCATCGGCGTTAACAACCTCCCGTCTAATGTGACTGCAGTCTGGCCGGCCATCTGCTGCCTGGCTGCGAGCCATCGACCTGGGCCTGCACCAGTCCCAGAGACACACAGTGATCCTTTCTCTGTGAGATATATCTCTGTATCAGCACAGGCCCCAGTCGCTCGCCCTCACATGGTTCTCATTACCCCTCCATGCAGTAAAGGTGCACTATAGAGAGTACACAGTATAGCCAGCCAGTTTAGGATTTCCAGAAGGTTTTCCTGCCTTGTTTTTGTTTGTTCTCCCTATAAGGATTAAGTTCTTTTGGTCACATCTGTGTCTGTGTTTGTTTTAATAAAAGTCATCTTTAGAGACAAAAAGGCCGTCTCTACCCAAAGCTGCAATCTGTGATTGTAATGCGGCGTCCTCCGCTGAAATGTTGCAGAATTGGCTTTGTTGATGTAGAGATTAATCGGATTTAAGTTGTTTTTCTCTCCGTCAGAAGCCCAGATTCACTCAAGGTTTCCACATGGAGGTTTGTCCAGTATTTCCTGAAAACACGCCGCGTTTGTTGCTAACTGCACCACCAGAAAGATGTTGATTGGTCAGCTCGTATTTCTGCACCTCACTAAGCTCATTAACATGTTTCAAGACCAACTTTCCCAAATTAAACTTTTTAAAAAGTCATGAAAACAGGTATATTGTAAGGGATAATTGGACATTTTGGGAAATATGCTTTGTTGTCAAGCGTCAGATGAAAAGATCAATACCCCTCTCATGTCAGTACAGTAAATACGAAGCTGCTCCCAGCAGTCGGTTAGCGTCCAAATGGAAGAAATCTGCATTTCAGCACCTCTGAAACTCCTTCATTTTCATGTTATATCTTACATCCATCGAGAGTTTGCAGTTCTGTATAAATGTGAAAGTGGTATCAGTCTCATCTAACGCTCAGCAAGAAAACAGCATTTTCCAAATGTCGGAACATCTGTTACAAGACTAACCGACGTGAAGCAAACCTGTATTGTGAGTTGACAGATTTAACAGGTAAATAACAAAGAATAAGCCAAAGAAACAAAACTTTACGTTCCATCTGTATGTTAAACCCTTTGAGGGGAAACAGACCGCAGATGCCACATTCTGAAGTCTCCGTCTTTGTGCTGACGATACTTTAACTATCTCTGCGTCTTCGTGTTGCAGTCCCAGTCTGGAGGCTCACCTCATTCTTCCCCCAGTCACGGTGCAGGCTGCTCCATGCCCATGCCCATACGCTCCACCTCAGCTGGGTCCACCCCGACTCACACGCCGCAGGACTGCCTGGCAGGGGTGGGAGGGGACGTGCTCGAGGCTTTTGCTCAGGGTGAGCCTGCGCCGACACCTGAAACAAAGAGCGTTCATTGTAACACTCGTGCACAATCTGCAACACACTGAAAATAGAGAAAGGTACATATTCTCCAAGAGTGATCAGTGAGAATAAGTTTATATTTAAAGAGACATCCAAACCACAATACTACAGTGATTCTACCACCAGGATCTGCACTTCAGCTGCCTGTTTGGTTAAGTTTATAGTAAGCAGTAGTATAGCAGCTTTCACAAGGTCACAAAGTGCGTCACAGGAGCAAAACTGTTATGAAATAAATACTGCAATAATAAAAACTGTAAAAAGAAACAACAGTAAAACATAAGCAGCATTTACTCCTTCACGTGTAACAGTGCCAGACTAGAAACTGCCTGTGTTTGATGTTTGATGTGAAAATGTCTGTGTTTTCTAGGTGTACCTAGAAATCTTCGGAATGATCTATTAGTTGCTGCTGACTCAATCACAAACACAATGTCATCACTTGTGAAAGAGCTCCACTCAGGTCAGTTTATACCACAAGCTTCACCCGGCTCTGCCACCTGGAGTACAACCCTGATTCCTGAAAAGTGTCACTGAAATCACTGGTTTTATCTTTAAAGTGGACGATGGGGGAGACGAAGAGGAGACCAACATGAGGAACGGTGGGGACAGAGGTACGTGGAAGTACATGCTAATAGCTGCCTAATTTAATCTGTAAGAGCCAGTCATACCGTAGACATACATACGTACATATATACGATAAGACTGGCCAAAACATATTGGGCAATAAAATTCAATATTCCCTTTCTCTTTTTTCAGCTGAAGCAGAATGAACAACAAAAAAGTAGGAATTATAATTGATTAATTAATATTATATTATGTATATATAACGTAGTATGACAGCCAAGAACGACCATGGTTGTAAAGATTTTGTTTTACCTTGAGATAACAAGTTATCCTGTTATTTTGAGATATCGCAATAATCGGCTAATTGTCTCATTATCTTTAGAGAACAAGCTGTTGTTTTCCGAGATGCATCAGCAGGTTGTGTCCTTTAGATAACAGGATAAATATCTTGTTTCAAAAGAAAACAACGGGCCATTGTGTTAAGTTAATGCAATAATTATCCCATGATCAAAAAAGAAAATAGAGATAATCAACCCATCATTACATGATATCCTGAGATAAGTGGACAATTAACTCATGATCTGAGGATGAAGGGAGGAAAGAAAATGATTGAGCCACGTCCATTCTTGGCTTCTGTGAATCATAGTTTCGTAGAATCAAGTTGCCTTACGTACACTTTATTTCTGGAACTGGACAAACAGTATTTGCTAATTATGACAGCGTTGGCACAGCTAAACATCTGCATGACACCTTTATCAGCCAATGAAACACTTGTTCAGCTCATTATAATGGGCCTCTGCTTCAGCCCTCCTTTCAAAGTAGCAAGGCGCCACAGCACACAGCCACAGTGTCATTTATACTTTTATTTTTACTAATTAATTCAGACTACGCAGGCTGTCCGCAGCGCTAAACCTGCTCCTCTGTGTGTGCATCCAGGCACAGTGAGAGTACCGAAGCACTGAGGAAAAGACAACACCATTCCACCCTCTAAAGGACATACAGTCATCAACTGGGAAGAATCAGTAACAACAACAACAACAACAACAACAACAACAACAACAACAACAACCCCTGGCATTAGCACGTAGAGTAATGCATGCTGTAATCTAACAGGATTTCACTATGTGAAAAAACATTTCTTCACACCTTGCAGGTAGCAAGATGTGTCTAATTAGCGAGTGTGTATGTTGTCCTGTAAACAAAAACTGCTGTAATTACCCAATGATTTCCCTCATGACTGCTAAGGAATGGCTTGCTGTGCTTTCTCCCCCAACTGTTCCACTGCAGCAGCTCATTCTGTATATAAAATACTGTAAACACGTGACCGCGGGAACGCCCCGACATGACGGTGACCTCCTGTCGCAACATGTTCCCTGTCATTGCTTTTGTATGATTAGCGCTAGTCTTATTATTTTTTCTTTTTCTATCATTTTTGCATGAAGTTGCACTCATGTCTGGGTTTAGGTACTGTACCATGCTATGCCAGCTCTTTGTGGGTTCATGATGACAGCTGGGGTGTCAGAAGTGTCCTGCATTCAGGCTGAGTGTGTTTACTCGCACATCTGTATTCTGAGATAGTTCTCTGAGTTTTCCCGCCATTTTGAGGGTGCCAGACGACCAGCGGAGACTCCAGCGAGTCGCTGCGCTCGGCCAAGAAATAGTCCATCTTATAATCCCTCCCAAAAACCACAATTTGTCTCGAATAAACAAAGAATATATTACAAATCAAATAGTGAACTTTGGAGGTGCTGGTAGGTGGATTTTTTAACCATTGGAGTCAGGCTAGCTGTTTGCCCCTTGATGCTAAGCTAAGCTAACCATCTCCTGGTCGTCCAAAACACACCTTTAAGCAAACTGTTATTTATTTCCACAATTTCAGTTCCGGCCCAAACTGCTGCGTTGACGTTGATGTTATGTTTTCACGGTGGTCCTGGCTAAGGTGAAATGCTATTAAGTGCTAAATGTACATTAACGGATCCTGACTTTATGCAAAGCTAGCAGGTGGAATGTTCTCAGAATGTACGGGCTGTTTCCTAGCTAATGTACAGAATGTATGCAGGCTAGCTAGATGGGAGTTTAGCATATTATGAGACAATAACCGTTCATAAAATTATTATTTTCATAACACTCACAATTGACAGCAATATAGCCGACATTACACTCATAATACATTCTAGTTTTTACTTATTATACACTTATAATACACTTGAAAGTAGTGACAGGAGAGTTTTTGTCTTTGATTGAAGCTTGGAGTTTCTCCCTGTTCCCAGTCTTAATGCTAAGCTAAGCTAACCAGCTGTAGCCTGTAGCTTCATATTCACTTACAGGCACGAGAGCGGTGTTCTCATTTAACTCACGGTGAGATGCTCAAATGCTTAAAAAGTGATCACAGATAATTTAATGATGAGATTGCAGCTTTCGCCAGGTGACCAAACGCTTCCTGCTGCGTAATAGTTGGGTTTCCATGATAATATTCTTCCTATTAATGTGTGCAGGGACATCTGGTAATGCAGTGTGAAGACGACTGACACCAGGAATAACAGCCGCTATCCAGAATACTGCGTGCATGTAAACACACTCACTGAGTCACATACTGTACTGCTGCTACTGTGCTCTCAGTGAGCCACCCTTGCAAATAAGAGGGCTGCGCTATAAAGAGAAACCAAGGGGCTACTACAAACACAACAATGATCCGAGTCTCGTTGTTTCCTCCCCGCGAACACACCTGATTAGCTGGTAGCCTCAGTATTTATTGTTTCGAGTGTAGGGAAGCACCTCAGGATGTTAAATAGTAATGAACTAGGCACTGAGTTTTAGTTGTGAGTTACAAAATGAACACTTATACAGTATGTGAGGTCATAGTAAGCAAGTAGGAAATGCTTCGATAGCTTTATTTAGTTAATAAAGGAATATTGAGAATGTTTATGTGCAATGAAGGTAGGTGCTCAGGGACTGCAGAGCTACTCTAGTGGAAAATGGTAGTAACGTCCTTTAACTGCCGGACATCACTGGCCACAGACTGGGAGGTCAAAGGTTCGTAATGACTCAAAATTGAGGGTTTCACTCCGAAATATATGTCCAGTGTTATTCACAAATGAGTCCGTCAAACTTGCTTGTGAGCCCTGTTGTGAAGTAGCTCATTTCACTCTCACTTCGTGAGTCAATTTGTCTCATTTTGGACTGAAACTCTTTGAATATAGAGCAGAAAACAACAGCAGGTGTTTAAGCGCTGGGTAAAGAATGTGGATCGTTAGAGGGAGTTTTCTGAAGTGCTATTTGGTGAAGCATGTTGTTGGATATCGTTTGTCCGTGTGTGAATTTGTGTCTTGAGTCAGAGATCAGGTCTAAGTTACCTTTACATTTTTGTCTTCTGGTTCAGTGTCTTTTGTCCTTCAGGGTAGCCGTTTATGTCCATGGAAGTCCTTTGAGTAAATGCAATGTGGTGAAGGTCTGGGAGCAGTTTTAGGGTGATATGTCCTGTCCTCGAAGCGAGCTGTGGGTAAAATCTGAATGGAACTGAAAAGCCTGAACTTTGTTTTTGGGACTTGTACAGTAAGCCTCTCCTATAAGCTAAGTATAAGGTTTCAGCAGCCTGTTACACTGTGTAAAGAGCAAAGAGAGGCCTCTCTGTTATCAGCCCTGGAAATGTGATGTTTCCATTCACTTCTCTGTTCTGCTTCTCTGTTATCATTACTGTCATTATTCTGGTTTACAGTGTTAGTGGAGTGTAGTCAATGTAATGAGTTTGGCTAAGATTCACGTGCACACTCACGCTTGCACCTAAATCTAAATCAATGGTTTTGACATTGAAATTATTTTAAATTCTGTCAAAAACAGTTTGTTTTAGTCAGCGGAAAAGGTCCAGAAATTCTTAAAATGCAGAGGTAAAAGTGTAAGATGTCTTCCCCTCCATTCTGGCCATGCATTCGACTTCAGGAGTCAGCTTTGTTTTTGTTCTTTCAGTTTGTGCCTGTAGCTGTTCTGTAAAGTGCTGTATAAAGTAACCATTCAGCAAATAAGATGATCTTTCAGCCTTTATGTCGGAGTTTTAGTCTGTGACTTTGTAGAGATTTGATTTATTTATTAAATGTGTTCTGGGGGAAACTGACGCTCAGCCTTTACATTTGTGCCAAACTGTTTGCAGACATTGTGTGTCATACAAATTACAGGTATATATCAAAGTATATCTGCATTAGTATGTTGTTGTTGCCCATAGTTTATTCACTGAATGCCTGGAGATGTCCACCGTTAATGTTTTCCATTGCTGGAAAAACTCACATTTAATAGTTAATAAAGACAGAAAACACATTCCAGATCTGCTGAAAGACAGTCACTGATGTCATTTTAGCCAGTGTGGAGGCAATACTGTATACCCTGTCAGATCAAACTCGGGCTAACACAAATAAAACACAGCCGGTCACTCAGAGGTGCATTGTGATCCTTTCATTGTTTGCAGAGAGACAATGTGCAAAGAGGACGACCTCGACGACGACGCTCCCCTGATGTTATTTATCTATGTATGTGTTCTGTATGGTTATGCTTCTGGTACACATTTGTTTCTCATGTTGATTTTACAAAACATAGTTTTATGTCACAAAGCCACTGTCTTTTGTAAATAAATCAAATGTGAGATATATTAAAAAGATTTAAAATATGGCTTTGATGGGTCATGTCTGTTATGTTTCGGCATGATTTGGACTCACTAGCAGACAGGGAGTAAAGGTGAGATAGGAGTTAATTGAATGAGCAATGAGTGGAGAGCAGGTCAGAGATACGCTGGAGCGCACAGAGCTCAGGTGGTGTGAGTGCGTGTGGTGAGGGCACCTGGGGGTGGAGGCACAGGTGAAGCAAGGTGGCAGAGACGCTGGAGATCAGCTGATCAGATCAGGCTTTGAGGAGCGACACAAGGAGCAAAAACTAGATATTTACAAATTCTCGTAGCTTGCACTGATAAAGGGCCACCAAACCACTGAGCAGCAGAAACAGTCTGGCCACGAGTCCTCTGCAGCCCACAGCCTTTATGCTGTGCTTGATTGTGATGAGTCCCAGCTGTGGTGGAGCAGCTCTCAAACCACCTGGAGAACCACGCCCAGCCTCTGCCAGAAAGGAAGCACATCCCCACACCTCTGCACAGTACACAAGAACACACGTCATGATTCTTAATGTGTTTCTCTGAATTAATCATCACTAAAGGTCCCTCAGTCATCACCAAACATGCAGCTGCATCATTTATTAGTGTTGGCAAGAAACTAAGTACATTTTAGAGGCATAGCACAGTTCGTTGTTGAGGTATTTCATATTTTACATTTCTCAACTTCTGTTCCACTGCTTTGAAAATGAAATGTGTGCATTTTCACATACTAAACTAGAGTAGTGTGTGAAGCTGCAACTTTAAAGTACTGCTTACACATAAATTCATCACTAATAATTCAAGAATGCAGAGATGGTATAATATTACCATTTTTCACAATGAATACAGACAGAAAGAAAGAGACAGAGATTGCATAGTTCAGTACAAAATGAGAACTTTTCATTCTGTGGGTAACCTGGCTGATACCTGGCTGATACTTATTTTTACTAATTTTGAATATAGGACTTAGTATTTTTGTTGTACTGATACTTTTAGAAAAGAGTACTTCCTCCACTAGTGAGGTGTTGTTTCTCAAAAATGAAGGGAACGCATAATCATCACAGTGTAACACCAAGTTAAACTTCAGGGATATCAATCTGTCCATGTAGGAAGCACAAGTGATTGTGACTCAATTACACCTGCTGTGGTGCAAATGAAAGTGACAACAGGTGCAATAGAGAGGCAAGAGCAATACAACCCCCAAAAGAGGAACGGTTTGCATGTGGTGGCTACAGTCAATTGCTCTCGCCTTTCCTTCCTGACTGATTCTTCTTCTTTGAGTTCTGTTAGTGTCCTTGTCACTACTGGTAGCGTGAGGCGGTACCTGCAGCCCAGTCAGGTTGCACAGGTAGTCCAGCTCCTCCAGGATGGCACATCTTGCTGTGCCTCCCAGCACAGTCTCACGAGCGTGGAGGCGATACCAGGAGACCGGCCGTCACACAAGGAGAGCCGTCCAGGGCCGTAGAAGGCATCAGCCCAGCAGCAGGACCGTTATCTGCTCCTTTGTGTGAGGAGGAGCAGGAGGAGCACTGCCAGAGCCCTACAAAATGACCTCCAGCAGGCTACTGGCGTGCATGTTTCTGATCAAACTGTCAGACACAGACCCCATGAGGGTGGCATGAGGGCCCGACGTCCTCTAGTGCTCGACCTGTGCTCACAGCCCTGCAGCATGCAGCTCGATTGGCATTTGCCAAAGAACACCAGAATTGGCAGGTCTGCCACTGGTGCCCCGTTCTCTTCACAGATGAGAGCAGGTTCACACTGAGCACCTGTGACAGGCGTCAAAGAGTCTGAGACGCTGTGGTGAACGTTATGCTGCCTGTAACATCATCCAGCATGAGATACATGTTGAAGTCAGTGTATGTGTGCTCAGTCTAGCTCAATTTCTGCTTTAGACCTCAGCTCACAGGGAAGAGCTGCTGTTTTAAACATGCTCACGGACACTGAGGTAAATAAAACCCTTAAATCACGCCGTGTCTCCTGTGCCTGACTTGTCTTTTGTTTATCTTTTAAACACAAAATGGCTAAACACTCCCTCCCAACGGGTCGGCCAGAAACAATGCCCTTTCCTGCTTCATCTGCAAACCTAAATCAAAGCCAAGCTCTGGCCTTTCTCCCTGTCGCTGCGGGCTCAGACACTGACAAACACCGCACAGGTGAGATGAGGTCCAGACACTTTGATCTCATCAGCATCCTCCTCTGAGTGTTTCTAGGAAGAGGCGAAGACTCTCCACCAGCTGCTATCACGCTGCTGCTGTCTGCTGGTCATGTGGCATCGTCTTGCTGCTGTCCTCACATGAACCTCTCAGTGCCATTGACTCCACGCGAAAGAGGAGACGTCACTGTTTCCAGATCAGTGAACCACATCCGTCTGCTGCACACACATTTCCTCTCTCTCACTCGTTGGCCCTCGAAAGCTCTCAATCTGAGTTGCCCTGTCAGCCTGCGGCTGCATCTGGGCAACCTCACCGTGTCTCCGTCTAGTGGGCATGCGGGGGATAAACGTTGGCTGCTGTGTGTGCTGCTGCAGGGTTAATGGACTGAAAGTGATAAGAGATTTGATCTAGCTGCACTCTTCTAGGAAATGAAATTAAGATGTGGCACTAGATGAAGATTCTGCTCATAAAATCCGTGAGAGTGCACGAGATGAGCTGCATACTCCTACATCCGCTTTGATATACAGATTTAAGGCGGAATAAATGAGTCCAGTGCAGCCAGGAACTTAACTGGTCTGACTATTTGCTAAAAGAAATGAGTCTAGTACTGTCAGTTTGAGCATGTTTCGCAGTATTTCAGTCCAGTATGCTGGAGAGACAAATGGCAAAAGGAGCTAGATTGAAACATGTTTGCTTGATGAGCAGCGTCACTCGTTTTCCCGCTGATTAAATATCAGCCTTGTTAATCTCATGTCTTTATCGCTCCCAAATGAATCCGACTCATCAAACTTTTTCACGGCACACATTTTGACTTGTCATAGCAGGGAAAACACAGGTGGAACTAATAACTTTAACCGCGTTTCCTTTCCTGCAATTAATGTAACGCAATGCAGCAATTAACAATGTTATTAGATGCACCTGTGTCTGAGCAGTCAACTCAACCTCAGGACTCAACAGAACAGAAGAGGAATGAACAAATTTCACACATGAATGACAAAGGAACGTCCAAAGCGTTCAAATGTAACCACATATACTAGAACAGGGCGTCTATATGGTGAAATAGTTGAGGTTTGTGCAAAGGAATGTGCAAATGTCAGCAACCGCTACATGCACAAAGCACTTTATACTGTCTGTACTCCAACGTCTGCGCCCACGCCAAAGTATTTCAACTGAGTATGTGCACAGCAAGCTTGTCCTGCAGTCTGAATAAACGCAGAAGGTGAGACGTTATATCAAGAGTTTACAACAATGTCAAGAAGCAAATACGCATCATCGGAGCAGCAACTGTTGAGAGCACATGTTTCACTTTGCCAGGCCTCAAAGCTGGCCTGAGGCATCAGCTAATTACATGGCTGCTTAGGGCCCCACAGCCACCAGGGGGCCCATAAATGCAGCAAATTAAAAATGGGGAAGTCTCCTCAGGTTCCTGTGTTCTTTTTCCTCAACATTTGAATAAGACTGCTTTATGTTTTTGCACTTTTTAAAAGACTGAAGCTGTGCTGAGCGGATAGTATAATTTAGCAGGGTAATCTATGTCCCGCCTCCCAGCGAAGTCCAGCCCTGTCGTTAACTGTAATTAACGAATGCGTGTGCACATGCCTGCAAGTATCATTGTGAAGCATGGAAGTTGTCACCCAGTTCAGTTTACAACCCTTTCATGCTCATTTCTTTGGTCAGTTTTAGGTTCGGTGCATTTCTAAAGCCACTGATGTCTTTCAGTGTAATGTGACAATATTACGACAAACTTTTCTCTCTTCTCTTAGATTTTCACGTTGGTGGGTGAAAGACTGACTGTTGTGTAACCATCAAATGCACATGCACGAGGGGGGATCAGACATTGTTAATAGCCCCGAACAGACCTACACTCTGGCACTTTAGCAATTAAATCAACATAAACCAAGTCTCTCTGAGGGGAGTTGCTGAAAATAAGAAAAGGGCTTTCATCTTTGGACGCAGGTCTCGTGTTTATTTTTGCCCCACAGTCACATCAGATCGGCGTTTAGGATGGCTAGTGTGGTCCTTATGGGGCTCCTGGGCCCCTGAAATGTCTCTCAGGTGTAATTTTATAGTTCAAATATTTAGCATGGAAAAGCTCCAATCGGCCACTAAAGTTCGAACCGTTAAATAAAGATTTTGATGCCCCCTTGCATGGGCCTAAGGTGCATATTTTTGGATCTTTCTTGAGTGTGACACCCCTTTTTTACCCCTGTGTGTACCATCTACTGTCAAATAAATGTACAATAAACCCCCAAAATGTTAAAAAGCACTTCAGCATGTTGTCCTCATGCCACTGGGCTCCTGAGAGGTAATTATATATGAAATCATAAAGAGATGTACATTTGTGTCTGTAAGCAGGGGTCCATGATAATAACTCATTAGTCTCAGGCCACCTTCGCCCCCCTCCCCGCCCCTCTGCACCCTGTGGTCTAATTAGGGAGCGGGCGGGCTCTAGGACCCGGCGGCAGCCAGCAGACAGTCTGCAGGCCCCTGCAGTGAGAGCGGTGCATCTGGAAGAGAGCTGGCCGGCTGGGGAGGTGGAGGACGGGGAGAGAAGAGGAAGGAGGCTCCGGGAGCAAGCGAGACAAAAAGGGTCAGGCCCGGGACTTGGGAAAATCGGGTAACGAACACACAGCGATTCACGCTTTTAAAATCCGTTTAACCCGGCACTAGTAGCGGCGCAGGAAGGGCAACCTTTGGCTGAACAAAAACGTGAAAGCCCCGAGAGCGGAAGGCGCTCGATGGAAATGGGGAAATAGCGATTTAGGGGGTTTGCTTTTTGCAGATGTGCTGATTGGACATCGCGATGTGCACTTGAACTTGACCGAATTTAGAGCACAGAACCGGGACCGCGGCTCCCGAAAGCACTGGACTCATTTGAATATATATATTTAAATATATGTCTATATAACGGGGATTTATACATCAGTGGCCGTGGCCTGTAAAAGAGCCACAACCCCCTGGGTCATATTGCAGACTTCCCCTGCTGTAAAGACGCCCGAAACTTTGCAATTTTAACACATTTAACGGCAATTGGACAATAAATGCAAGTGAGTCGGTGGCAGGAGCGTGGCCTGCTGGTGGCGGGATGTGCGTGGAATTGCGGTGACATTAAACGCCTGTGTGGCCCTTATAATAAATTATTTTCCAAGATAACACGCTCTGCTTGTTGCCTGCAATTATCATTTTTTCAGGAGCCAAGACTTCAGTCCAGCGGCTTGTTAGAGCTTTTCAATAAATCAGAGCCGGCTGACATCAATCCTGACTTCACCCTCAGAGGAAATTAAACACATCCTATATGAATATAAGACATGTAGGCTTTTTTTTTTTTTTTTTTTTTTCTTGCACATTTCCACGAGTGCAACTGTGGCTCCGCTGTGCGCATGGCTGACTGCGAGAGTAACTTTAACCCAGACGCTTAAGGTGAAAATGAAATATTAATCATGTAAAAAAAAAAGAAAAAGAAAAAAAAAGAAAGAAATGGGCCAAACAATCTATCTCTATTTTACAGCTTCATTCAGGTTATTGAGTGTCGACTACTGTACACCCATACATCCATGTGGTGTAAAAAAAGGAAAGTGGTCTGGGCCCTATAGGCGATGGTAGCCGTACAGTATCCTATAGAAGCCTGTGAGGGTCCTATACATGACGTGCACTCAACAGAAGGAAATCTGACGCCCAGAAGGAGCTTCTTTATGACAGCAAATGAAATTTAAGCCTTGATTTGAGGAAAATGTGCAGTAAATGTGTCACTGCAGCTGGGAGCTCTGCTCACCTCTGATTGAAGGCACCTGAATGCAACACCAAAGTGCATCTGATGTGTGAGGGGCGAACGAGCTGACTGTCTCTCTCCTTTCTTATCCTCCAGGAGAGCGGAGAGAAGAGGGATCATCTCTCATTTCTTTCTTTCTTTCTTTTCCTTTTTCTTTTTTTTTTTTTAAGCCTTTGAGTTTATTTTCACCTCACCTTCTGCATCCCACATTGTCAGACATCGCCCACAAGACCCATCGACGATGCCGTCCAACGCCGTCACCAACACCAACACCGCCACATTCAAAGGGCCGGACTACGCCGGCTCGCCTGGAAACCGAATGGTAAGAAACACGTGTGAAATATAAAAGCACGCCTCTGGAATCCCACTTGAGGTATTTATGAGGCTCCTCTGAAGCTCGGTATGTTGGTCAATGACTCGGGATTTCTCAACTTTAGTGGGTTCGAAGAGTTCACTCAGTCATCTTTTGGCTTTTTGAATGACTTGGACTGAGCTGCTGATTAATTTTGGATTTGACTCTCTCATCGCTGCAAAATGCAATTTTCTGAAAGGCCTCAAAGTCACCAGAGCTGATTTAAAAGGAGATTACTCACTCCAGGGCTCATCCAGCGATGATGTAGTGCGGCGTGCCTTTTAGTATTTTCCTAAAAAATACCTGGAAAGAGTACAGATGTGCATGAGCGTGAGTACTCTGTGAGTACAGTTTGTTAGTGTTATTACTATGATGTACTACGATGGAGCCCTGAAACAGGATGAATGTGATTTGTGCAGTCACCTCAGGTCAAAGCCAATTACAACCGTTCCCAATTTTATGAATGCAGTTAATCAATCGGTCAGCCTAATGCCTTATTGATCCCTGCTGTCTTTACACTTACTGGAGTTGACTCAGGTGCATCAATCCCTCCTGTTTATTGACAAAATAGTCTGATTTTTCCTGAAGAATGCAGCAGCACGCGAAGTGCCGTGTCACCTTTCGTGATGCAGACGGACTCATTATCACAGGCGGTGCAGCTGCAGCAGCATCACCGAGGAGCAGCTGAATGATGGGACATTTGCTGTTGTAATGGTGGTTGGTGACGTGGGCGTTGGCTGGTGTAGGTTGAGCTGGAGCTGGAATGGCTCTCCAGCTCTTTTACTGGGGGGATCTGTCCTCTTCCTCTACGTTCCCATTACACAGTACTGCCCTTAGTCTTGTTGCCTGGCAACAGGCATTGCCTTAAATAACCAGCTACCCAGACGGAAATAGTGCCGAGATATTGACAATGTACTCGGGTTCACTCCAGGCAACAACAAGCCACATTTCAGGCTTTTCTGCTGTTTTTCATCTGTCTTTTTTCCCCAGAAAACGTTAGAGCGACGCTGTGTGTGAAAATGGCGTGATGTTTCTGTTCAGTGTGTGTGAGCGCTCGGGTTGGGAATTGGATGAACGGTGCGGTGTAGGCTGCTCCTGCAGGCACCGCTGAATTGTGTCATCCATGTAAGTGGTTCCCAAATGAGCCTGCACACCAGGCTGCACTCAAAACGTGCTATTATCTATGCAAATTCTGTGAGGAAAGACTGAAGCGCCAGGCTCTCTGTTAGTAATCACACAATGAACGGGGACCATCTGCAGAACACGTCCTCTCACCAGAGCATCCGTGTCTATATTTGTAATAACAGCCAGCGGTATTTTTATCCAGAAATGTATTGATGATATTCTATGATTTTATGTATCAATTATTACCCTCCGCCCGTTAATCACAGCATCAGTTGTTCTGTCTGTGTCGATCTCTTTATGTAAATCAGTGCACCGTCACACCGGGACGCTAATGCTTGATGGATCTGTTCCATTTTGGCAGCGAACGCTCTCAGGACGTAACATGGCTCGACATTTGAAATTCCTGCCTGTGTTTATTAACATCCTCCATCTTTTAAATTATTTGGAGTCTGCTGGAATCTCTGCGGCCCGTCCAGTTTGTGAGGATGTTTTTATGGCCTTTTTGCCTTTATTGGACAGTTGTTGGCAAGAAGAGCAGAGAGAGAAGGCGATGATGCCACTGAGGTCTGGTGTTACAACACGTACCGTGACTGGATTTTCATGACTGTTACCAGAAACGGTGACTCTCTGATTAGTTAATTAGTTTATTGCATGCAGGCGCCAAACACACAAGGACTCACAAGAGACCAAACTACCTTTACAGAAGTCAAACATTTATCTCACGTGAACTTAACTTCTTGAGTCTACAAACAAACTTCCTTCCTGTCCTATTTTGACTGCAGCTAACTTCGTCTGCATTTTTTGGATCGTTGACCGTCTTGTGTCACAGAATCCGACAGGTGACAGATCTCAGCGTGACACCTGACACCTCACACGGCGCTGCATCAAAAGCTCCTTTTTGCCCCCCAACGAGGTCCTTTTACTAGCAGTTCTGGAGCTTTTGATTATATGGCAAGCTCTTCGTCAGCAGATGGAGTTTGAATTTAACGTGGAGAAGATAAGTGCTCGGAAAGACAAGAGGATGTGAACAGGTTCAACACAATGACGACTGAGCAGCTTATGAAGATGAGGTAATTACACTGAAAGCTCAAGAGCAGCTGTTCTTATTTAAGACACAACAATGGCTGAAGGAATGGATATGCGTTGGTACATATGGAGAGTTATATCTCTCTTCAGCGTGTTTGACTTGTTTCCAGGGAGTTTCGAGCTGATGTTTTGAGGCAGGAGGATGATGTAACTGCACACGTGCGGTGCAGAGTGTCGTCGCTCTGCTTTGCTTCTGACTGGAGGAATTAAAGGTGCTGCACTTGTCCTGGGTCTCCCCTGCTTGCCTTGCAGTATTTAACACCGTCCATTACACAATGACAAAGTCATGCAGCATCTTACAGTAATCTCCTCCGTGTCATCCTCCGCCACAGTGCCTCAGATTAAAAGAAAAGTGCTTAACAACAAGTCAACAGAGGCACTCGGTTACCAGAATGCCTTAAAGTGCGGACAGCTCATTTATCTTGGGGGGAATCTCACATTCAATACTGATGGAATTTAATAAGGGTCCGGCCCTCCACCCCCAACCGCAGCTGTCAGGGATGGCCTTGCAATCTCATTTGCATTCAGACCTGGTGCTGGTGGTCCTATTCAGTCAATATTGAAGCTCAAAGCATCTACATTAGGATCATCTTTTCTCCCATCAACCCCAGGGGTACTTGGTGGCGGCGGACATGGGGCTTTGTTCGTGGGCGTAGACAGTTTTATTAATCAAAGGGAAATTGCAGCAGGGGAAGGTGGGGGCCGCTCGACGTCTTTGTCACGGTGTCAAGAGGGGATTGTCTGCGGAAGGTCAGCGCTGCATCCGTGGGGCTTTCACTTCAGCCGAGTTCAAAGGAACGTGCCATTCAATTTCTGTCTGTCTCATTGTCCACTCACGCCAAAGACACTCAAGGACCCGCTGCAGTCCCCCCAAATGTTTGAGGGTTTCGGTGTGATGTGTGTCCTGTGATCTAGAATCACTCCCGGTGCATGTTTGGCTGAGGTGAAGCCGCCTCTTAGATTACCGTGTGCAGAAATACACAACCTGGAAAGACGCATCCCGGCCTGAAATGAAAACTTGACTCTCTCATGTATGAGAGCGCTGGTACTCCAGTTATTACAGGCTATGAGTTCACATCATGGTGTTTTTTCTTCTGACAGGGCGAAAGCACAATACTGGACATGGACCTGATGATGGAGGAGAAGCCAGCTAAAAGCAGTGCCTCTTGTAAAGTTGGCAAGCCCGGAAGAAAGCGCAAGCAGTTTCCGGTGAGCCTTGATCTCTCTTACAGCTCCACCATTCATCCATTCATCCATCAACACTTGTTTTATGGTGACAGCAAAGATTAGATATCAGCTAGGCCTTAAGCAGCAACATAAACGCAATAAAACTTAATATTTTCTTTCTTTATTGTTTGTTCAGTGGTTCAGACCCTTAAAGAGCCTCTTTAGCCGGTGTCTTAGTGAAGAGTTTTAGTGTCCCAGTGCTTAGTTAAGGGGAGAGTATGTTTGGTAAGAACTGCTTCATACGGAGCGCCATGGTAGCCCAAAGTTTACAGCGCGTGCTGCATACTGTAGCAGCAGTATCCTCAGTTCTGTTCCAGCCAGGGTCTTTCCTGTCTGCTTCTTCAGTGTCAAAGAAAAGGCAGAAAAAAACGCCCGTCCAGTCACATCTTAAGGCAGCTGTCGTCCACACTCGCGGGGTGAAAATCCCGCTGTCGCTGAGAAGGCCGGGGCGCCGTGATTCATTTCATCATGGGGATGAACGGCACATTTTCTTTCCTGGAAGGCGCTCATGGCTGTGCGAGGGATAAACAACGAGAGGCTGAGAGAGAGGATGAAACCCTCCCTCCGAGCCTGACAGTCAGACATATTCAGTTTCACCTCATTAAGTAATCGTGTATATTTAAACTCTGTGAGCCGCTGAGTAAATAGGTGTGGACGGTGATTCCTTTCTGCCTCTCTGATGTCTGAGGGGCTTTATCAAAAACAGATCTCAGAGCAGACGATTGGGCGTTCACGCCCACTTCACGCAGCGATTGGCCCGGAGAGGGTGAAGGTGAGTGAGCGTCCGGGTGCAACACGGTGAATGACAGAACGCTCGACTCGTTCCACTCTGTGTCATCGTCAGTCTGACTTCGCCTCCACTCCACCAGCTTGATTTAGGCTAACCAATCAGCAGAGGCCTGACTCTGATGCCCTCAAAGCAGAGTTTGGATTTTAAAGTGATCCATACTTCAAACAGCCTTGATAGCGGCGCCTGTCTTGTCTGAAGCAGTCGCCATTGTTGTTACCCCTCCTCTTACAATGGCGTTAGTCCCGCCCCTGGTGCTGATTGGCCAATCGTTAGTCCCACGCGTCGCTGATTGCTTTGTTTTTCAACCAAGAATCCGCAGTTTCATGTCATATTGCCAGACTTATCAGTCAAAGGTCTGGACCCAAGCAACCATAAATGCCTTTGAATAGAAGCTGCCCCCCTCCCTCTACGACAGCAGGCATCTCACCCCACCATAAAGCGTGGCCTTTTGGAACAACTGCAAACACTTACACCATATGACACATCACGTGAAGTCGTTTGTTTTAAGCGCGCCCTGACCTTTAGTGTCACACGATGGTCTAAACGCTAATTCACAGACTTTAAACGGAAACGATCTGCAACAATTCGGCGAATTTTCTTCTGAAATAATATACGCACAAGATCAGCTGTGAGCAGCCTTTGTGTAAAAACCGAAGGTGTTTCAGCCTCGTGAAACAGACATACGACTTTGCACTCATGCATAAACATCACACAGACTCCGCCGCGTTTCTCAGCGAGGCCCAAACACTACACCAACACCATTTGTAATCTGTTTGTGATGTTTTTCTAGTTAAAAGCCCTGATTTAATAATGACTCTTGGGCCAACGTGGAGTCTTTTTCTTCCCTGAGATGTTATCATTTGCATAAGCCTCTGCTTAAAATCATGTTAATTAATTCTCACAGTGTGATTCAACAAGCCAAAAAAGGGATTACAAAAATATTTACAGATATGTATGTGTGGCGTGGAGGGAGGCGCTGGAGGGTTTGTGTCGGTGCGTGTTTAAGGCAGCTGAGTGGTGCCACCAATCGCGGTTAAAGAAAAGCTATAGTCAGAATCAGGGCGCCACGGCGAGTGTTTTCACAGCTGTGGGGGATTGACCACATGCGCCAGACGCTCCAGTCAGATAGGTGATTCGTTGTTGTTATTCTTCTCTGCATGAGAGTCACTCAAAGACGTGCTTGCCGACTTGATGTTCTGTCCACATAAGGCATAATTTGGAGTTTTTACTTTGAATCCTAAACATACTCGAACGTGGATTCGAGGTGTGGTAAAGGTGATGGTCACAAGCCTTTTCCTCTGAGAAGATGTTAATAAAAAATGCCGAGCAAAGTATTCGAGCATTCACCTCAGTTCATGGGGTTTTATTTACATACTAACTGACCTCGCTGCTCTTTACTTTCACGGGTAACATCCAGCGCCTTCAGCTCGTCTGCAGGAGGCTAAAAAACGCTCACCTGGTTACATCGACACTGAATATTTACCTACTAACGTGTCATCTTGAAGCCTGTGTGAGTGAAACCCACAGTGTGTGTTTTCACTGCATGTTTCCAGGCTGCTGTAACATCAGGAGTTAATCAATAAGTTGAGAACTTACTGATCATTAAACAGATACATCTGAATATCTGCAGACAGAACAAGGCATGAGTGATGTTTGTCCTCCGGTGCACCTGCGTCTCTCTTAATGCATTTCTTGGCATGTGTTGTAATTTTTGTGTCATCCCTTTAATCACTTTTAATTACTCTAATTCATATGAAAATATGCAATTTCATCATATGCTGTACTCTGGCATACGCTGCCAGCGGGGGACTGAAGAATTCACTCCCATTCTATCATTTGGCTGTAATTTTTTGGTCTTCACTAATCAGATCTAATCAATGAGAGCGCCAAGAGTGAACCAAAACAGCAGAGTTGTGGGCCGTCAATGCAAAACAACGAGGTGAAATGAGCTGAAACTCCGTCGAGCTGAGAGGAACTGCAGACTTGGCTTGTCAATAGAAGTGATGCCTTCCACATTATGCATTGATGCACTGATGGTGTGATGATCTTGGTTACTGCAGCTTCAGTAGCTCATTAAAGTTAGTTGCAATGCTGCAGCACTGAATTCTATTTTGACCTCTGTCTGCCTGTCTGAGCAGCCTGATTTACCAACCGTGACCTCTGACCTCTGGCAGGGGCCTCATGTAGTTCACTGGGTCAGTAATCTGTTGCGTAATTCTTTCGGAGACAGTTGTGTGTGCTGTTTGTGTGTGTGTGTGCATATTCCCCGAGTTTGTGCATGTGTCTGTTTGCGCTCGTGTGGTTGTTTGCATAAACCCACACGCCGCTCTGCAACCTCTTTTTCTACTCATGAAGTGAGTCAGAATATTAATAATGCCTGAGCTGTGGATTTGTTGTTTTCATTCATCATGTCAAACAGATTTAGCGCAGCGCTGCTCTTCAACTGTTCAACATTTACAGTTAATTTGTTCTCAGCTACTACGAGGGTGAAGTCATTTAGAGTCCTGCGGCCTGCGAGGAATGCCTAAAAAACAACTTTGGCTCGGTGTAGCTTCGTTTTACGATACAGTACGACTTTCACTGGAGTCTATTTTGCAGATCTGTTCCGCATAATTTGCGTTGCGTTCATTACACAGACGTTTTATAGGCCTCTGGGTCACATTAAAGCTAGTTTTACATTGTGTTTCCCTCCTCAATCTGCCGGAATGAGATTACATTCGACCTTTTACCCTGTCGCACTGGATCTTGTGTTTGCGAAATATTGTCTGCTGAAAGACGGACGCCTCCCGAGGCGCTGCTGGCGCCTGCCTTAAATGCAAACTGCTGTACCTACATCGACAGCAGATGAAAGCTGCAGCGCTGCTCTCATCACTGTTGACAGTCTGATCTCAAAAGACATGCTCCACTTTCTGCTCCCAGTGACCCAATAATGGGATTGTCTGAGAAAGTGTGTTTTTGGGGCTATTTTTAGGCAGTAGCGCAGACACTATCACATTTCTTCAAAGGGTTGAGTTGAAAAGAATCTTTTCTTGCTCTTCCAAGACAGTTTCTGCTTTTTTTAGTGCGAGAACCGAAAGCCTGCCGCTGGAACTTAAACCGCAGCTTCAGACCGGTCAGCTCTGTTTGAATTTACTCCTCTGCGTAGAATGAAATAGTTTAACTGGGCGTTCCAAACTGGACAGAGTGAAAAACTTCTTTGTTGTCAAACGGCCAACATTCCTGACATGTTTCCGTGCTGCTGTAATGATAAATGCAGTACAGGAAGCTCAGTAGTGTACCTGATGAACTCTAATGTAATCCCTTCCTCACTTGCAAGTTAACGGCTGTACAGCAGATTTACTGGCACGGCTTTGAAGTTTACAACTCTAGTTTAACAGAGCTGAAAGGGAAATGCCATAATTCACTGACTAATAAGTGTGGAAGTTGAGCTACATGCTTGATTCTGTCCAGATAGAGCCCAGGAGGCTTAAGGGATGAAATTAAGCTTATCTAATATGAAACGGATGAATGCTTTAATTCTCATTTTCTTTCAGCTAAATAGCCCATTTAGCCAATAGAGAGTGAGGAGCGCTTATCCTCACTCTGATAATGCCAGCTGTTTCATTGTGGCTCACTCAGATGACCCTTTTGTCAAGCGTGCTGGATGATTTGTTGGAACTCCTGAGAGGTTTTGTTTATTGCGCAGCCAGCTACAGTATGCCCAGTGATATGTCATCACTGCTGACAGGCACAACACTGTTGTACACCTTCAAAACATCAAACTGTAACACGCTGCTGCAGCTATAATAATCTCTAAAGCTGATGGAGTGCCAGGATGTTAACATTTCGAATTCCTCTTTTCCTGCCTGCAGGTCGAGGGCTGTGGCACTCTCAAGGGCAGTGTGGGTGTGGGCAACAGCTACACTGGGGTGGGTAGGCCGTCCATAGCACAGGTCCACAATGGAGACGTGGGCGGGCACAGAGACAGGACGTCCGACGCCTGCTTCCCCAAACAGGAGAGGAGGGAAGTGGAGAACGGCTTCCCCAGAGACCCTTCCTCCTGCCGGGCAGAGGACAGCTCCCAGGGTCAGAGCCGGAGCCCGTCCCAGGGGAACGGATTCCTCCTCAGCAGGGAAGAGCGCGACTCGGAGAAAGACAAGGAAGACGGCCTGACGACGCCACGCAAGAAACGAGGGAGGCGGAAACTGGAGCGCCCAACGAAATGTGAGTGTTTTTTTTTTTTTTTTCTTGGCTTCTGCTCGTTCAGCTCGGCCACGTTTTGATCTGCTCTCTGTGGATCCAGCAGGAAAAGTCATGTGACGAGTACAAGATGTTGAGTAATGGACTGTAAATGGGTGTCAGACACACAGAGCATGGCGCTGACGCTGCCAGGATTAGTAACACTCAGGCTAAAAGTGTCGCATTCATGCCGCTGCACAGTGGAAAGGCACGAGCAGATATCAGGGCTGACACAGTAATTATTATGTTTATACCAACATTCATCTTATACGCATCATATTGAATATTACGCATGCTGTGTTTCACTCGGTGTCAGTGTCTCTGTGGCTCACCAAATGCTTTCATCATGTCCGACCAGTCGACATGTGAATGTGCAGAGCAGCTGCAATGAGAAAGAAAGAGAGAAACAATGAGCAGATTGGCTTTGAAATCATGTAGCAAAAAGGAAAAAAGGAGCCACAACATCTGCATGTGGAAGCATTTCACTTCCTGCCCGTTAATCACATTTTATCATTCGAATAGAACAAAACTTAATTGTCCAAAGGTGGAAAAGTGTCTTTGGTCCGTCCAGCAGTTCATTAAAACATCAAAACGTTCACACACGAGACATAACAACAGCACTTACAATCTGAATACTCCATGTAATAGATTACACTTTGTTAGAACTTCAGAAAAACACTGAAAAAATGAGATTAAACGCTTTTTAATCAGACAAGAACATAGAAGAGCACCGTAATGATACCCAAAAATATTGAAGTAGTAATTAAAATGATAATTATAAAGTTATTAAAATGAGCACTTATGCGATGAAAATGTCACCTTTTAGGAAAATGTGATGGGAATTCGTCACTGCTTTCTTATATTTAATAACGGTTGATCGGGAGGCTGAAGTTTAATCGAATATTAAAACAATCATTAGTTTCCTGAATTGTTTGAATTCTGGTCACATAATGTTCAGACAACAGGAAGTGGCGACGTTACTTAATCTAACACAAAAAACAACCTAATATGTTTCCTGAAATAATGACGACAACTGAAAAATGCAACCTGCTCACGTTTTAATTGCAATAGATTTAAATGTGGGGAAATTTTGAATCGAGTTTTGGTCCATTAGAAGTGAATGTGCAGCAGCCACAGTGCTGCAGTGGACCACATTAGTGCGTGAAGATGATATAAATCAGGGGGGCATTGTGGGAGAGAGGGCTGCTGACAGGTAGGTTTTAGTCCAAGATGGAGATTAACAATTTCACTTAGCCGCTCCCCTCTCTGCTTTTTAGTCCTCTCTCTCTCTCTCTCTCTCTCTCTCTCTCTCTCTCTCTCTCTCTCTCTCTCTCTCTCTCTCTCTCTGTCAGCCACGCGTCTCTCTCGCTCCTCTCTCGGCCACAGAGACACCGGCTATGACCTTGATGAGAAGTGCAGTAAATAAAGCCCGGGGAGGAGCGACTCGTCTCCTGGCAACAAGCCTCTGTTGGGAGCTGGCAGGTCTCTGTTGTGGCCGCCTCCCTGTCGGGGGCCCTGCCAGGTGGATGGCGTCGTGCCCAGAACTCTTTACAAACTGAGTCTGCACTCTGTATTCACCTGATCTGTGCTTCTAGGATCTGTTACTTCACTTCAAAGCAGAAATCTGGGAGAACCCTGTTGGCTTCTGGTGCAAATGGCTAAAGACGGGTTTTCCGAACCAGGTGTGCAGCTCTGCTCCCTAATCTGGGTTTGGATCCGGCGCTGCGAGGCTTTAGTGCGGCAGAGGGACGTGACAATTAGACACAATAATAAAGTTTAACACTCATTGTTAACACTCATCCTGTTGCACAGGGCTTTGTTTGAAATGAGGATGTGGAATTAAAGCAAGATGAGGCGGGAGAATGCGACTAGACCACGTTTTAGGTTCAAAGGATTGATCACCAAAACCTGAAGGGACACTGCGCCGATTTCACACAGGAGGGTCGTTTCACTTGTTAGAGTTTCTATTAGTCCACCTGTGGAAACATTTCTAAAGTCTTTGGCTCATACATAGCCCGGGTGATGTCATCATTTTGGGTTTACCAAGCAGGGGCTAAGACAAAGACACTGTCCAGTTGCATTGTGGGGAGTGTAGGAAGAAGCATTTTCAGAGTCAGTGGTATGTCGAATTTCCTTACTATAGCAGTTCTTTACCCTACAGCAGCAAATATTGGCCCTAAATCTGAGCTATAAATCACATTATCATGTGTAATTAGTTTTAGCGTTGTTATACATTTTAAAGGAAACATATTATGAAAAACTCCCTTCTTAAAGGTGAGCATATAAAGAGAAGAAATCCCACAAAATTACACCAGATCATCTGCACTGTCCTGCATATTTAGCCACTTTTGATAAGCCCTGTGTAGCAGAAACATGTAGAGAGCTACAGATGTGTCAGCCTGGTTTCGACAGGTGACCAATAGCAGAGTGAACAGTCAATAGGTTTATCAAATTGACATAACACAATAGTGATTTGACTCAAATGAGGTTTCTAAAATCTGTCACATATTGTAGGAGCCCTCGGTAAGATAAGTCCTGGTGCAGGACACAGGCCACAGTGAGCCAACGACAAAACCCATGAGCTGGCCATGTCATCGTTATCTCTCTAACCGAGCTAACATCTGTGAACACAGTCACACTCACAGCATTAACTCTTCAAATGCCATCCGGTTTGTTACAGTACGGTGTTTTAAAGTGGCAGTTTGAGCAGGAAGGAACAGGAAGTGCCATCTCATACGTTTTCAACAGCGGACTTCTTGGAATCAACAGAAAGAGGAACCAAGTAGTCAGCGCAGGCCGTGTTCGCAAAAGCCAAAGAAAGGACGTGCAGAAATTCAAATTAGAGGTCTGTGCGGGGTCTGCGGCTCCCCCAAGACCTGCAGCAGATGTTAGTGACATGTTTTTTTTTTTGTTGTTTCTCTCGAGGCTGCAGGCGGGCGTCGGCAGACACGTGATGTGTGAACGTAGTGCAGGGTGGATAGTTTACTGTGTGTGTGAAGCTTGCACGCACACACAGTTGCTGGTGGGCATCAGTTTGTGAGTAGTATTTGATGCCTGTGACACAGTGAAACAGCGCTGATAGGACAGTGTGCACATTGCAAGTTCGTGAGCAGAGAATTGTGGGAGCAGGCGACTGGAGCAAAAAGCAGCTGGAGTGGGTGGATATGTGCAAGTTTAAAGAAGGGGGGGGTGGGGAGGGGCACAGACTTTTAATTCAGATTACATCAGCAAAAACAGCCCACAGTGCTGCCCTGAGTTTAATTGCTGAATGATTTCTGGGAAATGCAAAAAGCACCACTTACTGTTGCGCCTGCATGATGTCTGGATTTACCTTAAATGCACTAAGCGGCAAACCTGACCGCGACTAAAATATACATGCAGGCAGATATTAATCCCATTACACACACACACAAAAAAAAAAAGTTTGAACAGAGGGAGCGTTGGTGCATTCATCTCAGAAGGAAGAGTCCTTGGTGGGGGGCAGTGTGGTGGATCGATAGTCAGCTAAACAGGGTTTCTGTTATCCATCTGGAGGGCACAGGAAGGATTTGAGCTCCGGCTGTAGTGGAACTGAGCTCTAGCAATACGAGAGCTGGAACCCACTCAAACTGGCAAGGTATACTCTCTGTGGGCAACGTTAGCCAGCTCCCCTCACAAACCCAATGACCTTGGCAGTCCGCGCTGCCTCACCGATTTGTTATATAGTCACTTATTCCCGATGAGGACGAGGAGACCAGACCCAAGCAGGGAGGGATGGAAAAAAAAAAAAAAAAAAAAAGAGCAAGGGGGAGGGAGGAACCGGGGGCTCAGCTACACATGGAACCAAGCTGAAGAGGCTGCTAAGAGAGCGGACTATTGTTTGGACAGGTCTGTAGGGTACTTCACTGACAGGCCGGAGTTGGCTGTGCAGAAAACACGCCATCAGAAGTTGTCCTTCGCCTCTCAGGCCTCAAGTGTTATGATAGTGTTTGGGCTTCGACTCTGCAGATAGCCGTGTTTACTCAGGCTGTGCCATCATGCTAATTTCGGCCACAGCTGCTTGAATGATGTGTAGAAGCTCCGCCGGTGTCATATCACCGAGGCGCTTTTAGAAACGCTCGCTTAAATTGGAA
The DNA here is from genome assembly GCF_051107435.1 of Chaetodon auriga. NCBI lineage: Eukaryota > Metazoa > Chordata > Actinopteri > Chaetodontiformes > Chaetodontidae > Chaetodon > Chaetodon auriga. Next base: position 6,134,405 of record NC_135087.1, read on the forward strand.
TTAGACATTGTTTCGGTGATATCAGAGGTGGGAGTTTGAGCTGATTTTGGCTTCCTTGTCTGTTTTTTTCTGCTGCTGCTGGGGTGAAAAACTTCTCACGGATCCTGACTGCTGTCCTAGTGTTTCAGTTCGGTGGTATCCCTGCTCCCTGGCTCACCCCTCGCCGCTCCGCTGAACACAGGAAAACAATGCCGGTTAAGAATGAATAACATGCCCTCGTTGTCTTAAATCACGGCCAAGTTAATGGGAAATCCCAACTGGAGCTTTTATTGTGTTCGAGACGTTTTTATTAGACTGCGGTTTCAGAGCACGTTTCACCAAATATTTTCTCTGCTATTTTTGACGAGCTTTAGCCGCCTGCTGCATCTCTCACTTTTGGTTGTGCAACCTCCTCTGCGTATATGGACATTTTTCTTTCCTGTGGAAAATATTTGTCTTTCTAAGAAACTCGGCATAGAACTCAAAGAGTTTTGGATCCGTTCAGTATGTCAGTGTTGGATCCTGTACTTATTTAAAAGAAGCAATGCTGCAATTTAAAAATACTTTTGGAAGTGTAAGCCGCAGACTGTGTGTCACAAGTAGAAGTACTTAATCTAACAGGCAGCAATTCTGAGGAACAATTAATCCCAACCCCCAAAAATCACTCATCACAGAATACCCAGAAAAGTACTTGCAGCTTTTCTTAGTCTTCTGTGATAATAGATAGTAGTAGTATGAGGTAGTAGTACAAAGATAATAAATTACTCATTTAACTGGGAAAATTATTGGCTGATTAATCAGTGCTGAAAATAATCTAGTTGTACCTTTACTCATTCTGAAGTACTGAATATTTGTGTATGGGCTGAGTTAATACTTCTACTTCAGGGCAGAGATCTGTATAAAACTGGATTATTATTATTATTATTAACATGTGTGGAGCATCTGAACACTAACGGTCATAGTGAAACTAATTTTAACTACTTTTTGTACAATTAAATAAACATATTTTACTAGATGAACTGTATGTTGTGCAGTAAATGTGCAACTCAATGGTGGAACTCGAGCACAAGTCGCTGATTGACAGTGTCACCTCACGGTCCATTTAGTAGCAGTTCCGGGACTTTCAGTCATACCACATGAGCTTCATCAGCAGGACGTTTGCCCACTTGTCATGGTTGTGTTGGGGAGTTCTCGTCCATGTTGTAAAGTGTTTAAAATCTCATGAAAGTGCTCAGAAACAACGGGAATTTAAACATTTCCATGATACCAAACTCCACCACCACTACACAAGAGCTCCAGCTACTAAATGGACCTTAAGGTGAGATTATTTTGTGTGTACAAGTACCTCAGTGTTGTAGAACTTGGGTAAATTACTGACTTTTATCATTGGAAAACATAAAATAATGACTTTCTTAACGGCAGAGCAATTTTTATTGGCTTTACCACCATTTTCTACAGCAGTGTCTGCGTCTGTCTGCCTTTCAGTTGTTCATAACTCAACTGCAGCAGGAGGAGACTCATGTCTTGGTCCTGTTGAGGCTTTGGAGATTGGCAAGGCAATTATATATGGCCCTCGAGCCACAGTCAAGTGAAGCAGTATGTTGTTGCCTTTACGGCTCAGTGTCGGTGGCGTGGGAGGAGCCATGCTAATAGCAACCAGCTGTGTATCTGGGGAAGGGGGGATATAAGGTCAGAAGTGTGACATTTGCCAAAGTAAACCTGGCCCCTCTCCACACTCATCATAACCTGAGCAGCCTCTCCAAACACTCATACGGCACCTGAGCGCACAAGCTCCCGAGATCGCAGACAATCTGAAACTCTGAGCACGCATGAGGAGTTTCCCCGAGCCACTATCTCCCCTCCGCTATATTAATTTGACTTTAATTTGATCAAACGCACAGTTAATGGATGATGTGGAGGGCGAGCGTAATAATTTGGGTTAATAAATGTGTCATATGGTTTATTGATGAGTGCGAGACCAGTTGAGTTTAACACAGATACGAGGGTAACCGATGTGGTCAATTTCCACTCTCCTATGAATGATTCAGGCCATCCATTGTGTCGCTGTCTTCTCTCTAGATGTGGAGCACAAGGAGGAGGACGGAGGTGATGCAGTCAAGACCGAGGTAAGATTTCTGCTCTGTTGAGTCTTTGTTCTCTGGCTGACGTAACTCTTGAGGTGTCTTTCACACTTGCCAGGACTGTAGCTTCCTTTTTTGGGTGAATTACCTTTCCTCTCACAAACCACAAATCCCCTGCTTGCCAGCATGATAGATTGTCGTGGTGCAGCTCGAACAGAGGCAAAGGTGCTTTTTTTTACTTGAAACGTGGTAGTTTTTGAAGCAGAAATACAGAATATAGCAGGATACAGGTATGTAATAAAAACATCAGCCCATGCTGGTTGTGGACTTGATATGGGGATGTTTACGTGTTGTTTTGCATGAATGAAGCTGAGTAGGAACTGTTCAACATTGTGGTAAATACAGTTGTTTTCTTGCCAAGAGTTAGATTAGAGGATTTATAGATAAACACGAAGCTAAAGCCAGCAGCCCGTTAGCTTAGCTTAGCATAAAGACTGGAAACTGAGGGCTAGAGTTAGCCTGGCTCTATCCAAACATAGTGTGGTACACAGGCCCCTGTTAAAAAAAAAAACAGTTTCAGGCCTTATTTGCTTTCTTGCTGAAAGTCAGAGGAGACGATTGATACCGCTCTCATATCTGTCCATTGAATAAGAAGCCAGAGCCTGTTAGCTTAGCTTTGGAATTCTTCCACTTTATGGAAAATACAGGTGTTTTAGATGAGACGATTTATAGGTAAATATGAAGCTATAGCCAGCAGTTGGTTAGCTTAGCTTAGCACACAGACTGGAAAGTGGGGGAAACAACTAGCCTGGTTCTGTTCAACAATAGCAAAGTTCGGATACCAGCATCTCTAAATTGAAACAAAAACCAAAAGTGGAAAAACTGCCATTCACCATTTTATGGAGTTTATGTGCTTGAGTATTTCTTGGCTGGGTACTCTCTGTAAAAAGCAAAACTAAGTAAGATGAAATATCTCAAATGAAGGTATTGGATGCTTGTTTTGTGTCTGTCGGGTGTCCTGTTACCAGGCAGTTTTTATGTGAGAGCATTTCACTTGTCTCAAGCTTTTTTGTCCTAAATTAAGTTATTAAAACTTCGTACTGTGATCTTATGAGTAGTTCTGAGTAACTTAATGCTTGAAACTAGAATTTCCAGAATTATAAAGCTGTTTGATCAACAGACAAGTGCGAAGTAAAAAGTACAAAAAAAAAGTTTTACTTATTTTAAAAATCTTGATCTGTGAAATTTTCCTCTTCCGTTGGCCGATGACTTTGCCCCCCATTTTGTTGCTTTTTGAGAGTTTCTGCAGTGGAGTATCATGCTGGCTTTTTGTATGGATTAAACAAATCAGACATGTTCATTTGTGAGCTCTAAAGTTTCTGGTCGGTGGATTTTGTCACCTCTTGGCAGCTAGCTGTTTCCCCCTGTTTCCAGTCTTTGTGCTAAGCTAAGCTAGCCGGAGCTTCCTAATGCATGGACAGATATGGGAGTGGTGTAGATCCTCTCACCTAACTCTGAACAAGAGGGTGAGAAATACATCAAACTATTCCTTCAATCTTATGTCTGTGTATCATTAAACCTTCTGACACCTACAGTAAACTATATCCACACCATTGCTCGACTTGAAGCTTCGCCTGTCTTCAAGGCTTCTTCTTCAAGGTCCAGAAAACCTGAGTAGTTCTCTTGCCTTTGGACTTGTGAAAGAAATGGTACCTAATGGTGTATAGATTTGAAATATCAAATACACTTGGGAGCTTCTTGTATCAGTTGGTGCTGGCGACCTTGAGAGTGTTGCCAGGGAGTTGTGATTAGACACTGTGGCATCACTTCTTGCGGCCTGACCAATCACAAGCTGATAGCACCGTATGGCACACCAACATGTGAGTCATCATCTTTTTAGAAATTAGACAACCCCATCGCCTCAACCACAAATTATTCACTCGTTAACTAGAGTCTGTCTCACAGGCTCTAGTGACAGATTGGACGCACAGATTTACTACAAATCTGGATGCTTCTAAACTCTAAAGGAAAGAATCAAGATCTAGTAGCTAACTTTTTTTTTCAACACCTTAAACAGGGAGGTCGAGGCAGGCTGCGAAGGGGAGTTGGTTGGGAGATCAGCCTTCGTCAGAGGCCCATGCCCAGAATAACCTTCCAGGCTGGTGACCCTTATTACATTAGCAAGCGGACCAGAGAGGAGTGGCTGGCCAAGTGGAAGATGGAGGTGAGTACCCCAGCTCTGTCCCAGCCACCGTAGATTACAGGGTGAGTGACAGGCAAAAGCTGCCAGGGTCAAAGACAAGGCTTGTGGTGTATTCACGGCCAAGTGTATTTGATGGGTCATCTGATATCTCATGAAGGTACCATTTATTTCTGTGGATTTCCAGAGCCATTGGCTCAGTCAGCTCCTGCATTTCCTGGCTTTGTTCTTGTCAATTGTATTAGCAGAGGAGAAATCACATGCAGCTGTGTTGATGCTTTGACATGATTCATACTTCCTGGATGAAAATGTTGCTGTATATTTAGATTTGCATCATTCTGATTGCCTTTGGTGACTTGAAGTTGTGATGAAGTGCTGCTACGTTAAAGGGTCAGTTCACCCGAATGACCAAAAAATTTTTTCCTTCATGCTCCAGAAGCAAGCCGTGGAGATGGTCTCTTTCCAGAAACAGTGTCCTTGTTAACCTGGATGATGCACGGACTTTGTTGGTGTTGGGAGTGAGAAGGGGCTGCATTGGTGGGTGTGTTGATAAGACAGTGAAATCCAGGAATAGTGATGAGATCCATGACTTTGAAGGCTTGTCAGTTACCACCTGGCTTATGATGTGATGAGGAAGGATTTTACTGCTCTGGAAAGCTAAAGAGAATTGACAAGTATAAAGTAGACATGTGTAATTCACATTAAAAAGTCATTAAAGTTAAGCCAGATTCAAGTTTTGGTCTTTGTCAAATGAATACGGAGCTGAACTTGGTCTGAACACAACTTCCTGTCAACAGATTTCAATTTGATGGAAAATAGCTTCAATTAAACCTTCCATGTAAACGCAGAGCAATAACAAAGAGTTACAAGTTCATTCTTGACAAAACAGTCTCGCCGCAAGTTCCATTTAGTAGCTATTTTGGAGCTTTCAGTTGCATCACGTGATCTTCCTCGAGCTCCAGAACAGCTACTGAATGGACCTTTTGATCAAGAAGGTCGAGAACCAACACGCGATTCGATGGAAATCTTCTAAACTGCTCCTAAGTTATAGACCTTGTACAGAACAATACTTTGTCAACAAGTGTTTTTGTTTTTTTTTTTTTTTGGTTTTTCAAGATTTCTTTTAAGCATTTTTGCTTGATTGGACAGTGACAGTGGAGAGTTGCGACAATACGGCATGTGCTTGTAACCATTTGGCTACCAAGCACTACAACAAACTGGTCATTTTTACCGCATTCAGAGTGATCACACAGAAAGCGGTAACTCATCCAAGCTCTGTTTTCCTTTTGGACCATGAATAAAAGCTCCTAACGCGGCAAGATGTTAAATCTTACAAATATGAAGTTCCCCACATTGCTCATTACTTAGTCATGTTCAGTGTGACTCCTGGTAGTAATGTGATGTAAAGCAACTTCATCTGTTACATAATGAGGAGTCTCCGTAGTATCAACATGGGGTCTTCCATTTCTTCTGCCTCCCCGCCCCCCTCTGCTCCCCTCTGGAGAAGGCTCGGAGAGCGGCCATAAAAATGTCTCCAGGGAGGAAATATTGCCAAATTAGCAGGACATGCCGGGGTCCCGCAAGTGAAATGTCATAAAATACAAGGCAAGTAGGCAGTTCACGTTTTGCACACAGAGGTGGATTCTCTTAAAGGAGTCCCTCTGCAAGGCTGAGGATTTGAGATTTTTACGAGACTGAGGATTTGCAAGATGCAAATTTTGATTGTGCCTGGTTTTCCCCCCTTTTCTCATCTGGCGTATTGCAAGCTTTGATCTAATTTGCACAAAGACCGATTTGTTCTGGCATCAAAGCCCTTTCCTGAGGAGTAATATGATGCACAGCCTTTAGTTTGGGTTGTGCTCCTCACACGGAGCCTCTTGCTGCTGCATGTTTCTGCAGCAGGGACGACATGGTGGCTGAAAGGGTTACTGCCGTCTTGCACTTTCTCCAGGATCTCTCTCTCTCTCTCTCTCTCTCTCTCTCTCTTTTCATGTGCCTTGTGTTACAGTGGACTTCTCCGTCTCTCCCTCTCTGTTTCCCTCCCCCATTCTTCTCCTGACCCCTCCCCCAGCTATGGAAATGAACTCTGTGCTATGGATATGAGGGTGAAGATGAGGTTTGCAGCAAATTTCCAGCCCTGCTTGCAAGACAGCCTCTTGGCTCGCTGCCAACATTTTGCAAGTCCTCTCTAGCCAACCAGAATTCCTGTCGGCAATCACCTGACCCTGAATTCCCAGACAAAGAAATGTTCATGCTTTCTTTTTTTAAGCGATCTCTTCTACCCTGAGAGTGGGGGTGAAAAAAACTCAAGCCCCACACTGGATTATGAGGGTTGCGCGCTGGTGTGTATGGGTATGTGCACTGCATTGTTTGTTTGATAACACGGGGGGATAGTGTGCATGTTTGATTAGCCTGCTTACAGCGAGGGGAATATGCTGACTTCAGGTATTTCCACGAGAGTTCTCGTGAACCATCTGCTCTGCACGGCTTAAAGGGAAACCGTCTCTTTAAAAGAGGAAGAGTGAGCAGGCTTTAGCCGTGTTTGGGAAAAACTTGCTTGCATGAAAAAAGTTTTTCCCGTGGGGTTGATGTGTGCTGCAACTATTTCCTGTTTCATAGAAGTGCCTAGAAATGTCAGACGAGTGCAGCTTTGTTGTAGGGCAGATATATTTACCTTAAGAATGCTGCTGTGTTTTTAAAGTCGCCTTACATAACATTTAAGTGGGAAAAAGGTGAAGTTGTTGTGCAGGCCTCAAATCCTTTTCCTTCCTATCATTGTGCACTTTGTTCTGTTTGACTCTGAACATAGATTTCCTGCAAGAGGTGTAATTTGATTACTTGAAAAGGTTTTAGAGGGCTTTGGAGTAAGCCGAGCAGCCTCCTCAGGGAGCTTTTTTAACAACTCCACTTGTGGATTCATGGGGAATTCTGTTTATGTATTCATGGCTGACTCTGTAATATTCCTAATTATCTCCTAAAAGGACGCAATACAATGAGAACCAGATGGCCTATTTTGGTGTGACCCCCCAAGGCCACTCATGAAATGCACAGCCTTTGTAGGGATCTGTGCTAAAATCAGGCTAATGAATGTAGTAGCCACATTGCTGCACAGCAGAACCTGCCACTCGTGCATTTTCAGACAGTATTTCCACTTTGAAAGCAGCCCGTTTTTGAGCTCTGGGATCAGCTTCTGCAGCGTGCTGGGTCTGATGCATCTCTCGAGTTAACTACACCTGTCGTGACTTAAGGAAGTTTTTATTAAACGTAAGCAGCCCTGCTCTGCAGATAGGCTTGGGTATGTGCACTGAAGACATATTTCACTGTATTATCCATCAAACAATTACACAAAACAGTCCCTGCTGCGTCTCTGCTGCTTGTTGCGCATGAGAGACGACTGCATTCAAAGGTCAAACTCTTTTGTGTTGCTTCAAAGGCTCGTTGTGTGAGGAAGTAATGTTCACTGACAGTTTGTTTCATCTAACTTTTACCTTTAATCAGAGTTTGCAGAATGCTTGTTTTGATTCGATGGCACCTGAACTGCTACTTTAACACTTTTTTTCCCTCTAATATCTAATTTGTTTGATGCTTATTGTTTTTGTCGATGTACTAGTTTTCAAGGCGGTGTTTCATTTCCACAACTGCACTTTTGACTCTTTGAGACTAAGAAATTTGCCTCATAAAGTTAACAGCCTTTATAACAGGCAGTTGTTGTCTTATAAATAACTGACACTATGCAGTAAACGTGACCTTTTTGTTAACAAGCACAGCCCAGATTAGATACTACAGTATCATCTGCACACCCCAGAGGCCAATATCTCTTCTCTTTTTTCTGCCTCCCAGTGCACTCTGTCACCCCTTGAGCCCTCAGGGTATCATGCTGCACAGACCTCTAAGTCAGATTATCCCTTATTGTGCACCCAACATGTCTCTGCACTCTGCCAGAGGCCTGCAGGGCTTCTGTTTTCACTCTCTCCTTAACTAAATCCACCATTACTGTTAGTGCACCAACGTAGGTTTGATTTTCCATTATTCCTATGTAACATTTTTCCAAGGGGGGAAAAAAGTGTCGACGTTTTTCGCCGCGTGAAACTCATTTGCTCTGCTGTGTTTGTACATCTATAGTATGTCTGCTGTCATTTTTGGTATTTGTCTTCAGCGCAGCGTGACAGCGGATATAAGTGGTGGTATTTCTGAGCTGTCAGTGACGGGCAGGCGTGCGTAAATGATAAAGACCGCATTGTGTCTCTGCTACCTCCTTTCCTATTTTCCCCTTTAGACTCGGAGAGCCTGTCTTGCTGGTGGAGCTGCACACACACTGTGAGGCCCCCAAAAGGGGGGCATTTACAACTGGGAAGAAGTCCAGAGACAAATATCTGGTTCTTATAGCCACTGTACTTTCTCCTCCCCCCACTGGCATTTTCAGCGTCACTCTCTCATTGGCTCCGAGGAGAAGGAACCCTGGAGACAGTCTGACCCTAAACACACCAAAATGAGCACAGTAAAAGTAGCTCAGCTGCTTTATTGCCATTTGTTTTTTCTCCCAATATATCCGCAATTACTGGTCACCAGTGATGAAGTAGCTCGCTCGCACTAGTCAGCTCATTTCTTCCGGTCTGAGCCGGCAACAGTAATTACGGATTGTTTCTCCACGCACACCTAACACATTGAGCAATTCAATTGACATTTGTTATTTTTTTGCAGTTTACCATCTGGAACCACACATCCAAGCCGGCTGTCGAACACTAACTCCAGTGTGCTTGTGCTGGAGCCAAGAGGTCTAACACATATGGCCGAGGGCTTTGAACCATCCATCCAGCACTACAGTACAGATATTTATAAACCGCAGCAGAGCCTCTTGATTGAAGAGCACATGTTTCTACTCTTCTGCGCCGAAACCCCTCCCCGTGCCGCCTAAGCACCACCTCCCCTTAAAGGCGCTTTTGTTTACGAGTCACACTGGGAGAGAGGACGGAGGATTGTGCTGTACTCTCTCTCAGTCTCGGCTTTTTTTTTTTCCCCTCCTCTTCCCACACGCCCAGTCCACCTCTGGACATTTACAGTGTGTGTGTGAGACCTGAGAAGTTGAGAAAGACTTGAGGAAAGTAAGCACAGCTGTGCAGCCCGGCTCTCACGTGGAGCCTATAGTATGACTAACACGTGTTTACATATGGGACTGCCGATACTGTATATGTTCTGTGAGTGTGTGCGTGTTTTGATGAAAAAAAGAGTGAGAGGAGGAGAAGAAAGTTAACATGTGTGTGCATGCCGAGTCCTACCGTGTGTGTGTTTGAGAGAGAGACATCAGAATGAGTGCAGCTGTTGGGGATTTACTGTGAGAGGCTTAAGTCCCGGCTGCGTCTCGTCCTCTCTGATCGACCTAGCGGTTCAGTGTCAGGTACCACAAACCCAGTGAACCCTCCGCTGCAGCTCCGGACACTAGAGGGTTACTGTATACCGTGCTGTTGATGAATGGGCCTTACAGTCGGAGATAAAGCTGTGTTTACAAAGGCTGTCGGGCTCCCACAATCGAGATTCTGCACGAGGGCTGCAGAGGCGGTGTGCACAGCGTGGTGTCAAGCTACATGGCTACAAAGGCTAACAGTCTCTGTTCGTGCTGTATTTGGCATTAAGGCAATTTAGAGAGCGGAGCTGCAACAACGCAGTTCAGTGGTGGATGGACAAGAATGTAGCGTGTTTAAGGCTGCATTAATAAATATCTTTAAATTAAAAATGGATCAGCTGACTGTGTGTAATGTGAACAGTGTTGCTCATAGTAAGAAAGACGATTATTGTCCGTCTCTGCGGTTTCTCTCAGCTCGACGGTCCATTTTAGCGTCTTTCAGCTCATTGTTTCGGTTTTACGGCCCACCACTTGGTTTGCTCTCACCACTCTCATCAGCGCCTTATCATCTCACGTCACATCAGCAGGCAGCCATTTTCAGCTCTGATAAACCCACTCATTCAGACAAAGTTAGCAGCTAGCTGGTGAACATAATGGAGCATTTAGCTGCTAAAGAGCTAAGCTAAAAGCTTAAACTTGACTTCATTTGGTGGCCAGAAACATAACTCCAAATTAATGCTAATGTTGCTTTGTGTCTGAGGTAACTTTTGGCTAATGTGTTAGCTTACAACTTATCCTGCTGCCAAAAATACAATTATTACTGAACTGTCGAATATTTAGCAAAATTGTGAATTGTCTTACCGCCAGTCAGATGCATCCTGTGCAGGTACCTTTCAGCATGTGTCTAGCCTAGCTTAGCACAAAGCTGTTTTCTGCTATGTCTTGTTTATTTTCAGCATTTAGCAGTGAGGCACTGAAGCAAACCTCAATACTTTTGTGGAAGCAATTCTGTTTAATGCTTTAACGCTTCTTCCTCTCCATCTTTAACTTATTTCCTGGTTTGTTTCCACGTGAAGCGTCTCCACGTCGCTTCTTCGCTAAGGTTAGCGTTACCCGGCGCGTTAGCGGGGCATTGTGGCCGACATTAAGGGTTTTGTTTTTTATGAGGCTGACTTGGTTTCGAGTTTCTTATGTCTGCCTTTCATTGTGACCCTATTCTTTTTATTAATATTACAACAATTTTCTGTCAAGTTTTATCAGTTTCAAGGGTCTTTTAATCTAATTAGTTGGTGAGGATTTTTTTTCTAAGCTGCCCTACTTGTAGATGTGTGAGTGGAAGTTTGACCTTAAATCAACTTTTAAAAAATCGTGCAGCTGTTTCTCTTAACATCTGTCTCTTTTTGTTAAGTTGAAGAAGTATTTCTGTAGATAAACAAGTTTATATTTAGAAAAGTAAAGTATCCCACCGTCGTTAAAAACCCAGTCTTTATACTCGCCTTAAACAATGGACTGGCTGTGTTTCAGGCAGAGAAAAAGGCCAAACTGATGTCAGCGATGAACTCGATGAAGGATCACGAGGAGAATGAATGCGAGGCCCAGAGAGAAGAAGTCTCAATAATCAAACACCCATCGCCTTCAAAGCTGCTGCAGCAGCAGCAGCAGCCTCAGTCACACACTCAGTCACAGCCTCAGTATCAACAGCAATCACAGCCGTCGCTGCCACAGCAACAGCAACAACATCAGCCGCCGCCTCAGCAGCAGCAGCCTACTGACCCCGCCTCCCCTACTGTGGCCACGACCCCTGAGCCCGTCGCCATCGGAGGTGGAGACAAGACATCCCCCAAGTCTGCAGACACTGAGCCCGAGTATGAGGTAAGATCACGTTGGGCTCAGCTCACTCTGATTAATGTGCAGCTGTAGACAAACAGGATTTCACAACAGAGTCCTCTGTTGGAAAAAGGATTTAATTTAAGGCCGGGGTTAATCTGCGTCGAGTCAATCAGCCACTCATGTTTGGGGAATTTATTCACTTCAGGTGTCTTACGACCGTCAGCCTCCGCCATCCAAAAACTGACATCCCGCCGATCGACAAGACGGAACAAGCAGCGGGAGTTAGTAGATAATTTGATGGTTATAATTAGAATCGTTCAAATTAAACATTTAAATATATGAGTGGAAAATATTGTTCCTGCAGCCGGATTTATAACATTTTTGACTCAAACGTAAAACAAACAGATCATGTGATATGCTACTTCAGTACACCTGAAGAACAATTATTGCTACATTATAGACACTACCAGTGACAGTTTGACCACAGTATACCACACACGGCCTTATACTCAGTGCCAGCATTATATAGTGTAGCTTTGACCACTAATGTAATAATCAGTCATATTAATTAATCATTTTCAACCAAAAATGCAAAAAGTTCCCCACTTCTATCTCCTCAGTTTTTAAAAAGGGCTGCTTTTCTTTGTCTTAAGTGATCGTAAGAGTTTTGATTAGTTTGTTATGTATTGTTATATATATATATATATTTATATGGTGGCTCAGGTCTTATCTGTCTGACGGCACCGTGAAGCTGCTCAACATCCCCCCCGATCCATGTTCTTCATGTATGTTTACAATGTGTGTATGATTCGTCCATACTGTAAACTTGCTGTCGGTCTGGTCTGCACACACGACATCTCTGGCATGTCTGTCTGCACTGGGAGAGGGATCCGTCCTCGGTTGCTCCCCCTGAGGGTTCGTTCAATTTCATCCCCATTAAAGGGGTTTTCAGAGGAGTCACAATCGAGGGTCTAAGGATAGAGGGTGTCGTAAGCTTCAGGCAAATTTGTGATATTGAGCTATAAAACTAAAATAGACTTGAATTAACTTCCCAAACTGAGGCAGACAGTGTTTAAAAATGTTTCACAATTACGCCCAGAAGTTAATACAGAGCGGATGATTTGTCTTTTATTTTGGCTGCAGGACGGCCGTGGTTTTGGCATCGGCGAGCTGGTTTGGGGGAAGCTGCGAGGGTTCTCGTGGTGGCCAGGCCGCATCGTATCCTGGTGGATGACGGGACGGAGCAGAGCTGCCGAGGGAACCAGATGGGTCATGTGGTTTGGAGATGGAAAATTCTCAGTGGTGAGTGCGGAGAGCCAACATTAATATTGCTGTCAGGTGTTGTTTTTTTTCACCAGAAATTAAGCAAAACAGCCTTCCGTTTACAGTGACAACCACACACTGTATAATGAGCTTTTTTTTTGCTTTATTTACTCAACTAATCACTATTTTCCAACATAAATATAAGAGTCATTAATCTCCAGACGTCCTCTAACATGTGAAGTAAACATTTAATTTTCTGTGTACTTTACAGGTCTGTGTAGAGAAACTCTTGCCTTTAAGTTCCTTCAATAATGCTTTTCACCAACCAACTTACAACAAGCAGCCCATGTACAAGAAAGCCATCTATGAAGTGCTACAGGTGAGCATAACCTGCCAACTGAACTGAGCTCACTGGGTTTTTTTTTTTTTTTAAATTTGTCATTGCTTGCATGGTGTTTTTTGTATTCGATAGCGCTGCACAGTTTTTGCTATACTTCGATAATTTGATTAATGTGCTTATTCACTTTCTTGCTGAGGTTTAGATGAGAAGATTGATGCCACTGTCATATTAGTGCTTTAAAAATTAAGATAGAGGCCACAGACGATTAGCTTAGCTTAGCATAAAGACTGGAGGCAGGTGAAAACAGCTAGCCTGACTGTTCAAAGTTACAAAACACTCCTACTTTGCACCTCTAAAGCTCACCAGTTATCATGTTGTTTCTTATTTATTTAAAGACAGTATATTTAATGTTTTGACTTGTAAATATCTGCTTAGTATGAGATTGACACGTTTCAAACAAGTTGGGACAGGAGCAACTAAAGACTGAGAAAGATGTGGAATGATCTAAAAACACCTGTTTGGAACATCCCACAGGTAAACAGGTTGATTGGTAACAGGTGATAGCATCATGATTGGGTATGAAAGGGGCATCCTGGAAGGGCTCAGTTGTTCAGAAGTGAGGATGGAGCGAGGTTCACCACTCAGTATATGAAGGGTGAACTTCAGTCGTGAATGTTTTCATGTGTTGATAGGTGGCGAGCAGTCGGGCAGGCAAAGCCTTCATAGCCTGCCCCGACAGCGATGAGACAGAAACCTCCAAATCAGTGGAAATGCTGAACAAGCAGATGATTGACTGGGCTATGACGGGATTTCAGCCCACTGGACCCAAGGCCTTAGAGCCACCAGAGGGTAAGAGGGAGTCGATACTGCGAAGCTTGAATTATTGGACGTTTGCTAACTGGGAGTCTTGACTTTTTACATTTCCAAGAAAGTTCTCATGTGTGTATCAACTCCTTTAGACTCTGTGAACTGACTACAAATATTAAGCACTCGATAGGATAATTCACACTGTTGGCTGTATTGTTAATTTTGTGCTATGCTGTGCTCCGCAGAGGAGCGTAACCCATACAAAGAGGTCTACCCTGAGATGTGGGTGGAGCCAGAAGCTGCAGCCTATACACCTCCTCCAGCCAAAAAGCCTCGCAAAAGCACAGCAGAGAAACCCAAGGTCAAGGACATCATTGATGAGAGGACACGAGGTAAGGTGCCTCGTTCATTATGTTAAAGAGGAGTCGTGAACTCTATATTCCTTCCCTCGGGGAGTTGTACACTGGAGTAAGTGGTCAGAGAAGTAGTGTGTGGACAAGAGGTCCATTAGGGTGGCAGGTTTAAGATGAAAGTGAGTGATGAGACGAGGCAAAAAAGGCTTCAGCTGTTCCAAAGACAATGAATAGATGTTTGTTTGGGTTTACTCCCAAATGGTGTGTTGATGTTACTGCAGGATGTCCTGAGTGGTCTAGAAAAGGTATGTTTAAAATCTGCTGATTAACTTTAACCATTCTCTGAATTTAGTTGTGAACTTGTGAACTGTGATGCTATGAAGTTTACCTACTTATGTTAAAGCTAAATGCTTTGACGCTCTCTCTATAATTTATTTCTTTTAATAATATGAACATCAACTTTCATATATCAGCCAATTATCCCCTCCTGCTCAGACTGTGAGTCAGATCCATTAGCATCTCATTATTCATCCAACTTTGACCCTAAATTGGAGAACTTAATGAGGCAATAAAACAACTATACTCCAGAAGTGGGTTGGAGGTAATAATGAACATGAAAAGGTGGCCATGATGGATTTAATGCCAAACTGGACCCAGAAATCTTCTTTTGTAACATTTCTCTTATAATAATAGCTCGTTTTTGAATTTGGTGTACCACAGGGGTCAATTTTGGGGCCTTTGTGGTTCTTAAATGACAGAATTTATCTGCCTAATGTGTGTAAATTGATGGTCGTTGCAGTAGAGATTTAAGCTCAGATATCCTTTTTATAAGCTCTGATGTTCTTAATATTTTACACGGCAAATGTGGAGTTTATTCATGGCTGTTAGAAGACAACTGAGCTGAAACTGAAATGATGGCGAGAGGAGATCTCTTTCTCACTGGGTGTGTCATGTGTTGTCTTTTCAGAGCGACTCATTCACGAAGTGAGACAAAAGTGCCGCAGCATAGAGGGTAAGTGGTGTGTCTTCTGTGAGCGCTCGCTTGTAGCTGCACCGGGGGGCCTCTCAGGGGACGACCACCTAGACGCTTGACGTTTGCCTTGTTGTTGACAAGCAAAGCTGCAGAAATGCATGCATCTGTGTTAAGAAAGAAAACGTGAAGAAATAACATTTGCATGATTTTGCTGCGTTCTCGTCAAACATACCAGCTAAGATCATTAGATCTCCACCTGCATCACAGCTGTTCAAATAATTTCATTGACGCGCGAAGCTGCAGCAGCGGACTGTTCACACCTCTCGGACCTCCACCTTTTAAATGCTGACACACTGCACTTCTGTCTGCAGACATCTGTATCTCCTGTGGAAGTCTGAATGTCAGCCGTGAGCACCCGCTGTTTGCTGGAGGAATGTGCCAGAGCTGTAAGGTGAGCTGTGATAAAGGTCCTTTTTTAAGTTCTAATAAACAGTTTTTCAAGCAGCAGCTGATGCGTCGCCATAAAATGTCGTTTTTTAAATTTGTCAAACCTCCTTTTCACAGAACTGCTTCCTAGAATGTGCATATCAGTATGACGACGATGGTTACCAATCCTACTGCACGATCTGCTGCGGAGGGCGGGAGGTGCTCATGTGTGGAAACAACAACTGCTGCCGGTGAGGTTTCTCCTGGGTTCTACTGTGCCATGACAGGTGGTGATAGAAACCACAGTGACCACAATGTTGCATCAGCAGTACAAATGTAAATCATGACAGCATCTTATGTAGAGAAGAAGCAGTACTCTGTGTAATGTGGGTGGCGGTGTCACGGTATCTGAACAAAGTTCAGTTCATTTTTAAGTAAATTTCCAGTAAATCTGCAATAGAAAATGCAAATTAATGTACTTTTTCACCCAGTGCTGTTATGCAAATATTAGGATTTGAATGCATGAAGATAAACTTCATGTTGGCAGTAATTATCCAGCTGAATGCCATTAAACTGAGACTGCTACGAGACGGCGTAATTAAAAGAGCAGCATTCACATGGTTCAATGGTTTGATTTAAAGAGCCCCTCCAAACATGTTTTAAGATATATATAAAACACTTGACTAATGATTTGTTTCTGATCTGTTTGTCACAAAAGAAGTCCTTTTACCTTGTTAAAATCCTTAAAATGACTCCATCATTAGCAAATCTCGAATCTATAATTATGCAAATATGAGTCATTTCAAACGTTAAACTACCTCAAAAGAGACGTCTCTTACGTTGCTGTGAAGTCCAATCTCAGTGTTTGAGTTATCTCGATCTTATTTCTGGAGGGTGGGAGTGAACGTGTCCGCTGTCATAACTGAAAAGGCACATTTTGTTATTGTATGTTTGGTATTTGGGATGTACGCAATTCAACTCTTTTTCATTTATGTAGCTCCAAATAACAGCAGAGGTTGTCTCAGGACACGCTCCATGTAGAGCCGGTGCAGACCAAACGCTTTATCTACACAGACCCAATGCAAATTAGCAGTGACTGAACTCAACCATCCACCCAGAACTTGTGGTATTCCTGCAGCAAATCGTCCACATGTGGGTCTCTGTGACGCTGCTGAAGCACGTGGCTCACTGGTTAGCACTGTTCCCCACCATCAAACACATGCATGTTAGCTTAACTCCCTCTTAGTTTGGAGCTATGTGTGGTCCCCGGGAGCCACACATGCTCGGATAATGTACAGTTGTCTTTCCGATACAGATAGCAGAATTGTGCCATTGTTGCACAAATGGAGTAGATAATAGAGGCTTTGTGGCGGTGTCACAAATCTCAGCAGCGATGTCAGGCGTCATTACGGAGGTCCAGCGGAGGATCGACTGATCACTAATATATAAAGTGCGGTTGTGTGCCAGTTGAATAGGCCGCTGTAAATCAGAATGGAGTCGTCGGACAGAGTATCCTCACACAGCCGGACTACGAGATTAAAGTCTAGGAAAATGCCGCTGAGAACAGATTGAGCCTTGTCAGTCCCGTGTCGGAGCCCGATCAGCAAACAGTGGTTTTCTGTGTGTTTAAATGATGGCGTTTGGCATTTGGATGACATTTTGACGATGACTCCCTGCCTCTCAAAACTCCCAAACCTCATCC
Organism: Chaetodon auriga; assembly: GCF_051107435.1. Taxonomy (NCBI): domain Eukaryota; kingdom Metazoa; phylum Chordata; class Actinopteri; order Chaetodontiformes; family Chaetodontidae; genus Chaetodon; species Chaetodon auriga. The sequence continues at coordinate 6,151,700 of NC_135087.1, forward strand.
AAAGCCGTCAAAACTAGGCCTCATAGATGTAAAACCAAGACTAACACTGTCATTGTGAGGCCCGTCTCTGACTTCTGATTGATTCTGAAATTGATTTTGGAAGGAGAGAGCTGTCAATCATTTATCGCACAGCCTGCTTTAAAGGATAAGGCGAGAAATCCCTCTAAAAGACCTAAACCGACAACACCTTAGTCCAGTCGTTCACACAGTTTATTGCAAGTCTGTTTGTATTTATGACCCAATTTTTGTAATCAGGATTGTACTAGATGCTAGATTTGAGATTGAGCTCGTTGGTTGTGTTCAGGTGTTTCTGTGTGGAGTGTGTGGACCTCCTCGTTGGTCAGGGAGCGGCACATGCAGCCATCAAGGAGGACCCGTGGAACTGCTACATGTGTTGTCAGAAGAGTGTGTTCGGTCTGCTGGGGCGTCGTGCAGACTGGCCCAGCCGTCTGCAGCACTTCTTCGCAAATAATCACGACCAAGATTTTGTGAGTAATCCGCCTTTTAGACCGTAAATGCTTCTCACTGTCTCACTGAGGTGGTCTTTGTTTCGTTTGTGTCTCATGTTGTGTCCCCGCTCCTTCTCTCTCTCCGTGTTGTGTTTCAGGACACACCAAAGCTTTACCCCCCAGTCATGGTGGAGAAGAGGAAGCCCATTCGAGTTCTGTCGCTATTTGACGGCATAGCAACAGGTTAGACAAGAACTGGATCCTCTACTGTCGAATCAAAGAAAAGAAAAAAGAAATGTTCATGTTTTTACTTTTTACAGTGTGCTCCTAGGTGTAACTTTGTTGTCTGTCAATAATCACATGTAAAAAAAATCATCTAATAACACCATCATAGTCATATTATGAGTTTATCAGTCAACATGTGATTGATTATCATTATACTGATGCAGATTGAGCATGTTTCAGTGTTGAATGGAAGATTTGAAGGTCAATTTTTGTGCTCTGTATGACCTTTGACCCCGTCCCGTGCAGGGCTGCTGGTGCTGAAAGAGCTCGGCATCGAAGTGGATCGCTACGTAGCCTCCGAAGTGTGCGAGGACTCCATCACTGTGGGCATCGTCCGGCATCAGGGTCGCATCATGTATGTCGGCGATGTGAGGAACGTCACACGCAAGCATGTGAGTTTCATTCATTTTGTCGTTCGTGCTTCTGCGGTGGATACACATTCAGATGAGGAGAGGTAGAGACGCATGCACAAAACAACAGCCCACACTTCAGGTCAGAAGGAGAAACACACCTGCTGTAATAATGAACAATAACAAAAGACAATTTCAGATATATGCAAACATCACAAGCAGATTACAAGCAGAGGTTTAAGAGGTTGAACCGTCACGAACATAAACTCTGTCGTCTCTCTTATGTTTGACCGTTAAGGTTCCTGAACATACCAGATGGACATTTTACTGGCGTCATATTACATGAATCCTGATCACTGACAAAACAGAAATGCCATTGTCAGAGTGCATGAACTCATTAAAGGGAGAAACCGGAGCCTAGAACACGATAAAGACATGTTTTAAAGCATCCGCCAGACTCTGCTGGTCGAAGCCAGCTAGCCCCTTTTTTCAGCAAACAGCATTTGTTGCACAATGTACCTGAAAGTTGGAGTGAAGCTGGATCACTTTATCTCACAACATCATTATCTGAACTGTGTCTGCGTGCGTTTCTGACTCTGTATCTTATCTGTCTGCAGATACACGAGTGGGGTCCCTTCGACCTGGTTATTGGTGGAAGCCCATGCAATGACCTCTCTATAGTCAATCCTGCGAGGAAAGGTCTTTACGGTAGGTTTGCTCCTGTGCGTCAATTAAACATCCTGTCAAACACCAACAGGCCGACGATGTGAGCAGCATCATCAGCTTGTCCTCCTCCCTGCGCTTCAGCACCGTTTAATGACCGTCTCTGTCCCACAGAGGGCACCGGCCGCCTGTTCTTTGAGTTTTACCGGCTGCTCCACGAGGCTCGGCCGAAGGAGGGCGACGACCGGCCTTTCTTCTGGCTCTTTGAAAACGTGGTTGCCATGGGTGTCAGCGATAAGAGGGACATATCTCGCTTTTTGGAGGTCAGCCTCTTCTCTGTCGGCTAAACTTGTTGCTAAATGACTGGTTTATCTAATCCTGCAGGTCATAACTAGACATAACTTCTGCTTATGATGGCGCGGTGGCATGAGGATTATGAATGCCCCCTTGTGGCACTGAGTCGTTATCTGTACACACAGATAATGAGAAGGGAACACGGACTCTTTTAATCTTAATATCACAGTTTTAAAGTGCTGTGTTTCTTGTGCTTCAATGAATTCTTAGATAGCATCTTTTGCTCCCCATATTGCAGACAGAGGTTGATTTGTTTGGCTCTTGAAGGCCTTTTAAATGGTGGCATACTGTGAAAAATGCATTGAAACTGACATTTTGGAGGTTTTCTCCTGACGCTGAATTGATTTTAGTCAACCATAACTACGCAAGGATTTGCTTCAGTATCAGAAATACTGTGCTTTCAAGTGGTAACTCTACTTCGCTGCTCTGTGATGCATTATATATAAAACAGCATCTCACCACGGTGTCTTTTCTCTGCTGTTTTACTTGGATTTCAGTGCAACCCAGTGATGATCGATGCCAAGGAAGTGTCTGCTGCCCACCGCGCCCGCTACTTCTGGGGTAACCTTCCTGGCATGAACAGGTTGGTGTGTGAATGGTGAGGGAAGCAGCAGCCTTTCACATGAACAACGGAAAAATAAACCCCATTAACGAGCGACGGCTTAAGATAGTGACAATGGTGGTTATATATTAACTGAATTAAGAAAAGAGTTGTTTTCTTGGTGGTAAATGATGCATTTATAGTGTTTTTCTAGTCTATCGGCCACGTGTCAGCCTTCGCACGCATGTTCATACACTTCTATCCAAAGTGCCCCATGATGAGTCTGTGCTCACCAATGCACACACACTCACACACCGGGAGCAGTTTGGGGTTTAGTGTCTTGTCCAAGGACACTTTGACATGCAGACTGGACCATCCGGGAATCAAACCACAGACCTTCTGATGAGTGGACGAGCCGCTCTGCCTCCTGAGCCGCAGCCGCCCATTCGGAGTTGGCGTCCAGACTGCATCTCCTGAGCTCAGTCTGAGAAAACAAACACTTTAGGGTCATGTGACTGACCAAGCAGCAAGCCTTCAGACGTGACTTGACCTGCCACCTCTCCAAAATCCTCAAGCTCGTCGGCTGCTGTTGAAACCAGCTGCTGCGGTGATAAAGTGAGGCTGATTCTGGCTGATTCTGGAACTGATCCTGGTGGATAAATAGAAATTCTGCTTTTTTATTCCAAATTTTTCCCTGTTTGAAAAGTGTAGCTCAACAAGCTGTGTGCACGTCTAATCAGGCTCACCATGATTATCAATCATCTCTTTAAGAGGACTCAATCTAATCAGCGCACGATCTTTCCAGGCCACAGTCATCAAGGCAGAACAAGCCGTTTCTTCGGCAAGCGTCAGACTTGTACACTAAGTCTACATGTAAATTGTGGCTTTTGCTCTTTTTTGTCCCTTTCAGGCCTTTGAGTGCTATGTGCTCCGACCGGCTGGACCTCCAGGACTGTTTAGAACACGGCAGAACAGCGAAGGTACTTGTGTAATACTTTGAAGAAATCTATGGTGAAATGTCTGCATGTAAGACGTCTTGAATGCTCAGCATGCGGCTGTGAATCGTTATGTTTAACTTCTTCACGTTCCTTGCATTGCATTAAGTTGGTGGAGGCTTTTGTTCTGTAATAAGTGCTTTCAAAAATCTAATTGCAGCATGATAAATGATGTTTTCTCTGTCATCTCATGCTTTCAAAGCCTGGGAAACCAGTCTGTGACAGCCAGGACTGTAATTTTAAACAAAAAACAAAACAAAAAAAAAGAAAAAAATGTGACTTATTGCAACTTTGCACACTGGCGGCTCCCGGTGGCAGCACGAGGTAACAGCTGGAAACACACATAATTCATCAAAAGCTCTGATCTGTGTTGCAGCAGATGTCAGGTGCTGCAGCGTTGACACGCGTCAAACGAGCTGGTTCGACTCGTGCACCAATATTTCCCCTGATCCCTTTTTTTCTCTCCCAGTTTGGCAAGGTGAGGACCATCACCACCAGGTCCAATTCCATCAAGCAGGGCAAGGACCAGCACTTCCCCGTCTTCATGAACGAGAAGGAAGACATCCTCTGGTGCACTGAGATGGAGAGGTATGTAAACGCGAACATCAGACAGCCTTTGGCAGCTCGTTCACCGGCCAGAATCTGAAAATGATCTTCCTGTGTGTCCCCCCCCTCCCCGCCCGCCTGCCCTCCTGGCTGTTCTGTGTGCGGCTGCTTTCCCCTTCAGGGTCTTTGGCTTCCCGGTCCACTATACGGACGTGTCCAACATGAGCCGACTGGCGAGGCAGAGGCTGCTGGGCAGATCATGGAGCGTCCCGGTTATCCGCCACCTGTTTGCACCACTCAAAGATTACTTTGCCTGTGTTTGAGCGGCAAGAAAACTCGGAACCGTTTAGGAACTGCAACTGTACGTTGTGACTAGAAATAAGAGCCTCGATCCTCAAGTTATACTCTTGTATAATTTGCGAGCGAAACATTGACGTAGATTTCACATTATTTCTTGTATTTGAATTGTAATTCTTATTCTATTTAATTTTGATATGTCATTTTACCTTTTAGCAGTGTTATCAAGTATTGTTGATTTGTTTGTGCAAGCTATACTTGAGACTATGCTTTCTTCTCAAGACACTGAGACAGAAAAAAGTGCTAAACATGTTTTTTCAAAGGAGACGATGGGAAAGAACAGAGAGATAGGAAGCGGTTTTGAGATATGTGAAAAGTTTCTGCTGTGTGAGCGTACTGTACGTCGGGGCTGCGTGATTCCCACCTGCGGTGCAGCCATGCTTCCAGCTACTGAGCCTCACAGAGACGTGAAGAGAAAGGCGATTTTCTTCAGTGTCAGGAGAGCCGTGTCTCTAAGAATCCAAAACACCAGATCACATATACCTCTTTGTTTACAGTTTCTATACACAACTGAAGGTAATAAAGGTACTACTGTAATATGGTTACAATACCATGGTGCTCCAAGATGATGAGAAACATCATAGCCCATGTGGCACCACAACTTGAGACAACACGGAGCTCTTTAAGCTGTTGCTGGAAAAACACGTGTGTGATGTTTTTACACTTTATGAAAAAAAAAAAATCTGTTCTGTGCCGTTTTGTTCACTTCAGAGGAGTCGGAGTGACAAACAGTAGACTGCAAAATAGATAGAGAATATCCTCTTTTACAGCTTTTATACAGTTTGTACTGGTGCTCATTTAATCTCTCAGCCTTGCCACTCTCAGGCTCTCTACCTGATCCGCACAAACAGACAGTGAAGCTAGCCACATGGGAAATGATGTTTTCCGTCATTCAAAAAAGAAAAAAGAAAAAAAAAAAACCATAAGATCAACGTCTGTGAAACTACTTTTGTTTTCTAGTTTCATCCTGACCAATGACATTACTGTACAACTGTTAAAAGTGTGGTCGCTGGAGGGAGGGAGGTTGACCAGGCCGGGTAACTCTGCTCCTCGACTTCCACCTCTCGAAACTGAAAAACTGTCAGGTGCAAAATCCTCAAACAATATGGTGCCGCTTCACAAAGTTCTTCTACCTTTTTATAGCAATTTTGTGCTGTTTTATCAACATTATAAAGCACTTTTATATGTATACTTTCTTTTTTTCTTGATATTTTTAAAAAAAAAAGATATTGGTTCTTGTGAATTGTTTTTTTTGTTTGGTTTTATGATGTGAACTGATCTACCCTCGTGTAATACTTTTTGTATACAGTAGGGCTGTGCCAATAGAAGTGAAAGAATGGATTTTGATATGTGAAACCCATGTGATTTGACTCGGTGTACAGTAGATGGATTTGTAACCCCCTCTCCCCCCTCCTCCATCACCCATATTGTCCTCAGCTGGAAAGCGGAGACAGTATGTCCGTACCCAGATTCAAAGAATGTCTATTTCTATTAAGATTGTAAAATGCACGACAGTTAGTTCAAGAACTCTGTCTCTGCGCTTTGTGTAATATTTTGTCCCTTGTGAAGGACAGCCGCCCCCCCCGCCGATGAACCGTCGTCGTCAGCGTCGACAAAATTAAGCGCCGATCCAGATTTGGATTCGCGTTCACAAACTAAATTCTCTTGATTGTAACCTCTGAGCTGAATATGGAGGATTTAGGCTGCGGTTTGTCAAAACGAAAAACTGACACAGTGCTGGACAGAGACGTCGGCACTCAAAGAGTAAAGAGGGGAATGAAAACAGATGCTATCGCTTATCTATATCATATTTAAGATGCTAAATTTGAAATTTAATTTCTTAATGTAATTAATTTCTTAAGTGACCTTATTGCCATCGTTTTTCTCCGCGCGCTCTGGGCTCAATGTGAGCTCTCGTGCTTTGTGATATTTTAACTAGATGTTACCCCCCCCACCCCCCCTTCCTCATATAATACTTAACACCCCCCCCTCACATTTGTACATTTTGTACATAGAGTTTTCCGGTTGCTGTTTTCAATTTGTTTTATCTTTTTTTTTTTTTTTTTTTAATTACGTATGAGATGTACAAATATAATTCTTTGCTAATATATATCATCAAATTAGGAAAAAAAATCATAGGTTAAAAATGAAAATCAAGTGACAAATTTGATTCAAAACTTGCTTTGCTACATTAGATGTAGGCAGACTCCAAGTCGACTTTTCTCGTACTGATTTGTTGGTGTCAAGTGAATCCAGATTCAGTGTCATGTGATCTTAATAGTGGCCTATGGACAGCTTTAAGGTGAACGCGCTCGACTTCACTGCACAGCCCTACATGGTGGTGTTTCGTTTCGTTTCGTTTCGCTTCTGTTTTCTTTTGTAAGACTTTTAAAAAGAGGGATTGTAGGTGTTTCCGATGGTGCTAAACATTTTATCTAATCAAGAAAAATATATTTGATTGGAAGAGAAATAAACATGTCTTGACAATGACTGTTTTTAAGTTCCTTGTAGTAATGGAAAAAGAACTATTATTTCACTCATATAAATATATTAACAAAGGCATTTTAACTTTGTACTTGAAAAAATAAGGATAACAAATAATGAAAGGTTTCCTATATTGTTTTAGACTAGAGATTGCTGTAGTTGGTGCTTATCTGTGGGAAAATTGTGTGAGAAAAAAAACGGTAATAACTTTTACTGTAGCATAATGTATGCTTAATACGCATTGCTTCTTAATCCTACATTCCATGCCGTACTATTCTCCATGTCTGTTTTCAAAATGTTGTTTTGGATCGATTGTTTTTTTTGTTTTTTTGTTTTTTGTTTTTTTTTTTGCTTTTACCAGAAACAACATTTCGTTTCTACTGTTCAACGCAGGTCAATAATTCTATATTCGGTGATACTGTTGACACTCTGTGTGACTTTCTTTCTGTCATAACTGTTTATGGCCTATACGCTTTTCCTCAAGACCAGTTCGTACAGCAAATGTAGCAGTCATTCTCCACTTTGACCCCCCCACCCCACCCCCCACCCCATACTTATGTTTAGTGTCCAGAGAGAAGATAAAGGCTCCGTATGTACTTGTGCTGGAGAACACTTGAATAAATGTATTGTTTTTGTGCAAAACCACCTCCTGTCCTTTTTTATTCAGATTTGTTTTAATTCATTTGACCTTTGGAATTTACATGAAAAGCCCCTGAAAAGGTGAAATCTCATGCAATCATCTGTAACATTAAATATTCATTATTTAATGTGCCAAAGTTAACATTTGGGGGGGAAAACATTGTGAGATTGAAGGGTTAAATTCTCAAATCTGCTTGATCAGGACTGTGTGACTGTGGCCTGCCAACATGAGCGAACAACCCAAAAAACAATGTCATCAGACATTGGCGTAAATATTGCTGAATTCTGATTGGTGCACAGAAACATATGACATCACTTTTGTTTTCAGCTCAGTCCCAGTAACAACAAGTCAGTGCGAGGTGCACAGAAAACACCTAAAATACAGAAAATTGTGTGAAAAAGCAAAAGCGTTTAGGAGTCCATCACTCATAAGAAGCTCATAGAGCAAAGAAACAGAAACATCTTCTGGGCCTTTAATTGTACAGTGAGGTCGTTAATGATGAGCCTGTGCACTGTCTATAGTGCAGATGAACATGCACACACTCCCAGGTGCTCTGAATGAATCTAATTACCAAACATTGAAGCTAAACTGTTGGTCCTCAGAGGTCATTATGATGTGTCACAGAAGTAAAAGCACAGGTGTGAACAATAAGCGTAATAACAGCTGAGTTCCATTTAGCTGCTTCAGTTTGAGGGTCCTGGTTTTGTGCTTGTTGGCTCACTGTCACATTAGCTGCATCCCAATTCCGTGCTGCATACTAACTGTACACAATACTACATACTCATCCTCCACATACATACACAAAACCTGCTTTAAATGATGCACTGTGTGTGTGTGTGTGTGTGTGTGTGTGTGTGTGTGTGTGTGTGTGTGTGTGTGTGGCCTAATGGGACACTTAGCCACACTTAACCATTGTTAATGTTATTAGTAACACCTGTGTGGAAAAGGTCTGTTACACATGGAAGACAATTTCTGCCTCTTTTTCAAAATATTAACAAGTTTTTTCTTCCTATAATTGTAGAAAGATAATAAATAGTATAAAGATTTAGTCTTACTTTGTCAAACGTATCACAAGGATGGAGGTCTCTGTGCTTTCAGGTAATTTTGAGATAGCGACACATAATAAATGTCATTTTTATGAGGAAGTAAATCAGGATTATGATGGATTGTGTCATAATCATGAGAACTCTTCTATCTGTCTTGCAATTATGATGCAATAAAGACAAAATTATGGAGAGAAAACCACTTCATAATGGAAAAACTCTCCTCAAACAGCTTGTATTGACACACGATCTCATTTTAATGATGATATTTTGGAAATTGGATCATTCCAACCATAATTAACATTCACACGCTCTGTTGTAGCTCCTGATTGTCAGGGGGCTGACAGAAGAGGTGTGGATATTGATATTCAGCTCAGTTTCCATGCCATCATGCCCCCCAGCAGGGCACTCAGGGTGTTGACACCTGGGTCCCCCCACCCACCCACCTACCCCCGGTGCTCTAAAGAGGGGGGGGGGGGGGGCGCTCCTCCTCAGCTCCTCTCTGAACATGTTGCCACTCTACAGCCTTTCATCCAGCCATCAATCAGCTGATGACTTCATGGGTTTGCACTCCCTGCTAACACCACGTGTTTAGAAATACATTATTTATCTGTTTTTAATTTTCCTTCTATCATAATTGTGGCAGATGAAGATCGGGTCATGTGAGGTAAGTCTAGACCATCAATACGCCCAGTTAGAGCTCATAGAGACACGTCAGCCATCAAATCCGTGATAACAGCGAGGATAATTAATTCCTATAACGTCTTATTCAGCCTCACCGTGCTGTTACCTTTGTGTCACCCTCTTCCTCTCGCAGTGGTACAGCCTCCTGAGAGCGGACACGCCCTAAGTCCGAAGTCATTGGTTGCGTAGGCGGCCAAGCCTTCGCTCGGTGCCGCTGATTGGTGCGTCGCACCGTCGCACGGCCTGGATGCTGCGCGCTGCGACAAGCTGACCGCAGACACACGGAGTGATAGCGGAAGACTGGCGATTTGCCTACAAAATAAAAGCATTAAAAATGTGTCCAGCGTAAGTGAGACAATCAGATTTAATACTAGTGATCTCTACTTGGTCGTTCAGTGAGCAATTTGCATAATTTTCTGGTATTTATTAACTGATTCATGTTAAGTAGATAGATAGATAGATCGATAGATAGATAGATAGATAGATAGATAGATAGATAGTGTACTTTACTGATCCTCTTAGGAAAACTGCTGTGTTGCAGCAGCAATTCACATGTCACAAAACACACAAAACTTACACTACGCTGACCTAAGGTAAGTAAGAAAAAGACTGATAGAGCTCTGACGGTACAGACTTTGTTCTGCGATTCAAATAGGGTGAATGAAATGTCATAAAACGTCCTATTTCAGCCTGACCATCAGGCAAGTCTTCGCAAAGGAAACCTGTATTTTACTAAGAAAGCCACAACCGGAAGTGTCGCTCGTGTCTCCTTGCTGACTTGCCGGTGATGATGCTGCGGTCTGCTGGTCCCGGACCGGCCAGGAAGGCATCCATCTGGTGTGTGTATCTCCTTGGGAAGTGCCATCCGCGGATTGTGTTGCGTTCTGTTCCTGTTGGAAAGTACCCGGAGAGCCGAGAGGAGCAGCAGGCCCGAAGAGGAGGTATGTGCTCCACATCATCACCATTATTCTCACTTGTCGGCTGCAGCGGCTCAATCTGGGGGAAACGCTCCGGGCACTTTGTTTCCGTGCCCCCCCCCCCCCCCCCCCAGGCTGCAAGTCTGCCTGCCACCCTCCCCGGGATCTACACACACCCTGAAGTGCAGCTACACCTCTGATCCAGGTCTGAGGGCTGTGTGGTTGTAGTGTGCGCCGGCAGGTAGCTGCTGTTTATTGTGGAGGAGGGAGAGGAGGGACTCGGGAAGGCGGTTTCTAGGTCGGTGATGACGGCTGTGCGGCCGATCCTGCCGGATGGAGACCGGTTTCTTTGTGTCAAGTCGCACTAGTGGAAGTGTCATCATTCCACTGTTGCAGTAATTTCACATTATTTGCCTGGAGGATTATTGTATTTGGTACTCACTGACATACAGCTGAGATTGCATTTGATTTGCCTTTAATAGATTTAAGTGAGCGGATATATAAAGGCATTTAACCAGTGTAGTACCAGGGCCTGTAGTTCTACTTCAAAGTGTGTATTTAAACAGGTGCTTCAACTGTAGTCCGAGCTGTAGTTGCATATATTGAACCTCTAATCGATGTGTGTTTCATTCATAAAGCAGCCTCCACTCATTTCTTGTGCAAGTCTTAAAACAGGTAACATAAGCTCACCTGTTTATTATTGACCAACCGGCGTCAACTTCCATAGTGGCTGCTGAGCAATAGGCCCGATGATATGATGATGACTTTATTCTAGCCTGTAGCTGCTTCCAGGCTTTGGGAAGCAGAGGACATGATGTGTGTGTCTGACCCTTCAGCTTGTAGCCTGTTAGTCTGAGTGCGCGGACGTTTCGGGATGAGCCATCCTCCACCTCATCAGCCATCAGATCTGTGTGGAGGAGTCCATGCCATGCAGTAAAGTTGCCGCACCCTCGTACGTACGCATCCCGCACGCACACATGCGCGCCAGCACGCAGGCCTGGCACACTCACACACACACACACACACACATACACACACAATACATCCCATCGTTAATACAGTGGTGTAAAGGGGAAGGGAGGAGGCAGATCTTGGAGTTTCTTTGTTATTGATAAATAGATCCTCGCGCAGCACTCACTCACATCCTGTTTACTTAATGACTTATTTAAAGGATTTTTTTTATTTTTTTTTACATGGTTTCGCCTGTGATTTATGATGATGATTTGATGTGTTTAGAGAGCAGAACAGAGTGGATTATAGAATTATAGAAATACTGAGGTCAAGAGGCCCCACCCTCACCCCCCTCGCATAATTCACCCCCTGCAGTTCAGCAGATTTAATTTCAGAACATGAAAGTCTGCACAGTGAAAGGAATAAAGTCATGGACACTGAGTCCCTCTGTGCTTCAGAAGTCATCCAATTTAAACTGTTTCATTTTTGAATGTGAACTCCTCAAATTCTGCTAAAATTCTCAAATTCCGAGCAAAACTGTAGGAGACCTCATTGAGCTCGGGGGTCTTCTGCACCTGTGACCCCTCACACAGGATGCATGTCCGTGAGCAGCTCAGCACCAGCAGTGGTTTTACCTTTTCAGATCGTTTCACCGAATCATTTTCGTGTCTGAAGGCGTTAAACTATCCAGTATTACTACAGTTACAAAAGTTACACAAAATTAACAGAATTAAGAAAAGAAATAACTGGAGCCTGGTCCGCTGGTTGGGAAGCACTGCAGAGCTGTTTGTCATGCGTGAGTTGGAAGAAAACTGATTCTTATATTTCAGCCCATTATGATTCTTTATGCGTCTTCATAATGAGCGAGCATCCCTGCGAGCAGCTTTATGCTGCTTCAGCCCTTTCAAAATAATGGTCTTATTGACCCTCGTCTGCCTTATTGTGATCCACAACTGGACTCGTCTTCTTTCCATTCAGCACTGCGTCACCGTCCACGGGGACGTCAGGTCACAGGCGGCGACTGACACAGCCCGCTCAGCCCCGGGGCTGATGTCAGTCACAGCCCGACGGACCGGCCACAGAGCAGCATCACCGACGCTCGTCTCCGCTACTGCGTTGTGTCAGAATGAGGCACTGTAAAATGTTCGCTTTCTCAAGTTTCTTGCAGAAAAAGTTGTAACTTCTCTTGTGATTGTTGCAGCTTCAGGAGCTGCTCGTCACACATCACAAAAAGGGTTAAAACCCCTTCAGTAAATCTTTCTCTCTCTCTCTCTCTCTCTTCCTTGCAGAGCTATAGCCATGTCTTCCAGCTCAGCGATGGTGCGCATCCTGATAAAGGGCGGCAAGGTGGTGAACGACGACTGCACCCAGGAGGCCGACGTCTACATCGAGAACGGCATCATCCAGCAGGTGGGGAAGGAGCTGATGATTCCAGGTGGAGCCAAAGTGATCGACGCCTCGGGAAAACTGGTCCTGCCCGGCGGCATCGACACCAGCGTCCACCTGGAGGAGGCCTTCATGAACGCCACCACGGCGGACGACTACTACAGCGGCACCAAGGTAACGTCCGAGGGTCTGGAGTGGAAGCAGGGGGCGACGGGCATTGTCCCAACTGTAGAGGAGAGCAAAACTTCACGGCAAAGCGTGAAATAAGAAGCTTTTTTCTGCAGATTTAGATTCAGAAGCTCAATCTACTGAATGCTAAATTTATCTGAACTCTCTTGGACATCCCCGTCACTTTGATCTTGCTTCTGATCACAAATGTCTTTTTTCTGTCAGATAGAGATCCATGAAAGCTTTCCGCTGATGCTAATTTTAGCCAAGATGCCACCCGTGCTTCTCTAATTCAGTTTTGATTAAATGAGACAGCTTTCTTAATATTTTGGCATCAAATATGTTGGTTATTTTAGACACAGCTTCTCTCACTAAGTAATGATGGAATTAGAACTGCAATAGTAAAATAACACCGCAAAGCATTAAAATAGAAGGCAAACGGCACGTTAGAGGTACTTAAACCAGGCAGATGATGGTGACAGCTTACACACTAATGATTATGTATTGCTTGCAAGTACGGTCAATTAGGAAATGGACAGAAAAAATAATTAGACCCTATTTTAAAAATCATTTGGGTCATTTTTAAGCAAAAAGAGCAAAAATTCTCTGGTTTCAGCTTCTCAAATATGGAGATTTTCTGATTTTCTGCCTTTTCTGTGGTTGTAAACTGAATGTCTTTGAGTTTTGGACGGCTGCTCGGTCAAAACAAGACATTTCAAGACTTGGACTCAGACCTGTAGGTTGTTGGGATGCTCCTCAGAGCGCCAGATTTCACCAAATGCTGCCTCAAAACTACCAGACAGACAGACAGACAGACAGACAGAAGGAAGATAATCACTGAAAAACATGCACATAAAATAACAAAGACGTGTTCAAATATGTGAACTAGCTGCCAGCCTAAACAGCATCTTTCCCACTTTTCTGGCATCTTACAGACAAAATGATGATTCTCATTCAAGAAAATCATCAGCAGGTTCGTAGATAATGGATTTTGTTGTAAGTTGCTGCCTTTCTTGGCAGTTTTGTGTGTTTTTATTTCTGTCAGAAGGTTGTAGAGTCACACACACAAAAATAATTTGGCACTCTGCTGCCGGCGAGGCTGCCAGAAAGTGTGGAATGGAGTCATCACGGCCGCTGGTAAGACTGGGATACCCCTCTCGATACCATGATGACTCATCGCTCTGTGGCGCTTCGAGATGATGGAGGCTGAGAGGTGACGGACGCCAGGCCGTTTCAGACGGACTCTGGCCGGTGGCTGCTGGTGTCAGACACTGCTCTCCGCTGTTCTCCGTCCTCGCCCCTCATCCCTCTCTCCCCCGTCACTCTCTCCTCGCCCCTCCCCGCCTGCTCCGCCGCCGCCGCCATGCTCCAGAATAAGTCCAGACAAATGCAGATCAGTACCAGTTTCCATGGAAACCGGGGGGCTGCTGCAAAGACTGCTGCAAAGCCTTTTCACTCACACCATTGTGCTTGGAGACAATGGTTGTCAGACCCACGCCCCCCCCCCCCCCCCCCCGTCCTCCCTCCCACTACTCCGCTCTCTAGGGTCAGCTGACAGATGCTCGCTGAAGCATGCACTCGTACACAAAACACACACTGCGCTCACTTGTTGTGGATATTAAGATTTACTGTAATGTGAGTTTAAAACATCTAAATCTGTTTTTCGAAGGATAAAAACTAAGAAGTGCTGATACCGTAAAGAAATGACTGCTTTAAGTGCCTCGTGATTATACTGTGAGGGGCACTCAATCCCGTGCTTTAACTACTGGAGGATTTCCCCAGTTGTATGCAAATAACCATAAAGATAACCATTAATGCCAATTGAACCTTTACTTTTATGCCTGGAGCGGGAGCTGTGTTGATTAGTAGATTGCTTCAGTATTTATGGCCTTAATAAATCAATATCTTCTGCTTCAACGTCACTTGATGCCTCAGTTTAATGTTTATTACAGTTAACCTCACCTCTTAAAACCAAGACAATAGAGTTAACGCACAAGATTCCAATGCAAAAACCCGATGATCACCGCAAATCAGAACAGTAATTTTGCACATTTAATCTCGGAGTTACAGCCTGTATTTGATGTAAACTCAGAGCTAATGATCTGCGTTTCCTCCAGGCCGCTCTCGCTGGAGGAACAACGATGGTGGTCGGACACGTTCTGCCAGAGAAGAACGAGTCTTTGCTGGAAGCCTACGAGAAGTGCCGCAGGTCGGCGGACTCCAAGACGTGCTGTGACTACGCTCTGCACGTGGGAGTTACTTGGTGGGGACCCCAGGTACTCCAACACTGTGCCTCCATCTGCACATGATCAGCATGGTCTGTTCCAGAATCAAAGTATTTTAATGGGGAAGTTCACCACTTTGTGAACACATGATTGGATAAAGGATATTACTGGTTAATTGAGGCTTGTAAATCAATATTTTCTCTCGGTTTCTCTGGTGAATTTCTGGCTGTATGCTTTGTTAGACAGTGGTTCAAAATGGCGTCATGAGAAAGAAGCTCTTGCTGTTGCATTAATGAAAGAAATATACCACCAAATAGCGACATGGATGCAAAATAGAAGCACAGAAAAGTGCTGTGTTCTTGCATTGAGACCTGGATTCTCCTCCGTATAAGGAGACCTGGTTCAGACTTAGAGAGGCTACAGCTCCTTTAAACTCTCCCTTCCTGCAGGTGCGAGCTGAGATGGAGAAGCTGGTGAGAGAGCACGGAGTGAATTCCTTCCAGATGTTCATGGCCTACAAGGACATGTTCATGCTGAGGGACAGCGAGCTCTTCCAGGCTCTGCAGCACTGTAAGGACATCGGAGCTATAGCGAGAGTCCATGCTGAGAACGGGGAGCTGGTGGCAGAGGTGAGGGAGGATCCTCTCACCACTCTGTTTCCCAAATGCATTTGGCACTAATTTGTTTTATGCATAATTCATCGCATCATCTTGCCTCTTGCCAGGGTGCGAAAGAAGCACTGGATCTGGGCATCAGTGGCCCAGAGGGGATTGAAATCAGCAGGCCTGAAGAGGTACGAGAGTCAGATTATCCAGTGCTGCCTGTCAAGATGAAACTTTTATTATGTCCAGACTCTTGTCTAGACTTAATATTATCTCTGTAATGAGCTGAATCCAGCCTCTATCTGTGTATCTCACCAAGATTCCTCACAGTCTTCTGTCTCTTTACAGCTGGAGGCAGAGGCGACCCACAGGGCAATTACCATCGGCAACAGGGTGAGTGACATCTCTCAGCGCAGACACAAATATTGAAGAGAATAGACCGGATCAGTCTTTCTGTGTCACATACTGCACTGTGTGTGTTTCCTGTTAGGCCCACTGCCCGATCTATCTGGTCAGCGTGTCCAGTATGGCTGCAGGAGACGTAGTGGCTACAGCCAAGATGCAGGGTGAGGCCCGATTCCTGCTGCAGTTTCCATTCTCACAAAGCAAACGCGCATTTTTAATTACAAAGGCACGTCCTGAGGAGGTGTGGTTACACGCCAGCAGCTGCATCAAACCCACTGACCTGGAGAGGTTTGTGATGAAAAATAAATTTGGGTCTTTGTAACCTCTGAAATCCGAATCAGCTGAGGCACGGTGTTCTGGCTGCAGGCAGACCACGCCCACATATTTTGGGATATTCAGCCTTTTTGGGAGGCTGATCGTCAAGTACGCTGCTGTGTTTTGGAGATGTATCAAAAGGTTGAAGATGCTCATAACTGCATCATTCAACAGAAAGACAGGCTGATCAATACCAGATGAAACAGGATTGTTGCTTTCTTCTTCATTTATCCTTTTTGTGTTCAGTTCTAAGGGACACTTGTGCCAAACTGCCTGTTTTTAACTGCCTACTCAATCCCACTCATCTCATAGTTTTGTTCTAGTTTCCGGTTTCTCTGTTATAAATCTGTTATAAAAAGTTAAAGCTTTAAAGAGTCATTTTGTGGTGTTTTAGAGACAGTCGTGGTTTCATTTCAACCCGTGTGCATCCATATTAGAGCTGAACGAGAAAAAAAAAATTGGAATTTTCACTGAAAAAATTAAAAATGGTGATTTTTTTTTGCTGGCGTCTGCACCAAACTGCTCCCATTCGTCTGGAGAATAAGATTTATGGGCCGGGGGCGTGTTGTTCCGTGCTGTTCTCTCTGGTCACAGGTAAGGTGGTCCACGGTGAAACCACCACAGCCCACGCTGTGCTGAACGGCATGCAGTACTATCACCAGGACTGGGCCCACGCCGCCGCCCACGTCACCGTGCCCCCTCTCCGCCTGGACCCCAACACTCCCAATTTCCTAATGAGCCTGCTGGGAAAGTGAGGAAAATCTAAAATCTCACATTAAGCGTGAATGGATGGATGTTAAGTGCTTCAGTAATAAAATGACCTTCCGTCTCGCCCTGTCCGGCCGCAGTGACACTCTGAACGTGGTGGCGTCCGACCATCGTCCGTTCACCATCAAACAGAGAGCCATGGGCAAGGATGACTTCACGAAGATCCCCCAGGGGCTCCCCGGCGTCCAGGATCGCATGAGCGTCATCTGGGAGAAAGGGGTGGTACGTGTCGCTCTTTTGTTCAGCTGCCAGCAGGACGTCCGTTCTGCTTTGGTGGATAAATACAGACAGTAGATGCACAGATTTTAAGCTCATCCTTCAGATTACAAACATTTTTAATTGTGTCTTTGTCGTGATTCACAGATTGGAGGTAAGATGGATGAGAATCGCTTCGTGGCGGTCACGAGCTCAAACGCAGCCAAGATCTACAACCTCTACCCCAGGAAAGGGCGGATCATCCCAGGAGCAGATGCTGATGTGGTGGTCTGGGACCCCGAGGGATCCAAGTATGAAACCCGATCCGTCCGTCCATCGATCGGCGTGTCTCGCTGCAGCTTTTCTCTCCGCTCTCTGAAGCCGACTGTCTGATTGAACTGGGTCTTTCTCTTCTTTGTGTCTTGCAGGACCATTTCTGTGGACAGCCAGGTCCAGGGAGGAGATGTGAACCTGTATGAAGGTCTCCGCTGTCACGGCGTCCCCCTGGTCACCATCAGCCGTGGCCGCCTGGTCTATGAAAACGGCATGTTCACGTGTGCCGAGGGCTCCGGAAAGTTCTGCCCCCTGAGAACCTTCCCAGATTACCTTTACAAGAAGATGGTTCAGAGGGAAAAGGTATCAGACAGATACAGTTTTGTTCCCTTTTTTCTCATTTCCATCTTTCCCTTGTATCTTCCTTCTTTCCTTGTTTCATTTCCTCATTCCCTTATTCCTTTGTTTCCTTCTCATCTTCTTTCTTTCATCCTTTGTTTCCTTCCTTACTCCTTTTCCTTCTTGCTTTCCTTTCCTTGTTTGGACTGCCCCCCCTACCGACTGCACATGTCCTGGAAAAACCTTGGAAGCATAATTTTTTTTGTTTTTTGACTTTCATGAACAAACAGATGTTGTTGACTCTGAGGTGATTTGACCACACGGCCATCTGATCTGGAGTCAGACGTGCTGCCATTGCTCCACAGAGTCATAAAGCATCAGGATAAAGTGTTTTCTGGCTGTCACCTGACTGTATTCATTTGCATGTGTAACGTGTGTGTGTGTGTGTGTGTGTGTGTGTGTGTGTGTGTGTTGACCTTCCAGTGCCAGGCTGTGAAAGCGGTCGAACGGGAGCCCTACACCGGTGAAGTTGTTGCTCTTGCCAACTCAGGAAAGAGGGACTTCGGGGCTTCGGATCTGGACACCCCGACGCGCCCCTGCACCCGACACGGGGGCCTGAGGGACCTCCACGAGTCCAGCTTCAGCCTGTCTGGTGAGAATCAACAGCTCCATTCAGATGAAAGTGAAGGTTTCTGCGTTTCTTTCATATAATGATCCCGCGACAGTGAGAAGGAGGCTTTTGTTCGGCTTTGTTCTACATCTGAAAGCTCAGGTGTCCTTTCATACGCTGATAACTGCATCAGTTTTGCTGAAACTTGCTGTATTTTCTGCCTTTCCAACCAGTCAAACATACGCATGCCTGATGAGGGCGCCATTTTTTAAGAAATCTGTCACACTGGGCTTCTTGTGGACCCCGTACAGTCTGCAGTAGGCCCAGCAGATGCCTGCATCAGTTCTGCAGAAAAAATATTATACTTAAATTATACTTTTGAAGTATGTACTAAGTACACATTGTGCAATTTTTGTCTCCTTCAGGTATACTGAAATGCACTCAAAGTATTCCTTGAGTACCACTTGAGTAATACTTGAAGTGTAAATAGTTTTTACAAATCTTAAGTGTACTGATGTACACCAGTGAAAATCAGGATTCATGAGCATTTAAAACACACTTGCAGTACAATTATATTATATCACCAGTGTGTTGGAAGTATACTTATAATATATTTAAAATGAAGTGAAATTAAAGTACACTTTGATTAAGCATGCTAATGGTGTACTGCAAAGGACTTTAAAACAAGTAGACTTTATTACTGTTAAGTACAATTTATAATGCACTTACAATGAAGTACTCTTTTTACATGTTGAAATAAGTACTGCAGCATTAGTATATTCATGTTTTATGCATTTAAGAAGAACTTGACATCTATTAGGAGTACACTTTGTACAAGTTTAAGTCAAACATACTTTAAATTAAGCACAAAAAGTAAAAGTGTACTTGTAATGACTTTCCTGTAGTACTTATTCTACTCTAACGCATCAAAGTATATGACTTTTTGACCTGGGTAGGGATGAAATGCTGACCATTGAACTTGTTTTCACAATATTTGAAGCTTTTTATAAGACAGGTTTGGAAATGTGTGGCTGAAACAAAGATACCTAAAGCTTACATCGTCATCAGTCACATTTATACTTCATCAGACACTGGAGTTACCTGGTACACTGTAAGTGTTTTTGACCATTATTCTGACTTAATTCGAAGGATTTGACAGTTAAGAGCTGACAGGAAGTCATGGGAGACGGGGAACACAGATTCAAAGCCATAAATTTATGCTTTACACCCAAATATTTGCCAGTAACCACAAACGGTTTGAGCAGCATCTTACATGACATGAAGAACTGCAGAACACAAGCGGTTCAGAAAACCCTTTACAGTACAAGGAAATGTGATTTAGCTGCACATAAGAAGCTCGGAGGAAGCAGCAGTTGCTTGTGTTTCACTGCCGAACTCACGCACACGCTCCCCTCCAGGTGCCCAGATCGATGACAACATTCCAAAGAGATCCTCGGCCAGGATCCTCGCTCCTCCTGGAGGGAGATCCAGCGGGATCTGGTAACCGGCGGGACAGCCGTCACGTGAAGCGGAAGAATGGTACCCGAGGAAACATGAGGCCGAGCAAGATGTTTTTTCTTTCTGGGAGCTTAGAATGTGTGTGAGGGGTAACGAAGACGCGTTTTTTTAATTTTGAACTCAGCACAGTTACATAGAGCGTGAAACGTTAAACAGTGTGACATTGCCGTAATAATATTGGAATATGGGGTCAAGTACTGCAAAGTGGTTGTAGCTACCAAAATTCAGTCCAATGTTACCAAATATAAGCAGCAAATGAAACAAGTGAATTACTTTGGCTGATGGATCATGTTAGGGGAAATATGTTACTCATAGTTTTAGGAGTATGAAGGTGAGTCATGGTTTTTATGATGCGATTGTGTTACCTCACTGTAAAATACGATTTTGCACTTGTATCATGTACTATTTAGATGCCTTTTTACATGATTTAATGTCACAAATATCACAAATGTCTTTTTACCGTGAGCCGTGGTGGATGAAATGCGATTTCAGGGGTGTCGGCATGACAGAGATCCGGTTGCAATTGACCAGTTGATGAGAAATATCAGAAAGGAAGCTAACCTTTTAAATGCATCTGTTTTATTTATTTTTTTATATTTCATCATTATTTGTGTGTTTTTTTTTTCCGTTGATGCAAGCGTGTTAGAATTATTTCCTGAATCAGAATGAGGTGTTTGTTCAGTATCATTACCAGATTAGCATTTCAGGTCATGTTTACAGCCTTATAGCAGAATAGACTTCTGTTCCACCCCCACCCACCAAATGTGAATGAACCCATGCTGTGTGTACTGTGTGCATGGTAGCAGAGCTAGAACTACTGTAAGAAGCACTAATGTTGCAGCATCCTTTTCGATCGCATCCGTTTAACACAGAGAGCAAAAAGTCTCACCCAAACTTGCCTTTTTCTCACCTGAGGACACCGACCCCCACAGGACAGGTCAGGACATGTCGACCCCCGTCGTTTCTTCGGGAGTCCTTTGCAGCTTTGATGCGCTCTGGTCTGAAACGGCAGGGTTTAAAATGCTCCTCTGACTGTAGCACACCACTGTGAAGCATACGGAGAAGGCGGACTGGTCCTCTTTAGCGTTCACAGAGTTGAAGGAAGACAGCGGAGCGCCGCTTCAGGGGATCAGATGCCTTCGTACTGCGTGTCACCGAGAGCTCAGCGTCATAACTGGAAGGCATGCAACGGGAAAGCACTGACACGACTACTACTGTTTTTACTGTTCGTTTTTAGTTGCAGAGTTTTTCTTGTGAGTAACCGTCTTTGTAATTTTGTGGTATTTTTTGTCAACACTGCAGTGTAAGCAGGGGTGCACACAAGATTTCTCACCATGTTTAGACCTGCTTCTGTTCAGGAGATCATGTTACAGTAAAAGTTGAATTTTTTTTTTTTTTTGGGACAGATTTCACTTCTGATCTTCGGGAGCTCCAGTGAATCCTGTTGTGTCTTCTCCCTCCCAAACGTACACTGGTGCTGAACAATGTGTCTTCACATTGAGTTCCTGTTATGTCTTATTTCGTCTTGCAGCTCTTTATCACATGATTTGAGTGCAAATAAACCACAATGAAATCTCCAGCTGAATCCTGTGTCTGATTGCTGCACTCACACTGTACTTGTGCTACTTTATACTTCATCTCAGAAGGGAATATTGTACTTCCCACTCCACTACATTTATTCACAGCCATAGTTCATTACTTTTAAGCTTCTGGTATCACATGTCAGATCTCTGTGACTGATTAACAGTCTCTCCAGTAACTGATTTCTCTTCCTCCTCAGATGTGTTATGTAAATAACAATTTGAGGCCCACAGAGTTAAATCTCACCTCGGTAATCTGTAGAAATGTGTGTAGCAGCACCTTCCTTTTCTCCTTCCCTGCTGATTTAATCATCTCAAAGGCCTCACATTTATCTTACGTCCCTTAGGAGGGGCCCGACCCCTACCTTGGGAACCACTGGACTAACCTGTACAATATAATAATATGTTTCTCACGGGAGACATTTCCTGGCAGGACGAGCATTTTTACCTTTGATACTTGAAGTAGTTGAAGTTATGCTGTTACATTGTTGTTGACTGATCGATTAGTCAGTCAACAGACAAATAATTGCAACTATTTTGACAATCAATTAATAATTTAAGTCATTTCTCAAGCAACAACTCGCCCCTTTCTGAAGCTTCAGCTGCTCCAGTATGAGGATTTTCTTTCTATTTCGTGTAACTGATTGTTCCGTCTTATTTTTGTTGTGTCTTTTTTGTCCTTCTTGAGCTGTATGGTTTTTTTTTTTCCCCCTATGCAAATCCATTGAGTGCAGTGTTTAAACTGGAGTCAAACTCCTTGCACGTGCACACTTACTTTGTCCAGTAAAGCCAATTGTGATTGTGATTGTGATTCTGACTCTGACTGCTGGTTGAACAGAACATTTGAAAACATCACTTTCTTTAAGCGACTGTGATGATTGGATGGATTTTCACAATGTTGTGTCATTTTAGACCACACGATTAATTGATTAACAGAGAAAATAATGGCCAGATTAACTGATAATGAACACAAAAGTGTTATATTTGCACTTTTACTTAAGTAAAGGACCTGAATTCTTCAGGCAGCAGATAAAACATTATTATTTCGGTGCAGCCTGACCTCTCGAAAGCCTCACCAGCAGGCCTAAAACCCAACCAGACACATCATGTGTCTCTTAGCTGGAACAGGCCAAAGTCCTATTTATAATGAACCTTTAACAGCATGGAGCCGGGCGCATGCGCGGTCGGAGCTGGATTGTTGCAGCCCCAGACAGGGCGGCCCGTTACCAAGCGCTGCACCCAGCAGGGTCTGACAACGACGACAGCGGCGGGCATTGACAGACGGGCTACTGCCAGCGTGATCACAACACAGACGCTCCTGAATACAGTGAGTATGACCGCACGAAGCCTCCGCCGACCCGCTCCGGCTCGCTCCTTCCTCCCTTTGTGCGTGTGTTTGCGGGTCCGCTGCGTTTTATCCCCGTGCAGTGGGGAGATTTCCCGTGCACTGACGCTCCTGAGGTATTCCGGGAGGCCTGTAGAGGGGGCCGCTAGCGGAGCGGCGTTGCGGGTTTTTAACCGAAACGCACCCCGCAAACGGCCGCATTTATTGTTCTCGGCTCGGACTCCAAATGTCAGCCTCCACCGCCTGTTTGCTCTCGCCAGATTTCGGGGTTTGTTTTGCACGCTGGTTTTTTGCTGCAGTCATTATGGGAGCTTTGTGAAAGGCCCGGTAGATTTTTGGAGAATACACTGACTCCTGTTTGGTGCGCCGCTGACGACACAACAACACATTTCCATCAGAAATTACACCCACTGCGTGATCTGCGCTCATGAATGCAGCTGATCATGCCTGCTTTTGTCTGATTAACCGTTTTATTGTTGGTCATGCGGCTCTAAGTCATTATGGTGTAATTGTAGGCTAGCCAAGCCCCACGGGAGCCCGCTGGTGTGATGCACGCTGCTGAAGGTGCGTGCACAATTGTTAGTGTTATCCCAGAAATCACTGCTTCCATTGCAGGTATGCGCGATTCAGTTGTTAGGAGAGTGAAATGTGGCCACATGCTGTCATTTCTCTGTGGCTGTCAACCTGCACACACACACACACACACACACACACACACACACACAGAGCAGAGTGTGACCTCTACAATCATCATTATGCTTTGCTCGTGTTTAATGTGCACTTTTACTGCAGGGGAGGTGAAGGTGTGACAGGCCTCTTCCGACATGGCACCAGTGTGAGGTTTTAGCAGGCGGGCAAAGTGAGCACAGAGGAGGCCGGCGCTGCCAGATGTGTAAAGCTGCTCACAAACATCAGGATATTTCTGTTTAATCTAGGGAGGATTACGCTCACAACACATCTGTAGATTAAAACTGAAACTAAAGAAGCTCGTCAGGCGTTGTGTTCACGGTCCAAAACCAGGCGTGTTTCCCACAGGCCGGTGTTGCCGCTCAACGGGCCCACAGCTGCAGCGGCTTCTGACCCAGCCCCAAATCTCTACCCCTGAGGACATAATGGTAGAACCCTCTAGAAAGTGAACCTCCAGCATACTGACAGAGATGTGCAACAGTTTGTCTTTGTTCTAGTAGGATCTGATGCTACTGTAGTACATCTGGCATCAACAGTTAGTTCAAGAAATGAATGGACTGAAAGGCGGGCCCACGATTAACTCTAGAGCTGAAACAATCAGTCGACACAAGGACAGACAATTCATCAGCAACTGTTTTTAGTAATCAATGAATTGTTTGAGTCATTTGTCAGAGTAAAAAGATAACAAACTTTCCCTCATTCCAGCTTCTCTCCGTGAGGATTTGCTGTTTTTCTGTGTCTCACGGGATTGTAAATCAATGATTTCTGGGTTTTCGACTGTTGAGCGGACAAAAAAAAGTTATTAAGGAAAGTTTAACAGACATTTCTGTAGTATTTTGGGACATTTTATAGATGAATTTAGGATTTGCACATTGATCAACAATGAAAATAACCTTCAGTTGGAGCAAGAGGAGCAGCTGTGTCCCTGTTTCGTGTGGTACTGATACCACGTACATTTGCTTACCCACAGTATTGAATTCTGTTATGTTAGTGTTAAATACACAGGGCATAATATTACTAATAACAGTGTGATACCCTGATATTTCGCACCATGAAAATCTCGTACTGTTTCAACTCCAGCTCCAGCCCTTAATAAGTAAATCAGCTTCCTCTAAGTTCAAGGTGTCTGGTAGCTTGGTTGAAGGTTGCAGGGACGATCAGCGGACGGGGTGATGGAGGACGGCGTGGGCAGCTTGGTTTAGTCCAGCGGGGGATATCTTGAAAGTTGGAGGAGGCTCCACTTGATTACATGATAAGAGCAGTCAGTGGTCAGTCAAAGAGAGATCAGGTACTCAGGCGGGTTTGTTTTCTCTGTGACCAAACTTTCAACCAAACTCCTTTGAAAGTTTTTGAGATTCAGCGGACAGACGGCGACAAATGCCACCTGGTGACTGTTTGGCTCCTTTTGTTTGTTTCAGGTGGGGGATGGCAGTGAATGTGTACGCCACATCTGTGTCCATTGACAACCTCAGCCGACATGACATGCTGGCATGGGTCAACGATTCTTTGCATCTCACCTACACGAAGATCGAACAGCTCTGTTCAGGTAAGGCTGAAGCTCCGATTCAGCGCTGCTCAAAAAAAAGAGCAAAGACAGCAAAGACTAACTGTGGCGCCTTTGTGTTTTCCAGGAGCGGCATATTGCCAGTTCATGGACATGTTGTTTCCGGGTTGTATCCTTCTGAAGAAGGTCAAATTTCAAGCCAAGCTGGAGCACGAATTTATACACAACTTCAAAGTTCTTCAGGCAGCTTTTAAGAGGATGAGTGTGGACAAAGTCAGAATACTTTTATAATATTCGCATGTATTCCGTTATATTTTTGATCCAGATGACTTGTTTCGTTTCTCTGCTTCTGCGTCATATAACAGCAGCATTCGAGCATTTCCTGTTTCCGTCCTGCAGATTATTCCTGTAGAAAAGCTCGTAAAAGGGAAGTTCCAGGACAACTTTGAATTCGTGCAGTGGTTCAAGAAGTTCTTCGACGCCAACTACGACGGGAAGGAGTACGACCCTTTACTAGCCAGACAGGGGCAGGACGTGGCCCCCGCCCCCAACCCAGGTGATCACTTTATCCACAAACCAAAGAGAAACCCAGGTAAAGCAAACAGTTTCGCCGTTGCTGCACGGTCTTCCTGAGCTTTGGATGGCTCAAAAGCGCTCCCTGCAAGCAAGTGGTGTGAGCAGCACGATTCACAGAATGACTGCTGCCTTCTTAGATCCATCTCACTGCCCGCCATTCACGAGCAACATGACGCTGTGTAGGTATGACTGAGTCACTGGTGGGATTGTAGTAATCACCGCAGTGACTCGTGGGATGCAGCATTAGTGGAGTCAGAAATCCCCAACATGCAACTCCAACCGCAATTTGCTCCCTCGATTCTAATTGATCCTGATTAGTGACGCCAGAAGACCTACAGAAGTTATCACATGCAGCTGTTTTCTCCAGTGTCCTGCATCGACAGCTGATGCAACACTGCCGCAGCTCCATCGCTCCCCTGAAAGCTGGACTGAGCAACACGAGTTTGTCTCATTGTACTAACAAGAGTAACGTCAGCCTGAGCAGCCTTGCTATGTCTCTGTGAAAGCTTTTTGCCTGAAAATCATGGTGGTCTAATTTGACTCGTAGTGTGCCATAAGCCTGCTTTGTTAAGCAGTTTGGTTGTAAAAGGGCAGAATGACTGCACTCATTTTCCAAACTGTGATAATGGCATGTTTTGACTTTATCCGAAACACCTCTGCTGAAGCACTTATAGAGGTTTGGCAGGACGCAGGTTTCTTCTTTTTTTTGACTCAAATCAGTGTAACATTCAGCCACTTTGAAATATTTGCTCAGTTTTTATTCAGAATTTGGCTTTTTAAAATCTGGCAATCCAAATTCGTGTCTTTTCCATCAGTTCTGTTGTAAATTCCAAATCCTTTCACAAATATGGCATATCAAAGGCACAACATTATGCTATAAGCTGATCACATCAGCTCTCTATAATGTGCTATATCCATCGCCACAATGCTACAAAGCCAATATAAACATAGCAAATCCATTTTAATTCACATGATAAACATCTCTGATCATCTCTCCAGGACCACAGAGGACGTCTCCAACAGTTCCCAAAAACATGCCAACACCGCAGAGGGTCCAACACAACACTCCGGCCATGAGGAAGAATCCATCTTTGTCTAGAAATGGCGGCAGTGATGCTGAGATCATGGAGCTAAATCAACAGGTAGAGCTGTAACGTATGAAAAGTAATGTGTAAATAATAAATCAATGATGGCTGAATTCCATTTAGCTTAGCACTGTGCACACTGGCTCACGGTTTGTTTGTTTTTTTTTTCTCTTTTGAAGCTGATGGAGTTGAAGTTGACCGTAGACGGACTAGAGAAGGAGAGAGACTTCTACTTCAGCAAACTACGGGACATCGAGCTGATCTGCCAGGAGCACGAGAGCGAAAACAACCCCATCCTCAGCAGGATAATCGACATTCTCTACGCCACAGAGGTATCCGTCCACCATCAGCAACGAACACAGGCTGCGCAGCACCATTTCAACCTGCAGGGTCTTCATCAGAGTGAACTAATGTAGAGAGTCAAAGTGAGACTTCAACCTTCAGAAGGACGTAAACCCAACTCAAAACTTTGATTGGCGCTGCAAATTCAAGAGAACCAATCAAAAACCATGCTCGACATTTGGGTGCTTGCTGCCCAATGAATGCAGCCGGTCTAGATGGAGCTCACCCTTCATGACGTTGCACTCAGATTTGCCCGGAAACACGGAGACATTGAGGACATTGTTTATCTCTGTGGTCTTCAGAACTGAATTTTTTTTTTAAAAAAAGCAGAAAATCTGAGTAACATCTTTTATTTCCTGTGTATTTCAGGAAGGTTTCGCGCCTCCGGAGGATGAAGACCTCGATGAACAAGCTCACCTGGACCAGGATGAATACTGAACGCTTCATGTCTCTCCCCCCTAACGTCCCCACCTTCCCTTCCCTTTTCTTTCTGCCCTCATTTGTTTTCTACTCTGCACGCTCTATGAACCCTCACCATTATCCCTGCTCTCTGTCTGTCTTTTCCTTTCTCGCTCATATGTATATCTGTTGGTAACCTCCCCCCATCTGCCCTCCGGCCGTCTACATACTGTACACAACTACTCTGCGTCGTCTTTTGCTGCTCCTCCCTCCCTGCCTCCACTCACACAGTAACAATAACAGTAACGTACCACATATCCCAGTTATTTCAGCATGAGTAAGGCAGAACCGAGCCTGGCATGGAGGTTGTTATGGCAAACAGTGAATTTTAAGTCTGTAAATATTACCAACATTGCGATTTCTGAGAGAACAATGTCTTTGCTCATTATGGAGTTATTTATTTGGCTTTGGTGCACTGTGATACTTCTATTAGAGCACAGAACAACGCTGCTCCAATGTGCCATCAGGACACTCCCAGAGCGACTAAAAACTGTAACAAAAGTGACTTTTTAATAACAATTTCTTATTTATTTAACTTATATTTCATTTAGATTAACTTTCTGTAGCAAAAGTGGTGCAAAACCTACTGTACATGAATTGAAAGCTGAGGCCATGTGTGCTCTTTCAGTTACGGTTTGTGCTCGAGTCAGCATCAAGCTTTTCGTTTCTGTTATGGTGGGTTTGTGGCATGTAGAAAAAATGAAGGAAATCCTCCGGTGTAATGACTCAAGGCATATGATCAGTGCTCTGCGATTATTCATTATTGATCCGCAACATATCTGAGCATGAGAATGTTACACATTGACTGTGAATGAGTGATATTTTGTATATGTATGTATCTTGTGTGGAGATTTTGTCTGATGTCGCACGATCCTGGTTAATTGCAGTGGTATCTTTTAGGCGGACATGCAGAAGCCTATAAGTTTAAAATTTAGAGGTGGAAAGCCACCTGCAGACTGATAACATGGTTATAGATTGTAGCAGTTCTAATGTTTTATTCTAAAATATAAGCGAGCCTGACACTGAATTAATACAAAGACATTTTCACATGACAGCTTTTATCATGTTTTTCCGGCTAATCTTGTGTTTGCACCTTTAATTTGCTGTTACGGGTTGCCCAGGGTGTATGAGTTGTAGTTAGGAAGAAAGTTAGTACAAAGAGACCAGCTGACTGGTCATCATTTGCATCCAGTTCAACCAAGGAAGTCTCCTTATCCTTCCCCAGCTATTTTTATTTTGAAAACTGGCTGTCGTCTGCTCTGGAACTTGCATTCATTGACCATGTGAACATCTACAGAACTCTCATCTTTTGAGTTTTGAATAAATAAACAGTTGTGAAATAAATGGTAGTGATTTACTTTGAGTGAGAATGTGTTTATGATGCGGGAATGTGTGTGTATCTTTGTGGATAATCACATGGGCCACGTGTGCACTGCACTAAATTAACCACATAAAGTATGAGGGAAGATGAACTGAGCCTGACACCTGTTTTCTCGTACAGGTCAGGAGTCGCGGGTTCGCGTCCCACACTTTCTGGTCTCAAAACAATCGAACATTTAATGTAATTCTTAGATGTTAACTGCCTCTTCCAACCAATATTTGACGTGGTTTTATGTAACCTTAACCAAAATGTAACCGGCGGTAGTGAGTGTTGTGTAGTTAGACAACGATGCTAACGTTGTAAAATTCCGTTTGAAAACGTAACGTCAGCAAACAGGTTTGAATACGGTGGCATTGCATTTCGTTCAAAGCGTACTCTTGTAAAGAAGTCTGTATATAAATGTAATCTTTGTTTCAAATAATGTTAATGTTGACTGGCTGGTAAATCTAGTGATTTATTCCAGATCTATCCATTCTACAACAGATGGGGGATTAGCTCAAATGGTAGAGCGCTCGCTTAGCATGCGAGAGGTAGCGGGATCGATGCCCGCATCCTCCAACGCATCTTCTTTTCCCCCAAATGGTCGGTATTTAATTATTCATGCTCTTCCGAAGTTACTTTCTTTTGCCATTAGCTAACAACGGACGTTGTTTAGGTCTAGCATGTCAAAGGCTAAACTCTCTCACCCGAAGATTAACCTACCATTAACCTACCAGTAAGGAAAACCGGAGCTTCACCGTCGTGACCATGGAAAATTTCCGATGATTTTACATGGAAAATGCACATAATTCAGAAGACCTAGTTGAATCAGCACTGACGTCACCATGAGATAATTAACGACTGTCTGCTATTTCCGTTTGGGACCAGCAGATGGCAGCACAGCATCGTATATGTTTTGGCATCAGCTGTGAGAGGGCCAATGACGTGTGAAAAGTCCAAGAAAACACTGACGACCAAAGATCACACATGAAACAAGACAAAATCCTGAAGAAATCCACATTTAACAATAGAGCTGAGTTCAGATCCCTAAAGCCGTACTGACGGAGGGGGATTAGCTCAAATGGTAGAGCGCTCGCTTAGCATGCGAGAGGTAGCGGGATCGATGCCCGCATCCTCCAAAGACGCTTTTACAGTTTTCAGAAACTGGAATTTGACGTGTCGATTCCCACCTTTCCCAGGTTCACCTGTACATAACTGCCGTAGTAATTACATTGTTCGGCTGTCAGGTGAAACTCAAACCACCTAACCAGTTTTTTCTCTCAGCTGTCGATAAACAACTTTGTAAAGCAACATCATGTGTTTAAAGTCCCTAAGACATGAAAGCTGCTGTCACTTCACACAGTAAAGGCCGTGCCTGTGAACAGATGACCAGACAGATGATGTTAAGATTAGAAACGTTTGCAGTTGTCACTTTATTCACAAATTCAAAAGACAAATCAGGCAAGATCAGACAAAATACTGCACACTGTTGAGTTCACAATAAATCAGCACAAAGGTGACAATCTTACAACAGCAACAACCACAACAAACACAATAATAGTAATAATTTAAGCAGGATAAAACTAACCATCATGGTGAAATAATAACAAACTTACACCACTACATTCCAGTAATGGATTTTAGTGATTACATGTAAATATGAGAATGAGTTTGCCTTATTGCGTTGGAGCCATACTAATCTACAACTTAATGGGGTCTTTTGTCAAGTGGCAAAAGACCCTTTTTCAGAACACAAGGGCAAATTACAACTGAGATCATATCTCAGGCCCCCAGCATCTTCTTCACCATGTAACCGGGCATGTTGTACAGGAAAAGAGCCAAGATGGCCAGCAGCAGCAGAGCGGTGACGATCTTGATGGTCAGCCACCTGTACTGGTCACACACCAGGTGCTTCGCAGCTTTGAAAGGGATGAGGAACCAGAGGAGGGCGATGTCTGGACGGCTGGTGGGGCACAGAGACAAACAGTGGGTTAGAAATTTCACAATCTGCATTCAAAAATCCATCACTGCTGAAACAATGCACCAATACAACCTGGTGTAATAATCACTTCCTCTCTCTGACTTCACACACTTTCTTTATGGCAGTGTAGTTTTGTTTTCATGAATTTGTAGTTTAAGAGCTACTAACACAGCAAATTTTGATGAAGCAATGTACTAAAAGGTCAAAGGCACCACAGAGAGATGAGTTGGATGTGTTTAAGTGTCTGTTTGACTGGTAGCTAAATAAGTAAGCTGGCTTCTCTGTGATTATATGAACTGAAATCCAGACGATAGACCGAGCCATGTGTTTGAGGCTTACAGTTACAGATAACAAAATACTAATAATACATACAGTACAAATAATAATACATACCACACAGAGGACATATACACACAGATGACAGGACGACTGGAAAAATGGATGGTTCAGAGGTCAATTTATGCACAAGCTGAAAATATCATACATCAAACAGGACAAAACACTGTTCAATCAAGAAAATATGAACTCCAGTACAAACCAACTACGCTAAAATGCTCACTTTTAATCTCAAGAAACCAAAAAAAAAAAAAAAACCTGCTTAGTTAACACATCAACAGTAGCAATATGTTGAGTTTTGGACATATCAAGGACCAATGATGGACGCGCTCATGATTTATCATTAGAAATGCAATTGTATGAGTGCTCTTTGAGGAATGCATCAATGGTAACACTTTATATTAAAGTACACCATTAACTAGCTGCTTATTAGCATGCATATCAACAGCATATAGGCTTTTTATTAGTCATTATAAAACACCTATTAATGCCTTATTCTGCATGAACATATTCTACAACTATTAGGCCATTAACTAAGAATTCTTCCTCAATAACTTCCTAATCACTGCTTATTAAGAAAGGAAGCTGATGTACATGAATTAAAGTCTCAATAGCACTCTAACCCACAGAATAAGGCATTAATAGGTGGTTTATAATGGCTAATAAAGAGTTAATGTGCTATTAGCATGCATGCTACTAAGCAGCTAATTAATGATAAATGTATGTACCTTAACATAAAGTGTGACCACATCAATTCTAAGGTCAAAAGCTAAATTGCGAAACCTTCACAAAACAATTCTACTAACTACTGAACGCACACCCTTTGAAAAAGTTTGCACTCGCTGGTTTTAACTCAGACCCCCATCATCTTCTTCACCATGTAACCGGGCATGTTGTACAGGAAAAGACCCACGATGGCCAGCAGCAGCAGGGCGGTGACGATCTTGATGGTCAGCCACCTGTACTGGTCACACGCCAGGTGTTTCACAGCTTTGAGAGGGATGAGGAACCAGAGGAGGGCGACGTCTGGCCGGCTGGTGGGGCACAGAGACAGAGTTACAGAACGAAGACGGCAAACATTGAAAATAATGAACACAGAGGAAGGTTCCTACAAAAGTGACATAACCTTACCTCCACACCAGGGATGATGTTCGTTTTGGTGTGGAGGTTGGATGAACAGAACACGTATGATGAACAGTGTTTGAGCTCTAATATCATCATTATTACACACCGTATGTCTCGTTTTGTCGGAGTCAGATCAGAAAGAAGCTTCTCATTCCTCTTGTCCACACTGCAGACTCTGTTTTATCAGGTCTTATGTTCAATGTTTTCATGTGTTTTCTTGTTCTTATCTTGACTGTATGTCCTATTTTAAGTTTTGTTTGGACGGACAGAAGACACATTCTGTCCCACATCACTGGGATCATTTCAGAGGCACAGAGTGGACATGAGGAATGAGGACAGTGAGCGATAACTCGTTTAATGTACGTATGGACATGTGAGTGTTAAGAAACCTAACCTTTAACATCAGGTCTCAGGTATTTTTTACAACTTTATTAACAAAGTCTGTGAAATTTTGCATGGAAGTAATGGAAATGAACTTTCATGCAAAAATCAGTGCAAATTCAACCAAAACACTGACCAAAAAAAATATATATATATATATGCTCAAAATAACTCGACACCAAAGGAAGAAATCCAAATCAACACAATGAAGAACTACATTTAATTTCATACACAGTGAGCATCACTACAGGAGTGGTTAAACCGGTCGCTGTCATGACTGGGACGAAGTTCTTACTCTCCCCCAGCAGATGTTTATGTCCTCAAAGTAACACGTAATGTGACTTTGGACGAATCCTTTCAAGAAGCACGTGCAGAGATCTGCTTAAATCTAAATGATTTCATCGACTGAAGGGAAACTGTAGACAGAGCGTAGAAAGCGAGAGGGTTGGAAGCCATCTGGTTAGAGAAAACTGCTGGAACCTTGTGCAGATGTGTCTGAGCAACATCTCAAGCTCCCAGCATTTTCTTCACCATGTAACCAGGCATGCTGTAGAGGAAAAGAGCCAGCAAGGCCAGCAGCAGGAGAGCAGTGGCAATCTTGATGGCCAGCCACTTGTACTGGTTGCAGACCAAGTGTTTTATGGCTTTGAAGGGAGTGAGGAACCACAGAAGGCTGGTGTCTGGGCGGCTGGAAGGACAAAAACACAGATGTTCAGTGACACAGACTTTAAGCACTGCGGATCTAACGCTGCTCTCTTCCAAAGCTAAATTCAACTGTAAATATCGCTGACGTTACTGATGCGAGGGCAAAGCAAAAAGCAAGGCAGAGAAACAATCTATTTTGAGGACTTAAAGATGATTCTAGGTAGAGATACACAAGAGATATGAAGAAACAGCAACTTACCCTGTAAAGAGAGAAGATCGTAGGTTTAAGTCCAGAACGTGGTTGAAGTGAATACGTACAAATGTCTTTCCTCTTTTCGAGAAATTGCTTGTTTTGGTTATTATTTTATTATGTCATTTTATAATTGTTTAAGTTGGTTTGGGAAGTCATGTTTTTTGTTTATGGCTGATTTATTCATTTATTTATTCTGATTTTATTTATCAGAGGATTTATTGTGTTATTTCCTGTCTGTTTCGCATTTGACCATTTATTGGAGTTTAACCTTTTTTAGTCAAGCTGTACAATACGTGTGCATTTGTGTGTCTGTGTGTGTGAGAAAAAATGAGAAAAACAGATGAAGAGTGCTCAGTGATTAAAATGCGGGGTGAAAACAGAACATCCTTCATACTTGGGTTTCTCCAGCGGCTCTGGTTCGTTGCGTCCTTCACCGACTGGGCTTCTCTCTGCTTCCTCTCCTGTCAGAAGGTGCAGCTCTGCCTCCACTTTTCCCTAAAAAGTCCAAAAAATCAAAACCACTCTTAGCCACCAAAAGGGTTTAAGTGATTGTCTAACTCTTGGACGTTCAGCCAACTTTGATACGCCTCGGGGGTGCTGATGAAGAAAGCTGCAGCAAATGTTCCTCAGAACAGTCTGACAGACAGCTGCTGCTTCTGATGATGAGGTTTGGGTGTTTGATACTTTTTACTTTGACCTACCGTGAGTTCAAACTCGTCTTCTTCATTTCTGGCCACAAACGGCCACCAGCCTTTGATCCTCTTCTGTTTGAAGATGGAGACCATGGGCATCTCTGCTTCATTCGTCACCATCTCAATGGTGCACTGCTTTGCGGTCTTTGCACCACGTGGAAAACGGTTCAGGTCCAGCTCAATTGCACCTATAAGGAGACATTAATTAATTTAGTAGGCATGGTGGAATAAAGCACAAAAAGCTGTGATGAGTTAAATTGTAAAATGTACCAAACGCATCCATTTGGAACAAAAAATCCAGTATTTAGTCAAAAAAGCACCCTAGCTATCACAGAACCAACATCAGTTTTAATTCTGTGGCATTAACAGTGATTCATTATGAGCGATTGTGTACTGCACCTAGGAAGTCATCTGCAGAGAAATGGTCGGCGTCCCACACTTGCAGATTAAGGCGAGCCGGGATCTTGTATTCAGTCTCGTCCCAGGCAAACATGGACTCTTTTTTCGAGATGACGATCTTCTCTTCGGCCATGAGGTAGTCGAAGGGGTAGACGAAGCGCCAGTTGAAGTTGCCCTCCCCAGTGATGGAGTGGTAGTGGACGTCTGTGTCCTGCTTGTCCTCCTGCTGCCCTTTCAACCAGCTGTTATAGGAAAAGGTGCAGGGTAGGATAGAGTTTGTGTTTCTATGTATTATCAAGTCAGCTTGTTCTAGTTGAGCCCATGAATGAAATGAAAAGATAAATCACCAAAAAGACCATCCAAAAAACATAAAGCTTATAATTACCCTCGCACAAATATGTCACTCGACTTCTCGCCAGTGAAGATATCATCATCCTCCAGAACGACCTCGTCTGTGTTCCAGACGATCACCCTCAGCTCAAACCTGGACACAAGTTAAAATACAAGATACGATGAAACACTAATCAATAATGACAACAAGCTCTGACTAAACTGTGTCCTAAAGATCAGCTCTGTTTGGCTGAAAGTGTATATAGAGTGTAGAGAGCACATACTTCTTTGGTTTCCTTGGTGAGATGTCAAGGGCGGGGCCAGGTGCAGTCATGTCCTTAGGGAACAAATCCACCCACATCTCAATTCGCCCCTAAAAGCAATTAAACACAAGGAAATACAGGCTTAAAGTATGCAAACAAAACCTAACAGCATAAAGAGTCATGATGAAAAGGTGTGCTGGACGGAGGTGAGGCGGCACGAGTGCAGCGAATGACACACCTGTTCAATTCCTGCTTTGTCAGGGTGGAGCAGCGGTCTGGTTTCCACATGTTCAGGGACAAGTTTGCAGCCGACCCGTGGGATTTCCTCCCAGTGCTTCAACACGGTCAGCGCCAGATGTTCATCTGTCTGCTTCTTCAAACCTGACAAACATCACGTAAACCACGTGGATCAATGTTATTTCGGCTTCAACTAGACAAGGAACAAAAGGATTTGAGGGAAATGAACACAAACCATTTTCATCCTCTATCTCAGTCGGTGCCATGAAGACACGGTTCTCCACCTTCACTCTTCCTCCAGGGCCGTAGTGAGGCCCATCCAGCTTGCCGTCCTTACACAGCTTTGCCAGGATTTGTGTGGGTTTCATTGGGTCCCGCCACACATTGTAACCGTGACTAGAGAAAAGAGCGACAGCAGCTGCACTTAGATGAAAAACAATTACAACACGTTGGGACAGGAGCAACAACAGACTGGGAAAGATGTGGCATGCTCCAAAAACACCTTTAAAAACACAGTTCATTTCTATATGATTGCCTCCTGTTTTTGTTTATGTTTTACACAGAGTACCAACTTTTTGGAATCATGTTTGTACCTTGTAGAACACTATCTCTCCACAACCTAACACACACGGTTTGGTCCTTGATTCTTACATGGCGTAGTTGCATGTGATGCCACACGTGGCTCTGTGTTTGCTGTAGAAACGGTTCTCGAGATCAATTTTGGTTTCTCCGATCAGATCATCAGTTCCCACCAGGTCCCAGTCATAAATGGAGACGGTGAGTGTGGAATCCATTGGGAATGTGGCCTCCACGTCAAAGGATCTGATGAGAAACAGGACATTTGTCAGGTCTTCATGCATATTTTTGAAACGTCATATAAGTGACGATCCTGTGATCGGAAATATAATGTTTCTACTTACTTGCCGAACAAAGGGTTGAGCTGTTTTGAGATGTAGTTCTCTTTGTCTTTGATCTCCGTCTTTCCCAGTTTGATTGCAATGTATGGATCAGCTTTCCCATTGATGTCAGCTGGATGCAGATCAGTTGCCTGTCAAAGAAATTGGATAACTTAAGAATGAAAGGGGTGGTGTCATCATCTCCTGAGACACCGACAGCAGACGACTACAAAACGTACCCTGATAACATAGATGCGGACGAGGACATTGATGGGATCGTTGTGAGGAATGTTCTGGAACATTCCCATGTTGGAGTCAAAGCTCATGTCTCTGGGCATGTCGTCCGACACCTTGTACATGCACAGAGAGCCCTGAAGGGAGGCAGTTCAACAAATAAATGCTTATATTGCAAAGAAATGTTAAATAACATGTAAAGCCTTCCGCACTTCCTGCAACTGTCTTATGTTAGCAAAACAAAATCTATGACAAGCTTGTTATTCAATAAATGACTAATGCTCATATTGATATAACTGAAGAAAGAATGACTCAAACTTTCTCGTCTTACTTTGAATTTTCCAACAATTCTGTCCTCGTCAGTCACGTTTTGGTCGTCGTCATCGCCGCCTTTTCCCCTGAACAGGTTGAAACTGTGGAGCCAGTCCTCAAAGCTGTCAAACTCCCTCTCCAGTTCCTTTGGGTAAACCTTGTTTGAGAACACAAAAATGATCAAAAAAGTCGGTTTGTTGCACTTTTCCAGGTCACACTTCAACCTGGACCATCTTGTTATGTACAACCAGCAAGTACATAAACACAGCGAATGAGAAGTGCTCTCAGCTGTCGTGTAGGTGCACCTTCAGCTCATCCAGCTTCGGCTTTTTCTTCTCCAACGGATCTGCCGGCTTCTTCTTCTTCCCTTTTCCTTTCTTGGAGCCTTTCACAGGAGAGTCATCAGGTTTGATATCTGAGTACAGTTCAGCAGTGAGGACGGAGTGAAGGGGGGGGGGGGATGCGGGGGGGGGGTTGAAGGAGCAGAGCACTCGAGACATGAATTCCACATGAAAGTTGCCAAAACCAGTTGTTTCTGTATACAGCAAGCATACCATTGAACTGTATACTACTGAAGTATACAGTTCAGTGGGGATACTTGGTGATGAGGCAGATCGTCCAGGCAGGCAGCTGTGCAGTCTCTGCAAGGCTCGAGTCATGTCAAAGCAAAGTTACACTAACATGCATCAGCAGATATTAAGAGCTGATTCTGTGCAACCTGGTTGGTCCAGAATCAAATGTGCTTCTAATGCCTTTTATATCACTAAGATTAAAGCTCATCATGTTATGAAATTACATTGTCTGTGGGTTTTTTTTTTTTTTTTTTTGTCATTTCTCATTGACAACTTTCATGGCAGGCATACGGCTAATATGCATCTAAGGGAGAGGAAAAGCGATTGTCCCACGCGTGGAAGTTTGGATTCATGTCAGCATCTACACGGAGGCATTCGTGGGCTACGAGGATCTAAGAGGTTCGCTACTGCACTGTAGAAGGAAACAACAATCAGAGTTAGTGAGCTCATGAAAGATCAATGTGCATAAACAACAACGGAAGTATTGGAGTGTGTTTTTTGGAGTTTTCCTCTCTGTTTTACGACCTTACACAGCACTTAAAACATCACAGATTTGCTCCTCCACCACATTAAGACAGGCACACACAGGTTCACGAAAGCATTCTGCATTACAGAAACTGATGACATAAACAAAACATCGTCTCGTTATCTGGTTTTACCTCCACCATCTGCAATGTCCACTTCGTCTTTGTCCTCTGAATCTGACAGAGCAGCCTCTTGAGCCTTCAGAGCCTGCAGAACAGAAGAGATATCTCAACTGGATTCATCAAGACAAAGAAAAAAAAAGATCCAACACGATACCTGCAGGAGGTTCAGATCTGAGGTGACGCAAGACTCAAAATGGTTCCACTGTTTTCCTCTAACTCACCTCCGTCAAAGTTTCAATGGAGGCAAAATACTTGGACCACCAGTCCAACATGCTCTCATCAAGCTCCTCCTCTTCAATCTCATCGCCCTTCTTCCTCTTCCGCTTCTTCCCCTTTCCATCCTTATCGTCATCCTTTCATCACAAGATGCATTAAATGTGTCGTCAGTAGAGCTTCAGGGTTTCGCACATTTGATAAATTCAGTGCAAAGGACTTTACTTACCTCAACTTTGACCACAGCGTCAGAGCACTAGGTATGAAACCAGACGGCACAAAGTCAAATAAAGTGACAATAAAATGACAATATTCTTCTGTACAGTTACAAAACAGTTTTCATAATCATTATCTAAACTGTCGTACACAAATGCTGTTTGTCTGTTTTAGAATTATTATTCAAACTGGGGCTAATTACTTAAATAAAGGTTGAATCGAATTTAAAAAATGAAGCTTACAGAGTCTAGTTTGACCACAGTGTCCATCTTCTTAAAACCAGGCTCAGTGTCCATGCTGACAACAACAATTTCCTCTGAAAGACGAACAGAGAGCATGAATGTGTTTATCTACATAATCATAACCACGTTACTGCACAGGCAAACAGATACTGTACTTTATCATTTGGATTACTGTATGTTGTTCATAATAAAGCAATGGTGTAATGCGTCCCTGGGTTTTACGTCACACCTGTAGTGGACCAGTTGTTGGCCTGCTTGTCGTTCGCTCTGTAGATGAACTTCCGCAGGTTGGTGACAGCGTTGGAGCCAACCAGAGTGTAGCGGCCAAAAGCCCTGCAGTCCACCACTCGGATGTTCAGCGGCGGGTGAAGCAACTCGTTCTCAGGCAGTTCCTGACACGGACGAGTCGTAATGAATTTGCAATTAGCAATTCGCTCAAGGCCTCTTTTCCAATTACCTTAGAATATGAATATGAACTATTAAATGTTAATGGAGTAATTTAAATGATAGAATACCACTTCAAACCACTTGACGAGGGCGCTGAAGTTGGGGTTTTTCTTGTAGTTGGGGATGAGGGCAGACTGCACTCCCTTTCCGGCACATTCGATGTCCACACGGGGCCGATCCACCTGGGCCAGATTCACCCTCTTCAGGTCCCTCAAGCCCCAGAACAAAACCTGAGGGACGAGGGGGTTCACGGCTTCACTTTTCTTTTCTTAAATAAATCGTGCTGCTAATAAATGCTGCACACTGTTGAAGTTAAAGCTAAAGCAAAGTCTTCACCTCAATCCTGTATTTGCTGAGCACTGGTCTGATCCCCAGCGGTACAGGCAGGATCGGGCCGCGGTCCATATCTGTGGGGCCGTCTATGGGAGGCAGGTCAGCTTTCCCATTGGGGCCAATCTGCAAGACGATGCAAGAGATACTTCATTTTCAATATGATCTGACAGCTTTAGTCATGTAAACAGTGGTCTCTGTATCTGACAGCCTGACCTGCAGCAGCTCAAAGGCTGCCAGCATCTCTCCTGCGCTGCAGTTCCCACGGTAGATCTGATAGTACTCCAGCTGGGGAGGGAAGCGTGGGGGGCCGTAGTGCTCGTCCGCCATCTTGACCACAGGTTTGGCAAACGTTCTGCCCATGAAGTCGGCTTTGCCCTGGAAGCATATTGGTAAATGAAACCTAAAATGTACCACACCATAAGACATGAATTACAGTAGGAATATTTGAAAGAATGGTCTTTTTAGCCTACCGTATCAATCCATCAGAGCTCATGTTACAAGGTCGCTTATGGTGTGATCGTTAATTATTTGATTTGTCCTATCAGCAGGAAGAAACATGGCTTGAGATGCACATGTTTCTCGTCAGGACTACATAAAAAAGCATTAAAGATAAAAGTAAACAAAAGCAGCATACCTAAAATAACCAGTGAACTGCAAAACAGATGAGTACTCATGTCAAAAGATCACTGAATGATTGCTTAATGCTTTTTAAAAATACATTACATTAAATCTCTCTTGCAGTTAGTGGTTATGAAGAGTCCAAATCCTCTGCTGGCCACATAGAAAAAGCACAAAATTTCACTTAAAGGAATGCAACAGGTATAAGCCGATCATCTGTCCTCGTGGACGTGTCTTATTCCTCTTGCATGCCTTTCAATACAATCTACTCGGCACACATGACAGTGCTACTACAGTGTATCAAGCCATCAGAATCCACACTCTACTTATCCAAAGGGTCATCCAAAACAATGGTGTTATTGCCAGGAGCAAATATAGAATTGTCAGTCAGCAAAAGCATTCTTTCAAATGTAATTCAGGTCGCTGCTGAGGCTAAGAAAAGGGTCACATCTCAAACATTCATCACAATCAAATCAGCCATTTCTAATAAAAAGTGACAGTAAACACACTGATTTTAGACTCATCAAGTGACATGTTTAGTCTTACATTTCAAGTGAAAGACAGGCAGACTCTTAAATTATTAGGATGATAAGGACGGGCGATTGCTATCTGGAAATTCAAGCAGACTGTTTGCTCGCATTAAAACAAATGGAAACAGACAGGCGTCTCTATTTCAAAACAACCCTTACCACGGTGTCCTGATCATAGATTTCAATGACGATAATGGGAGGGTCGTCCCTCAGTTCGCTGGCCTCTCCAAACAACTCCACATTCTCAAAGACCAGCAGCTGGTCCCATGTCGGGCACAGAGTCTCAGCCAGCACCTGGAGAAAAGGTTCGACTGAGATGCAGGATCTGCCATGCAACTGATCACACCTTAGCATTTCGAGTGCGCTCACCTCAGTGACCTGGCTTTGTGTTGAGAAGAAGACTCTCGCAAAGGGATCAGACAGACCTGTGCTATCAGCAGCAAACAGGCTGCGAGCTTGGTACATGTGGACCCTCAGCTGGAAGATCTGCTTCACTGTGGACACAGAAAGACGCTCATAAATGAAACAATTCACAATAAACTTAACATAGAAGAAATACTGAATTGGATGATGGTCTTACTCATGTAGGTGAGGCTGATGGGAGGTGAGCACGGCAGGCCGGGTCCTTTGGATAACTTATTTTCCTCAAATCCATTTGGCAGGCCGCTCAGGTAGTCTTTGCGCTGTCTGTTCAGGCCCAGCCAAAGATAAATCTCTATCTTGGACTGGACCGTCCAGCCAGCAGGCCCGAAGCCTTTCTTACCAGGGATCTTAAGTATATGAGCGGAGAAAAAAAAAGCTATATAATCTAATCATGGCAAAATGGCATCATTACAGAAACTTCAAACGTCAGAGCAGATATATTATCTTGCCATCTGTATTTAAACCCACCCTCAGAAACAGTGTCTTGACTTTGCCGCAGTCCTTCCCCGTCTCCTCCTCTATGCTGGAATAAAGGATGTCTTTGGAGGGAACACGAGCATAAGCAATGCGCTTCCCGTTACTTATCATCCATATGAAAACATCAGGAACGCTGTGCTGAGGCTGCAGCAAGAAAGAACATGGAATGACCACAATGAAACAAGGAAGTACAGCAGAAATAAAGGTTTGTAAACGGCAGACATAAAGTCGTAGATCTTACTTCATCAGCCAGGAAGCGCAGCTTTGTGAGGAAGTTCTGAGCCAGCTTGATTTTATCTCTCACCGTGCTTTTCTTCACCTGCGACCTCATGGCTTTGGCTTGCTGGCCGATGGTCTCCTAAACCCAGGAGCAGCACAGCATTTAGCAAGAGAGGACAAATAAAAACAACCAGCAAGTGGAGGGAAAAAAAACTTAGCTCCTTTTTAGCTGACGTACCACTTCTGACATGCACAGCTTCAGTCTCTCCCGGTCAAGCTTGGTTCTGCCAGACTGGTTCTGGTCCTTGTTTGCCAGCGAGAGAAACTGACTGAAAGAAGTGAAGCTCAGTCAGCGTCAAAGTCCACAATAAAACTTAAAGCACAAAACAACTGGTTTTTATAAAGTGTAGTTTGTGTTTGTGACTACAGACGTGCAGCCCTGGCTGAGCTCCTCCAGGACGCCCCTCAGCCTGCGCTCAGGATAGGCTTTCTCTGTCTTGATGATCTCTTGCACATCATTCAGTCCATCCTCCTGTAGCAAAAGAAGATGTTTGGCTCACTCAGCAAACCGAATTCAAGCGGCAATTAACGATAGATACTAATATTTTTAATACTATGCTCATCAAGTTATCGTTAAAGTGCATGACTTGCCAGTTTATCTGCGATCTTGTCTATGATGTTGGCATTGAACAGCCTCCTTCTCTGGTCCTGCCACCAGCTCTTGATGTAGATACACGGCTTCCTCTCGAAATACGGCAGGTGAAAGTAGTTTCTGAGGATGTGAACAGGGGATTAAGTTTAATCAAACTGGCAAAAAAAACAAAGTGTGATGCTGAATGAGGTGTATTGATCCCGAAAAGATCTTTGTGGACTACAGTTTATTTGTCGTCATTTGCACCGTCACTCTTTGATGATAATATTTCTGCTCTGACCGGTCAGTGATGACAGGCTTCATGGGAGGAGTCGTCGCCACTGAGGTCAGGTCCCCGTCATCATCCATCTCCTCCTCACTGGAGTTGTGGATCAGCTCAGTTTCCTCCTCGTCACCATCTCCTCCCCCCTTCTTCCCCTTCGTCTTTGGCTGGGCGACCCCATCAATCTCGTTTCCGTAGTAACCTGGTACACAGCAGCTATGTTACTCGTCACACCCTTAAATGTGCTGCAACTTCAGGGGTTTTGAAAACAAAATTGCACATTTCTCATTAAATTCTTACAGTGAGAGAGATTAGGTTAAATAGGTAAAATTACCTATGGTGACCTCAAAGTTGATGGGCTTATCACCAATCTTTCTGTCAATCATTGTGGCCTCCAGGAAAGACCCGAAGAGGAAAAACTCCTCAATCTTCCCAGTAGCGCTCTGTGACATAGACAAACAAGTGTAAATGTAAATGTGGGAACACATAGAAATGAGAAACTAAACGAGATCCTCGACTGCTGTCGCTCTCTGATAACCAGCAGCAATGTAGTGGTTCTGACAGCAATGTGATACAAGATGTCGGACAGCAGGACGGGATCCCTGAGGACTTGGGATTACTGTGCTCAACTAAATTTGCTGTGTGACTTACATTGTCCACCAACAAAAAGAAGCCACATGAATGCAAACAGCATGTTAATAATGCACCAGGTGGGCTAAATAAAGATAATTAATAATTCACAATAACCACGACACAATGACCCGTCAGCAGGAGTAACAATCGGCTTCCTTTGCATGGCCGCCCATCCGAACAGGGACCCACCTCTGAGATGTTGGGCACTCCCTCCAGCTGCACCTCTGTGGAGCTGGTAATGTCAGGCGAGGAGGGGTCCAGGATCTCCACCCCCAGGCTGATGAG
Source organism: Chaetodon auriga (assembly GCF_051107435.1). Lineage (NCBI taxonomy): Eukaryota > Metazoa > Chordata > Actinopteri > Chaetodontiformes > Chaetodontidae > Chaetodon > Chaetodon auriga. Next base: position 6,195,554 of record NC_135087.1, read on the forward strand.
CAGGCGCGCCCTGAAGGACACTCCCTCTCCGAGCCCTTCGTTTAACTCCTGGTACTCGTCCATCAGGGTGTAGGTACGAGTGGAGCCGTACATGTTGACCCAGGCAGGTCCCAGCGTGGGAAGGAAGCCTGGCAACGTTTTTGAGATTATTTATGTTATTCTATAAACTGTGCGGCAGCCTTTTGTTCTGCGTCTACTCCACTTGGTGTCACTAGCTTCTGTTCAGGTCAGGCTTCACAAATTCAGGAACTGAAAAGAAACAAATCTGAAAGAGCACATGATACGTCACCTTTGTCCCCGTCATTGGAAATCTTCCGTAGGTCCAGGAAGTGTGTTCCAATAGCAACATCATTGACTTTATCTGAGTCGCGGATCTGGATCTTCATGCGCTTGCACAGCGGTGGAAACATCTCGGTGAAAACAACTTGCTCATTCCAGATAGGCTCATAGCAGCTCTTCTGAACTGATGTTTTCCCCTGTAATCGCACATTACAGTCATAAGAATACGTGAATCAACCCAGGGCTTGTGCTGTCAGTGTAGTTCATACTTTAACCTGAGATGAAACAGATACAAAAAAAGGATGTTTGGGATCCGTCACATGACTTACCTTCTGTCCAGCAAACTGCACTTGGACATAAGGATCAACCAGGTCCTTATTTTCTCCTATGAAGGCCTTTTTGACGTTGGCCATGATGCTGGTGTTCATCCTGGGGAGTCCCTCGGCTCTGTAGATCTTCAGATAATAACGAGCCCACTGTCGCTCTGCGGGCACCCCCTCTGGTAATAAGAGATTGCTGAAACAGAAATGGAAGAGGGTGAAATAAGAAAGCAAACAAGTCTCAGCTGACACATGTTGCATTAAGTTTAAACGCTTGAATCAAAATTTGGATTGCAGTCATGACACTCCATAACACAATTACTTGAAGTCTATCCAGTCCTTCTTAACAATTTACATTTCTAGAGGAAGAAAGAATCATGTGCACTCAGCATTTCATTACCCCTCTATGTCATCTTCATCCTGTTCATTGGCCTTGTGTGGAGTCTTTATAGTGTCTCCTTTGGCCACAACGGCAATATCACACTTGACGTAGCCTTTACATCCGGCTGAGATGTCATCGGGGTCGGACAACAAAGCCCACTTGTGGTAAAACTGATGTTCTGCAAGACAAACAAGAAGACACATTAATCAAAATCATTATAATCAATTCATTTCACAATAACGCTGATGGTCACTGATTCTTTACCAGGCTGGAAGTAGATCGTGCCGACATCCAGTTTGAAAGTTCCAACCAGTGTTCCACTGCGCAGGAGATTTTTGGAGTGAATCACCTGACGGGTTGGTTCAGGGAAACAAACAACGTTAAATACAGTAGTCGTCTAAATAAGGAATCACATGAACTGATAATAATTCACACTGCTCTGACTTAAACAACTCACAGACAGCTTCAGGATTTTGTCGAACATTACATCTGGAGGGACGTGGAAGTCGAACACAAAATACTGGAAAGAGAGTTAATGACAGTATTGTGAGCTTCAACCATCAACCCAGCATTTACATACATGATGAGCTTTTTCCCTGACAGACGTTAACAGAGATGCAACATGTTGTGATGACTGACTTCATTGTAGTACGGGCAGTTGGTTGATTCCTTCATTGACGTGTACTTCTTATCTTCTCCGATCTCCACACAGACCATCGGATCCATGTTCAGTCCCACCAGCTGCCTGGCTTCAATCACAGTCACACTGACCTGAAATTAAATGCTCAAGTAAGACAGAGTGACTGATTATGTGCCACCAAAAATTCAGATTAACCACGACTTTCACATATTCCACGAAGCCTGGTCAGTAACTCATCAGCACACTGAGCCAAAGAACCGACTGGTAAGATTTCTCTTACTTGATAATCTACTGGTCTTCCAGAGCTGGGCTCCATCTTGATGTCTGGCTTTGATCTGCAAGACAACGCGGTATCACACCCAATTAAGAATCTTCAGACAGATTAACAGGTGTAACAAAAGCGATACAAACTGTTAAAAGGCAGCCACATGCACAACAGAACCAGGCTCGCCTCTTGTTCGACACATTGGTGGTGACGGCTGTGACTGAGGCCAGAGAGACGGTGTCGGGATCAGGGCCCCCTCCCATGAACATGCCCTGACGATCCAGGTTCTCTGTCTCCAGAATAGCTGGCTCATCTGGAGACCACATGGAAAGCACACAATAAGGACAACTTATACCACCAGACTTGCTCAAACATTGTTTTATTGTATTCTGAAAGTCATCCTGGGATTTCTTTATGAGTCAGTGAAATACATGGTGGAATATCTGCAGTGCTGCTGAATGCATTTTAGTCTACAGCTTAAGAAAGGTCCAACAAGATGTTCCTCAGCAGACTGACAGCAGCTGTAAGCCAATAGCAGTTTGAAATATCAGCCAGGATTTCCTATCTTATTTGGCCTTATCTTCCGTCATCCATCTTGGCTACTGATACCTCCGTTTCTCTCCTCCTTGTGTCCACGGTGCTTACTGCGCTTCATGGTTCAAAACAATTGTTTGTGTGCCCTGTGAAAGACAATAAAAGATTCACTATTTCATAGACAATAGCTTTGCAGCTTTAAGGGGAAAACATTGGCATAGACGCAGTTACTTTAACACCTGTATTATCACCTACTTTCAATTCATTAAAAACAAACAAGTTAACCACTGTTTTAAGCATGTTAATGGGATATTCTGCCCATGTTCTGCAGTCAGAACCACACAGTCACAAAACCACAAAGCTGCAACAGACATGACATTCTCCTCTGATGTCATGGAGAGAGAAGGAGGCCAAGAAGTAACTGCTATCAAGTCCGACAGCAACTGGAAAATACCTAAATTATAAAAGAGCGTCTAAAACATTTAATATGTATTTATTCAAAACATATGACTTAGGAGGACACGTATGTCAGCATGTACAGCCTGTATACTGTCATTTTAAGAGGGGTGCCTGTGTGCCACCACACCCTGGTTTAGCCTTCAAAAGGGGCTTTCAATTATTCAAATCAGCTGACCTTAATACATCCATTAAAGAGGATACGTTTCACATGCGCTGTGAAAAATAATACACTTAAAATAATTAATCTGCTGTAATTAATCAGCGAAGTGTCCTTTGCACAGTTTCAATCTAAAACATTCATCTTTTTTTGATGTGATGGAGCACGCTAATGATTTCAAAGACTGGCATTTTCAAAGATATATATAAAAGACCTACAGCCTTTCATGAAGGGCTGGAGCTTATTTCCTAAATGTTTACTTTTTGAATATTTTCTTTTACATTTTCAGAGTTGTGTGTAATAGTCAGAAACAGAAAACAAGGTGGAACACATCACAGCTATGTGCCATATCATCTAAACACATTCACAATGCTTGAAACTCTGTCAAAACCAGGAAACACCCTTATGAGCTGCGTGCTGCACAGAAAAAGTCATTACGTGTAGAATAACCAATAATCATGTCATTAAAAACAACTGCAACAGGCCCAAAATGCAAAGCACTAAATTTTTCTGCAGTATCCAAATGGAAAAAAAACTGCTCAACAGCTTAGCAGAACAAATATCAGTGATCAGAAAGTTCACTTTTTTCAATCATTTCATTCTGCAAAACACTGATGGCGAAATGCCGACGCGTTGCTTGTTAAATCTGATCTTTGCTTAACATGATGTTGCAGATGAAATGATATCTTGTTATAATACATACCATACAAGAAATGATGCTCTGGTCTCCTCCTCTGAGTAGCTCCAAAAGGTTTCCTTCAAGAGAAACAGCAGCTTCTTCTTTTCTCTGAGATGGAGGCAACGCTACATAAACATTTTAGACATTTACAAGGCAGTAAGAATAAGGCAACAAAGCAAAGTTGTACAGAAAAGAATTGGGTTTGTCCAAGTCTGAAGTTGGGGAGGAGTGATGTGATACACCAATGAATAGTGCATGAGTGTTGAACCTGAGACTGGTAACTATAACTAGGGTCTGCTGAGAGACGTCACAATTAGCAGCCTGCCAATCCTCATAGGCTGTGCACAAAGCAAAAGAAAATATAAAACATGCTCTTCCTGAATCCAAAAACATCCACTGAGATGACTTCTGAAAAGCCAAGCAGCAACTTTTACATCCAGGCCAACAGGCCACTAAATTAATCCTACTGAAAAACTGTAATTGTGTAGTATTTCTGTATAATGGAGCGTCATCCTAACTAAAGTAATGAATTCCCAAAAAGTACAAGATGCTGCCTTCTGTGCCTTGTGGCTTATATTTAAAAAAATACGTTGGCACGGTGCATCTGTTTGCAATTGCAATATCAAACAGTGCTTCACTGGAAAAGCCTCAAAACACGTGAAGATGAGGTAATCAGCATATTGCCGTGTCACTGGTGATAGAATTTCATGGAAGTAAACAAAATGTCAGCCCAGCCTAGTTGGAAGAATGCTCCCTCTTAATCTTTAATAGGGTGCTGCTCCAAATTGGGCCTTGGTGCAGACACACTGTCTTTTGTCATGGAATCACCAACTGGTGTCAGATCCTATTTGCAAAGCCTCGTGTCTCCAACTCATTCAGGTTTGAGCCTTGAGGTTTAAAAATTGAAGTCAGTTTTGAATCACATATATGCTAAATAGCACGTAGCTATGCACTTGAATAAATAAGGATCAAATAAGGAAACCGCAGTGTGACATGCTTCCCCACAAACTGAAAACAGCCGTGTTAAAAGCTCTGATTATGTTGCATTATTTTGCTGAGTTGAGGCATGCTTTAGCAACTTCTATTCAATGCAACTTGAATGCCGAAGTACAACTCATCGTCTCATCAATTACACATACAGCCAGTCTGTAAGCCATACGTCAAAGTCTAAAGTTGCTGGTATCCGATGAAACAAGTCTCTGAATTATTGAAGCGCTCGAGTCAGTGTTGCATGTGGCATCCTCATTAAGGGGAGGTATCACTGTTCACAACAAAAGAAATACATTTTGCTCAGCGTGAATAACGGGGAAACACACAAACATGATTATCAAACTGGGTAAATATCTTTACGTTTTACCCATTTAGGGATATGACAGCATTCTGTGTTCAGGGATACATACAGTATATACACCAATATTTAGCAGGTGTGTATTAAACAAAACATCATGCTTAACTTTATGCGACCACTTTCCTTGTGTCTTGTCTTTACTGAGAACTGTAATGGACGCATCCTCTTCCTGCCGCCTTAGCAGTGTGTGATACTCTCAGTGACTCCAACCTGACCACTCTGTTGAGGGATTCTGCCCTTAATTACATGATTCACTAACAGCTACGAGGGGTTGAGGAGATGTCCTAGTTCCTCCAGGATGGCCGGTAACCATGTCACCAATCGTGCACAGTTACTGGTTGCCCCTGTAGTCTAATATACTAACCTCATTCTCTGATGGGTGTTGTCATCGAATGCACCTTTAAACACCTCGAAGCTGACATCAGCCACCAAACAGATGTAGCATGGTTGACTGCTCTGGTCAGATAAAACAACAAAAAATAACTTGATTAAAAACATTAGAGAATCTCCCTGTAGAGATGAGGCGTCTCAGATGCAAGATATCATCTTAAAAAACACAACTAACCACTAAAAAAATGAGTTATTATTTGTAGTTTGGATGAATAATTAGGCAACACTAATGAATATGCATGCACAAGCAACCAAGCCCTTAAATTGACACCTTTGACAATGTCGTCTAGGGTGAGCCACAGAATGACTTGATACCAACCATGCAATCTTATCCGATGTAGGTCCAGTGTCCAAAGGCCTTTTTTGGCTGTTGGTTGTAGGCCAGTTATCACCATCATGTTTGTGCTCCAGTGACTCCGTGGGCACACCACCTGACTGTGGTGTAGTGTATCCTTATGGCACATTTCAGACTCTGGGATGGGGGATATTGGCAAGCTTCATCACTGAAACACAGCCAGAGGGCATTGTTATGGTTGGTTTGGGGGGGTGCGCTGTACTAGGCAGCGAGCACGTAGGGCCCAGGTGAATCTGACCTCAAATGACCCCAGACTGTTAAATAAAATGACTCAAAATCTGAATGACTGGTCTCTTTCTTCTACAGTTTAAAATGTCTTATATATCAACAAATCCTTACATCATAGGTTACTTAAATGGAAAAAAAGGTTAAGTCTATTTGGAGCTAAATTTTGCCCAAAATGTGCGCTTAACCCTGTTTCCAGCAGCACATCACAAGCCCCCCTAAGACAGTGCTTATTCAGTAACCTACATCTACTGTTTGATCCAATGCCATTATGATGAACATGGATAGGTCAGCCTCTAGTAAAAACAGTCTGTCTTGATAGAACGTTACCAATTTTAAATAACATACCACACTTACCTTACCTGAACTACCAGGTGCGGCCTCAGTAATGAGTGGAGGCGCCATCTGGTGGCCACGGAGGGGGGGGTCATCGCTGTTTTTTCGCTTCGCTTTCGCTGTTTGTTTGTTGTTGTTGTTTTTCCAAATTCACCTTAATTTCAGATTATAGATCTATATCGGTAAAGGAATAATAAAGTGGAAGGCAATATTAGCTGAAAGTAAGTTGACTTATTTCAGCCGTTAAATTGTGCAAATGTACCTATATTCGCTAAGCTAAGCTAGCTCTATAGACTGCTGAAGTACTAGCTATGACTGCTGCTAATGCTAACGTAACTTCTTCGGTTACGGAAGTTATTTATCGTGCCTTACTTTTGCCTCGTACAGAACCTGCTTAGGCTTTACCGATAGCCTTTGGAAATGACTTCGACTCTAGAAAAATCTGTGCCAGCCTTGTAGTGTAGTGCAGTTAGCTTAATTAGCAGGTATTCATTTGAAGAGTGCTAAGTCATTAGCAGCCTCGCGTGCATGGATAACTAGCATGGCGGAAAAACGAACAAACGTTAAAGCCACTAGTGTTTTAATGTGGCTAACGATGGCGAGCTAGCATATCTTAGAAAACTGTACACTCATTCTGTTTGTCTTATTTTACAGGCACCATCACCACAGACAGGATGGAGGATAGATATATTTGCGGTAACATCAGCTGACTGAACCCTTCTGGGTCCACGTCCATTGGTGTAATGTGGGTAAGATTAACGTTACTACTTCTACAAATGCATCAAATTGTAAAATGTGCTTGTACTTTACTTTAGTATTTCCATTTTATACAACTTTATACATCTGCATCACTCCATCTCAGTGGAAACTATTGTACTTTTACTGCACTGTGTTACATTTGTGTGACAGTTTTAGTCATTAATTTACAAATTGCAGTTTTTCATGCCCTTGCTTGCTAAATTTGGAAATTTAAAATTTAAACATCTCTGATAACCTGAAGGATTGAGTGTTCTTCATGGGTTGAGAAAATTCTCCTACTTCTTACACTAAATCAACTATTTAAAAAAATTCTTGCCTTTTTAGAAATATGTGGTTGTCACAGAACAGCAACACTACCGATATATAATGATCTCATAGAAGATGATCCATTGCTGAACATTCATCTATCCAACAGTTTATAAAGTCTACTGTCACTGCACAGTGATACTTCAAATACGCTTTTGCTGATAATACTTCATGTACTTTTACTTAAGTAAGGTTTTGCATGTAGGACTTTTACTTGCAGTGGAGTATTTCTTGTGGTGTTGATACTCCTGTGAACGTAGCTGAAGCCTTTTAAAGGCCAGGCTGACTTCAGCTCAAGAAAGACCACCATCTAGTGGTCATACCACGTCATTCATCAAGGAGGAATCATGGGTAAAAACACTCAATTTTTTTTGCCTGATCTATTGAGGACACTGACTCCATTAGAGAGTTAACGTCCGAGCAATGTATGTCACTGAACATTATACCACTGTTGTCATGGCAATTATTCACGAGGACAGGCTTTGCTTCCTTTTTTTTTTTTTTTTTTTTGGTCTCCAGGAAACGCTGCATCCCTTTGGCCACTTCCATCCAGCATCAGGCAGTGTGGTGGGGGAATTAAAGTGACACAGCTATATTATCTAGAAAGTAAAGCAGAGCAGCTCACAAGGGTGAGCTCTTTAAAGGGAGAGTAGCCTTTTTATAGATGAGACTCGCTCATGATCAGAATCTCTCCATCCTTCCATAACCTTAAAGGAGACAGGAGTTGTTTTCCTACGTGGCTTTCATTCACTGGATAGGGGTATAACTGGATGCTTTTTTTCCTCTGTTAGCTTTGGCACAGATGGACAGGCAGCTGATGCAAAGGGCAGTTCCTTGCACAGCGCACTTGGAAAGCGAGGACCCGAAGGCATCTTGAAATAGAAATTCAAAGGAGGAGGAGGAGGAGATAGAAAGGAGGGGGGTTTTGAGTGAGAGCATTGGTATGCCAGGCTCAATACCGAGCATGGCTGTGCAGAAGAAGAGTGTCATCCCTCCATCGCAGGGACCGCTTTCTACACGTACCATCGAGAGCCAAAGGAAGAGGAATGGATCTGAAAGGACGGGAGGTCAGTGGCTTTTGTCTCTGCCCTTGTTTCAGAGGAATTTGTATGGTATCTGATCAAAACAAGCCTTTTGTTGAAGCAAAGCCAGCATGACTGTAGATCCTAAATACAGGATCATATGTTCACATTGATGACGCATTCGTAGATTGTATAGATTGTACATTCTCTTTGAAAAATCATTTAGTATTTTTTAATTGAGCATGGCTACTGTGAAATCAGGGGGCATCAGTGAGCCCAGATTACATAATGCACATAGAATAATCAGCATCCTGATATTGTTTAACCCTAAAGGGAGACGTCCATGTGATTTTTTTTTCCAGCCTTGTGCTTGTAAACGAATTACATATCAGTCTTGTGCTTGTGCCTTTTTTCTTTGGTTGTTTCAGTCATCGTCCTGGGGACTGGTCAGGTGCTAGCATGTTCTTTTCGCCTGTTATACGTAGGCACTTTATAATGGCTCTTTCATTTGTGGCTCACCCTCAGGCCATCCCAGTCCATAACAGCCACTATTTGTGATGGGTATTTCAAGCTGGTTTGTTTTTGGTTTATGTGCAGCAGCCCCTTCACATCATCTGTTTGTGTACTAAAATGGGTATTTAGAAGAAGTAGAATCCTGTGTGTTTATATATGGTGGAAAATCCAAATATCAGGAGAATATTGAACTTAAACAAGTCAGAGGTATTGCTATTCCTTTTACCAAACGACATACTGTTTTTGTCCTCGATTTCAGACAAAATCAAACCAAATACACAGGCAAAGAAAACAGCCTGCTCTGTCAACAAGCCTGCCCAAATGTGCAACACAGCCTCTCCACGGCCAAATGCAGGTTTGATACAGCTCTCACACTCACCCTTTTATCAGCCAGCTGTCGTATTATTGGGATATTGGACTGTGATTTTCAGCAGACTCTCTGCTACAGACAGCACAGATCTTGGTTCTAATGTTTAACGTAACTGCTAATAGCATTTCATGTAATTTGTGGCATCAGACCAGTGACTGATAAGTATTATTTTGCCATTCTAGTGGCCAGTGGACCAAATGTTGATGAGAGGCTGAGAGCAGCACGGGAACGAAGAGAAGAGCACCAGAAGTTACTTGGTATGAGAGTTCCTACGGTGGTACAATTCACAGGACGCTGTTCATGCATTGTCCTCGATTTCTTGTAAGATTCATTTACATAGCTGATTAATCTATTTATACTGGCTAACTATATTCCCTCAGCCTCTCGGGAACTGACCAGGGTGGAGCGGGAGCAGCGGGCTTTGCAATACTATGAGCAACAACTGCAGCAGCGCAAGAAGAAACTCCTGGAGCAGAGGCTCAAAGAGGAGAGGAGGCGTGCTGCCGTGGAAGAGAAGCGCAAGCAGAAGCTGAAGGAGGAGAGAGTGAGTTCTGATGGTGGAAATAAGAGAACTTTTGTTGTTTGTGAGGATGATGCTTTCACAGCTCTGGATTGAGTAACATCAACGCTGAAGCTTGTTTTCTTGAATAAAGGAGCGATATGAATCTGCAGTGCGTAAGACACTGGAGAAGAGCCAAAGGGCCCAGCAGAACCTCAGTCAGAACTCCAGAGGAAGGAAACTCTCCAAGAACGGTGAGTGGAGATGAGTGCACTTACTTTCCTTCCTCTCTTTTAACGCGAGCTTTTTAAACTAAACACCATACTTAACAGTATCTGTCCTCTGTGTAACATATCTTAACACAACAATTCTTGCAGTGCCTTATCTTCTGTTTGCTGCACTTAAAACTTTATACTGATCAATACGCTAGTTCCACGTCGCTCACCACTGACACCATGGGAGAAGAACTTGGTCAGTCGCCTCCTTACCCCCACATGCTCTTATCTGGCCAGGAGCAAGAGTGCTGGTTGTCAGTCAGGAGGAGAAGGTACTCTCCCTCATGTTAACAGAATGCACCCATTTGCTTTGATATCACAGCAATGCAATGCCAATGGTTTGTAGATACTACTTCAACTAACCTTTCCAGGTACTTTGATCACTGATGCCGCTTGTTTTCCTCTCTGTTTATATGCTGCTTCACATTTCCATCTCTGTTTCCACCATTTGTCCATATTTCCTTTAATTTTCCCTCATTGTGGCACATGTCACTGGCTCAGTTGTCCATATTTGTCGCCGTGCAGTTTCATTTCACTCCATGACTACCACCACCACCAATACCACCCCTCACAAGCTCCAGCAACACTCTGGTTCAGTCCAGAAAAGGCCATCTGCCTCCCCCAGTCCCAACAACAGCCAGCATAGAAGCACCAGTCTGGCGCAGGTAATTCTATCTGTTCCTCTCATACGTGCTGTGCTGCTTAATATTAGTGTTTGTATCAGTTATTATTTTTAGGATCACCCAGCTGTCTCGTTTTTTTCAGCCTTTCCTTTTTCAGCCAGACTTTCTGGGCTGAAACCGGGGATGTAAAAAATGAATTCTGATAACTCTGACGATGTTTCTTTTTGGTTTAGACCAGATCAGCAAGACCAAAAGACACAACTAAGAAGAGCTCAAACGCCGGCTTAAATACCAGATCACCTGCCGTCAAGACCATGGTCAAAGCAGCCGCCGTTACAAAAAGCAGAACAGCCTCCCCTTCACCTGAACGGTAGGTGAAATGTTTGTCCGCTGTGCATTCATGACATAGTAACAGGAATCTGAACAAAGTGGGACATCTGCTCTCTTCTGCTGTCTCTTAAAGGAGCCCCCGAAGATCAATCAGCAGACACTCAACCCCGCTGCAGCTCGAGCTCCCCTCGGTCCCCGAGGAAGATGTTGCCATTTGTAGTTCTGCCCTCTCTCCTGGCAACTCGAGGCCTGTCAGGACATCAGCTGAAGGTCACAAAGAGAAAATGAGGAATGATAATCCACCAGAGGCTCCATGTTCGAACCTGCCCGACAGCAGGACAGAGGCTGGAACAGCAGGAGATGGAAGTAAGCTGAGAAATACTGAGTTTAGATACTGATACTTAACGTGTTTCAGATATATATTGAAGTTACTTCTCTTCAGGTCTTCCCCAAACGCCTACTCATCAAGCTCCACAGCCTCCTGAAGTCACATGCAGGCCTCCAGCCGGGACCACAGACCCAGAGGAGGCCTCACGTCTCCTGGCTGAAAAGAGGAGAGAGGCCCGACTACAACGGGAGAAAGAGGAGCAGGAGCGTCTGCAAAGAGAGGAGGAGGAAAGGTAACAAGCATGTTCACCTACGAGACAGAAGCTCTGCAGTGGCAGACCGTTAAGACGGGTGTGTTACAATTTATGACATGTCCAGGCGGTGTCGTGAAGAACTGGAGCGCAGGAGGGCGGAGGAGCGAGCGCGACAGCAGGCCGAGGCTCAACGTCTCATAGAGGAGAAGAGGAGAAGGGAGGAAGAGGAGCAGAGACGAGCCGAGGAAGAAAGAGCACAGGCTATGAGGGAAGCTGCCCTTCTGCAAAAACAGGTTGGAAACAAACACTCCTCAGTGCTTCAGTGAAACTGCAAAAGGAATCACATTTGCCCCTACAGGCATCCATGTGGATACGTTTGTTTGTTTTTTACTCATTCATTTTTAAAGGACAATCAATGTTTTCCTGTTTTTGTCAAATATAGAGAGAGGAGGAACAAGCCAAAGAGAGGGCAAAAGCAGAACAGATCAAACAAGAACGAGAAATCCTCGCACAGAAAGAGGAGGCAGCACGCCAAGCCAGAAAAAAGGTGATGTTTGAAAACGTTTGATGAAAAGTTCAATTATCAAAACTGTTCATTATCTGTGTTCATCAAATGATTAATATGAAAAGTTCTGTCTTATTAAAAGGGACTGAGTGTTTTCACAAAGCTGCTTTCTTTTCCAGCGACTTGAGGAGATCATGCGGAGAACCAGAAGAACAGATTCTCCAGATACGGTGAGATTTACTGCTGTTCACTGTAGTTTTTGAAAACGTTGCCTCTGGGCTGTTGTGACGCACATCCAGCATCCACTAATAACTAACCAGCTTCACTTCTAAAAGCCAAACAGCTTGTCCTTGACTAAATTGGCTAATACTTTTTTTTACAGAAATCTGTACCAGTGAGGACCATGACAAATGAAGCCCAACCAAAGGAGAACACAGAGCCTGTCCACAATGGCACTATAGAGACTGCCGTCAAGCTGCCCATGGGGACTAAGACCTCACAGCTGGGGCTGAGTAATGAGGAGGACGTGGTACCTGTTGTGGCCTTCAAAGAACGCAGGTCTCTGAGGACTCTCACAGGCCTGGAGGAAATCCAGACCCACCAACGAGCAGGTGAGGCACGACCAGCACATCACTCGAGAGCGCTTGTCCTCAGGGTGGGGGATTAAGGCCGAGCACCAACCAGGTCTTTGTCAGGCAAAACCTGGCAGCCTTCAAAGCGAAAAGGTTTTGCCTGCTGAAAACCTAAAAATGCATCACAAGTGTTCTACTCATCTCTTCAGCTGCTCTGAAACATGTTATTTGATATCTTTTTTTGTCTCCCCGTTGTGCATTACTTCAGAGGTCATCTGAGCACCTGCAGAGTGGGCAGACGTTCAAAGACTTTGTTGGAGAGCAGCAATCTCCCTGTGAAACACAGGAATGACTGCGGAACAGCCATTGTGCTGCCTCTCGGCACCGTGAAACAGCATGTAAAATCACAGCCTTGCCTCTCACTGAGGACGTCAGCATTCGGTCACTTTTCTGTGTGTAACCAGTGGCACAAATATTGGGCAAGTTATTGATTTCTTCAGTACAGCAGGCTTCTGAACTAATAATGACTATCCAGAAAAACAGTAGATGTAGACAGTGGTACCGATAGTTTCCTGCATAGAGTTGCCTCTGTGAAATACTAGGAATAGCCATTCTAACAATCACAACACATGTTAGCCATATGCTTTTCGCTTATTCCTGATATTTCTTGCAATCGAAGCACTTTTCCTTCCCCAGTTTTGTGGCTGTGGAATTAGAATAGCTTAAGTGGCTGTTTGCGCTAAGAACACAAGAGTTTAGGTTGCTGGTGAAAGTTCACTTCCTCCATAAATTCCTGTCTTACCCTTTGAGTTTGTGAAGTATAGCAATCACATATTTCAAAGCTGCTAAGGAACTTAGTTTCCAAAGACTTTGCTTCAGTTTCGTGAGTGTCGTTTTAGAGAGTACAATGCACAAAGCGTTTCTTGCACTGACAGTTGCTTTGTTTGATTATTGCGCAATCACTTTACAAAGCAAGGTTTGAGGCGTAGAGGTTAGGTGAGTTTATTATAATAAAAGCATATAAAAACAAATGTATCTGATCATCATTTGATCTTAAAGTTTAAGTATTGCTTATACCTGTCACTTGTTAACCTGTTAAAAACTGAACTATATGCCATATTTAATTAAAGTTGATACTATGCTGCATCTGTCGCCTTGTTTTTCCACTTAATCTGTTGACTGTAAACATAAAAACTGTAAAATAAACACATTAAAACACAATATAAAAATGCTGCTTGTCCACACTGCGAATGAATGCTTCCTACAGTCTCCGCTGGGCTCATCCTGCAGTATTTGTACTGACAAAATCAAGAGTTAACAGAAGATGGAGATAGGGGCTGAATCATTTGCAGCAGCCGCCTGGTTTCCTCCGTCTGCGCATGCACCTTCCTGAGTTGATCCTCCAACTCACTGTTGGCCAACAGGGATGAAAACTCTGCATCTGCAGAGGACGACAGCACAAAGCAGCCCGAGAACTCCTGAATGCCTGATCGCCTTACTTTTCCTGTGATAAAGACGCAGGTGGACAGTGAATACAAACCTTTCTTGAGGTTGAAGATGGTAACTATGCCAAGCTGCTGGAACTTAACATCTTTGTTTTTGAGAAACACTAACAGGTAGTCCAGCATGTTAAGGTAGTGAGGTCTCAGCAGCTGCACCATCTCCCCTGGGTTGAAACAGTGAAAGCACACAGAATATGACAATATTTACTGTGCGGAGTAGAAACCAGACTGATTATTTGATGTAATACTTGCACATAACATTACCAGACGTTTCTAGTTTGCTGATGACGGCCGCGCTGTTGTACGACAACTGAGGATTCTGTGTTTGTCCTGATAACTTCACTAGTCTTGCAACTTGTTCTGATGTTACTGTCACCAACAAGTTCGACTTAAGTGGATCTGGAACAGTGAGAAATTGTGGAGGATGTTGAAAATAATTCATATAAACAGGGATCAGCAGAACAGTAGATGTTTGAGCAGCGACATGTCTGGGTCTATTACCCCGGGTCATCAGGTGATACAAGCATGATGTCACGTGCAGCGAGGTCTCATCTGACAGGGCGGGAGATACGAGAGCCTGGAGGAGTCCTGATAAACACAGACCCTCCATCACAGCCTGGATAAGGAGAAGATTCAACGTGACTTTATCTATCTCAGGCACCATGCACTTACAACACACACGACATGAAATCACGATGTGTAGCCTTGGTGTACCTGCTGACTCATGCACGAGCTACACAGGTCAGTGATTATCTTGCAGCTTTGTGTGATTATAACAGAGCTGGATCTGTGACGATGAAGCAGCTGACCGATTTCATCCAACAGTCCTTCGCTGACCAGGATGTCCTGGAATCAGACCGTGAACATATCGTCGATATTAGGGTTTAAACAGAATAATTGCCTCATATCTGCAGTTACTTCTTTGATACCCAGTGATTATTTGTTCAAAAGAAAAGAAAAAGAAAGTCCCTGTGGATTTATAGATACTTTCCAACCACCTCCCAGCTGTAACACACCGCAGACAGTGAACAATTTGTGCAGGAAACCGTACATTGTTTGGTGGGTGTGCGGACAGTGCAGACAGCAGCGTTAGGGCTGACTCAGGAAAAGAGGTTTTCAGCAGCGCCTTCAGAGGCAGCATGCAGTCAAGCTCCATCAGCTGCTCCTGGATCAGAACTACACAGAAAAATCACAAACAGCATCTGCTTTGGGTTCGGTGTTCATTTCTTGCTTTGCTGTTTATAATTACCATTCTTTGAGAGGGTCTGTAGGCATCTGCATGCTTGGGTTGAATTCTGAACAAGAAATAAAAAACATGTTTTTGAACACTGTTGCTGATTTACCTTCAAATTCATCTGTCAGCCACATGTCACAATTACCTTACGCACAGAGGAAGATACGAGTGTCAGAAGAGACTTTAACAAAAAATGACCCCCGATGCTGAGCAGCTTTGGGTGGTGTTCCCGGACAGCAGCGATGTTGCACAGAGCGGTGCAGCTGTAAAACTGAAGCACTGAATCTGATGACTGCAGCAGAAGTACGAGCACAGGAATGGCTCCTGCTTGACATAAGATCCTGGTTGACCAATCTGGAAAAGATAATGTTTCCCCGTTACATCCAAGCAAAGGAAAACTGGAAGGAACACGGACACAGCCGGCTCTGTTTTTTATGAAAAATACGTGAACGCTGAGATTCAAAGGAAATGATCCCACCTGACCGTGTGAGATGTAACAGGGCCCACGTTGCGTTCTGTTGCACCTGTGGATCGTAGGATTTTGCTAAAGCCAACAGTGGTATGACTCCATCCAACATGACAGCTTCCCTGTTTGACTCTGCATGAACAGAAAGAGAAACCTCCACACATACGCTCAGCTGATCTAGACAGATCTACAATATGTATGTAAGTCATGTTGACCATTTGTCTTGCAGTACAAGCTCATACAGCACATGTGGCAGTCTGCAGAATTACATAGACAAAGTACTGTCATTGTCATAGAAAACTGCAGAAGAACAAAAACACCCACACTGTCAAAGCTTACTGCAACACTATATGAACAGATGGTCAAATTAGCAACACAAAAGTACATTAATTGCTATGTTTTCTATACATTATAACTATGCAAATTATGTACTGTCAAGAAGTAGAAGAAGACGAAAAAAAAAAAAAAAAACTTGGTGCAAACCTGAGCAGGCCAGCATGGTGATGCAGGCGCATGAGTGACTCTGAGCTTCGCCATCACCAGACTGGAACAGCTCCAGTATGGGCACCAGCATCCCCATTTTAATCACCAGCTCTTTGCACACTGAAATCAGATTTCATGATGGACAGTCATTATGACCCCCTGACCCACACGTACTGTGTGAGGTCAGGTGGAATCTGTGCTACATTATTAAATTGATCCATTACAACACTTTAAATGCAGAGGCGAGGTTAAGGCTAATGGATAGACAAAAGGCAATACTTCAAATACTTTGTGCTTCTTATCTCTTACCATTATTCTTCACTAACAGATTAACCAAGGAGAGCAAGATAGTCTTCTGCACATCCAGGTCAGCTGATAAAAGTAAGGTCATGACTGGCTCCATGAAGGCATCTGGTAAGGGAGATTTCACTGTAATTCAAGTAGAAAGGGAAAAAATGATAAAATAAAGACAAAAATTATTGTGGTTGAAGAGCAAATTATATGAGCTTGTTACATTTCTTTAGAATAAGGATGGTCTACAAGTTGAAAACAAGCTATATCAGCTGTCACTGTCAGTACACGACATTACATATTTGACTTGTGGTCAGCTTTAAATTCAAGTCCAACCAGCGACTTCCCACAGTTGTTCTAGTAACCCAACCAAGTAAACACAGGCATCTGTCAGCTGCTGCATATGTGCAAAAGACAATAATGCTTACACATTTGCACACTACCGAGCATAACCTGTGCTTATCAATACAATGATCTGACAAAAGTGAAAACTGAACTGCAAGAAATACAGTCACTTTATATGAGCCACCAGCTACCAGTTTATTACGGTAAAGCATATCATACTGTGGGATTTCAAAATAAAATGAATTGCTTTATCTTCATAATAACGCTACAGTGCACACACATTGGAAATTATCTGACAATGCTGGAAAAAAAATACAGTTGAAAATTTGCATGATACTGGTCGTACTCGCCGAGGAGCTTATCTCTGCAGTGACTGATACGAGAAACCTGAAGAGCAAACAATAGTTTCATTTCATGAGCCACTGATCTGCAAGTCATTGCTATCGTGAAGACTGTCAGAAGCAACATAAAAATCTGTCTGACTCCTTTACTCACAATGATGACTCAGATGTAAATAACACATGGCTGCAGTCATTTGCAGATCAGTGTTTTCTGAGGTTGCAAGTCTGCTCAGTGTCTGCAGACTTCCCTGATCAAGCATTTGAGTTTCAGCATCTAAGAGAAGAAAAGGATGAAAAAAACGATGAATATTCCCAGATTTAGTTATTGTTAAGTTACACAGACATTTTTCATTGTTCTAAATTTTAATAACACATGTATATCAATATGAAAGAGACAGGTGGAGTCTGTAGAAGTGTGTTTCCTGTCCACAGCCACAACAAAGAAAACGAACAGCTGCAATGCTCCTACCACACAGGAGGTGTAAGCTCAACTCTTGAGTCGTCCTCTCAGGTGTATCTCCAAAGCAGGTGCACTGACAAAGTTCTCTGAAAAAGTCTCTTAGTTTTTGCTCAAACTCTCTGCAAACCTTCCTCAAATCAGCAGTAAACTCTCTGAGCAGTCGGAGACAATTTTCACAAAATCCAGAGGCCATGACTTCATCCTCAATAGTGGGGAACGGCACCTACCTGTCCGCTTCACACAACCTGCACAGACACGCCTCCTGCAGCGTCACGTGACTGTAAGGTCAATTTCACGTCATTACAGTGCATTGCATTGTTCAGACCATTTGTACAACCCTGAATAAAAGGGAAAAGTCCTGAATGCAGATTTTAAAATTAAATCATAAGTATATTGTTTTAATAGCTGGCCTCGTTTAAAGGTGTTACGCTATACATGCATTATAGTATTTAAATGAAGTTGGTCGTTGAAGTGGACTTGATCACTTCATGTTGGGTAGTTTTACACGAAAGCAATTCAATTTATGCCGGTATCTATATTTCTAAAATCTTTACCAGCATATTAGCTTAATTGTATGTATTTATTTAGTTATTAATATGCTCTTCCTCTGTAGGTTACAGCCTCCTCTTTATTACGTGTGATTGTATTGTACTCCATGTTTGTATTGTCTCACTCTCGGGTAGTGTTTTCTGTGATAAAATATATATAGTGTAAATAATCTTTGCAAATTCCATTTAAATAGAGGAGAGTCCCACGTAATAGAAATACGCAAATAATTAAATGTATTTAGTTGCTGTTACTTATTTCTAATTATTTTATTTCCGTGATAGCTACGTAGTTACTTAACAGTTACGTAATTTGGATTGTTTCGTCCTCCGATTTCATTGGTGCATTTGTTGTTTGCGTTACTGCGTCACGAACATGGTCGCCACGCTCCGCCCTCACGTTCATCCTTGTTGTGGTTGACTTGGTAACCGACTCAGCGTTGTTGGTGAAGTTGGAGGACGGTGCAATCACTGCAGGGTAGACACACACAGCTAACTCCTTTCCAGCCTTCTAAATACGCCTGTGTGGAATTTGTCTCATTTTGAAGCGCTGACTGTTTGTAGAAGAATGTAAATCTTACGGTAGCAGACGTATTAAGTGAACAATGCCGCTTATGTTAGCTGACGTTAGCACTTAGCAAGCTAACTAACGCAGCTAACGTTACCCAGCGGTTACCTGTTAGCTTCTCTCAAAGGTTGCTTTTCCCAAGATTGTTTTAGCCTCAGCTAAACAGATATCACATAAAATACGAGGCGGTTTTGTTCCAGTGTTTTCATCTAAACCGCTAAACTTGCGTGAAACACGTAACGGTTAGCTAAACTAATCGCGCATGTATGATCCAGCAGAGATTTTGTTGTGCAGCGTTAGCGTTATGCCTGTTTTGAATCCTCAGGATGGCAACCTTCCTCCCTGGATTACTCTCGTTTTGCTCTCAGAATGAGAGACATTACGGTGCCTGAGAATGCCAGCAGGTGAGTGACCTAAAAAACGTATTTAAATCTGATATGTGGAGGAGTAGAAATAAAATAGAAAGAGAAGTACCTCTAAATTGTACTGAAGTACAGTAATTAGCTATATTAACCCTTCATCACAGCAACGTATTGCTTTGATCACATAGTATTTAATTGACCTCTAAGTAGCCCGCCCATGTCCACTTTGCCCATTAATAATTATGTAACCTTTCTACAGGTGAGAGTGAAGAACGGGCAAAGACCCGGGAAAGATTCAATGAAGTGTTCAAGAGATACACTGAATCAGAGAAGAAAAAGGCGAAGAAGAAAAACACTGAAACTCAGGAGACGATTGTGGTATGTGTACTATTATGTGTAGGTCTTCCTTCAGTGACGGAGACCATGAAAGCTAACTTTAAACATTTGATAGTTTAGTGTTGAAACGCTTACACATATTGACATGCTTTGGTCTCCCTTCCCTCTGTTTCTTTAAGCTTCAGACTCTAAAAAAGAATCTCAACCTTGAGAAGGACACAGAAGACGATGAGACCATCCTCCAGAACACGTATCAGCCCGAGCAGGGCAGCCCTCGCTACACCAAGAATAAACGAAGAGAGAGGGAAACGGTGGAAAAAGCGAATATCAACAACAGCAGAAACCAAGAGGAGAGTCAAACTTCAAAAAGCAAGAGGAAAAGTAAGAGGGAGCTTCCTTCCCTCCCTGTGCCTGAGGACAACTCAAGTTACATCCAGGAGGATGCTGATGCCTCCAAGTCTGAGATTGCTTTGGAGCCAGATGATGGAGGTGGTGGAAAGGAACCGAAGCAAAAAAGTAAGAAGGGGAAAAGCAAAGGAAGTACAGAGGCCAAGGTGGAGAGTCAGGTGGAGGACAAAGAGGATAAGCTGCTGCATGAATACCAGCAGCAGATTGCACGGGAGGAGGAGAGGACTTTAAAGAAGACGAGGGTCAAGACTGAGGACGAGAGCGTTGTCTCCCAAAGCGTTACGCTGAATAATGATGTTGGAAAGAAGAAAAAGAAAAAGCTGAAATCTGTACTCGCACAGTCAGAAGAAGGGTGTGTATATCCACCAATATGACATATCTTTATGTATTTTTTCATATGAGTAAGATTTTATACATTTTGGTCCAGTAGGGATCAAGATGAAGATGTTGACCAGGATGCCGATGTGGAAAATGAAACAGAAACCAAGGGAAGGAAGAAAAAGAAGAAGAAAAAACACGGTGACTGGATGTTAATTTGCAAAGTTCCATAAAGAAGTCAGTTCATTGTATGATGTTGACGATTTTCACAATTTTTAATTCCCCATCCTCAGTTGTCAAAGATGAGAGTGAAACAGAGGCAGAAGCAGCACAGCAACTGACGTTTGATGACAGCCTCGTGCTGGGAGTGTACGTCCACAGAACGGATCGCCTGAAGAACAACCTGCTGATCTCACACCCCATGGTCAAGATCCATGTTGTGGACGAAGTCACTGGACAGTATGTGAAGAAAGAAGACTGGTGAGACATTTCCAGACTCTCACATTACTGCAGCTCAGTGTTTTTTTCACATAGGTATTGCTCGGTATATTTGCATACTTCATTGTAACATTTGGACCATACGTATTTATGTTTTAGTTCAATCTAATCATGCTTTAGAGGTTGCTAAAAGCTTTGAATGAACACAACATAGTGGAAATCCCCCCAAGTGTACGGCTTCAGTTTCAGTATTTTTATGTACTTGCTTGAAAATTAAATGTCTTTGTGTTGTTTTTCATAGCCATCGTCCAGTGTCCTCCTTTTATGAGCAAGAGAATGTTGACCACATCCTCCCCATCATGACTCAACCCTTTGACTTCAAGAAGAACAAATCAATCATCCCTGAGTGGCAGGAGCAGATCATCTTCAATGAGCGCTTTGGTTACTTTGTTCAACAAAACGCTGAGAGCCCCAGAGTTTTACTCTTCTTTGAAGTAAGAGACAGTTAATTTAGACACATTTGGACAATTTTTTTGTCGTTGTCAGTAACTGTTTTTAATGAAATGCTTCGTTAAGATCCTTGACCCCATAACCATGGAAGAGGCAAGGGCCAACGCTGACGTTGACAAGCATGAGCGAGGATTCAGAAAGATTGCGTGGGCATTCCTCAAGGTACTCTGTCTGCTCTGATCATTTATAAAGACAAGGCTGAATCTGAATTTGTATTTAATAGTTCTTTTCAGTATTTATTTCACATTTTCATCCTGTCGTTTAGCTCGTCGGTACGAATGGTGTGCTGAACATCGACAGTAAGCTTCGCCTCCAGCTCTTCTGTCCTCCACCTCGGGCCAAGAGACAACCTAAAACAATTGAGGTGGTCGAGTGGTGGAGGAAGTACCCCCGAAGCAAATACGCATCCACCCTTTATGTTACGGTGAAAGGCATTAAACTCCCTGAGCATGTAAGTCAGTTGCTGCTTTATAGCTACTGTTAATTTCTTTGTTTATCTTTATTATGAATACTTCTGTCACACATTTCTACTATGGATATGTAGATAGACAAAATTTTCACGTTACATGTTCGTAATTCTGTATATAATGTTGTTTCGGATGTTTTGGTTTGAAGTTGAAGTTTTTGTTCTGCAGGTGGACCCCAGCATTCGGTCCATGATGGCACTGCAGGAGGAGCGAGGCAGCACCTCCTACAGTGAACTGCAGAATGAGGTCACCAAGAGAGGCCTGACACAGGCACTGGACAGCAAGCCGCCGGCCCTGAGATGGAGCAGGCTGCCCGGTCAGGTTGGTGGAATCAAGAAGTTTTATTCGATATAAAAGATTTCTGAGTATAATAACTCTGAACGGTAGAATTGCAAATGATTCTTGTAGTGTCTTTTTACCCTGCATGCACCCTGATATTGTTTGGATTAGGTTCACTACATCACAAGAGTTACCAGTGTCTTTCTGTTGAAGGTCTGTCGGATTCCAAACAAGCCCATGCTGTCGTTCCGTGGTGGTCAGATGGGCTGTTTCACAGTGCTCTTCTCTCATGCTGGGACAATACTGGCTGCTGCTTGTGCTGACAGAGATGCTTTCCCTGTTGTAGGTAAGCAACACCTCGTCTGTGCAAAGCTCCCCCTGCTGAACGCTCCTCTTGACACCTCAGCAGCTCTTCAGCTAATTGACTCTCTGTTTACACACAGTAGTCATGAACAGCTCTGGAGATAAACTCAGGAGGAGAGTCCAAGAATATACAAAAAAAAGGAAAAAAAACATTAGAAAAGAATAACCTATTAATGTGCATTTTCAGTGTATGAGATTCCCTCTGGCAAGGTGTTGGCTGCCTTCAGTGGACATCTGAAAATAGTCTATGATCTCTGCTGGTCCAGAGACGATCGGAGCCTTTTGTCTGCCTCCTCTGATGGAACTGTCAGGTACGTCTCTGTTTGTTACATCAAAAAACAGCTGATAAGCAGTGAATGAGGGATTACTGCTGGTGATTGAGTGCTGCAATAGCATTTTTTGGTGCCACCTCTAGGGGGAGCTAGTACTCCTTGTGGTGAGTGGCTCACTATGCCTTTATTTTACCAGTGACACAGCATTTTTGGGGCAACAGTGGCGACGGTCTGCTGAGTCTTATTTAAAGAACACACTTTCTTTGCCCTAAAAGATTGTTTGCATTATTCAGTTTTTCTTGGTCCCCTCTCTCAGAGAGTGGAACGTGGAGAGGCTACTGGGAACGGCCCAGAAGGTACTCCCTCATCCATCCTTTGTGTACTGCGCTCAGTACCACCCCACAGCCCAGAACCTGGTGGTGACGGGGGGCTACGACTCTCTGGTACGAGTGTGGAGGCTCGATGTTGATGATGTGAACGGCCAGCTGCTGCAGGAGTTTGAGGGGCACAGCAGTTTCATCAACACAGTTTGTTTTGACTCTGAAGGTATTGTGGCGTTAGTGTTGTGGCGTTAAGTGTGCAAACCCTATCATAAACCGGAAGCCTTGCTCATGTTGTGTACCGCTCACCCAGTGCACGCTCAGAAAGGTCCACAGCCACCTGCTACCTTGCACAAGATAAGAGTGGTTGCTGTGCATTAATAATGTATTTCCCTCATTTGACCCTGAGTGAGTTATTGTTGTTTATGAGGGGTGTTCCATAAACTAGGGCTTGGACGACACCATGATAATAAAACAGATCCATTGTATGTGAGAAATACTGAATCATACAGTTATATATGGGTTTATTTCTTATCATGCCCTGGCTTCAATGTTTACCTGAGAGCTGTTATCATTCAAGTCGCATTGAAACTTGCATGTAGCTTATCTTAGCTGAACTGCTTACTGGCCACCAAGATGGACTTTGGATTGTATTATTCAGTTGATAGTCATAAACCGAAGTCCATAGGCAATGGACTACCTGCTTCTGAGAACCTGAGATGTCCCTTAGTACTCAAAGTAGGTTGAAAACATTTCTCCTATCACAGAAACCTGTTGAAACATGCCACGTCTTTGCTTCCTTTTGTAATGTGAATGAAGAGTATTGTACTTGTCTCCACTTGCAGCCGATGTTCCTTTTGTTGTAATTAGGAAGGAGAATGTTCTCTGCAGACAACACAGGCCTCATCATTGTGTGGAAGACTTCAGTCAGTGACAGCAGGCAGCGTCAGCCGTGTCATCGCTGGTGTGTAGAGAAGGTACAGGAGATGATATTTGTGATGTTTGATGTGCATAAGACAGTAGACTTTACATATGTCAGATTAGGTAATTAGCAAACATACTCAAGCAGTTGTGCTTCTTCTCTTGGCAGAAAATTGATGAGAGTGACCTCAGCGGTATCCCCATCAACATGCTGCAGCTCCATCCAAACGGCCGGTGCCTGCTCATCCATTCCAAAGACAGTGTCCTGAGGATGATGGACTTGAGAATGTAAATAAGATAAGACAAAACTTAAAAAGTACCATCTCAGGAAAGACTGAACTGTGTTCTGCTTTTTGAATGTCGCTCAGAAAGCCTGCGCTCACTGTCAATCATTTATTGCTCACAACACTTGTTGTTCCAGTCCAAAGCATAGATTTTTTGTTCCAATCTATCCAAATATCTGTTAATATCTTTTCCACAATTCATGCGACTCTCTCAGCCTGGCTGTGAAGAAGTACACTGGAGCCACAAACTACAGAGAGAGGATCTACAGCAGCTTCACGCCATGTGGGAACTTCATCTTCTCTGGTAGTGAGGATGGGATGGCATATGTCTGGAATACCGACACAGGTGAGCATCACGTGTGTTTTTCTGTAGTAAAGAAGCCAGTCGGTTCTTCACAGTATTCTGCACAGTGGCTCCAGCTGTCATCCGCTTTGTCTTCGCAGGTGACCAAGTTGCAGTCTACTCCGAGCTCTGTTACCCCACCGCTCTCCACGGCGTGTCATTCCACCCTCATGAAAACATGGTTGCTTTCTGTGCCTTCGGTCAGAGTCAGCCCGTGCACGTGTACCTGTACGACCGCAAAGGTTGGTGAAAACACCCGACCCAGACTGAGTCTCCCATCAACTGCGCTCACTCCTTCAGGCATTTAAATACAAAGTAAGCTAAGGCTGTGTTGTGCTGCATCACACAGTGTCCCAGCTGGAGGTGCACAATATAAAAGCAGCGTCAGCCACGAGCAGATCAGCTTCTGTGGACACCAAAACCATCAGACACACTCCTGACCCCCCGGCGTTACAGGACGCATCTGCTGCTTCAACCATAGACCAGTTTGCTCAAGCAACAAGACTTGCGTTGAAATTGCAGTGTGTTAAGGAGCAACTGGATTCCGTACTTGTAAATACTCCATTACTTTAAAATCAGTTCATTGTATGTAGAAATAAAGAAAATGCAAACCTAACTCTTTCAAACCATTTTCAGGAGCCACATCAGAGGTCTTCAACTTCTGGATACTATGAGCACGGTACTGTATGTTTCTCCTGTTGGTGTGCTGTGTTACATCTGGATTCACTCTTTATTTACACTGATCCTGTCTGTTGTGTGTGTGGGTTGCAGATAAAATGGGGACTTCTCA
This sequence comes from Chaetodon auriga, assembly GCF_051107435.1. NCBI lineage: Eukaryota > Metazoa > Chordata > Actinopteri > Chaetodontiformes > Chaetodontidae > Chaetodon > Chaetodon auriga. The sequence continues at coordinate 6,220,924 of NC_135087.1, forward strand.
CACGGGGAGGAGTTTGACATCAGATTCTCTCACAGTGAGTTTTTGACCAGCACTCCCGACACACACCTTTGTGTGCCGAAGCAGTCGTTATTCGGGTCATGGATGGTGACGTAACCTGATGGGCCTTTTATGCCAACATTGTTCTTTTTCTATAATCTGTCTGAACCAGCTTATTTTTGGGTTTCCTCTCTAATGCTGAGGAAGGAAAAAATAAGTCTATTAAGTTATAGAGTGTGTATTTTTAATAGTAAACTCAAATCTTGGGTAACACTTTACATCAAGGTACATATATTCATACATATTAGCATGCATATCACCAGCATCCAGGCTCCTCATTAAAACATGTATTAATGCCTTTATCTGCATGACCATATTCTACAACATTAGGCCATTAACTAAGAGTTTTCCGCTCAATAACCTCCTAATTACTGCTTATTGACAGTAAGGAAGGAAGTGGTTGTGCATGAATTACAATATTAACACCTTAACCTTAATCCTGAGAATAAGGCAACTGACCAGAAAATTGCATTAGGAAGCCTGAGCAGGTGTGCCTGAAATAGAAAGCAGTTATTATATTACTGCTATTTTCAAGTGAAACAAATTGCTGTGCAACTAAAGTCCAGCTTTGCCTTTTAGACGGGATTAAATGCTTCCTTACCACCTCCGTCTCTCCTGTCGCCGCACTCCAAGCTGCAGCTGTCTGGCTCTCTGGCGGAGCAGCTTATCCCCCAGGCAGCTCTGAGCACCCAAAACCGTGAGTGGCTTGTACAGTTAATCACACTGTTGTGTGTCTTCAACCAATGAATGGTTTTAATGCGGCTCTGTGATAATGTGAGGTCAAATATTTTGGAAGATTATAGCTGTGCGATGTACAGTTATAGCATGTGGGACCATGACTAAATGCTGGACACGTTGTTGAGTCTCCTCAAGCATGTACGTCACACACACAGACAAAGATGCACCGCTTGTGATTTTCTCTTGAGTCTGTAGAGATCTCTGGAGACACGGGTCGCTGGATTGTGTTTCAGTTTGAGATGAAACATTTATGCCTGCTCTTTGCTGTCGTTTTCTTGTCATTTCAGGCGGGTTCAGTCCAGTCGGTCAGCGCCTCAAAGGAGCCTCATCTTTCAGGCTACAGTCGGTGAGGCTGTAAGAGGTTTTTAAGCATATTTCTTCATTTACTGTCTTCACAAATGATCTAAAATTCTGTTCTTTTTCTCCATCAGACCCTTCCTGACCACATTTCTTCAGGCATCCACGTGGAAACAGACTCTGCTCCCGTTCAGCAAGTAGTAAGTATCCATCACAGCTGCAAGCTCAGCCACATGCGACCTTCCCTCTCTCACATGCTGTTTGTGTACCTCTTCTAGGTCGTCTCGCTCTATGACTACAATGCCAATCGATCTGATGAGCTGACCGTACGGCGCGGTGATGTCATCCAAGTGCTGTACAAAGACAATGACAACTGGTGGTTTGGTCGTCTGAACAATGGGCAGCAGGGATATTTTCTCGCTTCTTATGTAGCAGATCAGAGTAAGTGTTGTCTTGTGGTAGACGCCTGATGAGGGACATGTATAAAACTTCCAAATGCGGAACGAGATGCTCAGTTATTTTATCTTGCAGGAGATTTCCATGACGAGGTGACTCAGTCTGTAGATGCACGCGCAGGCCTGTCTGAGGCGGCTGCTGACAGGTCAACACCAACCAGGGTAAGGAGACAGAATAATACAGCAGCATCTGTCCTGTCAGTCTTGTTTCAGTAAGAATGTGGGCTAAAAGGAGTTAAAGGGTGTGGCTGTATACATTCACATCCTCCCACTACCATGCCCCCTTTTAGCCAGCTGGCATGAGCATAAACACACACTTTTATACACACACACTAGACTTCCATGCCGAATTTCATCCTCCTAGGGCAAACGCCGTGGCCATCAAAAGGTGCTGACCAACCTAAAAATACCTGCACGCTGCTGAAATGATTTTCCACAGGCACCTTCTGTGATGCACGTGTGACTTCAAGTCGCCTGAGGAAGATGGCGGTGTCCATAAAGAATAAAAGAGAATATCAACAAGATAGCAGCGTGTCAGTACTTATAGTCATGTAAATGCTGAGTGAAACAGGACTTTCATGCTCTGCTGGGAGTCGTCTACTATAGTTTGGTGAAACTGTGACAAATCCCTAATCAGCCTGAAGTGGATGAGTGAGAGGAGTATGGCTTTAACGGATACTTTCTATTGTGGTTCACCTTACAGCATCTGTATGGTGCAAAGTCTTTTCCTGTCATTTTATCTTTTCCTCCTTCCTCACTTTTCCAAGGTATCTGCTGCAATTAGTTCTTCTGGGGAACTCCGGTTTCTTTCCGAGCCGACCCTTTCTGACACCGAGCCTGAGCTGACCGATGCCAGGTAAACGGCTCACCTCCTGACTGCACTCACAGGGTCGTGGTTTCTGAACACTGCACCAAGATAGCACAGGTTTATGACCCACATGTTACATTATGGCTTAGAAACAATGAATGCTGATTGTGAGCTACGGTTTTTCCCACAGAGCCAGAAGGAAAAAGAAGGTGAAAAAGCCAGGAGTCCCCGCACCTTCATCTCAAGCCACATTTTCAGATGCAGACGCTTCGGTGTCGACGAGCACCAGGAGGAGAGGCAGATCAACAGACAGGCCTCTCCCCAAGAGACCGACAGGCCGGACTAACAGTGCCTTCCAGCCTGATGCATAAACTCACGGACACGTGGTCGTTTTCAACTCGAGTGCTCTTTATTCTCCTTTTCATATGAAGTCTATTTTTGTAACGACAGTAAATCTTGCAGGTGCGTCGTATTTTTCACAGTCAGTATGTTCATATTCTGTATTTTATTTAATACAGAATGACCAATGAAAAGTTAAAATTTGTTAATTAAAAACAAAACGGAAAGAATTGTGCAATTGCAGGAGTGTTTTTGTATGTTTACATATTTTTGACGTTAGCATAAAATGAGTATTGTGTACATTTTTACAGATAATATAGGCAACATTTCTGTAATATTCTAGTTTATTTTCTCAGCCTGTAAGAGATTGTATGTGACGCTTCTTTACAGCTATAAAAATACTGCTTTTTCATTTCCATATGTTTTGTAAAGTGTTTCCATTGATCACAAGTCACTTTTTATATCTAAAACGCTGAAATAAATACGCTTATGGGCTATTTTGACCATGTGTGCTTTACCTTTCTGGAACACACCTGTGAAACGACACCATGAGGATGCTAAGCGTTCTGCTCGTTGCAATTCGTAGTATAATTGAAAATTATTTTAAAGAATTATTCGAGCCAGTCAAGTGGAGATGACTGTATTTTTATCTTTTGGACACATTAATGTCTTTCAGGGATTAAATGATTTTAGAATATAGCTGATGTTTCAACTTTAAAATTAAGTCAAATAAAACAGAAGCAGGTCATTTATATATTTACTGTTTTTATTCACATCAATGCAAAACTTTCCAAATTGTTTGCTCAGAAGAGAAAACAAAAAGATTAACGACAGTGGAATGTCACTTTCTCCTGGTTAAACTGAGTTACAGGTTCGAGCTGTGACCTACATAACGTAACGCTTGACATGCTTATTTCCTTCATGTTACTATGAATGTGGTCGGCAGCTTCAATGTGTCACACGTCAACATGAAATCCAACTCATGAGATTGTTAATACAGCAGAACAAAAGGCACATTTAGTTTGTGATCTGGACTCTGAGTGGTCTGTGATTTCCACTGGTTCACTACGGTCGTTCATGTTACATTCATCAAAACTGCAACTAGAAAGTTGCTGCACAGTTTGAAATAATCTATTTAAATCCTCATGTACCTACTTAAAATCAGCAACACAGTCGTACTGCTTTGTTTTTGGGTTGTTAGGTAGTACCCATCGGAACATTTCATAAAAATATTACAGGAAAACACAGGCAAAAAATGTTGCCACGACCCGAGTAAAAATCATTATTATCTCCAAAACAACCCAAACACCAAAGACCTGTCTAATTCAAACATGTTAAAAAGCAATTAATAATTAAAAAAAACAAAGTTTGTGTAACTTGGAGGCTGATTCAAGTAGCGGAAACACTGATGGCGATCTGTGCTGCATGGCGTCCTTCCACGCGTGGCTGAGGCTTCACTCGGTCAGGAGAGGAGTGCTCTCATCTGTCTGTCGACTCCTTTCTCCAACACTTAAAAATCACACACGAAAGTGAGCGTTACACCAGCACGTTCTCGGAAAGTGCACAAATAAAATCGAAATAGCCTTCAGTGTAATTAACAGAACATATAAATCCATGAGGCGTCTAAATATGTGACAGATATCCGATGTGAATTTGAGGTTAACATTACCTTTGTCGTTTCGGGCGTTGACATAAATAACACACAGCCAGGAGAAAGGCCTGAGGACAGAGCGGACATTGAGTTTCATGTGTGTAACTGCTAAGAAACGAGAATGACAAGCTTCCCTCTCTATCAGTCTTCATGGTGCGTGTAACCCCCCAGTGATTAGCAGGCTACGAATCCCAATTCTCCATTAAACAAGTGCCAAGTAAAAGCCACAACGCTGACAGTCTGCCGCTGCCTCTGTCACACTGGCAACATTTGGCAACGTGACAATCAGACCTCTGTACAGGACACAAGGCTGAGCGCCCAATCATTTGTTCTGATGATGTAAAATAAGAGGACAATAAAAACATGAATATGCCGGCGAGTCAGAGCGTCCCTGCAAACACTGGACAAACTGATACTTACACCAAGACACGCCAGGCTGCCTTGGATCGCAGCCGCCCACTTAAAGCTCAGATGTTGTGTGATGATGCCCCCCACTACTGGGCCATAAAACATCCTTTAAAAAAAAAAGAAAAGAAAACAATTTCCACATTAAAAATCTAATTACACGAACCAGCGGGACAACTGATTTCATATTCAGACGTTTCATGACTCTTTCCTTGACTCAGATATTTAGGAAAAATTTTGGATGTTGGTAAGGACCAGCAGGACTCACCCTGCGGACCAAACTGCCGCAAACAGTCCAGACACCAGTCCAAGAGTGCTTAGTCCCTCTTCGTATCCTTCCTCACTACAAATAGGAGAAGAAAACACCATGGAACACGTGTGTTCACCTTGCATGATAAAAAACCTGCAGGTCATGAATGTGGAGCCACGACATGTGAAGGCACTCACTATGCACATGTGATGATCTCAGGGAACGTTGGGATTGCAGTCATGCCAAGAGAAAACCCAATTACACCAAGCATGAAGATCAGCAGCCACAGCTGACTACACGAGCAAACACACACATGACAGGAAAAAACACAAGTTAATACTCTGGTTTGTCTGTGTGAAAATTTTCATTTTTTAAATGAATATAAGTGAACACACATTTCAAGCCAACAACAGCAAAATTTATCTAATAATAAATGTAAAATGTAAATGTTGAGTGCAGTATTTCCTCAGTTCATACACTGTATTCCAAGTTAAAGCCATCATTTGGAAATTGGCTTATTCTTGCTAAGAGTTAAATGAGAAGATCAGCATCACTCTACACGTCTGGCCATTAAATACGAAGGTACAGCCAGCACTTAGCTTAGCTTAGCATGAAGACCTGACACAGGGTGAAACAGCTAGCCCATGATTCTACCTTGTTTGTCTAGTGTTGTGGTTTTACTCAGGGCTACGTGCCATGACCATTTCATGGCAGGGCGCAGTAAGTTCCTGGAGTCATCGCAGTGGAGAGTCCAGCTGCAGAGATGCTGGGAGGAACATCCCACAGAGCCAGGCTAGCTGTTTCCATCTGTTTCCAGTCTTTACGCTGAACTAAGCTAAGCTAAGCTAACAGGCGGCTCAATATGAAAAGACCAGTGTATAAGATTTACGAGGATCTATTGGCAGAAATGAAACATAATACTCAGAAGTAGGTTTTAATTAGTGTTTAATCACCTGAGAATGAGAATCACTCTGTTTTTGTTAGCTTACAATGAACTCTTTGTATCTAGCAGCCCAGAATGGACAAACCAAACACTGCCTCTAAGGAGGATCTTTTACGTTTTTCATGTTTTTAGTAGCCACTGTAGGGGAGTGTGAGGTGACGGGTATTCAGCTGGTTGCAATCTGCAACCTCACCACTAGATGTCACTAAATTCTCCACACTGGTCCTTTAAATGGACAGGACATGAGAGTGGCATCGATCTTCTCACCGAACTCCCAGCAAGGAAGCCAATAGCGAATGTCCAAAGAAAGAGAAAGAGAGTCTTTGTTAGTTCCACCACACGCTCACCTCGGGATGTGAAGGAAGGGGACGGGACCGAGCAGGCAGAAGCCAGTCGCTGTGGTGAGTCCTCCAATGACCATGAACCAACTCCTGGTGGCCTGATGAACACCGACCAGCACACGTTCAAAATGACAAACTTGCCGTTCTGAGAGAATGATCGACCTTTGCTTTCATACTCACAGGATATTTATCAGTGAAATACCCGAGCACCGGCGACGCCAGACAGTAAGGCAAAGACAAACCAAGCATGATGAGTCCCACGTAGCCAGCTGAGAGACCAAACTGGAAACGACGGAGAGGGCAGAAAAATGCATTGACGCTAAGAAGAGCAAAGTTTCTTTCTGGGGAAAGTTGACTTAATCAAAAGGAAGGAAATTACCGTCTCAATGGCAAACAGGGACAACGTGGCATCCAAGAAGCCCAGACCTGCACTAAGAGTGAATATCACATAGCAGAGCAGGACTATTTTCACTCTGGTGAGAAGTCGAAGGAATGAACCCTTCGAGGGATTCGCGTCTGAGTGGAGAGAAGCAACGAATACACTGAAGTTCACAATCAGAGAAAGACAGAATGACCGAAAATGAACAAATCGGATGCTGAAATCAAAAAATGCTACCAATGGCTGGCAAGACGTATATGTTGAAGGGAACCATTATCAACAGGAAACATCCAAGAATCATAAAAGGGACTTCATATCCAAACGACTGGTAGAACCACCCCCCGACCGGTGGACCCAGAATCAGACCGAGTCCTGTGAACATCTCCAAACTACCCTGAAGAGAGAGAACGGCCGCACATTGAAATATGCATTTACATAACCAGTAAACAAATATATATATATATCTATCTAAACATACAAGCACACAGTTTAAGTACTATTACTACATACTGTATGGTGGAAGTTCTGTATTATTTTCCATGGCACTGGGAGACATGGGACACACAAAACAACCCCAACTATAATGCTTTTTTGTTTGCTCGTGATTCTAATGTTTAAACAACATGCCCGTTGCACAAGACTCGTCTCCGCTCACCAAAACAGTTGCCACATTGTCTGGGAATACTTTTGCTGCCATGGCGAACGAGGAGGTCATCGCAGCGGCAAAGCCCACTGCGTCGATGGACCTCACAATAAAGCACAGAGCAATGAAAGCGGGTCCGGCAGGAACCTGGTCGAGCAACCTGCAAGAAAAGAAAGCAGAAACGAATATTTCATGTCGGACAGAATGCAGCTGAAACCAGCCTCCCTGCAGGCTGTTTGGTCTTAACATAGTTAGATCACAAATCCACATTAATGCACCACCATTAACAGCAGCAGGACGGTGTGTGTCGATTCAGCTGAAAATATCCTTCAGGTATGGTTCAGTATACTGAAGGAACGTGTCACCCAGTGCAACAGTGTGGCTCTTTGATGTGTTTTTAATAGTTTTTGCACAACAGCTGAGCTCCGTGGCTCAGAGAAATAAGCTGTATCAGGCTTTGACCTCTGATGTGAAGCCAAACACATAAAATATGAAGTTCAACGAGTGCTACAGTGAAAACAATGAGAAAGACTTTCAAGTGAGCATATCAGGTGTTTTAGAGGCACTTTCTATTGTAACTTTGCTTTAAAACATATGTTAGGATTACTTAATTATGCGAGTTACAATATATTTCAGGGGCATGCAGGACCAACACTTACCCGAACAGAATGGTGCAGAGAGAAGACACAAAAAGCCCGCTCACAAGCATAAACTTTGCACCGATTTGGACAATCTAACGGCGAAAAGAGAGTAAATTACTGGGCAGCAAATCACACGTCACACAGCATGAGCCAGTAAGAAATAATGCCATATTAGACTTACATATTTTCCCATTATCAATGAACCAATTAAATTACAGATAGCGTAGCAGCCAAATATGAGACCAATGACAGTCTGGCTGGCTCCCTTCTTCGTTGCCTGCGGAGAAACATCATGTCACATATTCAGAGCTGTGAGGAGAAACGATGATTTCATGGTCCACGATGACAACAGATGAGATCACGCAATCTAAGAGACAAACGCAATAAATAAGGATATGCGACGTATTGAGATAACATAACAAAAAGAAATGCAGCAACCATCACTCCACTGTGGCCTAAATTTTGCACTTCTCACACATGATGTCAGCTGATCTTACCTGAGACCTTCTGTACAATAAGTATAACAGAGCCAGTCATTCACTGGCCTTCAGGGAGGCAAGCACATGATAACTCACTCATTCCACCGAGAGGATACTGGCACTGAGTTCTTAAAGGGAACTGCTGATGGCCTTCTGATCCGTGAGGGTTACAAAGACCTGCCTGCGCCGCATCACGAACGATGGGCTCGATCCACAGAAGGGGACGCTTGGCCACCGCTTTCACTGTTTTCTCATAACCACGCCAACTCCTCAGGCTAAGACAAAGCATTTGCAGCTATTTGCACCTCCATATACTCATGAATCATCAAACCAATTATTAGACACATCCTTGATAGAAACAGAAGAGTTTTCACAACCCTGATAGCAGTTATCATCTGTTGTTTGACGTATTCTACCAGCATTAAAGGTCCCTCTTTGTAAAAACACACAAAATAGGTCCGTATAGACGTGCAAATTTGGGGTTCATTCAAAACTGGGGTCCACAAGAGGCTGATATGTGTATGATTTGGATGACTGTTTCAATTTTTAATGATTAGAAGTTGTAAAGAGTTTATAGATCAATTATAAGCCATTAATAAGATCAACTTCTGTGTTGCTTTTGTTGTTTAATGAACGCCTTTGGACTGGATTACCAACAGTTGTAACTGCATTATTACTACACAGGAGGGCTAAAGACAAAAGCTAAATCTTTGTGTTAAAATATAATGTAGTATAACAGTACCACATGCAGTGTGTTTGAAAACTGACAGAGATATAAAGTTTGCTAACATTACCTAAGATTAGCCACCATATCGGTCATACCAGACCAAGTCAAGCTGTAGCAGCAAAGCCCTGATGTGTGCTAAATTAAACAAAAACGTGTTTTTATTATTTATGAATTCAACTTCTCAAAAGAAAGAGGAGGATTTCTAGTTCCAAAAACACATTGTCTTACTTTAACAAAGCCAGCAGCTGAAACTTCATGATCTCTTATTAAAGGGTGCTTTAAGTGGTTGTCCCTGAACGCCTCATTTGTACCCTCTGGTGTGGGCTTGTGTTAACTCACCTCATTGGGGAAGAATGGACCTAATATTGAGTAGCAGATCATTGAGCTGAAGTTGACAGACGCGATTGATATTAAGGTGAGAATCTGCTGTCTTGACATCCTCGGGGGAGGATCTGTTGCCTCCGCTGGAGTGTCGTTATCTGTTTCGGAAAAAACGGAAATGAAAGCGGTAAAGAAACAACAGAAATTGGGATAATGATATTTGACGGTGTTGAACGTAAAGGGCATAAAGTTCAAGACGGAATTAAACTCAAATCAAAGAGGCGTCCATGTGCTTGGCGTTGCAAAGAGTGAATTCGCTGCTATGATTTGTGATTATCAGACATTTATTACACAGTTTAAAAATTGACCAACCTGTTGGCTGAGGATCATCGCGCGGATTCATGTTTTTATTTTCAAGGTTTCGGATCCAGTTTCCGGTATTCAGGGCAGAAATTCAGACGGTCACATTCCGACACACGGAGGAGAAGACGGATCCTGACAACATTAACCGCAAAGTGTCTGCTCAGCGATGGCAGGACACGACTCCGAGACAGCTACACGCTCACTGACTGTGAGCATTTCCTCCGGCGTCAAACGTCAAAACACGCAGACGGCACGCCTTCCTTTACCGCTTTCAAAATAAAAGCACCGGTACGGCGCTTATGCAAGTCGGTATTAACATAAAACTCACAAGTTACGGTAATTTTTACAATAGAATGTGTGATTTAAGTTTTGGATTTATTTATGCTGTCGCTTGAATAAGTGCATCTTTGCTTGTTAAGCCTGCTTTCCGTATTTTTGAATGAATTTTCTGCACGAACCCTTAATTTACAAACTAATTTGGTTTTATTTTGGGGCTTTTATTATCACAATGTATGCTTTATCTCCGATGACGGAACTTAAAGGCGTCTTTATCTTTTCTATATTTGTGATATTTTGCCCTGAGCATGATCTGTAAGGCACCAAAATACACAAACTGCACTATTTTTATGATTTAATATGCGATTTAAATTTAGAGTTTGTATATTCTGTCAATCTGTAATAAAAATGAAAATCATCAGATTTGAACTTGCTTGTCAGAGGCGGTATAAAACCTGGTAGTGACAGACTGTCAAGAGAAACAATCAAAAGTATAAATAAATACAAGCTTAATTTTGAACTATACTGCATGGAGCGACTTCTTGAAACTACCATGAGCTGCTCAGACACTGAGACAGTGAAAGCAACACTTGTATGAGAGGGCCAGCGGGATCTCTGTGCTGCTGGCTGCATGACCCCATCTGTCCTTCCGCCATGCAGGTGAACAGCTGAATAGATCATGTTTATTGTCAGTTCACCCCACGTGACATCATACCAGATGTAATAGGAGAGATGAGCCATAAAAAACATAATGTAAATATAAAAATTCATAGATTGATGACTCTGACACTCAGTTTGATATTATAGGCCACCATTAATTTTCACTGATATTACACGTATCAATACTGTTGTTAGCATCAGTGTTGATATCTCAGTATTATGATTACGCTTTTATGGGTTTTTATGATAATGCTGTGCTTTTCAAATCAGAATTAATTGGTACGGTAATAACTAATAACTTAGCAATGAAATGTTTACACAACATCAATAATCATGGCTTCATTACCTCAAATGTTTGTAAATTTAAAAAAAAGAAGAGATTATTTAATATCGATACTAATTACAAATTAAATTTAAAGATCCCCTCCACACATGTATTAAGGCATATATAAAAACTGTCAAATGCATGACTAAAGTAGCTTTTCCCAATTCTAGAGAATATGAATACGCCAGTTTTTTTCATTTCACAAGTTTGACTGCTGGACACAAGATGTTTCCATTCTCAGTCTGCATGCACTGGAGGCTTGAGGTTTGTGAATATTACTGACATACTGAATATTAGACCAGGATTGGCACCCAAATAGTTTGGAATGTCATAAATCGTGCTCGTAGGCCTGCCTCTTGAAATCAGATTTGCAGTTAGCGCAGAGAAAATGCACATTTTCAGCAATGGATGCAAAAACAGCCTTCAAGCGTCAAACTGCACATTCATCACAGCAAAAACCATTTGGAACAATGTGTTTTTATTAGATTTTGTCCAGCCTATAGGTCCATGTAAACCTATGGTCATATCATATTTGTTTCCTTCACAAAATAAGAGAAAAAAAAATCAGGCAACCACCTATTCATTCAGCACCTTTGCTGATAACTGACACACGCTGTCGCTGAAGTCTCAGAAGCTGCATGAAATAAAAAGCTGTTCGATGGAAACTCTCTGCACTAAATTTCCTGCTGCCTCTCTCAAAATACTTTCTTCATATACTTTAAAATAACCTTCTGTTAGCAAATGACACATGTCCAGACACTTCCACATTTGTTTCTTTATACATTAGCACCAAATCTACATGAAATTCACTCCTACTTACAGCTAATCTTAACAACTCATGAATATGTTGTATTTAATACCTTTGAAGTTTTTTGCTCTCATTCTTTTTTTCTACAAGTGTTACATCAAAAAAAAAAAAAAAACCTCTTGATACCATGTTAAAGCAAAGGTGAAGTACAAAATGACTGAAATTAGCAACATATAAGCACAATTCTAAGCATATAATGATGTTCAGTCATTTACTAAACACACTGTGCAAGCAGCTTTGTATTTTCTTTTTGCAAGTACAACATCAGGTCTATGTAGTAGCATTATTGCACACAAGCTCTATCTATCTAAAGCAGCACTGATTTCCAACAAGGCAAACTACTGATGTAGCGGCATCATAAACACCGACTGAAAACAACACAGAGCCAACCAAGTTAGAGACTCACTGAGTGGATCTCGGTGTTTATGCAAATCTTTGTTTGTGGGGATCGGACCCTTTTCTACCATCTTCCCTACTAACTTACAGTCAGCCAAATGCATTTGGCTAGTTGGCTGTATTTGGCACACATAAAGTTACTGTTGACCATAAGTGACGATTGTTTAGAGGAGTTTTGGAAAAGAAGAGGAAGATGGAAATTTACACGTGAAAAAATTAAAAATACATTGTCGGATCATAACGGCTGAATAATGATTTGCTGTACTGTGGCCAAAAGAATATGATTCACATTTATGTTTATGTTCATTGCACCACTTCATAGAAGTATCATGAGTAGAAAATATACAAACGATGTGCTCAACTCTTCTTGTTGCAGTTACAGAAAATCAATATATTCTTCAATCGCATGTTCAGCAGTTTGAACGTGATGTAGAGGACGTTCAACAAATAAAATAGACTAAAAATCCAATCATTGTCCTGAACAAATGGGGTTTGAATGACAAATAAAAGTATTTAAAAAAAACAAGAACAATTACTTTGATATTCTTGATAAAACCTGATTAATTTACTTAAAACTTCATGAAAATAGAGCAGTGTTTGAATCAGATATGTTATGACTTGGTCAAAATTTACTGGCAATTTTGAATGCCACCATCGTCAATCCTGGTATTACAAGCAAATATGAAATAGGGATTAATTTGAAATACTAAATTAGCCATTATTTAGAGAGGGAAGTCTTTGGCACCACATTTGATACTACACCCAAACTGCTTTTAGAATCCATTCCATCATGTACTTAAGTTTACCTTTCGTTTATCCAGGGACAGTGGATATTTTATTTTACTTCACTAAATAACATTTGAATAATAAATAAAATTAGCTTGAGTACATTCAACATATAAACTAGAAATGGTGGAGTAACTGGTTTAGCCTCCACGACAGCTGACCTAGACTGACTTGGCCTTCAACGGACTGACTGTAAATGATCTGCGTGTGCAAAACCAACTTGTCTACTTTACTCCTCTTTAAAAAGTGAACCACCGCAACACTGACATTTTCCCAGCTATAGGCTCACACGCTGGGGTGTGAGACCATTGTGGCTTCTTTTGAATTAGTCTGCAAACAGCACAAAAGAACCATTTCACTTCAGCCTTTGAGTGACATTGGCCAAGGCCACAGCGAATGCCTGCACTGCTGAGAAAGGATACTGGAAATCCAAGATATAGGCATTGCCGTCGATTCGCCCAAACTGCATCACCTAAAAAAGACAGACAAGAGGAAGAAAGCATGTAATAACCAACATATCATCAACTCATCAATATCATCATCAACTTTTCAACTAACAGTTATTTTCATTGACTAAAAGGTCGAGTAACTAACCAGCTCTCCAGTATTTGGACTTCTCATCACATTACCTGTCTACCATCCAGCTCAATCTGAAAGTTCTTTGCTGACTCCTGCGTGACTCGTCCTCCAAAGTCAAGCTGGTAGACCTGGGTGGCTTCGTTCCACAATGGCTGTTTATTGGCCATAACGTAGACAAATCCTTGGCTTCCCAAACTACGGTCCTCTCTTTCATTTGCCTTGCGGCACTTTATCTCCTCCAGCTCACTTGCCATACGCATGCTACGCTTGTTCTTCCAGCTCTTTTTACTACTCTGGTTCTGGTTCATGAGCTCATCGCCGCTAATAAACAGCTCCGGCTCACTCTCCGAGCTGTCCTGGAACTCATTCGTGGTCCTGCTCATCTTCTTGGTTTTATTGAGCTGCTCTCTCTGCCCTTTGGGCTTCTTCTTCTCTCTGCTGCCAAGTCTTGGGCTGGAAATGAGAGTGTTGAAGTCGGAGAGCGCACGCCCTTCCTTTCTGGATTTGCCCTCAGAGACGGTGGGCATATTGGCCTCCTCGGCTCTGCTGTCCAGTCTTTTGCGGCTTTTCTTGTTGAAGCGCTCTGACTCCTGTGGCACAGGGCTTTCATTCAGGGAAGATGGCTCTGGAAAGTTGTTGGCAGACTCCGCTAGATCCTCTGTGGCACTTTTGGAGGGCGGTAGCTCAGTAGGTGGGGGAGGAGGAGGGAGAGGGGGTGGTGGAGGTGGCGCAGTAGGAGGAGGTGGGGATAGAATTGGCTTCTCTAAAATCTGATGAGTTTTGGTAGGGAGGGGAGGCGCTGGGGGGTCTTGCATGGGAGGAGGGCAGGGGTAAGGGTTCCAGGGGTGAAGGTTGACAGGGTGCAGCTGAAGTCCAGCACATGAGCTAGCTCCTGGATACATTGGAGGGAGAGGGCAGCACGCCAAGTTAGCCAGATTTGGAGGATAGCCTGGTGGCAAGACCAAGTTGGGTTCCTGCTGAGCAAAAGGGACAGAAGCAACCACTTCGTTTGGAGAGCACTGTGGTGGAGGGTTCTGTAAGGTCTGAAGAGGAGGACCGCCGTGAGCCACACCCGGAGGAAAAGGCGAGAGGGATATCTGGTAACCTGATGGGAAAGTGAGAGTGCTCGTGCTTGGACTGGCTGGAGGTTTAGTCGTGAGGACAAACGGTAGCTGAGTCATGTCCAAGTGCTGCGCTTGACTGATGATGAGAGGAGGTGGTTTATGAGGTCCCGGTGGAGGAGCTAACATGGTTTGTTCTGGAGTGAGCCAGAACTCCTCCGTGGTGGAGGCATCCCACTGGTAAGGCGGAGGGCGTTTAACCGTCAAGCTGACGTCACCGAGAGTCAACTGACGTACGGATTTTTCAAGGTGACACTGCTGATTTAAAGTCTCATCTTCGGTAAAGGCAGAGTTTACATACACTGTTCTGTCCCTGCTGTTATCAACAGCACCCAGCAGACTGTAAGATGACTGAGAGGCCAGGGGTGAGGCACCTTTAGAGTGCACAATAATGGTGCTGTGATGTGCTCCTTTGCCTGGTGGGAAGTCCTGCCTCACCACCGTTCCACCTGCAATGCCACTACTTGTAGTTCCGCCACCACTAACACTGACACTGGTGCTGCTGCTGTTGCTGCTGCACTGTGTGCATGTGTACAATGCTGTGGGCACCCTCTGCTGGTAGGTAAGCGTGAGTGCACTGTTTATTTTAGCCTTGGAGGGAAGGGTTCTTGAGCTTTCCATCATCTGTGGCACTTTAAGTCCCACGTCCCTGCGGTCACGACGTAGAGTGGCATGAATCAGACTGCTTTCGATTCTCTGAGTAGGAGGAAGGGTAGTACTTACTTGATTGGCTGGATCAGGGTAAGGAGGAGGGTCCCCGCTAGGTATTGAGTATCGAGGGACAGAGAGACGACTCAATGTTGCTGAGCTGTAGGGAAGCTGAATTTTTTTATTCTCAGAGGAAGTGACTTTGAGTGTGGCAGAGCCATGGACAGCGTACGCATTTTGATTGCGAATGAGGCGCCTGCGTGGCCGACAAACCTCCTCCACATTGCCACTGCTGTCAAAGGTTGTGATCCTTTCATACCCCAGAGGTGTCGGGTACTGTAAAGTGACAGGGTGAAGCAAAAATTCATCCTTCTTGAGGCAGGGGTCTGGTGCCAGGACACTTGGGCTGTCACAGTTTGTGACAAGAGTTTGAGGCGCAGGGGCCGCCGCGGCTGCAGCTGCAGACACCACAGTGCCTGGGTATGGAGGAGGAGGATTAACCTTCCTCATCTGGATCTCCACAGATCCATCCATGTCAGTGAAGGGAGGCAAAGTCCGTGGCAGACTTGGCTTGAGAGTGTGTCCATGTTCCCCCCTGCTGAGCCCAGGCTCAGTGGTAGGAGGAGGAATTTGAGGCAGAAGATGAATCTGTTGTAAAGAAATGGTTGGATAGCCAGTAGGAGGTGGAGGCAGTGTCATCTGCATCTTCAGCTGCTGCTGCATTTGTTGGTGCTGCCTCTGCATCTGTTGATGCTGCTGCTGGATCTGCTGGTGCTGCTGCTGGAGCTGCTGCTGCTGCTGTCTCATCTCCTGGATCTGTTGCCGGATTTGCTGCTGCTGCTGTTGCATCTGCTGCTGTTGTTGTTGCATCTGCTCATGCTGCATCTGCATCTGTTGCTGCTGCTGCTGAATTTGATGTTGCTGGAATTGTTGGGGTGTCACCTGCTGTTGATTTTGTTGTATTTGTTGGTGTTGCTGAACCTGGTGTTGTTGATGTTGTTGCTGCTGCTGTTGAAGCAGTGCCTGCTGGTGGTGCAGCTGCTGCAGCTGTTGATGTTGCTGCTGTAATTGCTGTTGTTGTTGCTGCTGTGATTGGGACTGATGATGGTGTTGCTGCTGCTGCTGCTGCTGCTGCTGCTGTTGCTGCTGTTGTTGGTGATGATGCAGTTTCTGCTGCTGCTGTGTCTGCATTTGTTGGGACTGTTTGGACGGCTGTTGGCGAGGCTGCTGTGAATGAGAGCGCTGCAGGTGAGGCTGCGGTGGGAGATGGTGAGGTGGAGGAGGGGGAGGAAGAGTACCAGGAAGAAGAGGACCCATCTCTAGCCCATTGAAGATCACCTGACCAGGGTTTGAGTATCTAGTCGGCACTGGGTACGGTGTTGGAACTGCGTCCTGCCCGTGATCGCTAACAGGGACAGAAGCTGCTGCTGCTGCAGCTGCTGCTGCTGCAGTGGCTGTAGGGTTGGTCAGGACATCAAGCTGAATATTCTGATTGGCCAGAAGAGACTGAACCAGGCCAATACTTTGAGTCGGAGACATAGCCTGAGCCGGACTGTGGATAGGAGCAATGGGAATGTTGACTGTACAGGGAGGATTGTCTCCTGCCACTCCAGAGGGCCCCATTACTTTAAAAAAAACACAGAGGAGAACTGTGTAAGTGATTTTTAACACATACAAAAACTGAGTCAGGTGCACTGAAACTGAATCCAATTATAGTTTGAATATTTTTCTAAACTTCTCAACTGAAAATATTGTGCTTTTATTCATTTACACACCTGGTAGGTCATCCTCATCCTCACTGAACACATTGGGGTTAAACACAGGCAAGCTCATAAAGTCATGAGAAATCTTCCGCACTTCTGGTAGGTAGATTGTCATCTGTCTCGGCTGCAGATGAAGCAGACTTGTCTTATAGATGACTGAAACACAGAAGAAAGTTACGGTGACTCTTAAATTCATCAGTACGGTCAACGTGATGTGGAGGAGTGGCTGACATTTACCTGCACCAAGATTAGCAGGGAGAAAAGAGGCAAGGCCAACAATTTTGAATTTTGTCCCCCAAATGTTGGATGTGACTTGAGCGAGGTAGTTGTGCTTTGAAGGAGAAAATACGAAATAAAAATGAGAGTGACAAAGAAATGAATTAGGAGTGGCCTAGAGGTGTGATATATATTTTTATATTTGTTTTTGATGTCAAAGAAGTAACAAATAGAGGAACATTTTAGGTAAGAGAATAATTTAAGTACATGCAGTATATCCCTCTTTTCCCAGATTCACCATGTAAAGATAAAAAACTAACGCTGGTACTACGGTATCATTCGTGGATAATGCAGATTCACACCTCTGTGATCCCATCCATGGAGAACTCTCGTCGTGTCAGACTGGGAGAGCGAACTGGAGGCTTCTTTGTTGGTAATCGTGGCGACCGTTGCCCTTCCTGATTGGCGCGTGACAGTTTGGGAGATTTTCTCGAGTCCATGTTTATTCTTGGAAATAAAAAGGGTAAATTTTGCAATTATTTTTGAACAATTTTTGAAATGCGACATTTTCAGTTTATGTAATTAATTCCAGTCATGAACTCAATTAGCAAACAAATGCTACAAAAATATCTGCAAACGCTCTGTGACTCGGGCCTGTGTTATGTGTAAAAAAAAAAAAAAACAGGGTTTATTTATGTAATTTCTGACATGCAGAGTTTGGGTGACCTGTTTCCTCGGGATAACTTTGGTGACTTCTTCCCGACCCACTCATCGCTCAACTCAATGTCACTGGAGTCAGAGCAGTTGCAGCTGTCAGTGTATGAGATCATGGGATTCACACACACCTCCTCTGAAAACACAGAAAGGCAAGTTTGAACCGACTCCTCATATGTACAAACATTAAACTAGCTCTGCAAAAAGAGCAATATTAAATGCAAGTAAACATTTAATGGGACCACAGGCTAAATGCAACCTCAGTGCAGCCAGGTCATAGTACATGCTAACCCTGTAACAAGCCTCAGACTATGTTACATCAGAGAAGAGCAGTCATCACCACAGTCTGCATTCGTTCTTACTCAAGGTGAATGATGGCACACCACATGAATATGCACAGCATTTTAAAACAGAGCACAAGTTTAAAGAAATGATCCGGGTGCAGATTTTCATTTCAGCATGACAAAGAACAAAGATTTCTGACCTTTGGGCCCATCTGCTAACATTAGGACTTTTCTTCAGCTTCATCTGTATTTCAAAGCTCATAATCCATTTCAAAGAAAGTTCTGGGAAATACGCCAAGTCAATTAAAATAGTTGGTTTTTTGCCATAAGTTAGATGAAAAGAGTGGTGATACTCTAATGTCTGTTAGATATACAGCTCCAGCTAGCAGCCGCTTAGCATAGCATAAAGTCAAGAAGCAGGGGGAATAGTTAGCCTGCCTCTGTCCAAAATTAAATACACAGTGATACAAAAATGGATTTTCCAAATTGTGTCTCTGGTGTCTGTCAAATATGTCAAAAAAAAAAAATCTTAGTATCTTAGAGTATTTATATATGGAGATCCCTCTCTTGTTAAACAATTTCCCTGTGGGGATCAATAAAGTTTTTTCTGAATCTTGTCATGGCAGCTCCACCAACTTTTCACATTTCTGTTTGTGGACAGACTAAACACACAACACACAACATGTTAAATAGTCAAATTTAGAGGTGTTGTTGGGTGGATTATTTTTTTTAACTTTGGACAAGGCCAAGCTAGCTGATTCCCATTGCTTCCAGTCGCTAAGTTAACGGTCTCCTGGCTCTGGTCTTATATTTAACATACAGACATAAGAGTGGTGTCACCCATGCTCCACCTCTTTGACCATTTTTGGAGTAAATGGGAGAAACCTGTGGGTCACGTCACCATGTTTTATGCAGTCACTGGTTTAAGCCCACCTGCTTTGCTGTCCGTTTTTGGATCCATTATGACAAACTCGGGCCGCAGTTTACTGATGCGCCTTCCTTTGAGAATAGGCACCAGCCCTCCTAAATATTCTAGGTACAGAGTGTAGCAGGGTCCGCCTGCCTCCGGGCTGTCCTCTGCCCTCTTCATGGTGCAGTGGAGCCTCTCATTCCCAGCTGTGGGATAGCTGACAAAGTCACGGATGTTGTTGGGGTCAGGGATTGGAGGCTAGAACAAAGAGAGGAAAGGGCTGTAGAATTGCTGGACACTCAAAGGAAAACACGTCTCAGTCAGCAGTTTTGCATTATCACAATGCAACAAAGTTCTTAAGAAGCTGCCTGCGACTGTTACTGCACAGCGATTATTTCAGGATCAATGCACCTTGATGGTGGGTATGAAAGCAGTGGTGACGTAAGAGCAGAGCAGCGAGGGCATGTTCAGCTTGCCCACGTCTTTCTCCTCTCGCAGGGCGCTGGCGATGCCCTGCTGACATAGAAGCTGGAGGCTGGCCACCCTGTGCTCCACACGGACCACGTACAGTGCTGGTCCACACGCAAGGAACAGACGAGAGTCTCTGTGACCCCAGCAGATGGTGGTGATGGGTCTCTGGAAAACAGTTATTCACAATCAATTCCTACAGCAAACCGCAGTAACACTGAGCCTTTTCACTCACCCTACTGTCTCTAAGCTTTTAGCAATATCAATACCTGATTTGCACTAATATACATTTACAATACACACAAATTTAGTCTATTTTGTCATTTTTTTATGTGTAGTAGCTGCTTTCATTCTACAATTTCCCTTTGAGGCTAATAACATAACCTATCTATGTATGGGATTCTCAATTTTCAGTAAGTTGTTGCCCTCATTTCTCTCAGTTTTATATCTGTTCTCTCATTATTTACCCGCTCTTAACTGCAAAGTGCTTTTGTTTTAAAAAATGCAATAGAAATGAATCATCCATGAGTGACTGAAAACACATTCTGCTGAGTCTGCCGAGGTGCCACTCTCTGTCTTGGCGAAACTGTTTTGAATTAAGCTAAGACTCTTTTAGAAAGGCGACCATTTGAAGGACCTTCTTACCATTGTTACTCACTACAGTGCCACAAGTGTATTTTAAGTAGCGGTGATTCAGTGGGACTCAGGCCTCTTACAATGACAATGTTAAAGCTGTCCTGGGGCTGAGAAATATAGTAGATGATAAACAATAAATGTATTATCTACTTTTTGTGATCACGTCACCATTCAATTCACATTTTGATCATCTTAATAGGCATTAAATTCAAATAATGAGTCAGATTTGTCAAAGAAGGATTTCTCATTGCCTTGCAGTTCAGTTTAATTGACACCAAATAGAGAAACAATTGATTATTTAAATGCTTAAATACTGAAGGTCTTGTGGTTATTGTGATATTCATTTTATTCCATTTGTTGTTCTATTTAATCCTCCTGTTTCGCTCAGTGCGTATGGGACAAACCTGCGCCGGTGTTTCCAAAGTGTAGATGTGTTCTCCTTGGACATTATAGAACTTAACAAGGGCGTTCCTCATGATGGAGGCGCAGGCCGACTCGGCAGGAAGCCCGTGTCTCTCCATGCCGGCCACAGCCAGGAGGTCTCCCTGCGAGCACCACTGCGCCTCAACATCTGTGGAGGGAAGGAGTGCAAACACCTCATGTCTTATGGGCCATATGAGCAACACAATTCATGAACGTACTTGTGAATGTCACAGTGAAACGTGGATTTTTTTTTTTACCTTTCAGCCCTGAGCGAATTACAGCAGGAGAGAGGTCATCATAGTTGTTCATTAAACTGATATCTCCTGATAAGAAGGTGACGGTCAACAGAGGCTTGACTCTGCGAACTTGGAGGAACCGAGAAAAGTGCATCAGTTTTCTGCAGCCAACAGAATGCAACAAGCTGTCATAAGAGCAGTGGGAGAACACGTCTGTACCTAAAGGCAGAATATTGTCGTCAGAGTCTGTGTCGCTCTCTGTGCTGTCCTCGACCAGGAAATCAGGGCAGTTCCAGGACATGCTCACGATGCCATCAGACTCGTGTAAGAGGACATGGGCAAGCATTCGTCCGTGACAGTCCATCACTATCACCTGACCGTCTGCTGTACCAAACAAGACCTGAGGAGGCATTGCACATTAAACTTTCATAGACAAAATGCTCTGGAGCATTAAATACTTGCCTGAAAGAGCTGCAAAAAAACCCCCATTAAACAAGATCGCACTGGAAGAAACAGAACATTACTTCACCCCAGATGTAATTTTTCTTACTAAAGATAGCTTTTTTAATGTTTTATCACAGAAAGAAAAGTTAAATAATGCAAAAAGACAGTGCATACCTGTTGATCATCAGGAGTCCAGATGCCACAGGTGATTTGACTCTCCAGGTTAATCTCGGACGACCAGTGTCTTTGTCCGCTGACCGAGCCGACTAACACAAAGCCATCCCGGTATGCGATGAGCGCTTGAGTGCCATCATGTGACCATGTGAAGTCACTCACCTGGAGGAAAGAAATGTTCATTTTCAAGACATTTGCCTTCGTATACAGGCCATCAAAATACAGCTGTAGTGCTCTCTGGTAGTTTTTCTGTCATCAATTCTACTTCAGATGTCATATAATTCATTCATTCATTCATCTTCTTTACCCGCGCATCCCAATTCGGGGTTGCGGGGGGCTGGAGCCTATCCCAGCTAGCAATGGGCGAGAGGCAGGGTACACCCTGAACCGGTCGCCAGCCGATCGCAGGGCCACATATACAGACACACAGACAGACAACTCACACACTCACACTCACACCTATGGAGAGACCAATTAACCTAACAAGCATGTTTTTGGTCTGTGGGAGGAAGCCGGAGTGCCCGGAGAGAACCCACGCATGCACGGGAAGAACATGCAAACTTCACACAGAAAGGCCCTGCCCGACCCAGGGTTCGAACCAGCAACCTTCTTGCTGTGAGGCACGCGCATGTCATATAATGTTATGGATAATCTGTATTTTCAGTGCTCCCAGGTCACTCTTTTGTCAGGAGAAAGCAGGAAAAAGCGTACCTGGGCTCCTCTGTCGTTCACTAACTCTACAGACCACCTTCCTTCATACTGGATCCATACAAAAATACCTCCTTCCATATCACAGGTGGCCAGCTTCTGAAAGGGTTCATTCCAACGCACCAAGACAACCTGCAAACACCCAAAAGCACTATTACTATTTTTTGCCAGCACAGGTGGCTTTCCGCACAGAGGAGCATTCATGATTAATACACAGTAAGAGCACAATGCTTGAAAAGGCATTTTTCAGTCCACTGCAGCTGGAAGGAGAGTCAGCGTACAGAGAAAATACAGACACAACAAAGATGTTATCTGAATCTGTGAATTGGAAGACAGAACTTATTACAGTGAACGTGGCGCACATGTTATACGTCTACATATGCTCTGGATTCATTTCTTGTCTTGCACATATCTTATTTTTCTCATCTGATTTATATTGAATACAACAGAAGCAAGTAAACATTGTTCAGTGCATATATGTGATATTTTCTACACCACATTTTAATATCGAATGCACATTTTTTTGTCTCAGTACGTTAATGTGCCTTTAGGTCAATGGTATGCCAGACTGGTATGCCACTCAGGGTAAAGTAAAGACCACACCTCACTGTTGTGTCCTCGCAGGTTAAAATTGATTCTCTGGGGTGTAGTTCTGTCCCTCCTGCAGTGACTCGATGTAAACGTCACGCCAACAACTCCTCTCCCGTTCCCTGTGGCGAGCCAGCCCTCCTCATAGTACCGTCTCCGGCACACCGGCTTGTCTTTTTCGCTCTTGGGGACCCGGCCTTTCCATGAAAGGCAGAGGATGTTGGAGTCGCTGCAGAGGATGGGACCATGTTCCACGGCAGCCAACATCCCTACTGAGTGACCAGGCTGGGAGGTAAAGCAGAGGAAGAGGCAAGTTGAAGCTGCAACGTACAACTTTTTTCACCTTATTATACAACCAGATTCAATGTGCATTAACAGTTTGTGTTTCTCTGTGAGCACACCTTTACTTAAAACTGGCTTTTGTTGATGTTCAGGACATTTTGGGTCGCATACTGTAGAAATGGTCAGCAGGAAGCTGGGTTGTGGTTACTCAGGGAATCCATTAGCAACAACAATGCGGACAAGCTTTATGAGGAGATGTGCAGTAAAACAAACCATTAAATAGCTGGGATTGAAAGTTCATTTTTGGGATGTGGTGAGATTATTCTGTCAACTACTGCTTTCAAGGTCAAGAATGAACTTTCCTTTTCAGCTTTTAAGCCAATGTGGATGAAAAGCCCCAAACAATAAAAACTTCCATGTGGGCAAACTGATGCAATAGAAAGGGTCTGGAACAGCCACCAAATGGACCATTTGGTGAGACTGTTCTGTCATTAAATGAAATACACAGGTTATCAAGACAAGGCTCATCAAGTGAAGAGCATGAAGGTGGCTTCAACATTAAAATTCTGTTGCCTAATGGAAACTCCACCCTAAAAGCAGACCCATCAATAACATACAATACATAGGCAACACCTACAGTATATACGCCAGTGGGCGTCACTTTGCTGGGCTGCTTCACAGGCATCAAATTTGTGACTGAAACAAGTTAGAGATGTTCCATCCAAATGAGCTTCCTTGGAGTGAACAGACCTCGCAACAGTGAATCACTAAATGTGCCCTTAAACCAGTGCAATCACCATGGCTGCTGCTCATAGTGTTCTAGCTGTTGTTCTATTATTCACTGTCTATGGAGCGGCTCCAGATGACATCACCACGACAGCCTGTCCTCTGTTTGTGCAGATCATAGACTGAATATAATTTCAACAGTCCATGGTACAGATTCACAAACCATTCACAAACCACTTTATGGAAAGACTGTGAATATTCCACTTGAGGAACTTATCAGAATGTTTGCCGCATTTTAACGTCTGTTTCCCCAGTACAGGCTTCATTCACTCGACTCAGTGCATCAATTTCCAGCCTTGTCCATAATCTACTGAGACTGGACCGCCTGGGCTCACATGTATATTTGCAGTGGAACAAGGTAAATTTCCCAATAAAAATATTGCACACATACTCACTGTTAACTAACTGCCTATTAGAATGCATATTAGAAGCAAACTGGCTCTTTATTAGTCACTATAGAGCACTTATTACTCTGCACGACAATATTCTACAGCTACTAGGCCATCACATTTTCCTCAATAACCTCCTAATTACTGCTAATTGGTGGTAAGTATGGAAGGTGTTGTACATTAATTACAATTTGAATTTATCTTAACCCCAGAATAAGGCATTAATAAGTGCTTTATAATGACTAATAAAGAGCCAATATGCCACTAATAAGCAACTAGTGATGGTGAATATGTGTACCTTTATATAAGGTGTGACCAAAATATTTACTGTAAGGGTTTGTCCACGTACACATAACCCTTTAGCATATATCTTTGTCATATTATTCCCATGTAAGTAGTTTTATGGTTGTTAAAATCACATATTGTCTATCTTATTGCTTCAGCTCTTCATTGCAGCTATGTTATATTTACACTGAGTAAAACAGTCAAACCCCAGACTCTTCTACAATTAGAAATCAAGGTCTGTGAATCTGAATAATCTTTGGCTGCACAGAATGAGTGCATACTGCCTGGCACACTGGTAAGTAGATTGTATAATAATCTTTTAGAAAACGGTCGAGCAACCTGGAAAATGACTGCAAGATTAGTCTCTAAAATGAGCGAAATTCAACATACCTCATAGTTCCTGGGCATGTTGAGTCAAAATTCCTCCATTGAAGGTGTCCATATTTCCA
The DNA here is from genome assembly GCF_051107435.1 of Chaetodon auriga. Lineage (NCBI taxonomy): Eukaryota > Metazoa > Chordata > Actinopteri > Chaetodontiformes > Chaetodontidae > Chaetodon > Chaetodon auriga. Next base: position 6,246,115 of record NC_135087.1, read on the forward strand.
TTCAGATGATGCACTGAAGGGTAATGGCTGCTCTGCTCTTGGTGCTTGCAACAAAATCTAAGGGGAAGTAAAACGCATCATACAGCCAGATGTTGTCCACCTTTACATTCACTTAAATGAAGCAGCTCTGCACTTCAGAGTTGGCCGTGAAATGATGGTGAGGGTTCTTTGATGGCAGTGGCCCACCCCATGCCTTCCTCATGTGGCTCTGGAGAGTTGTGTAATCCTGTTGCAATGAAGAAGATGTGGGGGGGGAAAGACGAATAAAAACACCTTTATTCAGCAAGCAAGATAATCTAAGGGAGAGACAGAGAGAGAGGTGGCTCTTGCTTAAAATAGCCGCGTTGTCATTCAGTGCATCAACCTTGAAATTCACAGTTTTTCTCAGTCTCTATGCAACAGCAACACTGCATTGGAGATCAGTGCACTAGGCAGTCTCCATGGGTACTGATACTGTCCGTTCTTCCTATTTTACGTCAAACACCGGAGCAGCCAGGCAAGGATGTGAACTCCTGTAGTCCAATTTCCACATGAAAAAAGACCACTAACCAATTCTAATACAGATAATAAAGGATGAAATAGTAAGATTTCAATCAAAACATCGGTTAAAAACAATTTCCCTCTTGCTTTGAAGATTGTAGATTAACAGCATCCAATAAAAGTCGAAGTATAAAGACGGATCATCTCCTCTGTGAAGGTCTCTCACTATATTACACATTACATGCATTACATCTCTCATTCACAGGCGTCTTGTAGCCCCTCTGACCGCATGCAGCAGTCTGAATTAGACAATGCTGACGAGACCAATGAGCTGCGGTGGAGGAGAAAGAATTGTTCTCATCAGAGAGGTTATATGTTCAAACATGATGCAGCTGTACGTACCTGATACGACTGTAACAGCGTTAATCCAGAGGCAGTCGGCGCACAGTGCGGTCGTGCTGCCAGGCGCTGTTCCGCTGGCGCACTTCGGGGTTGTGGCTTTAAAACGGGTTGCCATGAGGCAGGTAGCACGGAAAATGGACCCCGAACTTCAAGTCTAGTTAAAACGACAGCACCAATACACCTAATAAGCCTGTCAAAAATCACTGAAGGCAAGAATGTATAGTTTAACCAAAAACCTGTACATTTTCATATCGAGTCTGGTCCACAGGCTACTATAATCAATATAGGATTCATTGCTGCACCTCAAAAGGGGGTTTCTTTCATAATGGCAACCTCACACGGCGCACCCCATCTTTGCACTGCAAGTGGAAGTGACACAAGACCTTGATGTGATGACCGACTGTCCTACCTTGCTGCCAGAGTGTTAATTATTATTAATTATACTTATTAGGTAACTGATTGCCCAATAAATTTCCTCCATTTCACATAAGAAGCCTATGACATCAGATTCACTCATGTTGTATATATAAACTGATTTCTGTTTCTTTTTTCTGCACAAAGCCACAAGAACTGGAATAAAATCATCATTAAATCTTTATTGTGATACTGGATAATATAACTATCTAGCACACACAGCTTCATGTCATCAGAGTGGAATCCACCCTCAGACTCTCTTTGCCACCAGTGTCTTGATACTGGTGGAGTACATCACGGCTCATGAGACGCTCGGCAATGGTCACAACCAACTGTATTAGAACTGCAACAATTAGATTAATCATTTGAACTGTTCATCGAGCTCGTTCCATCTTCTCCAGTGTTAACATGCTGCTTGCCTCTTTTTTCATATCATTGTAAATTGAACATGTTTGGGTTTTGGACAAAACAAAACATTGACCCTCACAAAGAGCCAAACACAGGCAAAAAGTCCCGTCCAATCGCACAAAGTCCTCCTTTTTCAGTTCTTGTGGCATCTATGACGACAGATTCATGTGCAAGTCTCTTCAAAGGCATGGATGACGCTGTCGTACGCAGGAGGGGGTGTCTGCGAGGGGAGGAAACCCTTCAGTCCATTGCTGCCCAACCAGAACGAATGTCTCTTGTTTGGCACGAGGGATGCTGAATCCAATGAGTTTGAGGCTGCTGTGTCCTCAGGTGTGGTGAGCTGAGTGTCTTCTCCCATGTCCAAGCTAGGCCTGTTTCTCTTGGCCAGTGGGCGAAAGGTGGAGGTCTCCACACCGGGCTTACTCCCCAGAGGGCCCACTGGCTCCAGAGAGGGCTGTCTGTAGACGCTGAGGAAAGTGCTTCTGTAGAGACCCAGCTGGCCGCTCATGGGGTTGCTTGCTTGTGAAGTGCCAGATCTCTTTTTAGAGCGCCTGGTGATCCTGGCGGTGGCTGTGCGCCTGGATGCCCAGGTCAAAAGGACGTAGACCAAAGCACCCAGCAGCAGGCCCACAAGCACAGATAAACAGAAGGCAAGAATCATATCGCCTGAAAAGGGAAGAAAAAAATCAATGCGGGGTGTCAGAAAAGGGGAAGTACTGAGGGACCAAATAATGGTTGGAAATGTTTAGTGGAATGTGAGGCAGGATGCACGGTGTTGTTCTAAAAATGGGATTAGATGATTTCCCAGGACTCAGCTGCATTTCAAGTTAGAAATAAAATGTTCTTAGCATAGAGAAGGAGCAGTTGCATCAGCAAGAGTGCATCTCATATGTGGCAGGTTTGTTTCAGGGAGTTTAGTTCTGTCTATTGATTTTTTATTGCTGGCCGCTGCTATACTGGGAAGAGTGTTATATAAAATCTTACATCATACCTGCGTGTGGGTTTGCTGTCTATGTATCACTGTGTCGAAGCACAAACTGGCCATATCGTTGGTTTGAGGCATGAAAAAAAGAACTTTTTGTCATCTGATTGTCACGTTGTTCCCGAAATGATGCTGTACTGTACTGTCAATGGGTACCGACTAAAGGAGTTTACTGAATTTTGCACAAAATGTTGTTCAAGGAAAGTTTATATGCACCTTTTCACAACAAGGCAATTCAAAGTGGTTTATATAAATAGAAAGATATAAAAGAAAAACGAGGAATTCATAAGAATAAATCAAATAGAAGATAAAAAAAATGAGCTACTTAGCATAAAATAGAGGACCCAGAGGGAGAAAAAGTTACAGTGCAATGACAGATACACATAAATAACTACAAATGTAACTTAATTAAAGACAAACAGGAAGGTTTTAAGCTGTCATTTAAAAGAACTGATAGTTGTTTTTTGGAAATTTGTTCCAAATATGTGACTCATACTGACTGTTTTGACAGGATGGTGTATTTTGTAATTTCAACTTAATATATTTTGGACCCAAACTTATTTATTCAGAACCCTTTTCTGATTTTCTGAATATGGAGACATCACTCTGAAAGTAATGTTTGTGGGATAAAACAATTTTTTAAGAGAAAATAGAATTTGTCGAGTCAATTGAGGAACTATCACATCTGCATTTTACAATACAACGTGCTACTCTGACATAGCAGCTTTGGTAAATGCTTCCTCAGTCTTCACAAGAAAGAAATACGGATACACTCACCAAGATTAAATGATTTCAGTATCTCCAAAAAGGGATGTGTTTCATTATGGGCCATTATTCCACCATAAACTGATGTGAGACTCCACACTGACTGCGAGCACACAGACGAACACTAAGCTTTTTCCAAGACAGGCTTTTTGCCTTTTTTCCTCTACGGTGTTTGGCGGAAACTTTGCTGTCATGCTTCCTTCCCTCTCTGGCTTTAAAATTAGCAAATGCGTTGCTTATCTGTGAGGGACATAACACTGGGAAACAGGGTTGTTTCCTTTTGCATCATTTCCTTAGGATCAATACTTTTCAACAATGGCTTTATTGGCTTGACTAAAGGCATGTTTCTTGTGTTGCTATACACGGGTTCTTGATACTGTAACTGTACTTGTAACTGTATACTGGTTAAATAAAAAGAAATCATACCCATTAAAAAAAACTACTTCTGACTTAAAACGTATTGGCAATGTGTCCAAGGGTGTTAACAAGGTTCTGGATAAGCTCAAGTATGAAAATGTAACCGTCCACTAGAGAGCCTGCAAGCTATCAAGCTCACAGTCTCTGCAGGGATTTCCTTCAATTGTTGCGCTGTTCCCCATTCACTTCTGCCCTTAGAGTCTCCGGCCTGTCGTTACCTCAAGACAGCCCTCTGCAACCCAACAGCTGATCCAATATACATACAACTATTCCCTTTCCACGAATTAATCAAATATTTACACATCTTCATAAACATAAGCTCTTTTCTAGGATTGACCTTTCTAAAAAATTCAGAAGAAAGAGGCCATCCAGAAGTGTTTTATGTCCTCCTGACTACCAGTAGTTCCAATTTGTCCTCTGTGGAGGACATTTGTAAACCTGAATATCTCCCACCCACTGCATACTACTGAATTAACTAATTTTGCGATCCACAGAGAACATTTAGGACTTCTCAATGATACCAAATGTGAAGGGGTGGGGCTTTGGTACCTTTCATTTATCAAGGAAAATGGCGTCCATCAGTGCAAGCGCATTTTATAGGAAGAGGAAAAGTAAGTGCATAATGCTTTTCACTGAGCAAATTTTGGTTTGAAATGTTGTTGGCATATTTTATATAAGTCTCTTAACAACACATCAAAACATTGTCTGAATTATTTTTACTGTGTTGAAGCATAATATTTAGTGTTAAAAAAACAAACTTCATAAAAAAAAAAAGTTTTCAGTATTCTAATTACCTTACAGAGATTGGGGAATTTATTAAAAAAAAAAATGTGACTGGACAATATTTTTTTCCTGGTAGTCAGGAGGATATGAGGAAAACTGGAGAAATTTAGTTAAGATGTTCATGTGGCAAAAGCAGTCCAGCAGGTGGCGCTACAGCACTTGCAATGAAGATTCATTTGGGGAAGTGCAGCTGTGAGCACAGTCAATGTGATTTGCATTGAGCGTCATACAGCAGTTGGAGTTTGTATGCTGTATTGATCCAGCTGCAGGCTTAACTGGGCTGCATTTGATTTAGGTTATTGAAGTTTTCTAATTCACAATTGATGTGTGGGGTAGTAGCTTTAAAACTGAAAGTTAATCTCACAGGAGTTTTAAACTGCAGGTTTGTTTGGAACTAACAATGAAGTCAAAGTAGTTTTCAGTAAAACTTCTTCATTTTCTATAATAATCTGAAACTTTTTCATTGATGTGTGCTTTCATGAGCTGGCCCGTAAAGGTCTCTACCACTGGCTTTTAGCAAATATTTCAAATTTCATGATGCTAATATGGAATTTGTGCTTTATCTGCAGGAAAATCCAAGAGCATCAGGGCCATGTGATGATTGAGATTTAAAAATAAATATATAAAGGTTGCAATAAACATCACAATTTTAGACTACTGACTTTTTCAGTCATAATCAGAATTTTGAAATCTTGAAAACTTTATTATTATTATTATTACAGTTCACTGCCTGTCTTTTGCATGTCACAAAATGAGAAACGCCTGACCTTTTATTAAAAACCTACTCATATTCATAACTTCGGACTTACCTTACCTGTTCTTCACAACGGGAGAAGCACGTGACCCTCAATGACCTCATGTTAGTGATTGACAAATGGATTGCAGACTAATTAAATTAAATTAAACGTAGCTAAAAAGACGAAGAAAGTGTTATGCTGGAGGAAATTTTCCCACAACCTGCATCTCCAAACCTGATCAATAAAATTTTTTTCTGACACAGTACTGTCTGTAAATGTCATCATAAACTCAAAGTCAAGCGCCTCACAGAAAACCTCGGGAGGTGTGAGGAGGGATACCCGAAATTCCTCTCTGCTCAGCCGAAGAATGAGCCCCTTTGTCCCCTAAAAACGAGCAGGACACGGCCGGGACCACACATTCTCCGACCCCCTCCTCCTCCACTTGGCGCAGCTCGTTGCCAGCCATCAGCGTGCCGCCGCTCTTCTTCTTCTTCTTTTGTTTTTCTTCTTCTTCTTCTATTGTGGCTACAAACTTCACGCTTCACGCCACCATGTTTCATTTCCACCGTTACCATTGGCAACAAGGAAACACACAGACACTTCCTCCGTGAAGTTATCATGCTCTGCCGTCCTGAAGGTGGTAAGATGAAATCTCGCTTGGCGTGTCATTGATAGCGTTGTGTTCGCCTGTCGGTTGTTCGGCTCCTGTTTACGTAAGCGCTGACTTTTATTTGGGTATTTTTGCGAGCGTTGACGCTTTCAAGCTAGCTCCTCTCTGAGTTTGTGCTGTTTTAGTAACTTCCTCTCGGGCTGAACTGGCGCTAATATCAGCTACGCTCCTGCTCCCACACCATTCAAATGCAGGTATCCGACTTTGTTTGGCAACTTCTTGTTAAGTGCTAACTTAATTAATTTTAACGCGTTAATGTAATGAAACGGCTGGAGGCAAACGGCTGTGCTCTGCTAGCTAACGTTGACATTTACTTTGGCTAATTGAGACATTTTCACTCACCAATTTAACTTCCCTTTTGACTGTCCTTAAAGTTGTAATGTATGCAGGAATAAGAAATACATTTTCATTCGCTTTTCTACATAGATATTCACTATTTTACTTATATATTGTATGTCCGTGCCCAGCCATTTGCCTTTTTATAACAACTTGTGTTATGTTTACGTGCCTATATCTGTGCCCATATCTGTGCCTTCCTGTTAATTTCTTCAAGTCAAATGCCTTGTCTCTGTCACCATATTTGGTCAATAAAGTTGATTCTGAATCTGCAAAAAATGTCCTTTTCAAAACATTTTGTCACAGGAGGAAAGTGCAGGTGTTACTAATAACATTAACATGTGAGCGAGCATGCACAGAACAATGACCCTGGACCTGAAGCAGCCAAACTGAAATTTAGACATCATTAATTTTGTTACTTTCATTTGTGCTTTTCAAAATGTGGCATTGAACATGAGCACGTATGTATTAACAAGAAGAGAAGTTAGTTGGTCCCTAAAGGAGGCCTGCAAACCAGTGTAGTAAAGTCATTGCTTGACAGTACTTGTGGCCTCATTTGAAACCATCTCAACGTGCTTCTCTTTCGCAGGCAATGAATGGAAGAGGTGCTTCTATTGGACAGTAAACCTGCTTGTCCCTGCATGAAACCTGAGATTCAATTGGACCTGGTCCTGCAGTGAAATTAGAAAGAGAGAGACAGAGGAGCAGAGAGAGGGAGGGGCCGAGGGGATGTCCCACTCAGGACAGTTCTGAAGGATCTTCTGCTCGCAGCATCAGTGACCCACCTTGTCATTAAAGCTGCGGCGAGACGACATGGCCTCTCCAAGGCACTTGGGGCGAGCGTCTGTGGACATCGCTAATGTGATGCAAAAACTGCAGGGTAAGTGTCATTCTTTTGCTCAGCTGGCTTACGGACAAAACATTCTCTCCTCCTGCGCTGCTGCACAGTAATATTGTGCTGATTCAATGCCTGGGCTGCATGCCCATCTGAAGTTTGCCAGCTTTTGCAAGGCAGGATGCTCATATACACATGCTTACACACACACCCACACACACACTTACTCACATAGGAGCATGTAGGCATACAGTTGGAAAACTTATCATTAAAATGAAACAATTCCCCTTATTGTTTACTAGGATTATGATATTAGGTCCCTCATTTTTGTACCTCATTGTTAGCATTCTGTGTTGCTAGAAAGGACTGGAAGAGTGATAACATGCACAAAATGCAATGACATTTAAGACTTAAATGAAATGTTCTTGAGCATGCAGCCTTTGAGAACATAATACAGTTACATATGACATCATTTTGGTATTTGAGTGAATGTACACATAGTCTCTTTTGTTACCCGGTTTATTTTTGCCAAGCTAGTGCATAATCTTATTTGGAATAATAAGACACTTAATGTTAATTCTTGCAATATCTTGTGACCACACCACAAAAGGCATACTGCTTTGTATGGCAGTCTAGATGAGGTAATTAAGAAGTTATTTAGAAGAAGACGATTTTAGTCAGTGAATACTGTGAAACTCCTAATCTCAACACAGCTCTCCTCAGATCTATCTTCACATCTTAAAATCAGATTTTCTGTCGAGATTAGTAACACGAGTTTGTTGCATGTATTTTTATATCATTGCATTATTCAAGTAGCATCCTGCGTAAAGGAAAAAGAATGCCTCTTGAACACAGTTCGTTTTTTCCAGGAATGGGCATCATTGCCCTTTTGATCACTTCTGAGAAAATTTGTTTTCATCCGAGTCTCGGGTTAAATGTTTGCTTCTTAATTTCCTTCTTTCTTTTTGAGGCAGGCCAGAGATCATCAGGAACATTTAATCTGGTCTGCGTCCTGACATGGGATACTAAGTCACAACAACTGTGGCTTCATGAATGCACAGACAATGCACTGAACGAGACTAAAACCTGACACCCTTTCTGCCCTTGGAAAGAGAATCGATCGATAGCGGGAGTCTCTTTTTGTTGGTGTCCCCCTTTTGTTACAAGGGCATTAGGCCACTACCATCACTACACAAGTCTGTTCGATTCTGGCATCTGCTTCGGCTCAGTTTAGGTGTGTTTCTGCTCTACAGTTTACCAGGAAATTTGAATTTGTCCTCATTGACATACCACGAAATTTTACACGTTATGGCCCGTTACCATAGCAGCTGTTATGAAACATTAGTGTGTGGTTTTGCCAATGCTGCCCAGTTCCTGCTCTAGAGATGCTTGATTTCCTGTGCAGTGCAAAGCTATTTCCATTCGGTTATTATCAGTATGTATTCTAAGCACAATGAAAGTGAAATGTGTCATGACAGAGGACACCTGCAAGTTGGGTGTTCTGCCCTGACAGAGAGAAATATATAAGCTTGATCCGAGTGAATTAAAGCAAGTAGATAAAAAGTAGATATTTCCTCTTGATAATGGTGTATCCTGTGAGTGACAAACAGAAACTAAGCCTCTTCTGATCAGAATTCAATGTGAAATTCTAAGATGACACACAAAGAAATGTGATTAAATATACCTTCCATACAACATCAGTAAAATTAGGTACCTTTAATATGTTGTGGAGGAAATTCCCCTGAACAGTGTACAAATGGCATAATCTGCTATGCAAAGTGCCAGGCGCTGTGGCGTGTTTCATGTCAGGAAGTGGAATTCAGTGTCAGGTCACATCTGGTAGACGTTATTGTGCCAGTGGTTTTAGGTGCTTGCAGATGATGAACAGCAAGGTAGTCTGGGCTTTTTTCGCTGTTAATCACACGCAGCTTCCTGTCATTAAAGGCATCCTGCAGGGAGGTTTACTTCAGACACACTTTGGCTCGAGCAGCGGTCCATCTGGTTGGATGAATTATTGACACCAGCAGATATGCGGCCTTTTGAATACACACCCTCTTACTAGTGTTGAGTGTAGTAGTCCTCATTGAGTATTAAAAGAAATGTGTCAAGAAACCTCCTCAGCGTATGACCACCCAACAACCAACCAGATACTTGTTTCAACGTGTTGCTGTTGTCATGCTATAGTAGCGTATGTCTGCTTGATTTCAGTGATAAGAGCATGGTTTAGCAACACCTCGCAGCCTTAAATGCCCTCAGGGTACAGTTGATAACTGGGGGATGTGCATGACAAGCAAGTTACTCTCCTCATGTTTGGCCACTTGTGGGTTTCTTGTGGGTTTCACTCCTGTTGAGACTGTGCGTCAAACAGGATATGAAGAAACACAACTGGTGGAGGCTTTGTGGTGACGTCTCATGGTGTCATGAATAAAATGTGAGATGTTAGGTAGTTCGTTTCCTCAACAGTGAATGTTAAGTATTTCTGCTTGGAAAATGACTGAAACCTCGAGTATTTGTTTCAGCCCTTAAAATCATTCTTTGCGGTAAAACGCCTTCCTCCAGTGAACATGCAGCCAGTAACACAAGCTTTGTTCTAAAAGGTCACAAGCTTAAACATTGGGAACCGCTGTGGTGGAGCACACCCATTGTTTCACCAAAGGGGTGGAGCAGTTACATCAGAGTTGGAGTAAAAGCAAGTACAAGAAAGACAAGCGTGCATGTTGTCAGCTGTAAGAGATGCTCCTACTCTACAGTGTCAGTAACAGCTGCCAGGGACGCACAGCCATCACACTGATATGATCTCATGAACAGAGAGCCTAGTTCCTAATCCACACTAAGTCAAGCTGCCTTAGACCATACTGAATACTTATTATTGCAAACGGGAGTGGTTCAAACAAACCGTATCTTATTTTTTTATTCTGCTTTCATTTGTCATCTTTGTTTTCGAACATTAGATTACAGTACTCTCACATTGTTTTGATGACTAGGAAACCTTTCAGTAAGTAATATATACTCAGTGTCAAGCATCTCTGAGTGGACAGCTATAGGATAATTTCTTGTCTTGCCTGATTGTTGTTGGCCTGGTGAAGCTAAAGTAGGGCTGCTGTCGACTAAATGGAACAACAACATAGTGAGTGGGCTTTTACAGTGGTCCCGGGTGACCAACACAGAATGATGAGGCCAAGCACCTACAGTACGGTATTGCCAAAGGGATCATCTGTCCTAAGATCACCTTAAGTACTCCATTACTCATGTGAATTGCAGATGCTTTAGTGGCTTGATGCGCTGTGTGGTGTTTGTTGCTGGGCTATTCACTTTTAATTGCCACTTAGCTGCTAGTACTACATCAGGCTTAATTAAATCAGTTGGCTAAGAAGTAATGACTCAATGATGGGGAGCTATTTTACATAAGGTTTCATGCTTGTCAGAGTTAGTATATCTTAGAGCTGACCTGCAGATGTACATCTTACTAAAGTGTACCATGCAGCCGAGTTCAGAACTCTGGACAGTTCCTTAATAGCTAGTTGGATTTGAGACTGAGCAGCTGGAATATCAGGAAGTCTTCAAGTTATCATTTACTAGTGCTTTTTTTTTTTTTCATTTCATCTGCTCTTTTTGTGCTTTTTTTATATCTTAAGAGGTATTTTTCTGACTGGGTACTGAACCTCAATACTTTTGTGTCTGCAACTTTTGTATCATTGGCATTTAATGTGCTATATAAACAAGGCTTTACCTCCTTTATTTATTTTTCCTGGGTTGGACCTATCTGGCAAAGTCAAAGTTTTAAGAATATAAGTTGATGTCTACACAGAGAAGCAAAATCAACATTTTTATGATAACCTTTTACCAGCTACTGCTCTGCTTGTGGGACAGCAGCACTATTTTTAGGATTTGCAGTGGTTTGCAAAGTTATATGAGAGTATGAGCATGTAATGTACTGTGTGAATTCATAGAGTCAGTTCGTGTCTTTTCGGTCACTTTGGTCATTTAAACATGTACACCCTGCCAGAAAAATGTAGTTCATACAATATTCTGCGTGGCATACTGCCGTCTGTGAGGATTGATGTTGTTGGGTTAAACAAATGCTCTAAAAATATTCAAGATTTGATTACAGTTTATTTCAAGGTTATGGTGTAATATTTTTAATTTGTCCTCATTGACATACCAGTTAGAGTACCTAACCTGATTTTAGCTTGGCACTTTTGTAGTAATAAATAGATGTGAGCAATTGAAATTTAGTATTTCTAAAAACTCATCATTCTCAGTGCAAGCAGCTGTCGACATATTTTAAGGCTGCTGCTTCTAACCTTTTGCTGTTTTGACGTACCCGAGAAAAAAAAAAATCCATTTTCACCCAAATAGCTTTTCTGGGCCAGTTCCACCAGCAGTCTATGGAGCAGTAATAATAGAATCACAAGCTGAGGACTATTTTTAGTATGTCAGAAAGGCTTTTAGTATGCTGGTGGTCTTGAAAGAATAAAGGGATTTTTCTGCAGGAGATGATAAACTAACAATACCCCAATTTTTCAGTATTGTGTGCTGTATTCAGAAGAGTGGAGTAGCAGTCCAACAGAAAAACCAGACTGGTCAAAGCTGAAGAGGTGCTAGGTCTTACAGCATAAAAATGGAAGAGCTTTTACATGATACTGTGTGCGCAGTGGGAATCCCGGGGTGGGTGTGTCTGCTTTGTCATCACAATAGCATTGACAGTGAGAGAGAGCAGGTGGTGGATGTCATTCACCAGGCTCAGCATTAATTATTAAGATTTGTTGCACCATGGTGAGCTTTGTGTAGCAGTCTTTTAATTTTTCTCTGGCCTGTTTAATCAATGAGCCCACAGGGACCTCATTTGATTTAACAGCCAAGATTTGAACAAACAAAACAAAGCAAAAAAAAAAAAAAAAAATGGAAAGGGATTTGTTTCATGATTGCCTTGGACGCTTCACTGTAATGCTTTTTAACTGTGTCAGCCTCATAGAAGATTAGACAAGTCTGAGAGGCAAATACAGGCCCATACACACACATACACACACATAAATCTGGATAATGCAGCCAAGGCTGTGACATCACCGCCTCCCGCCTGCTGATTGGTGGAGCCATGCTTCTAGCTGATCTCTCTCCAGCCTCAGACGGTACGATGGTACAGCGAGGCAGTGCAGCGGGGGCTGTGCACGTCCACGCAGCCATGGCTCCTCTGGATGGGAAAAACACAGGAAGGTGGAAGGACGGGATTGTAAATGACCCTTTCTGTTAGAGTTTTCTCCTCTGCCGTCCGTGTGTGTGTGTGTGTGTCTGTGCGCGTGTGTCAGAGTGTATGTGTGTGAGAGTGTCAGGGAGGAGGGGACGTTTTCATCACAGCCTCCAGCAGCTATTGCTTTCACCGGGGAAACTAGGCAGCCAGATCTGTTTTGCTTCCTGCTGGAAAGAGAAGGAAAAGGACAGCTGTGCGTTTTTCCACTGTGGATCTTATTCTCACACATACATGTATGTGCGGGGGAACTCATGACAGGCAAAGGGAGAGACCCGGAGAGTGGGTTGTAGAATGGCTCACTATAAGGATGTATCTGTCAGGAAGACTTCTTTAAATCTGGTGACTGGATTTTTTCAGTATCTGCGTGGTAAGTAGGGCAGTAGCACCCTTCACCTCTCATCTGTGTACACATATGCAGCTAATCTGGGATAGACTTGGAACAATAACATATGCTAGTGGTTTGTAGGTGAATGCCTGCTACTAGTAAGAGTATTATGCTCCACAAACAGCTGTATGTGTGCAGTGTGTGTGTGTGTGTGTTTATGTGTGCATCTGCATGTGTGTGCTATGCTTCAGTGGGCATCCCCTGTGCATCAGTGATGAAGCATTTGCCTGTGGGTCAACATCACGTCTTTGCTCCCTGTATAGTGTTCGCATTGCTTCCTTAAACACGTGACCGCTGTCTATATATCTCTAAGGGTGGATGTTTAAAAATGGCCACTCTGTGCAGTGTGCAGCACTAACCTACCGGCATGCGTGACAGGGTGATAGAAATCAGTCCTCGATGAAACAGCAGCACCACTATGGCAAAGAAATCAGTTGTTTTTGTTATACATGCTGCATAATGCATGAGGCGTTGTGGCTGAATATATTAATAGAACACAAAAGAGGCTGGGGGTGGCCCAGACAATCACGCATGTTATTACTGGCAGAAAATTTCTGTCTACTCATTCTCTAATCTCCTCATATGACCTCTTTTTGAGAGCACTTCGCAGGAGCATCTATTATACCGTGTAATTCACACTGCACATATCTAAGCGTTGTAGAAGTCATACTTGGTAACATGTTTGGTGCAGAGCTGCTGTAATACTACTCAATATCCCTGAAGCAGAATGAGATTGGATAAAGTAGGATTCTGACATGAGGAGTCCTTCAAAGGCTATGACTAATGAAAAGTCATAGTTGGGCATTAATATTTTATGAGTTTTATGTTTCTGTGGTAGCTATAAAGCCAAGCATATCCATATGTAGAATCAATGAACAGCCGCTTCTTTGCAAGAACAAATCTGTAATCTCTGATCATGAAGTGCAACTGCATGCATTCTCTCCTCTCCCCTCTCCCCTCTCCCCTCTCTCTTCTCGATTATGTGTCCTCCACGAATATCACCAGCTCCTGTGTTCTGGAGTATGGGGCTTAGGCTCAGAGTCAACCCTTGAGTGGTGTCTGTCATGAACTGACATGCCATTTGCTTCTTTAATTTTCAGATGAGCAAGAGGCGGTGCAGAAGAGAACCTTCACAAAATGGATCAATTCTCATTTAGCAAAGGTAAGTGTGGATTTCCGACCATGTTCTCCGCTGCATCAGAAATCGCTTGACAGGGTTTGGAGATTTTACAGCCTCATTAGACTCACATTAAACAAATTACGCGAGCAGCTACATCACAAGTAAGTTGAACGTTGTGCTATGTTGACCTTTTCATCAGAGAGACTCGTGATGTTTTATGCTTCATTATAATAATGCAGCTTCTCTTCGGTCAGTGGCGTTTCAGTCTACCGGCCCATCACGCTCATGGAGGCAGCTGACTGCAAGACGAGCTTTGCCATGCAACAATAATGGCCTGTAATAACTCCGAATGAGATAATTGAATTTATCCAGTTAACTTTAAATAATGACGTCATTTGTCTTGTTTCAAAAGCATTTTAAAATGAATCATGTTTGATGTAACAGGGTTTGTTTATAATGACAGTTTGCTGGTTCTAGTAGTAGAAAAGAACACACTTTCTGCATAGTAAACCTGTGATTCTTCTGTTTTCCTGAGAGGGGAACTTGTTAAGAGGTCATGCTGCTTGTTGCTAGAAAGATGACATGGACATGACAGAGCTCAGAGGCATCTTCTGTTTTAAAGACTCTTAATGACCCCTCACTAGGGGCATTTATACTCTTTTGAGCTCCTGTCCCACTTGTAGAGTGTGTTTATGAGGACATATGGGAGATATAATGGATTATTCAGAAACTGGTGTGTGGGGTATCTGTTTGTTATGTGTTAGGAGTCTGTGGTGTCCACTGTACGTGAGTGTGTAGGTACGGTGTGTGCGTGGGTGTTTTGTTATTCATGTGAGTGCGTCTATTTATGGATAGGATAGGCAGGGACAGCGATGAGGTGTGCAGATGGAGAGCAAGAGGGTGAGGACAGTTCCCTGCAGGCAGTTGTCTGCTTCTGAGGCTCATGCATGTAAATTATAAGTATCACACTGTGACCCTAAAGTAACAAACAATATTAAATCACGCGCGCTGAATTAAGTGAACCTTGGGACTAAAAAATATCAGAATTTTACTATTTCCTGAAGAATTGTTCGGAATTCAGAATAAGGACTGAGTGATCTCTGTAACTGTTATCACTGATGACACAGCAGAATGTTCAACTAGTCAGACACAGCTACAGGGTTTAAGTCTGGAACCTGCCAACGAGATTTAGTTTAGAGGGGTCTTTTGTTGAGCCTGATCTGCCCACATTAGTTCAAAGCGTGGCTTCTAAAACTTTAGAAGAATCTCAGTTATGTGGTGGGCCAACGCAGAGACCCTCTGCCGGTCTATTCTTCATTATTCATGCACTGCGCTCAAGCTCACTCATTGTGCATACCAATAGGACTCATGTAGCATCAGCCACATGGCGGCAGAGCTCTCAGTCGTACTGACGCTCTCGTCAGCTGCTGTATGAGCAAGATTGGCTTGTTTAGCAGAAAGGTTTATGATGATTTGTCAGTGCACAAACAGTTTCTTGCAATCATTTGCAATAGTTTTGTGTGTGTGTGATTTAAAGATGAGCATTGGCCTGAATGGAACCTCTTTTTTCTGGGTGAAAGTGTGTGTTATCTAAGTTTTAACTTCCCCCAGCTGTCACACTTTCCCCTCTGCCTTTGTGTCCGTTTCCTCTGATATTGTATTACTAAAGCACCTTTCCAGTGATATTCACAGTTTTCCCACTGTCAGGTCTCATGTGACTCTCTCGCTGAGTGAATTCATTTTCCAGGGTGGGAAGGAGACCCAAATTGCAGAAGCTATTTTTGCATGGTTGCACATATTAGCAGTATAACTGGAAAATTATTTTTTGTTTTAAGATGACTAGCATGAAGAGAATAGTTATCGATTCTTGTAGTCAAATGGTATATTTACTTGACAACTCTGAACACATAACTGTATGTGCAGCCATACTAATACTAATGGAGCTTTATCTGAAGTGTAAATTGAACCATTTTTGTTCATAGAACTGTCTAACAACTAAACAGTAGTGTTTATATATCAGATGACAGGAAGGAGAGAAGTGTACATGTGCAGGATAACAGGACAGACGCTTGCCTCTTCACACTGCTTTGCCCCAGATAGGCAGCCAACTGCATCCTGTCATGGAATATGTTGAGTTGTGAAATGACCTGTATATGGTGCCAAATAAAGAATTCCCATGTTGAGCTTTCCTTTTAATTAACGCTTCTCTCTGCCGACTGAATACACATCTGTTTCATTTACTTACACAGATAGTAAATGCAGTAAGTTGTAATGCTGTCATTCATCTTGGAGATTGTACAGCTCTGTAAATGTGTGGATATGATATCAGGAGACGGTACCCAATTAGGGTTAAATGAGTAGCATCGCCTCAGGGGCTGGGCACCAAGCCACTGCTGAGGAAAAGGCACCATCTTTTCAGCTGCAGGGAGGCTCTGTGGTTGTTGCTAACAAGCCTGTTTCTCACAAACAGCATTTGGTTTCTCTTCACCCCTGCTAATGGCTCAGAATACCAATATCCTCTCACTGTATAGAATTGAAAAAGCAGCATCACTGGTTCTGTGAACATATTGGTTCTCAAGACAGATTCATTTCTAATTTCGAAGTTACATTTGTGGAAATGGTCAGTTTCTGTGTTGTTAAAGCTGTTTTTTCTCTCCTCCAGTATAAACCACCACTAGAGGTTAACGACCTTTTTGAGGACATCAAAGATGGGGTGAAACTCTTGGCTTTGCTGGAGGTGCTGTCTGGCCAAAGACTAGTGAGTAGCGCTTCTGGATCGTTTTTGCACGGGAATTAAACATGACGTGCAAAGACATGTCGGGCCTGACTCATACCTTTGGTGAAGTGTGGCTTCACTGAAGGGGAAGAGCCACTTTGTGTGATATCCAGTTGAAATAATGACTATGTAAATCAAGGCACCTTCACATCACAACAGTCAGCTTGTACTTGTGTGTGTGCTTTCCCTACGTTATGTAACGCCTCGTGGTCCCATTTGTTTCATGGTGTAAAACGAGAAATCTGCTCCACTCCACTATATCACTTACTTTAACGGCTGAGTCACAACGTTTTAAGGCCAAGTTTAACAATATACACAATTCTGGGCTGTGCTGTTTGGTGTTTAAAGCAACGAAATACTTCTCAAAGACATTTCTCCTCATCTTAGCAGGAGGGATGTTGTCTGATGCTTTGTTATAGAAGGTGAAAATGAATGCAACCAATTGACATCACATAATTCACAAAATAAATTATTCAGTCGTTAAAGGTCCAGTAGGACTTAGGAAGATCAATTGGCAGAAATTGAATATGGCATTTATAAGTATTATTTCTCTAGTATATAATCACCTGACAATAAGAATTGTTGTGTTTCTGTTACCTTAGAATGAGCTCTTTATATGTACAGAGGGAGTCGGTCGTCTTCCATGGACTATGCTATGTTGTACTGATGTATTTCTACAGTAGCCCAGAATGGACAAACCAAAGTGTCTTTGAGAGAATTTTTTGTGTTTTCGGGTGAGGTGAGGGGCATTTATTTGGTTGCAGTCTGCAACCTCACCACGAGATATCACACACTGGACCTTTAAATGTTTTTTTTAAATGTATATTCAGTCTGAAATAGTAAACCTGTGCTTATAATTACTGTGAACTCATAGAAATCCACTCAGTCAAATGCATAAACAGTTTCGTCAAATTATTTTAATACTTACTGAACCTTTGCAGTGACGACACAGTTAAGCGAAGATGCAACCAAAGCCTAAACAAAGATTGTGTATTCTATCTTAAGAAATGCCAAGTTTGGATAAAATTGTTGTTGCTCACATTAAGTGTTGGATCACTGCACACAAATTGCATGAC
The DNA here is from genome assembly GCF_051107435.1 of Chaetodon auriga. Lineage (NCBI taxonomy): Eukaryota > Metazoa > Chordata > Actinopteri > Chaetodontiformes > Chaetodontidae > Chaetodon > Chaetodon auriga. The sequence goes on from NC_135087.1 coordinate 6,263,949, forward strand.
CCTAATTTAGATCTGAGCCCCCCCACTGTGAGAAGCCGTTGGCTTAATGGTGTCTCTCACTGTCTCTCCGTTTTACACACACACGCACACACAAACACAATTTACATTACAGGGGCTTGCATTTTGTCCCCATAAGGAAGACGAGTCCCCATAATATGACTGTGTAGACATATTTGGCCCAGACTCTGATGAGGATTTAGTAATCAGACCTGTCTTGAAACAAACTGTCATGTCATCTGTAAAGCTGTTACTTGGCAAGTGAGTCAGTTGCATGTCATGGTGAGCAGCGCCTGATGCTGTCACTTAATGCTTTCAGGAGTTCGCCCCTGCTGGTTCATATCAGCCCAAACATTTTAACATGGACAGATCTCATTAAAGCTGGTTATAACTCTTGTTTTGGAGCACAGGATTATTCTTTTTTTGTACAGCTCTCACTAGTTCATTTATGTAAGAAAAGTCCTGCTAAAGCCCTACTCCCACGCCACTTTCACTGTCTTCCTGTGCAACTATCGCAATGGGTTTTCAGCCAAAGTGAGCGGTTGGTACAGCAGACATTTCTGTCTTTTCTTCTGTCGTTCATTTCTCACCATGTTTCAAGTCCGCGGATGGTTGAGTGAAGATGTCCTCAGCTGTGTATGGTATGGCTTTCTTGGCAAGCTTGATTTTCACTTTCTGCCCTCTCTGTCTGAAGCCACGTGAGCAAGGCCGGCAGCTGAAGAGGATCCACTGGGTTTCCAACATCGGCACTGCGCTGAAATTCCTTGAAGGCAGAAAGGTAAGCATTCAGCACTAACTGCTGTTTCCCCTTTTAAATGCCATTTTTTTCCACAACTAAATAGCAGACTAGAAATAGACAGTGGCATGTCTTAGTCTTATGATTAAGAACTCGACTGGAAAAAGCTGTTGTTTAGAAATTTGTTAGTGCACGTGAGGTGTCTTGCTGTACTACTGCTCTATGTTCAGAGGCACAGCAGATAGAAACAGGACTTCTTGATTACATAACCCATCTCTAAATCCCTTGGCTCTATGAAGCCTGTGTCCCACTTTCATCTGGGTTCCATGAGGACTGAGACTTACATTGTTGTGATCTCTCTCCCATCATGTGTGCCTTCAGTCTGTGTATCGAGGATCTCCGGTCAGTCGCCATTAAACGCCCTGTGTGATCCTATACTGTATGCATTCTTTTCATTTGATGCACGATGTGTACAAAGCAATGCTTGGATACAGCCATTCTGTGTCTTGAAATGTAATCATTACGCTTTTCTTCTGACATGCATTTTGATGCATTTTGACTCAAACACTGATGACTGGTGTGTCTGGCTCCCTACAATTCTGAGCTGCTCAATTATAGAGATGTAAACATGGCAGATTGTGACAGTTCTCCAGTGCAACGTTTGCAATGCTTTGGTAACTCTGCTTTTCCTTTAGCACCGAGGTGAACACAAGTGTCTTTTCTTTTGTTTCTTCTGGTTCACTTTTCAGTGTGGCTGTTTCTGGCTTTCTGGTTTGGCTGTATTAAAGTACTTACCTGCATCAAAGACCTGACTTTGATGACTTTGAGCAAAAAAAAAAAAAAAAAAAAAAAAGCTTGCTTTGGAGAGAATGAAACCCAAGGGCCATCTGTGGTCACTAATGCAAAAAGAATTCTGACTGCAGCACTGGCTGACTTATTTCCCTGAATAATCCTTTGCTTTGCTTTTGTTTCAGATCAAACTCGTTAACATTCATGCTACTGATATCGCAGATGGACGACCGTCAATTGTCCTTGGGTTGATATGGACCATTATCCTCTACTTCCAGGTAATACTTCATCTGATTTTAGTTTAGCAAGGAGAGTTGATGCCCTCTGAATAAAACCAGCACTTCAAAACTCCTGGCCCAAATGTTTTTTGCTCATCATTTTGATTTTATGTTAATTGTTGTCTTGATTAAACGTTACATAGCGTAATGCACAGATTCCCAGCCTCGGGGGTCCCAGCCCCTATTGGGGGTCGCCAAAGCTTAACTGGGAGTCGCGAGGCCTTCTTGATCTTAAGGGGTTTAAACTGTGTTTAAAGATATACAGTTGGCCTAAATCTCAGCATTTGTTTCATTTCTGGGAAGGGAAGAAAATTAAATTGTTATTTTTAATGTTCAGATTATTGTTTAAGATATAAACTAAAATCTCAACACTCACACAAGCTACGTCCACAGAGCCTCCACTCTCTGCTAAACAGCCTCTGATGCAAGATTCACTGGAAATTATCTGCTCAGAATTTATCTGAATTGCTCGTGTTACACAAACATCCTGCAGTCATTGCTCTCACTATCTTGGTTAATTGAACTGTTTATCAATTGCTGTGTACTGTTATTGTCGTACATTGAATATAATATGGAATATCCATAAATTACATCACTTATTTAGGGGTCCTCAGTTTAATTGATAATAGAAAAGGGGCCCCTTGAGACAAAAGGTTTAGAACCGTGGTGTAATGTATGCATAAACCTGACATCTTTGGATAAACAGTACCTCAAGCTGCTGTGGATTCACGTGGATGCCCAGAAGAACTGCCATTTACTTTTCATGTTGCTATTGTTATATGGTTCCTGTTCTTGTTCCTCATTTAGATTGAGGAGTTAACCAGCAACCTGCCAGCCCTCCAGGCCCTGTCTAACAGCAACTCTTCTGTGGAGAGTATACCCAGCTCTGAAACAGGAAGCCCTCCCATGAAGAGAAAGGTGGTTAACAAATTTCAGGGCAATGCCAAGAAGGCCCTGCTCAGATGGGTGCAGTGCACAGCAGCCAAGTATGTCACTTTCAAATGACCTTTTTGGCCAGATGTTACAATATGTTGTAGATGTGGGTGTGAATACATTTTCTATGTACTGTATAAGAGACAGTAAGTAGTTTTGTTGGTGTTTCTCAGGTTTCATGGAATTGAGGTGAAGGACTTCGGTCCCAGTTGGCGTGATGGTGTTGCGTTCCAGTCGGTGGTGCATGCCATCAGGCCAGACCTGGTGGACATGGAGGTGGTGCGGAGGAGGAGCAACAGGGAGAATTTGGAGGAAGCCTTTGCACTTGCGGAAAACGAGCTGGGCATTCCCCGTCTGCTGGATCCAGAAGGTGCCCGTGCCCTTTCCTGCTGCTTGCACCAAAAATTCCAGTGTGGTAGAATATTCAGATAAGATAGCATTGAATATTATTGTTACATGGAAAAGTCTTTTGAAGTTTGCCAGTGTTTTAGATATACATCAGCAAATATACCACATTTATCACATAAATGAAAGTGTGTTACCCCGAGTGTTTTTGATAAACTGTGTGCTGAAAAGATCAGTAAAACCCACTAGAAGATTAAAATTCTGTCTTCACATGTGGCTCTTAATTTTAGACTCTGTGGAAGTGAAGCAGTCTGCAGTGGCTCTGCAGTCCTGTCTGCACTGGCAGAGTCACGATGCTTTATTGCACTAAGAGCTGCACTGAAATGTCTCTGCTTTTACGAGAGCTTGACCCTAATTTCTAGAAACATCAGGCCAAGGATGGAGATGAAAGTAGACATACATAATTAGCTGTCAGCCTGAGGAGATTTATCCTCTTGAGGATGTGAAATGTGTTTTTTTGAAAATCATATTGACTTCATACCAAATGAAATGCCTGTGTCATATCAGCCCTTCATTTCCACAGAAATTACATCATACTTTAACTTAATACTGGCATGATTTTCAGAGGCCTGCTGCCTATGTTTGCATTAGCTAATATTCAGTGTACAGTTTTGTCAGATGTGCATCAGATAATGTTTGTGTTGCTCTGCAGATGTGGATGTAGACAAGCCAGATGAGAAATCCATCATGACATATGTGGCTCAGTTCCTCAAGCACTACCCGAACCCCCACCACTCTGAGACCGATGGACAGCAAGATGAGGTACTTTGTTTAAAACTTATGACATGATATTTTAAGTGCATGTAAGGCAGTGATACATAAGGCTGGAGAAAAAAATATTGTACTAGAATCAATATTTACTTAGTTTTTATGTTAGTTTTTATTTTTAAAGTTCTGTATATTGTTGCCATCCACAAAAAAATCACCTTGTGTATCATCATTCACAGTGAATGTCCACATGCAGAGATCACAGCAGCAATACATGTTTGATAAATAGATGCTTTAACTGCTGCTGAGCTTAATTGTTGTCAGCCTGTGCCTGCAATTTTTCACATTTGTAAATTTATCCCATTAAGCTCACACAAATCAGAGTAATCATAACATGATCACAGCAGTAACACAACCCTGATTCCAAACAAGTCGGGGCAGTGTATAAATAAACACAAAATTCAATTACATGCAAGCAAACTGTGTTTACTGACAGTCTAGGAAGTGTTCCTGAGTCCATGCAGTAATCTCCTGTATACAACATGATACCATCACCTGTTACCAACCAACCTGTTTACCTGTCTTTAGTTGCTCCTGTCCCAACTTGTTTGAAACATGTTGCTGCATCAAATTCAGAATAACAAAAATCAATGACGCTCATGAGGTCAAACATTAAATATACTGTCTTTGTACTGTTTTCAATTGAATACATGTTAAAAAGGATTAGCAAGTTATCATGTTCTGCTTTATTTATGTCTTACACAACTTTCATCTGTTTTTGGAATCAAGCTTTCATACTGTAGTCATCAAAATTCTGTTTTCCATCATCATCACTCCATTATTATTTTGTTTTTGTGCACATTAAGCTGCTTCTTGGCTCAATTCCAACTTTTGCACTGTCAGTGCCAGTGCTCCAGGTGAGAGTTCGGTCATTGCGCTGCATGTTTTCAGTTTGGAGTGCATTCCCACCTCACTCTCATCCCATTTCCCATCCTCTTTGCTTCTTTTTAATAATGCATCTAATGCATTTTGTGATGTGTTTGCATCTCTTTGCGTGCCTTGCTGCTTTCCTGGATAGTTTGGTCCCCAAGATATAGAGCAAATGCTTGAGGTATGTTTCACTACTTTAACAGACTAAATCAGAGGTTTGAAGAATATGCGAGTGTCCATAACCCTTTCCTTCAACCATGACTTCTAAAACTAATCTGTGCTAAGCTGTAGAGGTTGGTTTGTGTGAAACCGTAGCAGGTTAAGTCTTTTTTGGACTCCTTAACTGTGTGTTTTTTCTCTTTAATCTGAATTGATGAGGTGTTTCTGGAATGTCAGTTTGGTGTGAGTTTCTCAACACGTTGGCATGCTGATCTGAAAAAAACAAACAATTGAAATCAGTCTGTTCCTGTGAGTCTGAGCTGAATATTCCTGATTGTGGCAGAGAGAGGAGCGGAAGATGCTGAGAGAGCTGAAGGTGTTTCTAGATCAGCTGGAGAGAGATGTGCTGCGGGCACAGGGAGCAGAGGGAAACCTCACTGACAAATATCAGGTGAGTCAGGCCTGGAAAGATAAAGTGCATTGTTACATAACAGGCATTTATCAACCCCCAGCACGTCTTTCTCATTTTATCCTTTTGTTTTGCAGGCATTCAAGAGCTTCCGTGTACAGTATGAAATGAAGAAAAAGCAGACAGACCCGCTGCTTCAGCCAGTGCACAGAGACGGCAAGCTGTCCGTGGACCAAGCTCTGGTCAAACAGGCCTGGGACCGTGTGTCTGCCAGGGTAATTGTACTGCGTACTTTTGTACAACATGAATAATTAAAACCAAGCCACAGAGAAAACAGGATTAATTATGATAATTAATCATACCTAAGTTAAACAAAACCTGATAATAAATAATAGATTGTCCATTTGCTGTTCGTCGTCATGCTTTTCTTTGCTTGAACATTGCAGCAACGTTGTCATAGTTATCATAATGAGAGAAACACAACCCAGGGCTCAGGCCTCTCTTCACTGGCTGCCAGTGAAAGTTCAGTGGGGGTGCAAGCATTTGAATTAAGAGTTTGTTCAGAGGGGAGGAGATGGGAACAGAGGAGCTTTTGTTCACTGGGCAGTCTGCTTCTCTGGTCATCCTCAGCTTGTCTAGAGTGGCATAAAACTCTTTTGTCGTCTGAATGCTTGTGAACATGTGGAAATGTTGTGATCAGCATAGCCTCCTCGATGGTGGGATCTTGCTTTGGTAGAGTGGGGTTTTTTTAATGGATGTCAATTGCAGCTGCTGGACTGGCATATCCATCTGGACAAGTCCCTGCCTGGTCCTCTGGGAGTGATTGGAGCCTGGCTTCACAGGGCAGAGATGGCTCTGAGAGAGGACATTCCCATCCAACATGCTCATGAAGAGACAGCCAATGTTCTTCACAGAAAACTAGAGCAGCATAAGGTAACACAGCAGACCTCTAGTCTAAGTGCCATATTGTTTCTTACACATACAGTACCCAGGAAAGCCATTGTGGATTGTTTGTGATTACATTTTGCAGGAGGTATTAAAAAACTTGGAATCGCACAGGCAAACCTTCCAGCAGATCCACAGGGACAGATCAGTGAATGGGGTACCTGTCCCACCTGAGCAGCTCCAAGATATGGCTGAACGGTAAGACCTGTCTCATAAGTTAATTTTATGTAGTTTCTTCTAAAAATGATTTTCAACTGAACATCAACTTGAAGTTCGCCCGTTCTGTGCTTGCTCTTCTACGCCTCTTGTAAATTCAAAGCAAAATTTCAACAATTATTGGACATCTGTTTCATTTGCAGGTTCAATTTTGTGTCTACATCATCACACGCTCACTTGATTAAACTGGAATTCTGGGAAATGAAGTATCGACTGATGGCATTTCTCATGTTGGCTGAGTCAAAGCTCAAGTCCTGGATCATTAAATATGGCAGACGGGACTCTGTTGAACTCCTGCTGCAAACCTATCTTGTAAGCTGAAAGTATTGGTGTTGTAGCTGCAGTATTTGAGTGACAGCTGTACGTCAGACTATTAAATATGTATTTTCATGTTTGTCTTTCTATTCCAGACTTTTGTCGAAGGCCATAGGTTCTTTGAGCAGTATGAGATAATCTTCACAGCTCTCAAGCAATCTGCCGAAGTTTATGTAAAGTCTGACAGTTCAAGTAAGACTCTTTTCTGTATTATTACCACTCTGTTTGTTGTTTATATATATATTATATATATATATAAATGTGTGTGGGCTCATGGTAAACAGTCTTACTATTGATTTCATGTTACAGGGTCTAAGACCTGTAACAAAGGTAAGTCCAAAAACAGTCTGACAATCTTTAAAACCTTAATTTTGCCTGTCTCCTGAGCTCTTTGTTTCTGTAAATGTGGGGCTGCACTTTTCTTTTCTAACATACTTTTAATCAGCTGACCTGAAAAATCATGATATTGCATTATGCATGAAAAAGTAATAATAGTTGCATTAGCTGGAATGCTATTTTAGCACGATCGTTCTGACCTAACATACTGCAGCATCAACCAATCAACCAATCAAAGCTTTTTTTTGCAATTGATACTCATGTTGGCTTTAACTAAACCAAACTAATTCCATCATTTACTTCCAGTTGATGAAGCAGAGGGGATAAGTAAATTCCTCAGTGATGCCACAGCTCAGTGGAAGAACCTGGCTTTGGAGGTGCGGAGCGTTCGCAGCATGCTGGAGGAGGTGATCTCTAACTGGGAGAAGTACAGTAGCACAGTGGCAGCTCTGCAGGCCTGGTTAGAGGACGCTGAGCAGATGCTCAATCAGTCAGAGAATGCCAAACGTGTAAGTGTACAGTATTATTATATCTTATATTTCTGCACCTAAATTGTGAAAGAAATGTTTTTTAAAATGGTCACAAATCATTTGAGATTGTGATTGGCTGGAGGGTGTGCATCCACTGGAATATACATTCATGTTTTTTGTTTTCCTTTCTTGTAGGATTTCTTCAGAAACCTCTCTCACTGGATGCAGCAGCACATGGACATGAACGATGCTGGGAACTTCCTTATTGAGACCTGCGACGATACGGTCTCACGAGATCTGAAGCAGCAGCTTCTCCTTCTCAATGGGAGATGGAGGGAGCTGTTTGTCAAAGTCAAACATGTAAATAAAATGCAATGAAAAATTAATATAATTATCTTCTGTCTCATCAGTCAAAGTCATAAACATTATGCATTTACTGTCTTCCTCTTTTTCATTGGCAGTATGCAAGAGCAGACGAGGTAGATAAGTTGAGGCAAGACTACCAAGATGGAATTAATACCTTGAAAATGTTCATGGATGCAACCAATGAGAAGATGACTGCTCCTGTCCAAGTATCTTTCCTGAACGTCAGAGCCTTTGTTCAAGATGTTGAGGTAAACAGAAGATATGCTCATCTTTTTCTTCACTGTAGTCTGATTTTTCAACATCTCCTCTTTTCAAAAAAGTCACTGCACTGTATATCCCCACTCACTGTAGGAAATCAAGCACAAAGTGCCAGCTATGGAAGCCGCCTGTAAGGCAGCGAGCCGCACTGCCCAGCTGTTGACCAAAGACACTCCACAGGAGGAAGTTTCACAGATGATGGCTGTGATGGCCTCGATCAAAGAGCAGCTGAGCAAGGTGTGTGCATGTCATTACGGAGTACGTCATCCGCTTTTCTCCTCCTTCTCTTTTTATGAATGTGTCTGTCTGTATGGAAGACGCACATCTTCCAGATAATGTTTCTGACCAATGAGACAACAGCTTGCTTGTGCATGGCATTTGTTTACAACTTTTGGACTGCTCTTAAATCTCAAACAAATCAAGGGCCAAATACAACAACTTTATCAAATTAGCCCCTGAATGGGAACAAAGCAGCTGGTCTGAAAATGCCCAAATTAACCCTATCTGAGCCAAAAGTGAACCAAAGTTTTAGTAAGTATTGCAGGTAAGTTTTGGAACTTGACAAAAAATTTAATTTGCTGTATACCAAATAATATGGCTGCAGATAAAAAAAATGTTTTTATGGACTCAAAATTGCAAAGGATGCATCATTTTACAAAATGTAAATGCTGGGATGGTGTAAAAAGCCTCTGAAAAAAAAAAAAGTTTGCTATTTGACCTCTTTGATTTATGTCACTTGTGATTCACTTTCGTCAGCATCCTTTTCTCCAATTAGGTAAGGGAGAGATGTTTGCCTTTGCTGAGGGAGTCCCAGTCTCTATTACCTCCACTGGAAGAAATGGAGAAGAACATCACAGGCTTCTACCAGGCTCTGGAGAAGGCCAGCCATATCACCAGCACTACCGACTCCGAGGGACCAGTAGACTTTAAACAGAAATGCCAGGTACCTAATACAGTTTCAATATGGTACAGTAGCAGTTTAATTGAATGGCTTTTATATATATAGATAAAGAAATCACTTTAAATACCCAGTGCTGAGTGGTTTTGATTCGACATTTTTCGGAGAAGCGTGTTTTAGACTGAAAAGCATAACCTGAAGATATGAATAAATGGCTAACACGGTGCTTGTCATTGAATACTGCAGGAGCTGGCGACCTTCACACATAGTTGTAAGAAGTGTTTGACAGTGATAGAGAGAAACCACCAGACCATCCAGAAAATAATGAACGGCAGTAAAACCCTCCAGCACATGGACATGAGCCTTCTGCAGAAAAGAGTAGCAGACCTGCAGGCGTCCTCGCAGGTACAGCAAACCTTTAAGGACTATTTCAATTCTTTTCAGCTTTTAAGCTCTAAATGTTTTAGCATTTACAGAATACATGTTCTGTGTTTAGGCCATGATTAAGGAATCTACAGAATGGCGTAAGCATGTGGAGGCAAACAGCAGCCTTATGAAGAGGTTTGATGAGTCACGTGTAGAGCTGGAGAAAGTTCTTAAAATGGCACAGAACTGTCTGACAGAAAGAGGCAACCCAGAGGAGCTGCTCAAGAAGCACACGGTAAGAAAACAGGCCTCGTGCACGACTCAGGACAGTACAGTTTAACCACCATGGTTACTTCACAGTTTTTGTTTTTTTTTGAGCCACCCAAAACATCCTCGTTTCTCGATTCACAATTCCAGATGTAGCTGTAAATACAGTTTAACTTATGTCTGTTTAAATATCTCGGTCAGTCCTGGCATGCATGGAAGATTGCAACAGAAAAAGCAGGGGATGAAAGATGTAACTGGAACAGAGAATAAGAAGGATGCATGTCAGGAAGACTTGACCTGTCGTACACAGAGTGTGAGACATGATGAGGTCTTGGTTTTGTGTAGGATTTCTTTGGTCAGCTCGACCAACGGGTCCTGAATACATTCCTCAAGGCTTGTGATGAGCTCACAGACATTTTGCCGGAGCAGGAGCAGCAGTCACTACAGGAAACAGTCAGGAAGCTGCACAAACACTGGAAGGTTAGTGCCTGTCGTTTTTCACGTGCAAGGACACAGCTGCAAGTAAATTACAAAGAAATTTATTTCTTAATATATTTTTAATAAATTATACATCTACATATCCCAGAAGCATGGTTTCATATCAATTATACTGGGCTGGTTGACAAGTCCATATTGTACCTAATATTAGACTTTGGCCAATCACAGGCCGTTGTAGATACTTAACTGTTGAGTCTCATTCCCAGGTCATCAAATACCCACACACAACAGTCAATTATCTTTCTCACAAATTACTTCACCTTTAAGGTGTAAACAAATAGTAAGTAAGAAAGAAAGAAACTACACGAATTACTCTGAATCTGTTAGGACAACATGCATTATTTCTCATTACTCAGGATATTCAGACAGACGCCCCCTTTCACCTCCTGCATCTTAAAGTGGAGGTGGAGAAGAGCAAGATGATGGTGTTGCTGCAGGAGTGCCAGGCGGAGGTGACCAGGGAGAACCGACACCTGGCGAGCATGGGGAGCGAGAGACTCATCAAGGAGCACAGGGTGAGCACGAAGTGGCCGGCCAGCTGGCTGAGTTTCATGTATTGATTAACACAGTGTAATAATTCAGTGCAGACTCACTGCTGTGTAGTGGTGTGGGAAGATTTTGATTAACTTGATCCAGAAGGACTGAGGCTCTTCCAGTGTCGAGCAAATACAATTGTCATTCACATACATGTACTACAGGTTCAATTTTTTTTTCTTTAGGCTTTCTTTAGAGAAAAGGGTCCGCAGTCCATCTGTGACAAAAGGCTGCAGCTGATGGAGGAACTTTGTCAAAAGCTCCCTGAGGGTGACCCTGTCCACCAGACCCTGGAAGCAGCAAGAAAGGACTTCTCTGAGGTCCAAGAGGAAATTGAGAACACCCATCAGAAGCTAATGCAGCACCCAGATAAATGGAAGGAGTACAATGCAAGGTGCAGTCACTGCTGTCCTCCTTTAATGGTTGCAGTTGTTACGTTGTACATACATGCAGCGTAAGGACTGAGTTGTAGTCCAGCGTAGGCTTTAACCTTTTGACTGTTGTAGCACTGTTGCAACAATAGAAGCCATTGTGTTGTTCATGACCCAGGCAGTGTCCTGCATTCATTACATACCCGAAGTAATCCTGTTTAAATTCTTTCATTCCTTTGAGATAAGGAGAGAGAGTTAGCGTGACAACAAGGATTGCAGTGCGCATAGTTCTGATTCTTTATTCTGCTCCATGTTGTCTTCATTATCATCACACATGGCACATGAAATAAACACAGTCAACACAAAGAAGTCTGAACCAGGTCGTTAACACTTTTTGTGGACTCCACATACTGTAATTAAAGCTTCATGAAGGGAACATTAGCAACAGCAGACCCTTGTAGCTCCTTAATGTTTCAATCTCGGTGCCACAGACATCAACAAAAAAAATAATCTATTTTTAAACACTAATTGAAGTTTGTAATTATTTTGTTATGTGTATGTGTAGGAAAGTGAAATCACGTGAAAGAAAAGTTGGAAATTCCCCACATTCTCAACAGTTGTTTAATTGTGAGACGACATCTCCTTCATGGATCGTAGAATACAAATGAATGCATTTTGAAATATATTAGTCTTTGTTTTTTCCACTTTAAGGATGTTTTCATCAATTATTGATGTGTCTGAGGTGTTTGAGACTTCCCCTTTTGATCAGCTGCTCCAGCCTGGGACTTTAGGTTAAAGATGAGCGGGTTCACATTGTGAATTTGATGCCTGATGAAGGTCCATGACTGAAACAGTGTGCCTCTAATAAAAACAGCACTGACAATGTGGAGAAATGCAGTTTTCTTTCACAAGCAGTTTTTCTTGAATTTGAAGTGAAATTTTTCCCTTCACGGTGTGAAACAGGTATGCTGAGCTCTCCTGCTGGCTTATATCTAAAGAAAGCCAACTGAGGCTGCTGAGAAACAGAGCCAGTGACCCCCGAAAATATGGCCAGGTGAAGTCTACCATCACGGTGAGTTAGTCCATATACTCCACAGCCCAGCTGTCCACTCTCCTCCTCACCTCTACTGTGATGTGTCACTTGTGATGTGCTACTGACTTGTCAATGTCACTGCTGAGCAGACAATAGTGTAAAAATACTTAACGTCAGGTGACTCTTATGAACACACGGGCTGTATCTCTTTCGTTGTGTGCAGGAGCTGAGGAATGATGCAGAGCTACAGGAGGGGAATCTTGGCTGGCTGAAGGCCCGTATGGCCGTACTTATTGATATTGCCGCTGACAGCGATGCCCAGAGGCAAGGAAGTGCACTGAGCAAGCTCTCCACTGACTTTAAGGGTCTTCTTGCTTCTCTCGTAGAGGTAGGTGAAGCTTTTACTTGTGTTATTGCCAGACACAATTCAGACATCCGTTCTGGGAGTCTACAGTACACTGCTAAAGCATTTTAACCTTATTCGAGCCACATCCAGATGAAAACTATTAATCTCTAATCAAATGGAACAGACCATTGCACATTTTAGGGCATTATCATAAGATTAACATCAGTTTGTCATGTTTTGTTCTTGCCCTGTATTTTCTCTCTTTTATCTTCCAGGCTGAGAAGATGGTGCTGGCTATTGGGGATTGTGTGCAGTTCAGGGAGGAGGTGCAAACTACTTTGGATGATCTCATACAGGGGCAGAAAGAAGCTCAGGCTGAGGTCACCAAAATACTGGACTGTCCAACTGTTCGAGAAGCCCAGCAACTTCTTCTCATTCACCAGGTGCTGTCAGACATTCACAAAGCGTTACCTTTTTATTTTGATTGTTTTGAAGGCAGAGTTGACTCACAGGGTTAACTTTACATTCATTTCAATAGACTAACACTTTGAATGTGTCCTGTTTCTCATAGCAACTGTCAAAACGCCTAAAGCTGAAGAGGAAGGATGTCCAGCAGCTGATCACCAGAGGCCAGCAGCTCCAGGCGGAGGAGGGTTTGGGAGAGACTCTGCAGCAGGACCTGCAGAATTTAGAGAACACACTCAGCAAAATGGAGCAGAATATGGATTCACAGGAGCAAAGCCTTGAGGTGAGCAATGTTAGTGATTATGTTAGTGAATAACATGTCACAGTGGATTAAAACAACACTGTTGCTCTGATTAATAACCAGCGACAACAAATTTAGAATGAAGGATAATTTTGCTATAGTCTGTCCTCATTTATGCTGCATCCGTCTTATGTGTGTTTCTTTTAATGTATAGCATCAACCTGCCCAGGGACTGTAAATGAAAATTAGCCTTTTGACTAACTCAGGCACATGTACTCCCTACTGATGTTCATTAATGTGTGTTGTCCCTTGCAATTAAATAATAATGTCAAGTAAGCAGAGGGCAGACTGAAGAGAGCTCAGCCTTGAGAGGGAGGAGAGGGATTCCTGTTAGTGCAGTCAGCTTTGGAGATGCAGCATTTGTGGAAAATTGTCCTGAATGGAGGGTAGACAGGTCTGATTGATGTTTCTGCTGGAAGGACTTGCCCTCTTAGGCTTTACAGTTCCCTTAGAAGATAGTGATGCAGTGAGTCAGTCATCACACCCTTGATGGTGCTTTTATAGAACGTAGACAGGGTGGAGGTGGGAGCTGTTAAATGGAAACTTTGTTGGGCTGTGCTGTGTTGGGGAGGATGCACTATGGATCCAAGTAAAAGATTCTCGGTAAGGTGCACACAAAAAAACGTGATGTTTCTGGCTCTGCGGCAGAGCCGCTGCTGCAGCACCACTGGGGCGAGGTGCTTGCAGGATATAAGCTGTACTACCTCAGTCAGTGTGCTGACTCATCACCCCTGCTGATAAAGCCAAACACACTGCATACTTAATGAGGTGGTTTGAGCTGGATCGGCACAACATGTATCATATGTCACTTTATTCATTTGGAAGTGATCTTGATCTGGGATTGCTGCCATTAGAAAATGATCATCTTCCTGCTGTAACCTCTGTACTACATTGAAGTGATAGTGATAGTCAGAGGGTCCAGTGTCAGCAATATCCAGGTTTCCTGCTAAACAGCATTGCATTTGAGAAACATAGATTATTATTAGTCTCCTCTATCCCTTTTGGATGCGCAGTGTTGTGTTTCATAGGTAAAGTGCTGTATGAATAATCTTGTCTTGATATCAATGATCACCTGCAGGTCACACTGGCGGCCTGGCAGGAGTTTGACAGCCAGCAGGAGGCAGTGCACGAGTTTGTTAACAAGGCGCGCTCAACGATGGAGAGAGACCTGAACTTCAGCAGCCCAGAGAGCCTGGCTGTTGAACTTGACCAGGCCAGAGTAAGTCATTTACTTTCTGCGACTGGGAGTATATCAGCTAAATGGAAAATCTTACCAATATTCTATTTTGTAAACAGGTGCTGTTGAAGCAGTGTGAAGCAGAGGCCTCACATATGAACACTTTGCTGAAGAGAGCAACAGAAATCCAGCTTGGGCCAAAGAACAAGACTCTGCTTGTGCAACAAGCTCGTTCCCTCAGTGAGCAGGTGGACAAAGTCGAGGCTGGGCTCAAAAAAGAGTAAGATGGTCCATTTCAGGCGTATTGCTTTTAATGTTTTAGTGGTCTTCAAATAGTGTTTTCAAATATGCTTTATTCTGATATGATGCTATGCCAGATGAGCAGAGTTTGCCACAAAGAGCAATACAACATAAAAATGTGCCATTTGTGTGTACTCTATATCTATATCTATGATTGTCATGGTTTATTTGCAACTACTGCTCAGACAATGTATGATTTATACTCTTGTTTTCCAGTGTCAAGACTCTGGAAGATATGAAAACTCAGTGGGATCAGTTTGGAGCTGGGTTTGAAACCTTTTCACTGTGGATATCTGACAAGGAAAAGCAGCTGGATGCATTGAAATCTTCTACTTTGCCTCTTGAGCAGCAGATCAATGCAGTAAAGGTACAGTATTGTGAAGACAGCATGTTTCTCACTGGAAATTATTTACTGGGATCACACATGTCAATATTGTGATAACCTTCATTTCACAAAAAACACTTAACACCTTATATTAAATTCATTCAAAGTCTTCACTACATATATTAGCCTGAACAGACATGGATGCAAACTGCAACTTGACTGGTTGTCGGAGGCATATAACCACGAGGCAGTAATTCTAGTTTTCGTTGGTTTGCATCCAGGTTGTTGTGGCAGAGCTTCAGGAGCGAGCTGAGGTTCCTCCTCAGCTGGAAGCAGATTCCCAGGCACTAGCCCAGTTTGTATCGTCAGGGGAGGCAGCTCGAATCAAGGCCCGTCTGACTCAAATTGGCAGGTACTGGGAGGAGTTGAAGGAGAGCGTACAGCAGCTTGATGGGCAGCTGGAGGAAAGCTCCTCTCACCAACAGAAGTTCAAAACTAGCCTCGAAGAGGTAAATAGACTTATTGACACTTCTGAAATATCATGACAGTGTACAGAGAAGCATATAGGGAAGATATGTGCAAACAGTTAGTTTTGATCTTTATTCTCTCCAAGGTGCAAGCATCCCTCAGTGAGCTACACATAAAACTGGAGCATCCCATCAAATCCTGCACCTCCTCATCAGAGACTTACAAAGCTCTTCAAAACCACATGGTACTTTTATCTATTGATCAAAAATAATATACAATACTAAACTTCTGTTCTTTTCTGTGCCAGTCTTCCAGCTCATGGGTAATGCTGTGTGGGTCACTGTCTTGTGTTCTTGTTCCTCAGGATGTCTATCAGCATCTGGAAAAGCTGAAGGGAACCTTGCTGTCCCTGGCAGCTGGTGCCCGAAGACTCAGTGACAAAGAGCAAGCAGAGAGGACTGTGACCGAGCTAAACATCAGCTATGACCAAAACATACAGGAGGCAAAAGACAAACAGAGCTCTTTGGAAAACCTGCTTTCTCTTTGGCAAAAGTAAGAACTATAATTTTACAATAATTAAAAACAATGTTAATAGTTAAACTGGACCACTGGTTTATCCTGGACAGATAGATGCAATAAGAAATGTTAATGCAAATGTAAACACATTTCTCCACCTGCAGTTAAAGTACAGCCGAGAGTTTAAACTGAATAATTAATCCAGTTTTTAACCACTGTTAATATTGATGTGTTTCAGGTATGAGAAACAGCGTTCAAACTTTGTGTCGTGCTTGGAGAGGAGTGAATCTGCATCCAAACCAGAGAGCCAGTGTCTGTCAGCTGATAAAGCCAAGCTCTGCACTGAGCTGCAAGATTTGCAGGTATAGTACATACTCACATACTCAAATAGTTCTCCAGAACACATCTGAATATACATATACACATTCATACAACAGAGAATATATTTTGAGTTTGCATGAAAAGTCTGTTCTCCTTGCAGGTGTTACACTCCGAGGTCCAGTCCCTTCAGCCTGCTCATGTTGAATTGGCATCTTTGGGGACATCTTTGTGTCCAACCGCACCTGATGAGAGAGTGAGGCAGCTGAAAGATGAGCTGGAGACCCTGCAGAGGAGACTGCATGTTCAAAATGAAGTCATTCCTCAAAGGTGACATGTCACATATACACCTGCTTGTGTGTGATGAGGCAAGTTCAGCATAGTCAGTTGAACTTTGAAAGCACCTGTTTCACAAACTTAAATTCTGGTGGCTTTCCAGCAGCTGGTTATCAAACATGATTTTATTCCTATGAAGGCATTTAATAGGTCATGTTTTCAAATGTTTTGATGCCTGGTTAGATGGGGAGTTCCACATCAGGGCAATCTAGAGGAAAATCAACCTGAATACTGATAAAACACAGCTATTGGTGATGCTTGTTTTGTGGTATATGTCTTGTATTTGTGTATGTAAGTGTGTAGATAATACAACATAATTTAGAACTGTTTCAGTAGTTACAAAAGCAGAACCCTTAAAACTTAATATCAGTGGTAAATGCTTTTGCCTGCTACATTATGAGCTATGTTTTGTCTATGTTTTGGGTTTTCGTAGTCACCCTATTCAATATAGATCAAGATAATTTCAGATACTCAGTATGTACAATACACCACAGATTAATGATAGACAAGTGTGGGAATAGCAGGGCGTGAAATACGTAATTAATGTTTTTGCTTGTGTGGCAAACTCCAGCCTGCATATAATGAAATACTGAAAAGTACACAGTAGAAATGCTAGTTAAAGCTGTTCTTATTTTTACTGATTTGACTGACTGTGCTGCCATTTTGTCCCCCAGAATCAAAGAGCTTCAGAGCCACCTTTCTCTGGTGGAGCAGTTTGACCAGGCCCTGCTCAGATTCTCCCAGTGGAGTGAGACCATGCTCTCAAATCTGCACTCACCTTCTGAAATCAACATCAGCAACCTGCAGTCTGCCACCACACAAGTCAAGGTAAGAACCACACAGAATCATTGCTCATCTGCATGCAGGATGCTGCTCCTTCCACAGCCACTTAGTCAGTTCGCAGATGAATAGCTTTGTGCTTCCGAGCAGCAACTGATCCTCTATCAACTGCTTTTGACAGGAGACCCAGGTGGCCTTACAGAAGCAAGCCTGCGTGAGACAGAGCTTGGAGCAGCAGACGGAGAAGCTCTGTCAGTTCTGTGAGCCCAGTGATGCACAGCTTCTCCGCAGCAGAGCAGACAGCTGTCTGCAGCCCTACCTGGAGGCCCAGCACATTGCTGAGCTTCAGTTAGAGTGCCTTGAAAGGCTAGAGTCTTTTCTACAAACCCACAATGTCGCTGCAGGAGTCTTGCGGGGCCTGAGGCAGACTGTGGAGAGTGCTGGGAGTTGGGACCGTGGAAAAGTCGAGGAGCTGCAGCAGGAGCTGGCCACGATTGTCCCAGACATCAGCCAGCTCGAGACTCTAGCCGTCAATTTGGACAGCAGTCTCTGTAAAAGCCATCTCCACATAGGTGCTGACGAGGGTCCCCGTAAGTCGTGCCGCATGCTGGCCGATTCACTCAGCGCTGAGCTGGATGCAGTGAGGAACTTGCTTGGTACTAAGCAGAGTGAAGCAGAGGCCCTGGGAGCTCTCTGGACCTCATTTAGACAGCGGAAAGAACAGCTGCTCAAAGCTGTGGAGGACATTGAAGAAAAAGCTGACCACCAGAGCTTCAAAGAGCCCAGCCTACATGCGCTACAGCAGAGGTAAAGCATTACAAGAGTGTAATCAGATCAATATCTATATTAGGTCACTGTTATAATTCAGAAGAACATTTGGTGCTGGTTCCGTGCATAAATATGAGAACATGGGCAACAGCAATGTATCATCCCTCTGCTTTTCAGGCTAAGGTTCTTTAATCAGATGGAAGATGAGCTGCAGTCACACCAGCATGAGGAGCAGTGGCTGAGGGACAAGGGCAACCAGCTGGCCCAGAGAGATGCTGAGTTAGCTGGAGAGGTACTGAGGGAAATCAGTCTGCTGGAGACCACATGGGAGGACACCAAGAGGCTCATCACAGAGAGGTACTGAAGAAATGGAGGGGTGTTTTCCATGCTTCTGAGTCAGGAAATATAGAAAACAGTAGCTACTAATCAATACTGAGATGCAACACTCTAAAAAACTTGGAGAAAATGCGTAGGCGCCTTCTTTTTTCTTTTCATTTTTTGCCATTGTCGCATATGTAAATGAGTCAAGAGCCTGCTTTTAAAGATTTGAACTCTTTGTTGTAGTACTACACATACAGGTTTTTTTTTTTGGCAGAAAAACATAGTTAGACTGACCTCTATGGGTTGCTTGTTTCAAGTGTATTAGTTTATTGCACTTACCACATGGTTAAATTATGTAATCCTGAAATATCACAGCATTGTAACACTCTTATTGTTACTGGGTGTATTGTGTATTTATGGCATGTTCTGTTTACAGTTAATACACAAATGATGTTGGGCTGTGGGTAGTAAATTTCTCTCTTTCTTTGATAGACAGGAGCAGTGCAATGTCCTTGTTGAGCTTATGAGGGAATACCAAATCCTGAAAACCTCCCTTAGCAGCATCATTGAGAGCACTGAACCTCTGGTTGAGATAAGTTCTGTTTTGAAGGACCATGAGGAAACCAGGAGGACACTAACTAAGGTCAGGAGAAATTATTCTTTTGTCTTTCTATGGATGTGCCTCAGCTCACTTTCTTGTAACTGAACTGTTCATTACACAAATCCATAAAAATGAAAAAAGGTATCTTAGTTATTTATGCATTTATGATTGTTCACCAAAATGCTTAAAGGGTTTGCTGTCTTTTCTCCATTTGCAGCATGAGGCAGTGAAAGTAGAGATGGCTAGCAAGCAACATGAACTGGACCAGTTTTCTGGTAAAGGAAAACAACTGGTGATTGAACTGAAGAAGATCCCTGACTGTGATGCTCAAATGATGAAAAAGGATATGGAAACACTTGTTGATCAGTGGCTGGATGTAAGTCTGACTTCAGGAGTCGCTCCTGTCAGTGATGATGTTTCAGTGATGTGCTTTTAATTGTTTTTTGAACAGCAATAGAGGCACAGAGAAATAAGCCATATTAGCCTTTGTCTATATAGGCAATAGCTGTTCATAGGGACAATTTGATGCAGTTCAGTGCCAGACACACACACACAAAAAGTAAACATTTGTATCTGATTTAATCCACTTCTCAGGTGTCTGAGAAGATAGATGATAACATTGATCGGCTGAACCAGAGTTTGGCACTGTGGGAAGATGTACGTAAAATCAACGAGGACGTTGAGAGCTGGACGAGCAGCTGTGTGATTGAACTAAATGAGAGCCTGAACAACCTCAATGACAGTCAGAAGGTGTCGGGAAGGCTCTCTGTGTTACAGGTAAGATTTCTGATGTCAGCCGAAAACTGAGTAATATTTGTTTACCGTCTTTGGTGCCTGATAAATATAGTTTCCCACATAGGACAGTGCAAATGTTAAATGAACCAAAAAATCCTAAGTACCATTTCTTGTCAGAGACACCAAAGACACATCTAATGCAATCATGCTTAGAGACACACACACACAAACACACACACTCTGGAGCCACAACCACAGTGTATAGTATCTCAAAACAAAACAAAGCAACTGAGATGGGAGGTACTACATGCTTTTCTCATTTTGTGCATCCACAGACAGAAATGGGTGAGAAGGAACAGAAACTTGAAACCCTGCAGAGCAAAGTATCAGAGCTGAAGAAGTGCAGTCAAAGTCAAGAGACTCCTGCTAAATTACAGGTAAAAAGATGATTACAACCTTGTGTGTTTTTTGTTTTTCTGAATGGTTATACTGTATTTTAGAATTTTTACTTCTTCCATCAGGTGCTGGAGAATGACCTCCGTAAAAAGATCAACACAGTTCAGAAGCTACATGAGCAGGCCAGGGGAAACCTCATGGACTTCACCTTCCAAAGGAAGCAGCTGGAAGACTACATCTCACAGATGTCTGCATGGCTAAAAAGTATGGAGGATTCCCTTGTTTCATCACCCACTGGATCAGATCCTGAGGACATCTGCAGAGTGAAGGTGCAGCCTAATTAACAATGACATGGTCATGTGCATCTCTCAAAAAGTGGAATAAGGAAGCTTGATTCAAAATGCACCGTGTGCCTCTGTAAACTTGTCTTTAGGATACAAAGTGCACTTGCCACTGTCACTGCTTTGTGAGTTGTTGGTGTTGATGACAATTTAACAAAGTTAATCTCATGAAAATTGTCGAATATGTTTTGAAGGACCTCCAGAAAGAGCTGCAGAATCAGCAGGGGAGCATTGACTCCACCAGGGAGAGCCTCAACACCCTGTGTAGGAAATATCCCTCTGAGGAGCTGGCTGGTTTGGGTTCAGCTCTCACTGACCTCATCAAGACTTATGAGTCTGTGAACCAGCTTTCTGCCAGGACGCTGGCGTCACTGCAGAACTGTCTCCAGCAGCAGTTCAATGGTGAGAAATCTGAAAAACAAATTTTGATAAAATGTGTAGTACAACTGAGAGGTCACTTGATGCAGTATCTTACATGTCACACTGTTGTAGCACTAAAGTTCTAATGTGTTGAATTCATAAATTCTACAATACATAAAACTATTGTACCAGAAAGTATTTCTGAAAATATTAATTTCTTGTTTTTTCTAGCCGTGCCTAGTGATCACTGACAGGATTGCTTTACAAAGAACCAACTTAATTCTGTTGGAATCTGCACCAGACATTAACTCTCTTTTCCACCTGCTTCCTCAGATCTAGTTCAGGAGTTCCATCGTTGGCTTTCAGAGCAGAGGGAGATAGTGAAAGAATGCTCTGACCGATCTGGAGACACTCAAATTGTGGAACGCAAACTACAGAAACTAAAGGTAAAACTGATACTGAACCGAAGAGATGGATTCACTACATCAGTCTTGTGCTCTTATCTGAAACCACATGAATGGAGTTACAGACACTAAGCTAAAAGTGATGTGGGTTGCCTGTCAGGGTGCCATGGATCGCGTGGAGGAGGGTGAGGTACGTCTTACTCAGGTCTGTGAGGAAGGAGAGAAGCTACTACTCCATCTTCCCAAAGCCAGCGCTGGGCAAGTCCAGCAGCACCTGTCCTCCATCCAGCAGGACTGGGACAGCTTTGTGGAGCAGTGCAGACAGAACCAACAGATCCTGGAAGACAGCGCATCTCTCATGAAGGGGTCAGAGACTCACGCAAACTAGTTCTGGAAAGCACATTGTAAGCCAGCCATTTAGTAAGTTTGCATTGTAAATTCCTTGTAGGTTTGAGGGTCGCCTTAAGAAGCTCAGGTGGTGGTTGGAGCACATGGAAAAGAGGATGACCACAGATCTGCTCGAAGCCAAGCAGCGTGGTCCTGAAAAGGCTGTACTCGAGCAAGTGGAGGAATATCAGCAGGAGGTTCTCAAAGAAAGGTGCTGAATCTGCTTCAAGTCTGTGTATTTACTAAGAAAAATAGACATTTTAGTGTCCCCAAAAGAATCCCTAATGATTGTGAATACTCTCAGCTTTTTTAAACATTTGGCTTCCTTCCATGCAGGGATTCCTTTGAGCGCCTATGTCAGGAGGGCCAGGCACTGAATGAAGGTGGGCGAGGCGATGGTAGTGAGACAAGAGTATCAGCTCAGCTGCAGTCACAGCACCAGGCCCTGCTGAGGCGTGTGAGAGAGAGGCTGCGCTGCTGCCAGCTCACTTTACAGGAGCAACAGGCGTTTGAAGAGACACTGCAGACTACTTGGGGCTGGCTTAACGGAGTCCAGGACCGCCTCGCCTCACTCAACAGCACGGTTGGCAATAAGGAGACTCTGGAGAAAAGACTAGGTCTCGTACAGGTCAGTGAATAATACTCAGATCCAAAAATATTGCTCTTTGGATCTTTTGGTAGTTTTCTGGGCACGTGTTGAAACACAAAAATGACCTTATAGTTTACCCATAGTTCTGTCTTGCTGTTTCTTTTTCTTTGAGCAGGATATCCTGCTAATGAAGGGTGAAGGTGAGGTGAAGCTCAACATGACTGTAGGAAAAGGAGAACAGGTCCTGAAGCACAACAGAATGGAAGGGCAGGAGGTCATTTGTTCCCAGCTACAGAGCCTGAAGGATGCCTGGGCCAATATGTTGATGACTTCCATGAGTTGCCACAGGTAAGAAATGTGTCATCTTCTGTACCCTGGGAAAACAGGCTGGCAGAGCTGGCATCACCATAGCTCATAATCAAGAGTAAATGTACTTCTTTGTTTCTAATAACATGTTATTACTGTCCACAGTCGCCTGGAGTGGACAGTGGCTCAGTGGACCAGCTTTCTGGAAAGTAAAAGCCAGTTGCAGCAGTGGATGGAGTCAGTGGAGCAGGAGTTGGGGATGAGTCTGCCTCAGCAGCCAGGCCTCAAAGAGAAGTCCGCTTTGCTTGAGCGCCTCAGGGCCATCCAGGCCGACGTGGACGCTCATGCAACAGCACTGTCACGCCTAACAGACAAAGCAGTGGAGATGCATGAAAAAACTGGCGACCAGACCTTTGGACCAGAGGCGAGGGCGGAGCTCAATGCGCACTTTGCAGATATCTCAGCTGTTGTCAAGGTGATCTAAATACTGGCATAGGTTTGATTGTACTTGCAAATAATTGCTGAATCCTAGATGATTCATTCCGGGAAACAGGGCCAGCCAAAAAGAAGCTGCATTGGGGAGGGACCAGAGTACATTCCCACAGGGCAGACACTTCGTGTAAAGGGACACTTTTGTTGCAAGGTCGCCACAGTGTTGCCAAAATTGACATACCGGTTACATTAAATAAATTGAGACAGAATGTTGGTATAATAAATTGACTTTAACTATGATTGAACTTGCAAACTCCCACATCACTTACCCTGACAGGAAATTAGCCTAAAACAGACAAACAATATTTGCAAATACTATTTGACACAGTCATATTTAGACTGTTCCTCATTCATATCTGGTGTTTACATTGTCTTGTTCTTCCACAAAGGGTAAAGTGCAGTCCATGCAAAACATTGTGTCTGAGCATGAGCAGTATCTGGATGCTCTGAGAGACTTCAATGACTGGCTGATTTCAGCAAAAGAGGAACTCCAGCGCTGGTCAGACCTGTCAGGAGATTCAGTCTCCATTAAAAGAAAGCTCTCCAAAGTGCAGGTGAGGAACTGAAACTGTCTATTGCTCCTGGTCGTTTCATATTTACTCCAGGGTCTTCTTCATGCTGATTGTTGCCTGAATACCTTGACAAGGAGGCTTTTGGGAGGCATTTTTATGAGGCGGTTAAATCAGTTCACCATGTAAAGAAGACTGAGCACAAACATCCAGTCATTTCTGCCACCTGTGGCAATAGTTTCATTCTGTTGGTCATAGTCAAGGACTCGTGACCATAATTCGTTAATTACTATGGAGCGGCTGTTACTCAGGAGGTTGAGTGGTCGTCTATTAATCAGAAGGTCAGTGGTTTAATCTCTGGGCCCTCGAGTCTACATGTTGAAGTGTCCTTGGGCAAATACTGAACTCCAAATTGCTCCTGATAGCTGTGCCATTGGCGTGTGAGTGTGTGTGTGAATGGGTGAATGCTGACTTGTCACTCTTGGGCTTCACAGGCATTTTGCTTGGGATTACATAAAAAATATTTAGTTAATTTGACAAAGGTAAGAATTGTGATTCCTTTTGTCCTTTCCAGGAGTTGCTTGACTCTAAGCAGCGAGGCAGAGAGAGGCTGAACCGGGTTCAAAGATGTGGGGCAGTGGCAAGAGACCACACTGGCTCAGGGGGCTATGAGGCCATGGAGCGAGAGGAAGCAGCCCTCTTGTCATCATGGGAACAGTGGGAACGTGGGGCACTGCAGACACGGGCTAGTCTGGAGACCACCCTCTCCCAGATAGCCAGCTCTGAACAGGAGTTCAACAGCCGGTCAGCACAGCTGGAGCAGGACCTGCGGGACTTCAGCCGTCAGCTACAGGACTGGCGTCTGCGGTTGTCTCAAGCAGAGGGAAAAAACGATGGAGAGGAGGCTGTTAAAGGCTGGCAGATAGCAAAGGTAAGTGTCAGCTTATTTTAGGTCCAATAATAAGCCATTAATTGGAAACAAGCAATCATTATTATCATTATTTGACTAATGCATGCTAACGTAATGAATGTTTGTGGCTGTTCATCAGTGCATACTTACTTGTTTTCCACACAGGACACTTTGGAGGAACTTGTCAAAGCTGAGCCCATGTCTGATAGTCTGAAAACTCAACTCAATGATCTGTGCCGATTCTCCAGAGACATGGGCGTCCAGTCTGAGAAAGTGTCGTCTCTCATTAAAGCATACAACAGGTGAGGAACTGCAGATATAATGCACAATAGTCTTGGTTCTCGAAGGAACAGGATCTGTTGTAGAACTATACGGCACTATGAAGCTTAAATGCCACAAAGACCAATGGTCTAACCAACAAGCCTGAAACAGAAGAACTTACTAAAATGTATGGATTTCTAAACTGATCACATGTGTCATGTTGTATGTAGAACAATGATTTTTATTTCTTCCTGACTTGTTTCTAGTCTGAGTCTCCAAGCGTCCAGGGAGTGCCTGAGCAAAGAGAAGCTGCTAGAACAAGGGTTTCGCTCAGCCTTCAGAGAGTTCCAGCAGTGGTTGGTCAATGCAAAGATCAACACGGCCAAGTGTTTCGATGTCCCTCAGAATGTCAGTGAGGCCTCATCCAGCTTGCAGAAGATTCAGGTATAGCACACAAAGTCAGATGCTATGGAACACTATGCTGCCAGAATTACAGGTTTGGTTACCACTGAGGGTACCAACACAGTTTCACTACATGCTTAGTTATTGTCTCATCTTTTCTTCCCCTCTCAGGAGTTTCTTAGTGACAGAGAGCAAGGTCAGTCAAAGCTGAATGCTGTGGTTGTGAACGGTGAGCTCGTCTCTAGTATCGCAGCTAAAGACAAGGTTGATGCAGTTCGGACTAAGATGAACACTGCCAGAGAGGACTGGAAAAATATGATGTCCAACCTGCACAACAGAGAGACGAGTCTGCAAGTAAGCACATAAACATCCCCCCTCATTGATCAGGGGCCATTATAAAAAAGTGCAGACAGTCACTATATATCATCTGTGTGTTTCAGAACCTGTTGTCTCAGATGAAAGATTTTGAGGCCTGTGCGGAGCCTCTTCAGGAGTGCCTGAATGCCACAGAGCTGGCTGTGCAGGAGAGCAGCACAAGGCTTCATGATCTCACAGCCAAGAAGCAGGAGCTTCACAAACTACAGGTACTAATGTCCACTGAGCTTGGAACACCCGCCACGTTCAAGACCACTCATGCTCAAGTACAACCGCCACTCAATGCTTGAGTGCCAACCTGACTGCTCCTGTCATCTGCAGAAACTCACCATTCTACCATGTTGCAGTGTTTTAGCATTGCTGTTATTCTTTTATTAAACACTGCCAACTGCTTATGTTAACAGCCAGTTGCTGACTTTTTGGATTATTGGCATCTTTCTGCTCCTTGCTGCTACTCTCATGTCTTCTTAACAGTGTCTTTCATATAGATTAATACTTGCCTCATTTGTTAAAAAAATGCTTGTAGAATCTATTAATTGTTTAAAACTGTCTACCAGCTAGTTCCAGAGGCCTTGATTGCACGTCATGACCACCAAGAGCTTTATCAACAGTAACAGTGGACAAACAGCTCATTCGCTTTTCTTTTTGCCATGTTGCCATCTCTAACCCCTCAGTCTGTGTCTGAATTTAACTGTCTTATATCTGTGTGTCAGCTTGCATGCCTCTTTGATAACCTGCTTGTGCTCTTCCAGTCTGTGCTTGAGGAGTTAGCCTCTCACGAGATTCAGCTGAACAGGCTGAAAGAGAAGGCCCAGCTGCTGTGGGATGAACACGCGGCCGGCAAGGGTTTTGTGCACCGTGTCTCGCAGCTCTCTGCTCAGTACCTAGCTTTAACCAACCTGACCAAGGTACAGTAATGCCTACCAATCTGCCTGTGCACTGGGGCTTTTCTGGGGGTAGAGCTGGAGAGGAGACAGAGGCACTAGACTGGATCGAGCTCTGACTTAACATTAGTTTACAGGTGATGAAGTGAAGGTACTAACTAAACATGATTAAACACTAATTTCTTTCTTTTGTTATTGTTAGTCTTATACGTTGGATGTACAAGCTTATTTCCTTTATGTCCTTTGCATGTTCAGTTATCAAGTTGAGCCTAATGTGGATTCAGTTTCTAAAACCTATAGTGGTAATGTTCTGGTTGTGTCCTGTTTGGTGGTTCTGCAGGAGAAGGCATCACGGATTGATCGAATAGTCACTGAGCACCAGCTTTTCTCCCAGGGGCTGAAGGAGCTGCAAAACTGGGTGGTTGACACCAGCCACATGCTGCAGACTTACTGTGCCCCCACTGCTGACAAAAACGTTCTTGATAGCAGGATGATCAAGCTGGAGGTATAAAAAGTACCAAAATTAGTTACCAATTTGAATACCCATCACAGCAGTGTAATAAATGCACATTTGTGATTGTTGCACCAGGCCCTGCTGACTGCTCGTCAGGAGAAGGAGATCCAGCTCAAGATGCTGATCACAAGAGGAGAGTCAGTTCAGAGAAACACCTCAGCTGAGGGAGTGCCCGCAGTCCAAAAGCAAATACAGGACCTAAAAGATTCCTGGGATGCCCTGCTCTCTGCCTCAATCCAGTGCAAAAGGTGAGTTCTCGACCACTTTCTCAGAAGTTTTTCCCAGCTATAAAAAGTGGACACTGCACACAGTATTTAGCATCTGCTGCTACTGCTTCTGCCTTGTATTGCTGCTATTGCTACAGCTACTGCACTGTTGTCTGACTTTGTTGTGCTCTTTAAAATCGACAGTCAGCTGGAGGGTTCCCTGTCTCAGTGGACCAGTTACCAGGAAGATGTGCGCCAGTTTGTGGCATGGGTGGAACGTGTGGAGGAAAGTCTTGACCCCACTGATAAACAGTGCTCAGAGATGAGAGATAAAACTGCTAATCTGAGCAAAGCCAAGGTACTACAATTTTCTTAATCATGCTGTATACCATCAAAGAATATAAATGATTTAGTTAAGTTCATACAGACTTACAAAGACAGGATATTTTGAAATTTTACACCTTAGATTTTAGGAGTTGTGGGTCAAGTGTTGAAAGTCACGTGAGCCATTTACCTACAACAGGTATAAACTTAAAAAATGCAGAGTTGATTGGTAGAATAACTCCCTCTCTCCGTTGTTTCAGTTGCTGTATGAGGAAGTGCTCAGCCACAACACCCTGCTGGACACCATCACTGCAAAGAGTGCCAGCATCGCTGAGAACTTTGTCACTCAACTGGAGCTCCAAGATCTGCAAGAGCGCTATAACACTATCAAAGACAATGCTATGGTAGTAAAAGCAGAACATACACAGAGCTACAGAGCTAGTTTCAGCTCCAGTTTTAGATACATTCTTGTGTAGTGGTTTTAAAAGACTTACCAAAGTGAAGTTCAACAGACAGCAGTCTAATAATATTTTTCCAAAAATTATTATTTAATGACTTCTTATGATAGTGTTCCCTTATCATTTTAATGATTTAAGTGCTATTTTTAAACCTGAAAACGTGTAAAAAATAAGAATATTTGAAAGCAATGCCAGCATAACCAGCAAATGTTGTCAAAGCCAAAGTTAGAATCAAATTGCTCACACATTATGAGTCTGAATCTTTATCTTTGTAATCTCCTCAGAGGGCAGTAGGCAAAGCGGAGGAGCTGGTGAAAGCCCACCAGGAGTATCAGGGGGGCCTCCATGCATTTGAGGACTGGCTGGAACAAGAACAAGAGAAACTTGGCTGCTACACCCAACTGGAGGGTGATGTTGATATGCTGGAGGAAACTCTGCAAAAGCTACAGGTATGAAAATTCTCACTGGGGAAATGTTGTTAATACACAGAATATGAAATGCCTCTACTACTGCTACTACTACTACATAGCCAGAAGTTGCATTCAGTTAATAAACTAGCTCAAAATTTAGAGAGCTGAAAGTGCTCAACCACATCTGTGTAACTACAGGAACTGCAGCTGCACTGCACAGAGGGCCAGGCTTTGCTTAACACACTGCTGGTCAGTCGAGAACTGGTCATTCCCTGGGGCCTGCCTCAGATCGAAGACCGAGCGCTGGAGACCCTGCAGCAGGAGTGGAGGTTGTACCAGGCCCGGCTGGCCGACACCCGGGCTCAGCTCAACAGTGCTCTGGCCAAACTCCGGCAGATGGAGCAGAAGTTTCAGCGTCTTGACAGCTGGCTTAAGGGCATGGAGACCAAAGCACAACTGCGTAGCCACCGGCGGTCTGACCGCGCCACCAAAGATGCTCAACTCCAGCTAATAAAGGTCAGTGTTTCATGCAGAGAAGCTATGCACACAGTAATGTTTTACACTGTTGTACACATTTGCATAATTCTGTGTAGTATTTTGGTGCTGTTTCAGTTGCTTGACAGAACTGCATTTTAAATGAGCATGGGTCACTGCAGTCCCATCAGAATTAAAAGATATGTTAATGTGGCACTGGAAGCATCATAATTTGAACACATTTAGAATTGCAGTCTAATGAATATGTTGGAATATAATTAAGTATTGTTCAAACATCTCTAATGGTCCTTGTTTGATTAGAGCTGGCAGGAGGAAGTGCTGGTTTATCAAGAGGAGATGGAGGGGCTCAGTCTCTTGGCTCAGCAGGTTCTGGATGAGACTCATATTAGCAGCCGGATCAGTACCAGAGCCACCAAGATTACAGCCCGCTACCATGTCCTGCTTCTCCATTTACTGGTACCATCTTTTTGACGCACAATATTACACTAAGGCATAGATGTGAATGTTGTATAATCCCTGTATACAATATACATGCATATGTAATTCAATACATGTTAATAGATATGCCTTTTTTTATTGAGACCTAGAATTTCTGATTAAAATCTTGACTGTAAATTTGTATTTGACAGATAATTTGAAAGATGTTATCAGTTCAGCTACATTTAGCATTCTTCTCCCATAACTTTGTTTCTAACTCTTATGTTGCAGGAAACAATCAAACAGCTCCAGGAGGAGGTGTCTTGCATTGAGGAGGCACAGTGCAACTTCAGCACCTTCTCAGACTGGCTGAGCACAGCTCAGAATAACTTCACCACTGTAGCTATCAGCGTTGATGCAGTGGACCGCTTTGCTATGGAGAGAAAGATGAAAAAACTAGAGGTACACTCTCTAACATGGAGCACATTCTTTCTCTATGTTATTGTCTGATCTGTAAAGAGCATTTATAGCATAGACCTCTATTGCTGACATTCTGATGTGCACTGATAAAAGTAGCACCGTCTACCTTCCAGGCTCTTCAGGCAGACATGGAGCAGGGTCACACTTACCTGAAGACAATGAGGGAGAAGACAGAGCGAGCCATGGTGTTCTTGGAGGAGCCTGAAGCAGAGCAACTACAGGAGGAGGTGGACGGCTGTCTCCTCCAATTAAAGGAGTTGATGGAAGCTCTGCGCACAGAACATAGCTCCCTCGAAAAATGTATCTCGCTCTCTAAAGATTTTATGGATAAATACAAGGCCCAGGCCCAGTGGGTGCTGGAGACCAAGAACCTTTTAGCATCCAGTGTAGAACCTAAAGCTGAGCTCTACCAGAAGAAGGCTCAGCTAGCAAAGTACAAGGTAATTCAGCATTGGTTAATCTTTTCCCTCTTTTAAACACAGTGAAAATAGAGCAAGAAAACCAAACGATTTTATCTGCAATGCTTTACTCTCTTTTCATCTATGCAGACCATCCAGCAGACGGTGCAGTCTCATGAGTCAGCGGTGAAATCTGTCTTTGAGAAGGGAGAGGCCCTGCTCGACACAGTCCATGACACCACGATAAGTGACAACATGAAAAAGCTGCAGGCTGACTACCAAGATCTCTGCTTAGCAGCTAAGGTATTTGCACTACTGTGTTTCAGCTGAGGTGTGATTTAGGGAAGGTTACATGAAAACTCAGAATTAATTCCAAAACTATAGATTTTACTCAGTGTATATTTTCATGTACTGTATTGTATTACTAAATAATCAACAGGAAACAAACTGATAGATACTAATAGATGATTTCTTTTAATGTCATACAGCTACATGCATCTCTAAGATTAGCTGTGTGTTGTGTTTCAGACACAGGTCCAGAACCTTGTGGAGTGGGTGAAGGAGCACGAAGATTACAACAGTGAACTGCAAGAGGTTGAGAAGTGGCTCCTACAGATGTCCAGCAGACTGGTCACCTTAGACTCCATGCAGACCAGCGGCATGGAGATGGCCACTCAGCAACTTGCCCGGCACAAGGTGACCGTGACCATGCTGTCCTACAAATGTTCACAATTTGTACCGGAGCATTAGCTGTGCAGTTTACGTCATTATATTACTTCTAAATACTTTTGGTTTTCACTCACATGTATCACTTTTCATAATCTGTATTTTTGAACACTGTTTCAGGCAGTAATGGAGGAGATAGCCAGTTTTGAGGAGCGTCTCACCAGCTTGAAGCAGAAAGGAGAAGATCTCGTAGCCAGCTGTACAGACCAAGTTCAAGCTAAGATCAGTCAACAAGTCCAGGCTCACCAACAGGGAACTAGAGACAGCTACTCTGCCATCTGCAGCACTGCTCAACGTGTGAGTGATACAGATTCTTCATAGATCTGTAGGAAACCTCTACATCTGACCTGGGTCTTCATTTTATGATATGAAGTTAGTCAAGGTCTTACCTCACCTTGCTCAACAGGTATACCAGAGCTTGGATCGAGAACTACAGAAACACGTTAACCATCAGGACACTCTCCAGCAGTGCCAAACCTGGCTGACCACAGTGCAGGAGGAGCTTCAGCTCAACGATCAGGGACCATCTGGCCTGCAGGAGGCTCTGAAGCAGGTAACTGACTGTCTTGGAATGCAGTCGTGGTGATAAGTTATTGTTCTGTAATTTATTTTGATTCATTACTTTTGTACACACAGGTGAAGCACTACAGGGCCCTTCAGGAGCAGGCCAGCACTTACCTGGACCTGGTGTGTTCTGTGTGTGACCTGTCTGATGATGCTGTGAGAGTGGCAGCTGCTCAGGTCCAGCAGGTCAAACTCACGGTCAGTAACTGTTACCTCCTTGTCTGCTGTACAACATTGTGTGTGATTGCAACTGTTGTGTGTTTGTATATGTCAGAATAATATGAAAATATATCATGAGCAGTACAGAATGCATGCTCTTTCATAATGTACAATTCTGCAAACATTCACTGTAGGAAGGGGTACGTGTGTTTTTTGCAGATAGAGGAAAGGATGTCCAGTGCTCAGGAGCTTTCAGAGGGCTGGAGGGAGATCAAGGAACAGAAGCAAGACCTGACCAGCCTGTTCCAGGATATGGAGCAGCAGCTCCTCAGCTTCTCCAGACGGCCTGCAGAGCTGGAGACAAAGATAGCTCAAAACATGCTGTCACAAGCCAAGGTAGGGAACAGTATCATAACCATTACCCTTGACAAAGGACACAAAGGGGAACTCTTTCATTCTTTTGTATGATTATTTAAATGAATATACACTGTGTGTTTAGTCTTAACTGTACTGTACTGTACAGTGAGTCCAAACATGACTCTGTTTTTTGGTATTATTATCTAATTCAACATTTTGGCTTGGGTTATGAAGGGATTAAATAGGGATCTGCTTACTGTATGGATGTATTTAGGGTCACCATCCAATTTATTGCTCGTCACACAGGAATGCAGCCAGCAACTGCAGTCTAAACAGAGTATCCTGACCAAGATAACGGAGACTGTGAGCAGATTGACAGGTGGCCAGGACTCTCCAGAACATGCAGAGCTTGACCGTCTGAGCCATTCCTGGCTTGAGCTCTGTCACCAGGCCAACAAGCTGCAGAGCCAGAGAGAGGAGGACCTGCAGAGGTCTAAAGAATACCATGACTGTATCACTGCAGTGGAAGTGCTGTTTGAACAGGTGTCCAAAGAGTGGGACAATCTGGCCAGGTGTGTTTGTATGTCACGTATAAGTTAAAATTAGTGATGATATACTGCTGTGCTCTGATTCTAATCATCTCCTCACACAGTCAAAGCCAATAAGGTTTTGTTTTAGGATGAAAGAAAATGCCAGTTGCACTGTCCATTGTCAGTGTTTTTGCCCTAACTACAATGTTTTATACTAACTAAGAGAACATGAACATCAGCTATCTGTCTCAAAACATAATCCTTACATTCTCATATCCTGCAATCAACACTTGCGTAATTCCTTTTTTTTCTTGTGTCACAGAACGGATGCTGAAAGTTCATCTCAGCATTTGGAGGCATTACGTAAGCTTGCAGTCACTCTGGAAGAACAAAAAGGCACTCTTGAGGACCTTAAGGAACAGAAACAAAAAGTCATCCAGAATTTGAACTTGGATGACAAGGAGCTGGTAAAAGAGCAGATCAGCCATTTTGAGCAGCGATGGACTCAGATGCAGAACCTAATTGAGAGGAAAATCCAGGACTCAGTGGTGACCCTGGAAGACATGGGCCAAGTGGAGGCCCGTTTGAGAGAGGCTCGGGACTGGGCAGAGGAGCAGCAGCCTGCCCTGTCTGAGGCCATGAAAATGAGTCCCCCTCCAGAGCTGGCTCAGAGCTTCCTGTTTGACCACCTGAGCATCTGCAGCGAGTTGGAAGCCAAGCAGCTCCTGCTGGCACAGGCCATGGCCGACGCTGACAGAGTGCTGGCCCGGCTGGGCCTCAGTGAACGGCAACGTCTGCAACAGCTTATTACAGACACTCAATCGGAGGTGGAATCTCTGAGTGTGAAGGTTGTGCAGCGCAGAAAACACCTCAGCAAGGCTTTCACAGAGAGAACACAGTTCCTTATGGCTGTCAACCAGTCCATTTCCTGGGTCCAGCAGAATGAGAAGAAGGCCCAGGCAGAGGAGTACATTGCTTTGTTGCCTGATGACCTTGCCAAGCAAGTCAGAACATGTAGGAACATCCAAAGCAGTTTGAAAGCCTATCAGAGCGAACTGACCTCCCTGTGGTCTCAGGGGAGAGACCTGATGAGGGATGCCAGCGAGGAGGAGAGGAATGAGATTCTCACAAAGTTGCAGGAGTTACAAAACATCTTTGACAGAACATTACATAGATGTGGGCAGAAACTTCAGGAGCTTGAAAAAGTATTCGTTTCCAGAAAGTATTTCAAGACAGATTTGGAGAAAATATGCCTTTGGATAAAACAAGCTGATATAGTCACCTTCCCTGAAATCAATCTGATGGTTGGAGATGCTGAGTTGGAAGCACAGCTACTAAAGTATCAACACATTGTCGAGCAGGCAATTGAATATGAGAACCTTCTCCTAATTGTACAAAGAACTGGCCAAGAAATATTGCCCAGTCTGAATGAAGTAGACCACTGCTACTTGGATGAAAAACTCAACACCCTCCCCCAGCAGTATAATAGCATATTAGCGCTAGCTAAAGAAAAGCAGGAGAAAATCCAGCAGGCCATCCTCACAAGGAATGAGTACACCTCTTTCATTGACATCACTCATAAGGCGCTGAAAGAGCTTGAAGAACAGTTCAACAATCTGGGCACACAGCCTGTTGGACTGGAAACAGAAGAGGTTGTGAGTTTGCAGAGCGATTACAAAGCGATCCAGGCAGACCTGAGCAACCTGGGTCTAGCTGTGAGTGAACTGAACCAGAAGAAAGAGGGATTTCGTAGCACTGGTCAACCATGGCGCCCAGAGGAGATGACCCAGCTTGTGAGCCTGTACAACGGCCTAAAGAGGTTGATTGAACAGAAAGTGGAGCATTTGGATGAAACCTTGGAGTCATTTGAGGACCGCAAGGCTATGGCTCTGCAGGTTGACTCAGAGTTAAAGGCCACAAAAGAGCAGCTGGTAAAAGTTAATGCAGAGACGCAGTCAGCTGAGGAGAGGCTGAAGAACTACCACGCTCTGGCAGGGAGTCTCCAGAGTGCCAACTCTCACTTGTCAAGGCTCATGGAGCAGATGGACACTCTGGCACCCCGTGTGGAACAAGCAGCCCATCATGCCTCCAAGGAACAGGTAGTTCTGTGGCAAGAGGAGCTGCGATCTTTGCAGGCTGCGGTCGGAGACCTGATTGAAGAGTGTGAGAACAGGTTTGTCCAAAGTAAAGACTTTGAGACAGAGATGAAAAGGACACTGGACTGGCTGCAGCAGGTCAGAGATGAACTGGGCTATGCTGTGATCGTTGATGTGAGGGTGGAGAAGGTGCAGGAGGAGATCAGAAAGCAGCAAATCATGCAGGAGGAAGTACAGTCGCGACTGAGAATAGTGGCTGCTCTTAGCAGCAGGGAGAAACAGAAGTATATCAGCGCAAATGAGCTTGTCCCACTGCACGTAGATACAAGCCTGGAAGAAATGGCAAAGCTGCAGGCAGACGTTCAGAAAGCACTGAGCTCCAAACAGGTGGGAAAATTTTGCAATTTTACACTTATCACACATTAATTTTATAGAAATGCTTTATCAGTTTTTTTTTGTTAAAGTTACCTCAATGTCTAAATACAGTATTTAGTCATTTGGTGTGAAGCATCACAGCAATTCCATTTAGAGTCTGTAGTTGTATACCTTATATTAAACATTTTCTTTGTTGCTTTTGTGTAAAGATTACTCTGGAGGACGCCCTGGTGTTGTGCCAGAAGTACCACTTCAGGATGCAGTCAGCCTGTGAGTGGCTGGAGGATGCTGTGTCCTTCCTGCAGCAAGCTAGCCTGGGTGTGGACGTGGAGAACTATGAGGAGTGTCTCCGGCAGCAGGTGGACATCATGGCCACAGAGCAGGAGTTCCTCATCCATTTGGAGGAGCTGCAGGCCCTGCTACCTCAGCTGGAGAACCTGGTCAACCCCACAGCCAGAGAGCAGCTCCGTGTGAGCGTGGAGTCAGCAAAGCAGAGAGGCGTGGAGGTCCGAGATCAGCTCCAGTGTCACCAGGATGTCCTTCACAGGTAGTCAAAATGAGTAATGGTGCACGTGTAATGTACAATGCAGATATTTGGTTAATGATGGCATTTTATCGTGTAATATATTTTGTATTTCTTAGCTGTGTGGCTCAGTGGAAGTCATACCAGGAGGCAAGGCAGACTGTCATTGAGATCATGAACGAGGCTGAGAAGAAGCTGACTGAATTTTCCACAGCAAAGGCAGCCACAGGCCAGGAGGCCGAAGATAAGCTATGCAGCCATCGGGTATGAGAGACCAAAACAAAGTCATTTTCCTTATAAAAAATGGGTTTTGCTTTTATGAATGTTATGCACTGAGTTTATTACTGTCTTTTTCAGTCCCTTGTATCGCTGGTGAATGGCTTCCAAGAGAAGCTGAGCGGTTTAGAGGAGCAAGCGGCCCAGCTGGAGCTGGTGGGGAGTGACGCCAGCAAGGCCACCATCAGTCGCTCGATGACCACCGTGTGGCAGCGCTGGACACGACTACGAAGCGTGGCGCGGGGACAGGAGAGAGTGCTTGAGGACACAGCACAGGAATGGAGGACGTTTAGAGAGAAGGTACACAGACAGGCAATGGAGGAAAACATGTATTTTATAATGAACATATATATATATATTTTTTTTTACTATCAGCTGAGCTTTCCTGATCATTTGTGCAGATGGTGAAGGTGAGAGCAGTCTCGGATGAGTTCCAAAGTCGCTTCCCCGACAGTGCCGTGGAGAAGGCTTCCAAAGCCACCCTGCAGTCTCTATTGGACCAGCATGACGTGCTGAGCCAAGACTTGGAGAGAGAGCTTTCCTCCCTCATGCTGCTGCGCCAGTATGCTCTCAGCCTGCTACACGACGTGGAAGTGCCTTCACCAACAAATGAGCAGTATGAGCTGCCCAGCCTGAAGGAGATCAGAGCTGTACAAGACCAAATGGAAAGGTAGTGGGCTGATAAACCTGCAAGGCTGTTGCATTTTAAATAACATCCAGTCAGTGGCATTGTTTTAATGGATATACTAGTAAATAAATTCATAAGAATCAGAATTTCAATAGAGCCATTTTTCACTTTGCCCCCAGCCTCCTGACACAGTCCAAGACCAAGCGGGCTCAAGCAGCTCAGGAACTGAGGGACAGAGAGGAAGTGGAGAAGGAACTCAGTGTTGTAAAAGCCTGGATTCAGGAGACCAGGGAGCTTCTTCTCAATCCCACTCCAGACATTGATTCTCTGCTGCAGGAGCTTGAGGTATATCTCACGTGTATAAATAGAAATATCATCTTTGTGGTTTTGCAGTCATCTCCCTGACATTGCTATTTGAATATTACCTTTTCTGAGAAAGGTTGCGTGTGGCCTGCATGTGTCGCTTACAGGTTGTACATGGAGAAGTGATCACTTATCGTCAGAATGTGGATAAGTTAGCAGAGCAGCAACAGAGCAAGTACCTGGACCTCTACACGATACTTCCCTCTGAAATCTCCATGCAGCTGGCTGAGGTCTCACTCGCATTGGGTGCCATTGAGGATCAGGTATTGTGCCATTTAAAAAGCTTTCAGTGTAAATGAGACCTTAATGGGCCTCTTTAAATTTGATATTATCTCAATTGTTTGCATTTATCAATTCCACAAGGGAACACCCACAGTATTAAAAGAACTTAGTCATGCATGATCTGTTAACATGTTTTCTAGGTTCTTTCAAAAGAGAGAGAAATTCAGAAAACCAGAGAAATTAAAGAGGACTTCAGCTCCAGGATCCATGGCATATCTGAGAAACTCAAAGCAATCTCTGCTAAATTCAAGGAAAAATCTCCAGATGTTGATCATGCCAAAGAAGAGGTCAAGGTGGGTCAGCTTGTTTTTTGCTCCGTCTTACTGTGAATGCATGGTTTTACTATCATTCAAAACAATCAGATGTTGTCGGGATATAAAATGATTCATCTTTCTCTCAGAGCCTGGCTGACGACTTGGACTGCTGTGGTCGCACGCTCTCAGAACTGGATGCTGCTGTGCAAGAGTTTGGCCGCAGAAACCCCCTGCTGGCTAAACAGCTTGGTGACGCCATCAGCAAGCTATCAGAGATGCATCACCACACAACACGGCTGGCGGACTGTAGGAACAACTGGCTCAAAAAGGTTAGCTTTTTCAGGTCTCCGACACATAGCTCATACAAATGTTATTTTCTGCTACAACATTCATAAATTGTAACACAGTTACGTAGGTAAGCATACTTTGCTTGTTTTGTGCTTTAACTATTTGGCCCCCCTCTTATCTTTGCTCCTCAGGCTGTCTGCTATTTAGATGAGTATAATGAGATGCTGGACTTCATTGTGAGGTGGTCGGAGAAAGCCAAAAGCCTATTGAGGGCAAACATCATCTGGAACTCCTCTGTTCATCTGCAGGAGCAGATACGAATGTACCAGGTGAGTTTGGGGTCCGGACAGGCATCCTCAGAGACTGAATTGTGATGTTCAGCTCCTGACATTTTAGCTTTTGAAGAAGTAGTTATTGGGGTCTCTACCATCCTCCACATTTCAGGAAAGGCACATGTTGCAGGGCCTCAACTGTCTCTTTCAATCAGGCGACCATAATACAATGCCGTTCATTCACTGCCTCGTTGCCCTGTACTTAGGCTGTCCTTCGTGAGTCTCGGGAGCTCCATGGAGACCTGGAATCAATGGCAGAGAAAGTGGAGCTTCTGTCTGAGGTGCTGCAGGTCGAGTCTATGAGCCAGCAGGTTTGTGAACTCAGCCGACACACCGAGGAGCTTCAGCAAAGTATCAAGATACGGCTGCAAAGCCTGGAGGATGCAAATAAGGTACAGAGGAAAAAAGATTTCTCTTCTATTTGACTTCTTTGAAACATTCATGAATGACCTTATTTTCCTGATTTATTATGTTTGACCAGTTGAATTTCCCTGGAGGGATACTAGTACAACTTGTAGTTCATACCTTGTGCTAAATGTACTGTATAATTGACTCACGCTCGATATTTCCTCAGAGTATGGAAGCCCTGGAGTATGAAGTTAAGTCCCTACATGTTGCGCTGGAGCAGGTCCAAGCCACGCTGACCTCACCAGAGTTGGCACGCCAGAGCCTCAAAGAACAGCTGGCTCAGAGACAGGTTACCACACCACATTAAAATAATCCATGATGAGCTGTTATTTGTCATAAAAGCACCATGCATGCTTACTTTGCACATTGTAGCTCGTTAACAGTTTCACACCATATAAACTTTCTCTGTTTTTGCAGCGTCTGTTGGCAGATATGGAGAGCTTCAAGCAGCAGGTGCAGGCAGTGCAGCTGTGTCAGAGTGCTCTGCAGGTCCCAGAGGAGGTGATGCCCAACCTTGCCATCTGTCGCACGGCACTGCGTCTGCAGCAAGAAGCCAGTCAGTTGCAGCACGTGGCCATTCAGCAATGCAACATCCTACAGGTACAGTAGGGGGCACTATTGCTACAGCACAGTAACATCATACTGCTATCAATCCTGCATCGTGACACAAAATGCAGTGCAGGGTTTCTGTACAAAAAGCCATGGCTAGCAGCTTGAGTGACAATGCTGCTGAGTAAACAAGCTTCAACAATACACAAAATGTTTCATGTGAATGTCTGGTGACACAAATTTCTTATACCGATATTTTGAGAAATGTACTCTTTTTGAATTCTGAAAAAACACTTTGGAGCTTTCAACTGTTCATCTGACAGTAACCAACCAAGTTTCATGTGTTTTTAACCAGGAGGCAGTGGTGCAGTACGAGCAATATGAACAGGAAGTGAGAGACCTCCAGGGGCTGATAGAGGAAGCACACCGTGTCATTCAGGACCGACCGATCCCCACAAACAACATCCAGGAGCTGCAGGCCCAGATCCTTCACCATGAAGTACATTACATTAACTCACTCACTTAACCTACCTGTCCTACTCAGGAGAGAAAAACTGGACAGGTCATCAGCGTAATACAGGCATAAATAATAAAGTGTGACATGCTTGCATGTGTTTACAAATTTTGATAAAACCCACATATACAACAGCTTAACATGTGAATTGAACACAGAAAGGGTGAGGCATCAAATCGAGGTCCCTTTTGCCAACATCTGTATTTATTCAACTAATTCAAGGCAGTCCTCGTTTCTGCTTATTTGCACCGCAGTGTCATAGGTGAAATTTCCTCATCACTGCATAATATGTGGCAAATTTTGTATCTTTTAATAGGAACTGGCCCAGAAGATCAAAGGCTACCAAGAGCAGATCGCCTCCCTAAACTCAAAATGCAAGATGCTGGCAGTGAAAGCCAAGCATGCCACCATGCTGCTGACAGTGAGCGATGTGGAGGGACTGCCAGAGGGGCTGCACGACATGGATGAGGAGAAGTCCAAGAAATCTTCAGCACAAGCTGTCATGGTAAGAGAACATAATATACCACATAACATAGTGTTGCTGATGAAGGTGTTGGCATTGTTGGTGATGGCACTGCCTAATTAATAAAGCTGTTGACTCATTCTGCTGTTTGGCTTTAGCTTAAAGAGTTTTATGCCTTTCATTTTACTAATTAAATCTTTTAGCCTGCTTTCATTCAAAGATATGTGTTTGTAAAGTGCATTCTGCCACTTTTATCTAAAAACACATAGACTATGATTAATCTTTCCCAATCCACCTTGCATGTCTGCTCTTCTGTTAATGTTTCTTGCATGGCGTGTCAGATGACGGCTGGCCGCTGTCACACCCTCCTGTCTCCTGTAACTGAGGAGTCTGGGGAGGAGGGCACTAACAGTGAGGTCTCTTCTCCTCCTGTATGTCGCTCTCCTTCTCCCATCAGTCACACTGAAGTCACTGTAACCAAGGTATCTACCTTCTCTCTTCCTCTTGATGACTTTTTCTCCCACTGATGTTGCGCATACTTCTTTTTGGTCCATGAACTTTCTTTTTCCATAATATTTCTCAAATTTTTCTGTTATCTTTCTTTTGTTAACTGTCTAGTTATAAAAACATCTCAGTGCAATTAATAAATGAAGAAGGCAAAAGCAAACCAAGGGAAACATTAATCCACATCTATTCTCCGCCGGCACCCGCAAGCTCATCATGCCTAACAATGAATTATGGGCTTTATAGAAGTCTTTCTATCTGTTTTGCCATCTGTTTCATAACTAATTTGTCTTAACTTTTGATGCTGCTGTTTAAATGTTTTCTTAGATGGGAAGAGGAACCCTCACAAGAGCTCCTATTCAAGAGTTATATGACCCGACATTTGAGTCTGTGGCCAACTTAGATGACTTGCAACGCTCATGGGAGACATTAAAGAATGTGGTATGTGATCAATGCAAGACGTAAGCTTGGTGGTTTACTGACTTTCAATGTCTTCAGGCTAATCACTTTTGCATTGTCCAACGGGTCCTCCAACAGATCAGTGAGAAGCAGAGGTCTCTGTATGAAGCCTTGGAAAAGCAACAGCATTACCAGGGTTCGCTCCAGTCCATCTCTTCTAAAATGGAGGCTCTGGAGGCCAAACTCAGTGAGCCTGTGGAAGCAGATAAAAGCCCAGATAGCCACATTAAGGCACATGAGGTGAGTCATTACAGTGCAATAAAATTCTTACATAGTTTGATCTAGATAGAGCTTTTGCATTGACAGTAGGGAGTATGTATATGTAGTATGCAAAACCTGTAACACTGTTTCCCACTTCAGGGTCTGATTGAAGAGATTCAGAGTGTGCAGGAAGATATAAACAGGCTTCAGATGAGCTTCACAGAGGACCTGGCCTCGAATGCCGTGGACTCAGACATGGCTGACCAGCTGGCCATGCAGTCCTCCCTCGCTGTGTTAGCTGAGAGGATGGCCACCATCCACATGAAGGCCACAGGGAAGCAGCAGCTATTGGAGGTAGTTTTTCTGAAGATTGTGAAAGTGCGTTACTATTTGTAATAGGTAATAGTTGAGCTTTATTGGAGAAATTATTTCACTACTGTATTACTAAATTGGCATGTAAAATGTGCTGTGCTCTGCTCCAGGAGCGTGTTAGCGACCGTCTGGAGGGTCAGCGTCAGGAACAGGCCATACAGCTCTATCACGCCCGGGCAGATGACCTGGACCAATGGTTGGTCAGAATGCGCGGTGCTGTAACCTCCATCCTTGAACCCAAACCTCCAGAGGAGACAGATATGGAGGATCAGCTTGCTGAATGTCAGGTAAGAGCTCCCCCTGCTGTCCATTCACAGCAATGCATGCAAACATATTAACTTTGAATTCTAACTTAATTATATATTATAATATAAATTAATTTATAAATATGAGATTGCTTCATAACATGTCATAGCAGGAATGACAGTACTGTGTACTGCAGTACTGTTTTCTAGGTGTTGGGCCATTGTCTCAGGTCAGCACCCTAATGCAAATTGCCAGTGGATTACTTACATCCGTCTTATACTTATATTATATTTAGTTTCCCTTATCACATGTGGATCATCCCAGGGGCGCAGAAACCTCCCAGTTGGTAAACAAGAGCATTAGTGGAGTTAGAGGGGCATTCAGATGGCTGGGCTCCTAAGCGACTGTAGCACCAGTCTTAAGCAGATTATGCAGATGGCTCTGTGTGACAGAGGCCTGTTAGCAGCGTAGGGCGGAGTAGTCAGGGGTTGTGGCTTTCAGACGCTTAATAAATCCCTGTGCTGGGATTGGCGTTGGTGACAAATCTGCTAGGATATCCAAGTAGGGGAATCCTAGAGAACAGTGAGGGTGAGGCGGAAGGGAGGGAGAGTTACTCTCTGCCTTAAAATAACCTGCTGAAACTATCGGTCGTAGAGTTGCGGCAATACCATTGGAAAATAAATGTTTATTCAACCACTGGAACAGCATTCACTGATGGGCATGGTTAACTGGTCTGGACCTAGGATGGTGTTCTGCTCAGGAGAACTACTTTTGAATTGGAGTGTGAGCATGTATGCTGCAGAGCATGGAGCATGAAGGATTAGCGGTATGTTGCGCAGGAGGCGAGGTGGGAGAGGTGGGCCAAGGATGACAGCAGAGGGAGAGCTCTCCCTGTCTTGTGCCTTGAGAAAGCTGCTGGTGTAGGGGGTTCAGCCAGACCCTGGCCCCCTGTTTGTCTGGAGGGTCTGTTGGTGTCGGTGGTGAGACACCATGTTTGAGCTGGCTTCTCTCCTCCTGCTACTGCAGAACATGCTGCTGGAGATCGAAGAGAAGGTGCTGGCCCTGTCAGAGCTGTCCATGCACAGTGAGAACCTGCTGCTGGAAGGCCGGACAGAGACGAGAGAGGAAGCCGAGCAGCTGGCTAGGAAGTTACGCACGTTGAAGGGCGGCCTTTTGGAGCTGCAGAGGATGCTACAAGACAAGCAGATTAACATCCAGGTACATGCTTTAAATGTTGACATATACTAATGCGTGTACATGTGATGCAGAACTTTTCACAATACCAAATGATACTGGGGTCAGCTTCCACTGTGGAACCTCACAATGTAGATACAATAATTTTCCAACATCACATTTGAGGTTTTCTTTCTAACTGCACCATGAAGATCAGGACTTGCACAATAATACATTAAGCAGTTGATAAATGTTTTATGATACATTGTGTGGTCCTGCAGGGCTCTCTGCAGGAGCAGGAGGACAGTGAGTCAGAGTCCAGCCTCTCTCAAAGTCCCAGTGTGCAGGACTGGCTGGCCCAGGCCCGGACCACACGTTCCCAACAACACCAGGACAGCCTGCAGAGCCAGAGGGTACATTTTCATATGCTTTTTTCTATCCTTGTTTTAGTACTTGTGCTGCTAGTACTGCTAGTCTTCAGTGAAATGTACTGTGTAGCACCAGGCTGACTGATACTAAAATGGAAATATTATTTGTTTTTAATTTTTTAACTATCACATAGTACAGCACTGTTGCATCAAAAAAGTTTACTACTTACTATTAAACTGTTGAAAAATAAAATAATAAAAATGCCTTTCTTACCTTTGACATCTGTGTTAAAAGATGAAT
Source organism: Chaetodon auriga (assembly GCF_051107435.1). NCBI lineage: Eukaryota > Metazoa > Chordata > Actinopteri > Chaetodontiformes > Chaetodontidae > Chaetodon > Chaetodon auriga. The sequence goes on from NC_135087.1 coordinate 6,307,552, forward strand.
CATATCATACAAAGTGTAATCCAACTCTTTTGCTTGTTTGCTTTTCAGGAGCTAGAGGAGCAGCTGGCAGAACAGAAGAAGTTGCTCCAGTCGGTTGCTAGTAGGGGGGAGGAGATCCTCATCCAGCAGGCCTCACCCAGCAGTGCCAGGTATTTTACATACTATTATATACATATATTCAGATATATATACATGGAACATTAATTGATTCATGTTTCTGTCTCCGTGCAGTACAACAGAGCCGTTTTCACCAGCAGCTTTGGTTGAGAGGGAATCTCAGGCTGCTCGAGAGCAGATGAGGCAGCGATGGGAGAGCCTGAGACTAGAGCTCAAAACTAAACTGCAGCTCCTTCAGAAAACCCTGGAGCAGGACCACAAACAGCCCGTACGAACCTTTTTGTATTATAAGTGTGTTGGCCCTGTTTAAAACAGAGACAGTTGGTAATGGTTGTTTTTTCACAGGTATATTCCAGAGCTTCTCGTGTGAGCACGGCTGGATCGCTGTTTAAAGGAGAAACGCAGGCTGACAAATCCTCCCTGAAGACTCTGTATGACAACTTCAGACAAACAATAGAGGACATGACCACTCAGGTTTTACCATTTCTATAACATTATCGTACATTTTAACCCATTACATTGCAGCATTAGACTAACGTGAAATTTGCGACACCCTTGCGTGCACATAGCCCGGTGGTGGTGAGACACAGATGCCGCAGATGGAACAGCAGCTCTACGCAGCTGTGTCATCCACCTCCTCCTGGCTGGATGGCGTAGAGAACAATGTCTTCTCTGGCTCAGTGCTGCTGGCTGAAAACGCAGAGACGCAGCTGCAAAAGCAAGAGGTACAGTCAGCTTCTTCAATTATTGCAAAAGGTTTAAACTAGCAAATCATATGAGCCTGGTATTTCTCATAGCCATCAGTTGAAAATACTCGGTCTACACATGTTGACTGTTACTGATTCACGATATGATCTAAAATCAACGATCAAAGTTGCAGTTTATCTGCGCTCTGGATGTGATTTTCTCATCCTGCAGCTGACTATTCTTTTAAATCTTTCCAACTGTCCTGTACTCTTCCTCCAGACCTTAGAGAACGATGTGAGGCATGTCACAGAGGACGTGAAGCTCAGCCTGGCTCTGCTCGCTGGGTCTTCAGGGTTAAGACAAGAGGACCGAGCGCTGCTAGAGGACAACCTTGACTGCCTGAGAGAGAGATTAGGAGCTCTGGGTTGTGCTCTGGGGCAACGCTGTGACCACATGAGGACCAGAGCCCATGAGCTCACAGCCTACCAGGTTTGCTTGATTTTTCAAAGGTGTTTCATATTTTATTTTCTTGATGAATGACCACTATAAAGCTAAGACGCTGACTAGTACAATCCCATTTGCAGATGTAATAACTGTTCCAGAAATGTTTCTTCTTGTTGTATTAAGTCATGTTTATTTACACACACCTTAATTTATGTTCTATGAATTGTCTTTCATCTGATACAGACTGAGTTACAACTCCTCCAAACTGCTTTTATTGAGACCAAGTGCCAGATCCTACAGGCCTTAGCCGGAGCCATGGATCGACCAGCCTCCAAACAACTGGAGGTAATGCAGGCTTTGGCACAGACATGTGTGCACACACGGCCATCAAAGCTTCCACAGAACAAAAAGTGATCGTGAACGTCGTCCTTTCTCTCAGGTCATTGCCAGTGCAGAAGAGAGCCTGAAAGACTTTGAACAGAGGATTACTGAGCTCAAAGCCAGAGGAGCAGCACTGCAGGCAGATCAGATATCAACAAACAAAATACTCAAGCTCCAGGTAACATCACTGACTGCTGTCCATGAAAGATGCTCAGCCTGAATCCCACGTAGTAAAAGCTGCTCAGTGTAGGTTTTACTTAAATTAATATAAGTAAAAATGGATAAAGGTCATAAACCTCTAATGAATCAATACATTTAGAGGACGTATTTTTAAAAATTGTTCTGGTTTGTGCAAGTAGAATTTGGAAAAACTCAGCAGAACAAACATGACACCAGGTTGAGGTTTGTGTGGTTACATTATTATTTTATCATTACATGACATTATTAAAGCCAATGAGGACTTTGTCTATACTGTATGTAATTCTTTGAAATGAAAACAACATGTTCTTCATGGGTGTTTTCAGGATTCCTACGAGGAGCTGGTGATGACGGTGGGTTCCCGGCGCAGTGGGCTGAACCAGAACATGGCGCTGAAGGAGCAGTATGAGCGAGCTCTGCAGGACCTCACTGACCTGGTGGACACAGCTAAAGACAAGATGGCTGCCGATCAGAGGATCATCGCCAGCTCTGTGGAGGAGGTCCAGAACCACCTGGACAAACATAAGGTTTGGTCATTTTAGAGCTCTAGTAAGCTAGAAAGGCTTAAGGAATATTCATAATCAGCAGCTTGAAACATTAAACACAAAGCTAGCAATGCTGGAGAGAAGTAAATGCTCTGTGGTGCATTTGTGTGTCTGATTGTGTCTTCTAGGAGTTCTTCCAGGGTCTGGAGTCCCATATGATTCTAACAGAAACGTACTTCAGAAAAATCAGCGGTCTGATGCTTCCCAAAGAGAGTCAGGCCCTGGAGGAGACACTGGCTGAGGCTCAGAGTGTCCTCAAAGAGGCACACAGTAAAGGAGTTGAGCTGGAGTGTATCCTGGAGGTGAGAGAGGAAGTGCTGTTTGTGCTAGCCTTTATTTTTCTTTTGAAAGCGTACCGATACAGTCATAGGACATATGACAATGCCATTATTTGAATCATGTATTTTTCCTGTCCAGACAAGAAGTTGGTCCAAAAAGATTTTTGGTGATTTAACTGTATTGGAAATACATGTTTTTAACAAATATTGGATCAAGAAAGTAATAGTTGTATTTGTCATGAAATTGTTAGAGAATTGTTATGTATTGCCGTCTTCATCTAAGTTACGGTACTTATCAGCTGTTTTCAGTCCCAAATGTTCTATGTGTTCTTTTTATCAGACTTGGTGCCGCTTGGTGCAGGATTACCAGAGTCTGAACCGCCAGTTGGAGGCAGTTGAAGGAAGTATCCCCACCGTTGGCCTGGTGGAAGAGACTGAAGAAAGGCTCATGGACAGAATCTCACTGTATCAGGTAAAAAGCGACATCATTGCAGAATTTAGGATTTGGCATAAAAATCCTAAATAGCCTTCTTGTTTTCACTGCTTTCATTCTCTGTAAAGGGTCTGAAGGGGAGGCTGACGGAGCACCAGCACAAGCTGTACCAGGTGCTGGATGAGGGCAAACACCTCTTGCTGTCAGTGTGCTGTCCTGCGCTGGAGAATCAACTCGCGCTGCTCGGGGAACACTGGCTCAACAACACCAGCAAGGTCAACAAGGAACTACAGCGGCTGGAGGCCATCCTGAAACACTGGACCAGGTCTGAAACACATCAGAATCAGAAGTGTTTTTAGGCATGAAAAGGAATACATCCCTTAGGAATGCTGATTGGCACGTGATTTCTGAACTCATTGCATGACATTGCTCATTGATTGAATCGTGGTTTTCCTCCAGGTATCAGAGGGAGTGCGCAGACCTCAGCCAATGGCTGCAGTCTGCCCTGGAGCGTCTGGAGTTCTGGAATACGCAGGCGGTTTTAGTGCCACAGGAGCTGGAGACCGTCAGAGACCATCTCTCTGCTTTCCTTGTGAGGCCACAGATTTAGTTTTCTTTTGCTTTTTGTACCTGCATTGATCTAGATTCAGGCTCTTCACCAGCTACAGCACTACAACTAGTAGACATTTATACAGACAACACGCTCCACTGGTGAAGTGGTGATAACCCATCCAGTTTAGTTACACTTATCATTCCCTGTTGGTACTTTATTCTTCTGCATTTGTTAGATAATGTATAATTATTAGTGGGAATTATATTTCTTGTAATTATTACAGTGTTAGTAGCAGTTTGGATGTAGTAGCAGTAAACGCTGTCATCTCTAAACGGCTCCGTATACAGTATGGTCATTAAGTACACCTTTGATTGCATACCAGCTCATGATTCCTGTCACTGTCCATCTCAGGAGTTTTCAAAGGAAGTTGAAGGCAAGTCCAGCCTGAAGAACTCAGTGGCAACCGAGGGCAACCAGCTGCTGCGTCTGAAGAAAGTGGACACGGTGGTCCTGCGGTCTGACCTTGCACGCATTGACTCTCAGTGGACTGAGCTGCTCACACGCATCCCAGTGGTCCAGGAGAAGCTGCATCAGGTATCGTCACACGCGGTCCGACTGGACAGGCTTAGCTGCTGCAGGTCAAATAGGATTACTCCTTTCTGCTGCTTCACTCGTACAGTGAAGTACGAGTTTTCACACGGGGCTGCCCTCAAACTGGCAGCATGTGCGTTTTTTCTTCCTCGGTGTTAATATGCTAGTCTAATGGGTGTAATTTATTTTCAGATCCAAATGGAGAAGTTGGCCTCCCGTCATGCTATTTCTGAGCTGTTTAACTGGATATCATTGATGGAGAATGTCATAGAGGAGGATGAAGAAAACCTGAAGAGTGCAGTGGGATCAAACGTGATCCAGGACTACTTGCAAAAATACAAGGTGGTGTACTTTTCACAGATGTTTTTTATTAATGGCATGTTTGACTTTGTTTACAGTTTAATTGTTGATAGAAGAACACTATGTTACAGCTACCTACATTAACATTTTAGCATGTATTTAAGGATGTGAAAGGCTTGTTTTTATTTTTGAGGTCTGCAAACATATGAGTGTTTCTCTAGGTACAGATCAACCTATTCAAGAGCATGTGGATGTCCAGATTTCAGGTGTTTAAAGTAACAATCTGGAAGATCTCTGTTACGTCTCTTTATTACTTTAAACATGTTCTTTCTTATGTGGACTACTGATGATTATTTTGATGTAATCTGTGATTCAATGATGACTGATGGTCTGTGACTGGTGTTTTAATTGTGAATCTTCTGCTGTTTCCTCCAACTCAGGGCTTCAGAGTAGATTTAAGCTGTAAGCAGCTGACTGTGGACTTTGTCAACCAGTCAGTGCTGCAGATCAGTGGCCAGGATGTGGAGAGCAAGCGCAGCGATAAAACAGACTTTGCTGAGCGACTGGGAGCCATGAACCGACGCTGGCAGATCCTACAGGGCCGCATCAATGAGAGGGTGAAGCCATGGGCACTGATAACCATTAATGAGACTATAACAGCCACTGGTTATTAGGATGTTACAGTTTAATTTGTATAAATTGCTTGCAGATCCAGTTCCTGGAGAACCTTCTGGAGATGTGGTTGGAGTATGAGAGCAGCGTTCAGGCCCTGAAGTCCTGGATGGCAACTCAAGAAGAAAGGTTAAAGAGAAAACACAGAATAGAGGATTTGACATCTGTGCAGAATGCTCTCAAAGACTGTAAGGTAGGCTTCTCTTACTGTGCCAACACTGTTATTATCACACCTCTTTCAGTCCATGCCTTAGTATCATGTGAAAACCATTAATACTAGGAAATGGAAGAGCTGGTGAAGGAAAAAGAGAAAGAACTAGAGAGGGTGGAAGAGCAGGGCTGTGCCCTGGTCCAGAACAAGACCGATGAGGCCTGTGCTATTGTCATGGAGACGCTCCAGGGTGTCAATCACACCTGGGCTAACCTGGACCACTTGGTAAGCTCCCCTTTTTTCCCTCTTTTCACTCTGTTTTTGATGTGGTACTTCGGTTACACGTCTCTGTCTTTACTCATGGAGCTTTCTGAATGTCGCTGTGTGTTCTTTATTCCACCTTCTAAAGATAGGGCAACTGAACATCAGCCTGAAGTCAGTGCTGGATCAGTGGAGTCTCTACAAGCGGGCTTCAGAAGAGATCAATGGCTACCTGATGGAGGGACGGTACTCTGTATCTCGTTTCCGCCTCCTCACTGGCTCCCTGGAGGCTGTGCAGTTGCAGGTGCAAAGTCTGCAGGTATGTTTGGATGAAGAGGCATTCGATGTACTGTACCGGTCAGCTGGCCTGCAGTCATCCAAAGACAAGACAAATTTGTTTCCATATGTGTCGCTGAAATCTTGCTGTGATGGAGTTGACATTCATATTTTTCATCAGGGGAGTTTTTCTAAATTTGATCTTAATCGCTGTTCATCCTTATTGGTGAATTAAGCCCTGTATTTCTCTGCCACCTGTCAAGGATTTGCAAGAGGAACTGGAGAAACAGGAGAGCAGTCTGAGGAAGTTTGGTGCTGTGACCCACCAACTGCTGAGGGAGTGTCACCCTTCAGTGTCTGATTCTCTCAACAACGCCCTGAAGGACGTCAATGCAAGGTAATCTTTTAATATTTTAGTATTTATTATTATTTTGCTTGTTCAAAATATATCTCATGATAACTTCCATTTTGACTAAATTACACCTTTTATTAAATTCCTTCAATGTCTTCGCTGTGCATATTATATGAGTCTGGACAAATATGTAAACTACAACTTGACTTGGTTGTCGGAGGCATAGGAGGAAAACTAGTTTTTTTTATTCTGTTCCTTATCCTTTACACTGACCCATGTCATATTTGCACACAGATGGACGGGCTTGCTGGAGGAGATTGCGGAGCGTCTGAGAAGCAGCAAAGCCCTGCTTCAGCTCTGGCAGCGCTACAAGGAGCTTTATGAGCAGAGCTGCAGCAGCATCCAGCTGCAGGAGGAGAAAGCAGACCAACTCCTCAAGCTCGCCTGCAGCAAGGACATCGCTGACGAGGAGGTGTCCGACTGGATCCAAGAATGCAGTGTGAGTGAAGCCACAGCTGTGCCACTGTTGACTCATTTTACCTGTAAAAGTCCCCATCTGTTTGCCTCCCAGTTGATGCATATAGATTTTTCCATGTAGGGTTTCCTTTTTTTTCTAGTGTTAAATAAGAATTACACTCTACTCTAAATTTTATGGGTGCTTTGTCTCAGGAGGTGCTCCGCTCCCAAGCTCCAGTGCAGGCCTCCCTGCAGGTCCTCCATGAACTTGGAGATCAGCTGAAACAGCAGGTGGACACATCAGCAGCATCTGCCATCCAGTCAGATCACCTCTCCCTCACCCAAAGGCTGACTGCTGTGGAACAGGCGCTTACCAGACAGCTCACCACTCTGCAGGTACAGAAAAAGGTTTATGACAGATACATTTGACTCCAAGTTGTCCAATGACGTAATCAGTCAGCCGGTCAGAATCATCAATTTCGCACTCGCTGACATTTCTCTTCCACACCAGACTGGAGTTCAAGACTATGAGATCTTTAATGATCAGCTGGATTCATTGGGGAGCTGGATAGTTGAAGCTGAGGAGGCTCTGAAGGTGCAAGATCCCAACGGCTCCACCGACCTCACAGTCATCCAAGACCGCATGGAAGAGCTCAAGGTCTTTTTGTCCTGTTTGTTTTTTGTTTCTGTTTGTGTGAGTTGAAATAGTCAATTTAAATAATTGTTCTGGAATTGAAAAAATGCAACATTTCTCTCTTGTCCGTCTGCAGAGGCTCATGCTGAAATTCAGCAGTATGGCTCCTGAGCTGGAGCGTCTGAATGAGCTTGGTTATCGGCTCCCTCTCAACGATTCAGAGATCAAGCGCATGCAGAACCTCAACAGGAGCTGGTCAACAGCCTCAGCACAGACCACAGAGAGATTCAGGTATGATACAAGAAAGATATGGTAAAAGGCTGCAAGCCCCAAAAAGCCTACATCCATTTTTGACAATAAATAATAAGATTCAATTAACTGAATAACTGAAGAGCTGACAAATATTGTCAGAATACCTCAGATGTACAGTAAAGGTCTGGGAAGAATTTATGAGCTTCCAAATGACTTTTATTTGCTCAATTGTTGTTCGGTTCCTTACAGCAAACTGCAGTCCTTCCTGCTGCAGCAGCAGACCTTCCTGGAAAAGTGTGAAACATGGATGGAGTTCCTGGTCCAAACAGAAGAGAATCTGGCTGTGGAAATTTCTGGGAACTATCAGAGTTTGATGGAGCAGCAAAAAGCTCATGAGGTCAGAGACCGTTTAAAGTAAAAAACCTGAAACAGCTTTTTTTTTTTTTTTTTTTTTTAAATAATTAATCATTAACATGTTGTCACCAATATGTTATCTTCCAGTTATTCCAAGCTGAGATGTTCAGTCGGCAGCAGATCCTGCACTCTATCATCAGTGATGGACAGAGGATGTTAGAGCAGGGTCAGGTGGATGACAGGTAAACAGTGTTTCCAAAGTGTTAGTCATTGCATCATTTAATATCTTATACAGTATTACTGAGCGACAGTAAATCCACTCCTCTTTATTTACAACAAATCTGTTACAAGTCCTCCTTTGACAATTATGTTGCGTCTCCTTCCTGCAGAGATGAGTTCAACCTGAAGTTGGCTCTCCTGAGTAACCAGTGGCAGGGCGTAGTGCGGCGTGCTCAACAAAGGCGTGGCATCATTGACGGTCTGATCCGCCAGTGGCAGCGCTACAGAGAAATGGTGGAGAAGCTGCGCAGATGGCTGGTGGAGGTCTCCCACCCTGCAGAGGCCCTTCAGGCAGGGACTACAGTGCCTCTTCAACAAGCCCGCTCCATGCTGGATGCTGTCCAGGTACATAATGTAAAAGCTTACAGAGTACACATCTCAGATTTAGATGGTGCTGCACAGATACTCTCCAAAGTGATTAATGTTTCAGATCTTTGTCAGGGTGACTAAGACGTATTATGCAGTGGATCCTGGCAAAAAGATCACAATCTTGATCAATAAAGAGGGAATAAGCCTAGTTGGAAGGCACTGAAGTAAAACAGACAAATCTGTAGCCTGATCAGTAAGAATGATAGTATCTGTTTGTTTGTTCTGGTTCAGCTTAAGGAAAAGGTGCTGCAGCGCCAGCAGGGCAGCTACATCCTGACAGTGGAGGCTGCCAGACAACTGCTCCTGTCAGCTGATAGCCGGGCAGAGGTGGCCCTGCAGGCAGAGCTTACTGAGATCCAGGAGCGATGGAAACATGCCAGCATCTGCCTGGACGAACAGAAGAAAGAGCTTGCCACCTTGTTAAAGGTAAACCAGACAAATTGCCAGCAGCCTGTTGAGTGCAGGGAACCTCAGGGGACAGTGAAAGGAGAATCAATATTTTTGCATTGCAAGTGCAAGTTTGAATGGTTTCCTTTGTTTTTTCAAACTTCCAACAAGAGGCACAACCAGCTTTTACCTTTGGTTTAAACGTGGAATGAAAGTTATACAGTACTGATGCAGTTGCAACCACTGTTTGTGTCATGTACAGGACTGGGAGAGGTGTGAGAGAGGCATTGGTGGATCACTGGAAAAGCTTCGGGCCTTCAAACGGCAGCTCTCTCAGCCTCTTCCTGATCACCATGAGGATCTGCAAGCTGAGCAGATGCGCTGCAAGGTAACAGCCATTTTTTCCAGTGATATTTTAAGAAATTTATTGATGTTGTTGTTCAGAAGTGTAAAAATTCTGGCTGCAAAATGTAAAAATGTGTGTAAAAATGATATAACTTTTGTTTCGACAACAGGACCTTGAGAACACATTTGATGGCTGGACCGGGGATATGGCCCATCTGACCGTGCTGCGGGAGTCCCTGTCTTGCTACATCAGTGCTGAGGACCTGTCTGTCCTGCAGGAGCGAATTGAGCTGCTGCATCGTCAGTGGGACGAAATCTGCCACCAGGTACAGTGCTCTGCCTGTACAAAGACGAATGCACAGCCTGAATATACTGAGTACTGCTTATCTGATCAGCTACTGGGGGCATCTTTCAAGTAAAACTATGCACAGTTACTTCATACCCATGCCCCATATCACACAGTATTAACCATGCTACATTTGTAACATTCATAGGTGTCACTATCTGATATGCTGGTCATGTCCCTGCAGTTTCTTGAGTTACCAAATGGTGGTGCTAGCGTCAAGCAAAATCAAATGACTGTTACACTTTGCTCTGGATGATGTCAGTTAGCAATCATCAAATGCCATCATCTGGATAAAAATGGAATATTTATATGACTAATGAGTGTTAGAGATGCAACTGAATCTTATGGAGGGAGAATGTTAATAGCAAGACTTTTAGTTCATATTGTAAGAAGATAAAACAAAAGCATTTCCTCTTTTTTTCACACAGTGATTTGCACAAAGAAAGGTGTAAACCAAGAGTGCAGTATGTGTGTTTATGTTCCTCAGATTACTTAAATGTAACTCAAAATGGCATTTCACTTCAGATTTTAAAGAGGAAACTTTACTGTCTTCAGTTGCTTTTGCATGCAAACTGAAACCTCAAGGTCGTAATTTTTTTCAGGGTTGCATCCTGTGCAGGGCAGATAAAATGTGCACACAGGAAACACAGAAGCACACACTCGCTGCTTGATGCAAATGTATCAGTCATGGTGCAGTCATCTCTGTGATCTCTGCTTCCTTTCGAGACTTTTTGACATGAATGTACTTTTGTTTAACACGTACTTTGCACAGTGATGAACTTAACTGAACATATGTTGCTGCGCCTCGACAGCTGGCGCTACGCCGGCAGCAGGTGAGCGAGAAGCTGAATGAGTGGACCGTATTCAACGAGAAGTACAAGGAGCTCTGCGAGTGGCTCACCAACATGGAGAGCAAGGTCTCCCAAAACGGAGACATCAGCATTGAGGAGATGATCGAGAAGCTTCGCAAGGTAAACAGAAAAATGAGTGGACGCCGATATCTCAGACGTATCTAACGTTTACTGTTTGTGCAAAAAGAAATGCAGCTAGAGCCAAGCTTATTTTGTTTATGGCCTTTAGACCCTGGGGTGTACTACACCCAGTGATGCACCTGTCATTCATTCTCTTTATGTCTGTTTTGTCTCAGGACTACCAGGAGGAGATCACTGTGGCTGAGGAGAACAAGCTGCAGCTGCACCAGCTGGGAGAGCGCCTGGCCAGAGCCAGTCACAAGAGCAAAGCAGCTGAAATCGAACAAAAACTCAACAAAGTCAGCGACCGCTGGCAGCACCTCCTGGATCTCATCGGAGCCAGGTGAAAAGACACCCGAGTAGCTGAAATAGTCCTGTAATTTATTCCAGCATGCTGAGTGCTCGAGTTTCTTGCATTAGATCGTACTGACACAGTTGAATGAATTATGTTCATAGAGTGAAGAAGCTGAGAGAAACTCTGGTGGCCGTGCAGCAGCTGGATAAGAACATGAGCAGCCTTCGCTCCTGGCTGGCCCACATCGAGACCGAGCTGTCCAAACCCATCGCCTACGACTCCTGCGACTTCCAAGAGATTCAGAGGAAGCTCGATCTGCAGCAGGTAACATAATGTACACCACAGTGCTTTTACTTTAGCAATTCACTGTCAACCTGCAACCTCAAAGTAGCAACGAGCATTTTTTTCTTTCGGGTTTTTTCATTGTATAATATCACAAATGACAAATTTGCCTCAGGGACGTTTACAGTCTGTACAGCATACGACTCCTCTTTACTTGGACGCTCGATTCATTTTCTGAATTGAAGATAAGACAGGATTTTATTGGTAGGTTGTTACAGCCAGCAAGTATTAAAGCAAAAACAGTGGCACAAAAGGGTCAAGATAAAAAAAAAAGTGTGCTTTAATTAACTGTAACTGAATATCCATCTAAGTGTGTTCATTGGCAGAAGGAGGACATTTTTCAGATTTTTGGATTAAATCAACTAATTCAAAGTTGTTACTAGTTATGATTCCTTCTAGTTATGATTTCCCCCTGTGTATAATTCACTTATCATTACAGACACTCACACATACTCACTCTCTGTTTCTCCTTTGTCACCACTCAGGAGCTTCAGCGTGACATTGAGAAGCACAGTACAGGAGTGGCGTCTGTACTGAACCTGTGTGAGGTGCTTCTGCACGACTGCGATGCCTGCGCCACCGATGCAGAGTGCGACTCCATCCAGCAGGCAACTCGTAGCCTTGATCGCCGCTGGAGGAGCATCTGTGCCTTGTCTATGGAGAGGAGACTCAAGTAAGTTGTTTGAGGAAAACAAAAAGAGGGAGGCGTATGGAGGGAAAACAGGTCACTGTTGTATTCCGTACTACATTTTCACCAATACTTCCCTGTGTTAGGATTGAGGAGACGTGGCGTTTATGGCAGAAATTCCTAGATGACTTTGCACGATTTGAGGAGTGGCTGGCCACTTCAGAAAAGACTGCTGCTCTGCCCAACTCCTCCGGCGTCCTGTACACCGTAGCCAAAGAGGAACTGAAGAAATTTGAGGTATTGCAAAAGTATTGTGTGTAAACTTTTAAAAACCTGACACAGAACACAGGGCACGTTGATTTCTGTCTAGACCCAGAAGGATGGTGCTGTTCATTTTGACCCCATTAATGAAAGTCTGTGTTTCTGTAGGCCTTCCAGAGGCAAGTCCACGAGAGCCTAACCCAGCTGGAGTTAATCAACAAGCAATACCGCCGCCTGGCCAGAGAAAACCGCACTGACTCTTCCTGTCGTCTGAGGGAGATGGCTCACGATGCCAATCAGCGATGGGACAACCTGCAGAAGAGGGTGGCATCAATCCTCCGCAGGCTTAAGGTACATTATCATACTTTAATGTAAACCTGTGTGTTCTGCCTGCCAGAAGCTCTCTTGAGCTACTACATGCATTATAGTTTCATAATGTACAAGCGTATGTCGTTCTAAAAGCAGCATCTCTGTTTCAAACACTCAGCACTTTATCAGTCAGAGAGAGGAGTTTGAGACAGCCAGAGACGCCATCTTGGTGTGGCTCACAGAGATGGACCTGCAGCTGACCAACATCGAGCACTTCTCTGAGTGTGACATTCAGGCCAAGATCAAACAACTCAGGGTAGGTTTGTCAAGATATTTTAGACCCACACAGGCCTCCTCACTGATGTTTTTACTTTGCATTGGCAATCAAATATTTATTTATTGTAGCTTCGGATGGCACTTTTGCACACTGAAGAATGTATTTTTTATTGCTATAGCGGTAAGTGAGCAAAAAAAATGTATTTTACTATGGTGTAGGAAGCCTTAATATGTATTGATAAAGAATTTCACATTTTATGCTCTTGACTTGTTTTGAACACTGTGGAAAGGATTTTTCTACATGCTTACATACAGCGTTTTAGGTCCCTGTAATCTCATATGTTCTGATCTTTGCCACTGTGTAGCGCAGCCTGACTATCTTTGCATGGTTGATATTGAAAGATGACGTTCGCACAAGTCATGCTGAACATTAACATGATTATAATAAAAATCAGGAAATTGATGTGGAAAACGTCATGTGTTTTGAAATTGAGACTGTGAAAGAACCTCGTGTTTATCATCAAAAACAGAGTTAATGAGGACTTGTTCATCTATGCTCTTCCTCCTCTGGTCCCGCAGTCGTTCCAACAGGAGATCTCCCTCACTACAGCCAAGATCGAGCATATCTTCCACCAGGGAGAGGCGTTGATCGAGAAGAGCGAGCCTCTGGATGCTGCTGTTATCGAGGAGGAGCTGGAAGAGCTGCAGCGCTACTGTCAGGAAGTGTTTGGTCGAGTGGAGCGCTACTACAAAAAGCTCATTCGGCTTCCTGTAAGAACTGAGAACATGTGTTCCAAGCACCAAAAATATGTCTAATCAAATCCTCCAGACATCAAATCCTCAGCATAAACTCTCCTGAACTTTTTCTTCAGCTTGCAGACGACGATACTGAGGTGTCATTCTCAGACCGTGAGCTGGAGCTGGACGAGCCGGGCGATTTGTCCAGCCTGCCATGGAACGAGCGTTTGGGGGACGGCTTCCTGTCACCTCTGCCCTCCTCCGGACGCTCAGCCTCCCTGGCGGCCCAGCTCCGGACCGAGCGCTCGGGCAGGGACACTCCAGCCAGCGTAGACTCCATTCCCCTGGAGTGGGACCATGACTACGACCTGAGCCGCGGGCTGGAGAGCGCCAGCAGGGCGCTGAGGGAGCAGCAGAGTGAGGAGGGAGACTTCCTCCAGCGGCCGGCCTCAGCCTTGTCAGGTTGGTTTCCAAACACACTCACACACCGTTCTGCTTAAAGTGACTTTTAAGAAAACTGTGATTCAGAACAATGCCGTATGAGATATGGTGCATAAAACAGAGAATGATTTATATGAGAAGGGAGAGCATCCTTTAATCTAGTGGCATTGTTGGCTCATGACCCCTGCCGCAGTGTCTCGTTGCTCTTGCAGTCCCTTGCTTCAGTCCAGCTGAAGTGTACTCGAGACAGACTCTAAATGCCAAACAGTAGGAAGGTGCTGTTTAATGGCCAACTCTGACCTCTCTGTTCTCTCCAGAGAGGAGGAAAGCAGCTTCAAATGCCAGACAACATCTCGAACGCGCTAAAATGCAGTTTGTTGAAGGACTTGGACCTGATTGTTCAGGAATGTCGTTCGGGTTTCAGCCACAGTTTTAGCCATGCAGGAGTAGGAGGAGGGTTAGCTAATACATGGTTGTGTGTCATGGATGACATGCAATATGTTGTCAATACAGTGTATTTTCCTGTGACTGATGACTTATCTGTGTGGAAAACCCCATCTGGTGGGGCATGAAATAAGGTTAAAAACAGGAGATAATCACCAGGTTCATCAGTTTATGCAGTCAAACTGTGTAATGCCCACTGCTGAATGTGTGTACTGTATAATGTTTCTTCCAGATGTAGTGATCCCAGAGAGCCCTGAGGCCTATGTTAAACTTACAGAGCAAACACTGAGGTCCTCCACTGGTAGGCAACAGCAGACCCCAGCATGCCACATGTGTTTGGGGCCAGAATTAACAGCTGCACTCTGAGTGAAACCTCACTTATAGCCTATTCACCAGCTTGGACTTTGATTTGAGTTGATTTCCTCTCTTATACACACTTTGGGCACACACTGTAACCAGTGGCAACACTTTCTAACACTGGGGGATAGGGTCAATTCCATTTTTATTTCTTCAATTCACTGGTTCTGCTTTAGTCTCTAATTTGGCAGAACTGAAATGGAATTCAGCCTAACCCCTCTTTCTAACCGGCTTTCTTACTTTTGTTTGCAGTGTGCTGTGTAGCTAACCTCTTTGGATTTTTTTGACGTGCATGTTGTTTTATTGTCACAGTGATCAAGTGCCGACTGTGAACTTCTTGCTGAAGGGACTGCAGATTTGTTTAAAGTAAACTTCTCAGGCTCTGCTCACACAGAGACACACCACGGGCACCCTGAGTGTGGTCGGGAAAGAAATCTGCATTCCTGCCCACTTTTTCAAATCGTTTTTTTGCTCTCCACGTCTTGTGTTTCTGTCTGAACAGAGCCTCGCCTCTTCTTGGGTTTTAAAGTATATTTCAAATAACCGTTGTGAACGAATATTAATCTGCAAAGGTGACCGGCTGGTGTTGTGTCTACAGGGGAGGTTGCCTCCACGGACTCACATATTCACCCTCTGGATGCCAGCCGTTTCCAGCTGCAACAAACGGACAGCAGCCGCAGTCGCACACCCACGAGCACAGAACTGGACGCCTCGTACATGGGATATGTACGTGCTACTCTTACAGCTAAATGACGACTGCAGGCCAAAGCAAAACAGAAACACTTTATGGAATCTTACATAACTGCTGCTGAATTCTGTTGTCTATTTTTACGGATTTCCAAAACAACCCATTGGTATAAGATCAAAAAAAAACTTGTGTTTGTGAATAATGTGTAATAATGTGTTATATAGATGCGGCTGCTGGGTGAGTGTCGTGGCAGTATTGACACAGTGAAGAGGATGGGCTTCGAGCTAAAGGAGGAGGAAGACACGGTGTCTGGACTGGCAGATCCCAGTAGCTCAGAGTCCCAGACATCAGGTACAGCCTCTCCTGCATGCACATGTATACGCTGCATTACTATTGATTTAAATGAAGGTATATGGAGGGAAAAGGTGGAAATGCATAAATGTTTGCGCACCTTTGTCCAGTGGGATACAGCTCTTTTTGCTCTTCCACCTTATAATCTAGGAGTGATCGAGCGCTGGGAGCTCCTGCAGGCTCAGGACCTCAGCAAAGAGCTGCGCACAAAGCAGAACCAGCAGCAGTGGCAGCAGCTGAACTCTGACCTGAACAACGTTTGGACTTGGCTGGGAGAGACGGAGGAAGAGCTGGAGCAGCAGCGGAGGCTGGACCTCAGCACGGACATCCAGACGATTGAGCAGCGCATCAAGAAGCTCAAGGTATGATTTTCTTTTTCTTTTTGTTTTCCTTTTCTCTTTTTTATATATAATTTTGTATGACAGTTTTTCTTTTTCCTATTAAAATTAAAATGGCTTTTAAAGTTATTTACCTAATTCTTCGGTGATAACTCCTGCTACTCCATTAGCTTCCTGATATATAGAGCAATTTGATAACATAAAACTTGATGCCTTCTGTCAGCTTTATTGGTTTCCACATGTGGGATCAAGTCCTTGTACTGGTTCTGTATATTAGTGGCAAAATCATCTATTTTTTCTCTTTGTTACATCCCTTGAATGACTGCATTTGTTAACTGTAAAATGCAAACGTTTGCCTCCAGGAGCTGCAGAAGGCGTATGACAAGCGCAAGGCTATTGTGCTGTCCATCAACCTGTGCAGCGCTGAGTTTGTGCAGTCAGACACAGAGGAGTCCCGAGAGCTACAGGCCAAACTGAAAGACATGAACAACCACTGGGACAAACTGGGCAGCTCGTTGGAGGAGTGGAGGTCTTCATTACAGGACGCTCTCATGCAATGTCAAGTAGGTGCCAGCCGTCATCTTTAGACTCCAAATTAAAACGGGGGTCCAATGCACACCTTCAGACTGTCTCACAGAGCTTTAAGTATGCATGTGGTTGAGTCTCTGCTTTCCTGCTCCACATCTGATTAATAGGACTTCCACGAGATGAGCCATGGTCTGCTGCTCTGGTTAGAAAACATCGACCGCAGGAGGAATGAGGTGGTTCCCATTGACCCCATCCAGGACAGTGATACTCTCCATGAGCATCATAAAACACTTACGGTACAGAACTGTAATCTATACCAGCAAAACTTCATGGGGGGGGTGCAAGGCCTTCTTGATTTTGATTGAAGAGGTGCAAGAAAACCTTTTTAAAAAATATATTGCTGTGGACACTTAGTGAGCCCGGGGAAAATAATATACCTGGAAGCACCTGTTTCAAACACAAAATACAAAAGATTCCCAGTTCTGAATTCATGTCTCGTGTTGTTAATCCCCGCAGCAAATACGCCAGGAGCTGCTGGACTCCCAGCTCAAAGTGGCTTCGCTTCAGGACATGTCCCTCCAGTTGCTGGTCAACTCTCAGGGCAGCGACTGCCTGGAGGCCAAGGAGAAGGTCCACGTTATTGGGAACCGCCTCAAACTGCTGCTAAAGGAAGTAACCCGAGACCTCAGAGAGCTGGCCAAGATCCTGGACATCACCAGCAGTCAGCAGGTAGATCTCTACTCACTGTCCACCTGTGCTGTATTACCTGCACGGACCTAAAACACAGACCGATCTGTGTTTTCAGTATGTTTTGTTAAATTCTTTTAAGTCATTTAGAAATCTAATCTATTTACAGTCCAGAAGCCGCCTATTTAAGGATCAGAGGGCAGATGTTATTTTTCTCATTAGTAAGGACTAACAGAGTTTGAGCAGCTCATTTATACTGTTAATTTGGCAAAAGTTAATAGCGTGTTGCGCAATCGGAGTACAGATGTAATTGATCCAGTAAGCAGTGGCCTCCTTCTCTTATGGTTGAATGAAACCATTGTTGTTGCTTAAGCTGTGCTGCATTCTAGGGATACTTGTTTCAATTAAACTAAGTTGATTAAGATATTTAGCTGTTTTATTTATAAGCTAACACTGCAGCAGAGTCCCCTCGGTTTTGTGTCTCCCTTCACTTGGTAGCAGTGTTAGAAGCTACGAGGCCAGATTTGGCCCACAGGCCGCTATTTGCCCACCGCCGCCTGACATTTCCTGTGTCTCTCACCGTCTCTCTCTCGCTTTGTCTGTCTTTGTGGACACGCTTCCTTTGTCAGGATCTGTCGTCTTGGTCGTCGGCCGATGAGCTGGACACGTCCGGCTCCCTCAGTCCTGTGTCAGGGAGGAGCACACCGAGTCGGCGGCGATCGGTAACGTATACGCCTACCTGCACACGGTGATCTATGAGACGCCAGGTGTTCAGTTACCCCTCTGAGTGCATACAGTAGCCTGTGCCCCAGATGCCCCGCTGAAGGCCATATCCACCCCCTGCCATCCCCAAATCTCTCCTCACACCTTTCTACACCTCCACAACCTGCTCTACACTCCCTCCCTCTGAATTCTGAACCTCTTCCCGGCCTTTTACTCCTCCCGCACGTTGTCTATTCCCAGAACAAGCCCTGCCAGAGACTGGGGACTCCTTTCTTTCTAACTTTTCATTTCCTCCTTTTTCTCGAATGACTTTTTCAGTTCTGCCCTAGTTCTCACCTTTTCTCTTCCAGTCCTTCCACACTAAAAAAAAAATCTTTTCTCCCACTAGACTTTCCTCTAAATTCTTCTCACTCTAGTTTTGGCTTGATCCCTGTAGTATTATTCTCAGGAATACTGGCTGTCATGAAACTGATAGTTTTGCAAATGAAGCCTAGAAACTGTTGTTTTATGATGTAGAAAGCATTACATCATATTTGTTTATATTGCAGGCTGTAAGGATGAGAAAGCTTTATTTAATGCATCAGTCTTGACTCATTATTTATCTAAATATCAGTCCAAATAAGCATGCCACTGCTTATATTATCCGTATGTTACTAAATGTGAAATCCATGCATCGCATTGCACAATTCGTAGCTTCCTATTTGCAATGGGTTTGCTGCACTCACAAGCCGAAGCACTTCAAAGTAGTCGTGCACTTTGAAAAGCCAGAATCCTTGTTATCACGGGTTACAAAATCTGTCACCTTCACATATGATTTTGTCGCTGCTCTTCTTTCATTTTGGGATTTCTTTTCATCGGTAGCTTTGTCTTGATTTGCCTGGACTGAAACATACTTTCTTTCTTTTACCCCCCTCCCCCCCCTGTTCATTGCAAACAGCAACGGGGCAAATGTAGTCTGTCACAGCCTGGACCCTCTGTGAGCAGTCCACACCACAGGTACCTTTCTGTTGGTTTCTAGCACACCCAGAAGATAATGGAACTCATCAGCCCATGATGCACTCGGAGGCCGATTCATGCTTTCTAATCCTCCCCAAGTCTCAAACAACAGCTGTGTTTTGAAGAGTAATAAACATGCCAATTTCAGTTGTCATTAGTAGTGCCAGATTAGCAGCTCATGATAGTGAATTCCATCATCTTCTGTCAGTCTAGACGCTCTGTGTAGGCTAGGTGACGAGGTGAAATGCAGCCCATGCATCCTTGATAAAGACTTTCACAAGGAATGGTGCAAGGCCTCTTCTCCGCCGGTGTCCTTGGCTGCTTAATATCGCTAACCAGAGGGCATTTCTTACGTTTCTGCACAAACGTTTCTGTATATCTAACACTCCCTCACTGTTACCGAGCAAGCACACCCTTTCTCTCAAATTGCCGAGCCAGTAAATGTCTGCAATGAACAACGCAAAGGCTGCAGTCTCTCTCTCTCTCTCTCTCTCTCTCTCTCTCTCTCTCTCTCTCTCTCTCTCTCTCTCTCTCTCGTGTGTGATATTTCTTCTTCTTCTTCTTCTGCTGCTGCTATCTGACTATCCACCATCTCCCCCACCCCCCCTCAGTCTGTCATCTGTGAGTCTTGCCTCTCAGGTCTCCATTTGTGAAGCAGTAAGGGGCACGTTAGGTAGCAGCACAGGACGACCTGAGTCTAAATCATACGTCACCACATACATACATGTCCATGCATTCCTGGAGGCAGGGATCAATTTCATGAAATACATTTAGAGAGTACTGCAAGTCTGTTTCCTCCTATTTCAAATGAGTAAATCAGTAGTTTTTCACAGTAGGTTTGTGTAAGTAAGCGTCTTTACAATAACTCCCTTTAGCTGGCCGTGGTTTCTAACCTTTGAGGCTAAAAGAAGACAGTTTTTACTGAGGGTGATGGTGACTGTAAGCAGTAAAATTAATAGTATGGCTCTTTGGGAAATGCGTTGATTTGCTTTCTTGCTGAGAGCTTTCTTTTTTGGAGATGCTAAGCTAGGTTAACCGTCTCCTGGCTCTAGCTTCATGTTTAGCACGCACACACTTGAGACCGGTCTAACTCTCAGAAAGAAAGCATATTAACATGTTTCCCAAAGATTGCTCTTAAACAGCTTAGCTAAACTCAGACAGGCTGTTCCTAACGGCTATGCTCTTCTTGCCTCGGCATGCTTTGCATTCTTCAACAGGACGCAAACTTTCGGAGAGTCCTTTTAAAGATGATGTCTGATCATTCAGCTGATACTTGCAGCATGCCCTCTGTCTTTTATCCTAACACCCTTTGCAAACGAATGCAAGCTCACGTGTTAAATGTATTTGTCTGGTGCAGGATTGTTCAGTATGTATGGCCTGAAAACTGTTCCGTGTCTGTCGTTGTAACTGTGTTTATCCACTCAGTCTCAGTCAGCATCACAGTGTGTAACCCCGTCCCAGCATTGCTTTGAACCGTGTTGGCGATGTCTCTCGAACACATCACGGTGCTTCAGTCGAGCACCGTCATGCAGTTCTCCTGTCGCTGAACTGAGATCTTATTTGGATTGAAAACTGACAGACAGCACCTGAACACTGAAGAGTATAGAGTTAAGGATATTAGATTACACAGCAGTTCGAGCGTGTTTATCGAATTTGACTAATTCGATTTATCGTTGATTTTTGAAAAGCACATTTAAAGTTGCCGTTATAATGCGATTGCACAGGTTAGGGCTTTGTATGTTCCCACCGATCGGTGTGAGTCACTAAACGTCAGTCTGTGCTGCGTTGTGAATGCGTGTGTGTGTGTGAGCAGGTCTCGCAGCGGCGCTGGATCCGCTTCCTTCCCTTCTGATGCGGAGCCGCCGCCGGGTCGCGGGTCCTCGTTTCTGCGGCGCGTCCTCTGGGTCGCGCTGCCTCTCCAGTTCTTCCTGCTCCTGTTAGTGGTCTTTGCCTTCCTGCTGCCATTGTCTGAGGAGGACTACTGCTCTCAGTCCAACAACTTCGCTCATTCCTTCTACCCGATGCTGAGCTACACGAACGGACCACCTCCAGTGTAGGCCGACTGTAACGGCGATTCATTTCTCGCGTCAGTGTGACTTGAATCGGAATCGCGTCAACAAAAACTGACCTTGATCATCCATTTGTCTGCAGAAGAACAGCTGCCATCTACAGTTAATATCTTTGTGTGTAGCACATAGGATCAAGCATCTCACTATGTTACTCTGTGTAATGCTGTGTCGGTTAAGGAGCATCTTTGGTGTAGCAGAACTGAAGACACTGTTTCCTCCCACGGTGGACGTTGCTGTGTGAATGCACTGAAGAGCAACTCAGTGGAGCGTAAATGTCGTATTTCTCTGAAGAGATCTGACAGTGGATAGCACCAAAGTTAAATGCTGAAATTTAGCCTGTGAATTTGCTCGTAACTGAAAAATTTGTTTTAAAAAAAGACAACAAACCAACAAAAAAAAAAATAACATTTAATATATCTGACATTGCAATTATTTTTTTACCTGTATTTTGGCATGCAGTTCTGATCTTTGCTTTTACTCACATCCTCCACTGTGTCTGTGGTCAACAGTCCATTTTTAACTTGAATTTCACTGATTCATGTAAGATTTATTTAAGCCAAGTTGTGTGTTTTAATATCAAGGCCAGGCACAAATCAAGAGTTTAACCTTTAACGTCAGTCATCCATGGTCTTTATACATTTTGCTGCTTTATTTTTTAAACAGAACACAAAATACGACTTTATGATTGAGAAGTATGACATATAGAACTATTGTATATTTTGTATGACCGTCAGTTCAGTATCAAATGTATAAGTCTGGGATTATGTAACATGTGTATATAATGGTAAAAAGTTCAAATGAAAGATGTATGTATATGCGACCATCAAAAACAACGAATGCCAAATCCTCATTTTGATATTTGTCGTTTTATTTCATTTTTTTTGTCGTTTCAGTGAGGAAAACATGATGTCTGATAGATCTTTTCATACTGTATAAGGTCTGTTTTTGTATACTCTTTTCATACCTTTTAAGTGCAGTTTGGCGTATGTATAGTGTATAAATTTAGGCTTCATGAAGGGGACCTGCATCCCCTGGATAAGCAGACCTGGAGGTAGAAAGATCCAAGGAGGAGCTGTCAGGACGGTGCTGGACGTGGTGGGGATGAGGCCTCTGGTGAGTGTGACAGTGCCAGGGCGTATTAACATGGTGGAGGTGGTGATGGTGATGATGAGTGTGAAGAACTGTCTCGAGCAGCTTGATGATTTCATAATTTGGAGGAGCCAGGGCTGTGGATTCCAGTCCCAACATCTGGGAAACAACCATCCGGAAATCCTCCAACTGGACAAAGGAGGACAAAAAAAAAGAATAGAGTTTGATTTTTAAGGTGTAATCCAGCTGTAAATATGGCTCAACAGATCGTTTAAACCTCCTCCACACCTGAACTGACTGACAGTATTTTTAATACGCAGACTAACAGTCACTGTTCACGGTTCCCTTACCTCTCTCTCCCTCTCAGTCAGCTGAGCCAGGCTCTGTCTGAGGGTGACGAGTTGTTGCTGGTCCTCTCTGGTCTTCTTCTCGTGGCTCTGTAGGTCTGAGCTCACTGTGTTCAGCCTCTTCTCCACCTTGGCCTTCCCCTCCACCAGCTGGTCCAGCCTCTTTCTCTGCTCCTGCATGGTCTGACTCTGTTCCATGACTTTCAACTTGGCACGTCAGACAGAGGCGTTTGGCGAAGTTACTCAGTGGCTTCATCGAGCTGCTCTCAAATACTCTGACACTTATAAACATATACTGTTGTTTTCAGAACTAAGCTTTACATAATTGGTAGCCGACTCATCCACCCAAACACAGATACACAAACACACGACAGATTATGAGGTGAAAATGCCTCTGGACTGAATCTGGGGTCGAACCCCTCTCCCCTCTACCTTGAGCTCGTTGGTGTGGGACAGCCGCGCCTTGAGCTCAGTGTTAGACAGCTTGGTGGCCCTCAGCTCGGCTTGGAGGTGCTCCAGTTTTTTCTGCAGCCTCCTGGATTCCAGATGAGCATCATCTCGTTCCACAGCCAACGCTGATCGACTCCTCTTCTCCTCCTCCAGCTCGGACACCTTCTTCCTCAGGAGCTGGATGTGGAGTCCTTTGCTCTCTAGTTGGTCTTTCTGTGACTTTAACTATTGGAAACAGGGATATTTTGTTAACAGGTGTATCTCCTGTCATGCCAATGTAAGATTGTTGTTCAGAGCCATTTGCAATATCTAAGGATTATAAAACTGGCAGTAATTTCTCTCCAAATGCCACAAAGTAGCCTACCTTTCGCTGTAGACTGTAGGTCAGGCTTTTGCTCTCCACCAAAGCAGCTGCCTCTTGTTTAACAAGCTGCTCTACACGTGACAGGATGAGTTTCAGCCTCATGTCGAAGCCCAGATCCACAGCAATACTGTCAACCTTCATTGTCTCTGACAGCTGTTCCAGAAACTCTTCATACTGTTTGAAGAAGCACGGAGTAAACATGGATTCATGTCACAGGACAACGACGATTATGACCATTCTCTCATTTAAATGCTTTCCTTGTGTCTTCTTTTCCCTTGCTTTACTCACATGCTGTTTGCTGTGTGTCAGCCCGTCGCGATGCACGTCTGCTGCTAGCAGCTCAGTCTCCAGACCCTGCAGTCTCTCCCTCAGGTCCTGGACTTGCCGCTCTGCAAGCTGAGCCCTCTGCAGCGCACTGCGCTGGAGCTCCGTCTGCTCGCTCAGCTCCTCAGAGACGTGACACAGCCGGGCCTCCATCTCCGACAAAGACTGTCTCCAAAAAACATAGTAAAGATGTTATAGTAGAGGTGACTCTGTGACACATGTACACACAAGATTTAATTAACAGATAATGAGGAGACCAGTGTTTGAAAGTAACTAAACAGATTTACTCAAGCAAAGTCACACTGACAGCTCATTCTGGCTGCATAGTGACTTTACTGCAGTCAGGTAATAAAAATAAGGACTTTACTGTGAGACCAACATGTTTCAAATTGTGGCCGTCATCAGCTTGTGCACCTGATGCAGGAGATGTTCTTGCACCTTAAAGTAGGTGAGCCTGTGCCAGATATCCAGACTCTTCCTCACCTTGTTGCAGAGGTCATCCACATTGAGTAAAATATCTGTCTCTGTGGGCAGAACGACATCCTCAGACTTCCCCTGCAACAGGCCCGCCACCTTTTTCAGGAACATGTGTAGTTTCTCCTCCGCTGCCTGAGTGTCTCCTTGGCTTGACTGTAGTTTTCTTTCAAGCTCCTCCACCTGTTTCTCCAAACAATGCGACTCTCGCCGAGCTGCTTCTGTCACTCTCTTGCTGGCCTCAAGCCTCTCCATCAGGGTTTCCCTCTCCATCTCAACACTCCTCCTTCCCACCACCAGGCCGTCTAACTCCTGAGGGAGATAAAAATGCCACAAAGAGTCGCACCAAACAGTGATGTCAAACATTTAATATAAGACTTGGAGGATAATCATCTGTGGTTTTCTGTGGCTTCAGTGCAGAACGAACACTAACAGTGTTAACGCACAAAGGGAGACGCACCACGTGCACAAGCCTCGTTTCAAGTCCCACAGGGAGCCGTGAAAGGATGAAAGAACGCCCTTAAAAATCCTTTGCTTGTTGATAATTGTGGCCGCTCCGCCTCTCATTAGACACGAGAAGAGCAACAAGGAAAACGCGCAATTTCACCGCTTGTGCCGCATCGGTGACGCTCTCCAACAGCGCCAGAGCAGCTGTCTTTACGCACGACCATTACGCACTAATTCGTTATCTGAACCTGTGTACCATCCTCGGGGTGATATCTCAGTCATACCGATTTTTTTCCCTGCTGTGTGGAGGCTGTATTTCAGCCTTCATGTTGGGAAATACAACTTTTACTCCAACAGTTTAATAAATAAAGCGGTGTAAGTACCTCTTTGAGTGAATCTAGTGCTGCTGCGCTGCTGGAGGCCTTCCTCCTCTCTCGGTCCAGCTCTGCCACCAGCCTGAGCACCGTCTCTCTGCTGGCTTTACACTCCAACTCACAGGACTTCACACTCTCCTCCAGGACACCAATCCTCATCTTCAGCCTCTCCCTCTCATGAGACTGCTCCACCTGATGATTAAAAAAAACAATGAAGAGTGACTGTGAATTCTACTGAAATCAAAAAAAATTAAATCTGGTTCAGAAGCTCCCACATTAGGTGCAGTTTAATTAAAGTTTAATAGCAAATATGTATCATACAGAGCGGTGTGAATGAATTTCTGTTGTGTTGGCATACCTCATCAGAGTTTTCCATAACTTCCATAACTAGAAGTGTTGCAGGGCAAGTGAGTATACAGCACAGTTTCTCCTGGCAACACCAAACACAGGTTACACCAGGCTCCACCACAGGGGGCGCTGTAGCTGAGAAAGTCTGACATCTTGAGACTTTTACAAAAATGGTCATTGAAGGCAAATCAAGTGCAAATTATACTCTGTAAACAGTTTAACAGCACAAGAAACTGCATGAAACAGCATAAAAGATTAACGCAAGAAGCTGATGAAAATGCATGCGAAGGTCAACTCAACTGACTGTTTTTTATGCCCTGAGTTCAGACTTCCAGAGTGTCCCTGCGCAACCTGAAATCATATAAATCCTATAAACAGTAGCCTGATGTAGTGACTCTCAGCCTTTTGAGCTCCTGAGACCTTCAAATGAGGTATTTGTGAATTTTACATAGCTCATGCAAGCTAAACCTAAATCTGATCACTTTATTTTGGGAAAGCACAGCTGGAGATGACTTGGCCACACAAAGAACCCAACAGAATTACTCTCATTTTTATTTTTAGCTATATTCTGTCGGTGGGCGCAGGATTCCTCCCTGCAGCCCTGTTGTGGAGCAGACTCAACCGACTCAACTGCCTGTCTGCAGCAGCAAGGTCAAGTCTTCAGCCTGCCAGTCTCAGCGCAGGGAAGGAGCTCGCGCATGTTACGTCATCTCAAACAGGAAATGAGCGGCACTAAAACTTTATTAGCAAACAACAAACACGCCTCCCAGCTCTGTCATGTAAGGTCCCATGTCGTTAGGTACGTGAAATCTGAGATTATATTTAGAGGTAAACAGTCAGCATAACTGCAATTTTCCGGCGTGCTGGATAAATCGACTCGTTTTCAATCGCTTCTTTTTCATTTACCGGTAAGCTAACCAGCGGCTAACCGCTAGCTAACGGCCACACACCGTTTACAGCAGCGCGAGACCACTTCAAATTAACTCCTAGTGTTCAGACGCATTAGTTTTTCGTGTATCATTCACGCAGTTTATTGAACATGGGAAAATCCTAACGAGACTACCAGTGAGGATATTGAAAGCTAATATAGTCCAGGTCAGTCTTGCTTGTTTTGGCACCTGCTTGTATTTGCATTGTATTTAAGATGTGTCAGATTGCAGATTTTAGTTGCATATCTGCTTGCTAATAGATGCAGGTTTGTTTACAGAGTTCTGTGATGCTTGCAGCTTTGAATTAGACATGTGGTGGAGTTACGCCATCAGCTGTGTCCTGTGTTGTAGCTCACCTGTCTGTCTGTCCGTGCTGAGATGCTTCTCCGGACGTTGTGGTCCAGACTGGGAGCCCAGCGGCCTGCAGACAGGAAACCAGCCCTCATCTGTGCCTCTGCCAGTCTCTCCCAGTCTGTCCAACCACGCCAGTATGAACCCAAACCCAGGACTCACTCAAACTGCTCTGGCCCGTGGATCTTTTCAAGGACCTGTTATTTAAACCGTCTTCACCAGCAGCAGGAGCTTGTGAGACACGTTCTGCCTCCTTCAGGTGGATTCAGAAGTCCCAGCGGCACTTTGTTAATCGCCCCTGGGATACTGGCTGAATGTAGAAGTGGACAGAAGCGTTTTTATTCAGCCAACATTGTCAAGTCCATGATAAAACCAAATTTAAAACCAGCAACGGTGCCTGGGAAAAGGGCTCCCAAAGGACCAAGAACGAAACAGCCTTCCAGAGCCAATCAGCCTTCCCTGAATGAGGCCCAGGTGATTCAGCCCGCCGTCGGATGAGTCACTGATCCTGTGAAGTGTTGTCATGTTTTTGCTTTAGATGTGGATTCAACCGTCCGTGTCTCTCTGCAGGATCTGATGCAGTGTATCGCCTTTGCAACAGCGGATCAGTATCATTTACCAACACTTTGCCACGACTTGATCAGCCAGGGCTTCCGGGAGATAGACTTACCGAGAGGTACGACTCAGAGTCATTCATTCATTCACAGGTTAATGTGCCGGGAGCAGCTAACAGCTTTAAGACGACCATGTTTTCATTTCAGATGCGTCGAATGTGCTGGTGATAAGCACAGACATGGCTGCGAAACCAGATGACGAGGCTGTGATGTTCTTCTTCAGGTAGAAATAATGCAGTCTGTTTTCAAAGTGCTTTGTTCAGGATTTTATTATAATAACATGAAAGTACTTTGAATATGGATTATCAGCATCTCGCTCCATACTGTCTGAGTCCAGTATGAATCCAGCACCGAAAACTACAAATCAAAACATGGTTCAAAGCATTTAAGTCATCTTTTCGTTTTTCTGGTAAATCCTGGACTGACTCTCCCAATCTGAAAATTTCAGGGAAGGCTCGGTCATTTTCTGGAATGTTGAGGAGAAAATGGTAAACAAAGCTGTGTTTTATAATGTGTAATATCTCATCATTTGTGTGCCTCTCTGCTGCAGCGTACTTCTTCGATGGTGTCATTTTTCCGATGTCTTTACAGATGAAAAGAGTGATGAGGGTGCTGGAGCGTCACGAGCTGCAGCCCTACGAAGTCGCATTAGTCCACTGGGAGAATGAAGAGATTAACTACACCCTTGGAGAGTATGTCGCTCTTCACTCTCGAGTTGTTTGTGTCTTTATTTGTACTTTCAGACTTCCCGTAAATCTTTTCTTCCGCAGGGGAAACACAAAGCTTGAGCGCGGCAACTTTATTCTGAGTGACAACATGGATCAACATGAAGCTGTTCTGGAGAAATTTGCCTTTTCAAATGCGCTTTGTTTGTCAGGTGAGACGCTCAAAAGCCTGCAGTTTTGGCCTGTGTGTGACACTGTGCTATGAGTGTAACCTCTTGCTTTCTTTACCAGTGAAGCTGGCGATATGGGAGGTGTCATTAGACAACTTTGTAGAGTCAATTCAATCAATCCCAGAGGTACAGTGGACGCTTAACAACAGGCAGCATGGAATTATAGATAATTGATTATTTGGAATGCTTGTTAGTCTGTAAGGCAGATCATGCATCAGTGCTCCCCTTAGCGCTTATGTCCTAATCTGTTTTCTTCCTCAGACGCTCAAGTCTGGAAGAAGAGTTAAGCTGTCCTCTGCAGAGGTTATGAAGAAGATAGGCGAGCTTTTCACGTTGAGGTAATTCAGTTTTCTCGAAATAGCAGCTCGTTCGGGGAGAGCTATTTCTTTTCTATTTTTGTTTTCTGGTTTCACAGCAGGCCAGTTGTTCCTGACCATCAGTCTTTTTGTGTGCGCGTGCATGTGTGTGTGAATTCAGTTCGGGTCTGACATCCGTGTCTCAGCTCCGGGACGACAGACCTTTGTTTTTGTGTCCTCCTCTGACAGACACTGTATAAACCTGAGGTCCGACCTGCTCCTCACACCAGACTTCTACTGGGACAGAGAAAACCTGGAGAAGCTCTATGAGAAGACCTGCCAGTTCCTCAGCATCAACCGCAGAGTCAATGTAAATAAAGTGAAAGTGGCACCATAGACTCACTCTGGTCACTTTGCGGTAAGAGGCCGGTGCTTCATTTTTGATCTAAGCTCCAGTCATTTTCTGCGTTTTCAGGTTGTGAACGAGAAGCTGGAACATTGTACTCAGTTAACAGATCTGATGAGGAGCCACCTGAGTGAGAAGCACAGCTTGAGGTTGGAGTGGATGATAGTCATCCTCATTACTATTGAGGTAAGGATGGAAAAGAGATCTTTGTGTAAGTATATGGTGTTTTATCAGCTTTCATTCATCACATCAAACCTGTGGTGCACACCTTACTGGCTAATCTACTGCAGTTACTTAATGACCCCAGTTCCAAAAAAGGGAGACGCTGTATGAAACATAAATAAAAGCAGAATGCAGTCATTTGCAAACAAACAGTTTTACAAAATGTCCAATTGTCAATGAAGCCGATGAGGTCGAACATTAAATAATTATCTTTGTAATGTCACATAATATTACATCTGTTGCTTGTTTTTCTTGTAGGTTTTGTTTGAACTTGCAAAAATGATCTTCTAAACTTCACCTCCAATAAGACACAAATCTAAAAAGGGCACTCGAAGCTCCAAAGGGAGAATGCTGCACTATACGAAGGTACAGTACTTGGTCAGCGATTTGTGGAAGCAGCTGAAATCCTGAAGCGGACCGAAATATTTTTGAATGTCTCACTGTTCCTGCTGACAGTACGAACTGTACACTTCAACAACACATAATCATTGATTTTTACTGTTTTGCTGGGAGTGGGACTTTTTAATTTTGGGATCAGCTGGCCACACAGCTGATTTATGTTTGCTGATTTATGTGTTTTACAATGTTCGATTTATTTTTACATGATGTGTAAAAGCCTATGAATCTTTTTCAGCATTTCAGTGTGAAAGATAATGTTTTTTAAATGACTTGGAGCTGAAAGCATCTCTCATCTCCACTGTGACATAATTCTTGTGACTGAAACACTAACAGTAGGAAAAAGGACGAAAAGTCAATCAAGTCCAAAACTGTGAATGGTGTGTAAAGCCGATTAATAAAGTGTCGTTTTAAATGTTGTCAGTCATAAGTGTTTGCATGTAACAATTACTGAGTAATTCCAAGTTCAGCGGAATGTCTAAAGCTCACTTATGATCATCAATATAAAAGGAATTGCAAAACAACAAGTGCATACAGGTATGAATTTATTAAAATAATGTTTTATTAATAAAACTGGTAAATATATTTGTAAATATGTAAACAGTGGTAAGTCAGATTTATGCTTTGCATTTTGTCATTAGTGAACATACACAGAGATCAGGACGAATTTTTCATAAAAGTCAGTGTGTGTGAAAGAAATTCAGAGGACAAACAGCTGACGCAGCAGCCTGTCATAACCTTCATTTTCATAACACTGGACCGTCGCTGAGCTCAGTGAGGCTTACACACAAACAGCTGGGTAGTAAAACAGGACAAGCTGCCACAATCATTTAAGTTAAGGCTCTGCTGATTATTATTAATGAAGAGTAGATGTGTGTGATTAAGTTGAAAAGTAAATTATTACTATTTTAAAAACAAAGATGTGCCATGCTCTCATCATGCTCTTATTCTAAAACTTGTTAGAGTAGAAATTCTTAGATTCAAAATGATTCGCCGTCTAAAAGCACTGAAACAGTCGTAATGTACAAGATAATATACAGTGATACTAGTATCGGCACGAGTCTGCCTGTTATTTTTATCTGCATAGATCCCATGGGAGCATGTATTTAAGTGAAATGATTAAATAAATAATGAAAACTGTTTATGAACACAGATGATACAGAGTAATGGCTGTGAAATATCTACCTGAACTGATGCTGTATGTGAGAGAAACCAACATTTTCCCGTGCATTAAAAATTAATGTTACTTCTGAAAGCAAATTAAAACACACACAAACATATTTGAAGCGCAAGACTGTCTTATCTGTTCCTAATATGCATTCTATTAAAACAGATCTTTGCAAAAGCATGGTATATAATTGACCTGACGCGATAAGTAATAAAAATTGCACTATATTGCAAACAACTCATTAGACATATTGAAAGATGACTTTGCGTAATGGATGTTGTTCACTGTCAAACTCTAGACTCACTGCATTCCCCTGAGAAGATGAGCACTTTTCCAGTTGATGCTTCTCCTGTCGATCTCTCTCCTTTAATGACACATTAATGGATTTTTGAAAACTTCTTCTCCTTTTTGATTGTCCAGCCTTGAAATAAACAATATAGCATGAATTCATTTGAATGTTAAAAGACTGTGAGGCATGATTTCAGCGTAAGGGCATTGATTCATGAGCCAAGTTATCCAAGAGTGACATAAATAAGAGTGAAGAGAGAGGCTTACCGGGTCGTGGTACTGAAGTTCGGTGCGATTAATCCCACTCCATCGTGCTGACGCTCGCAGTCGCACTTTCCACATCCTCAGGTGCAACAGCAAAATCTTCATCTTCACTCTCAATTTCACATTTTCCTTCTGTTTTGTGAGTTTCCTGTTGACTTTCTCCTTCCTCGTTCTTGGAATCAGGAGGAATTTCAATCTCATTTCCAAGTTCCTCTTGCTCCTTTTCTGTCTGAGGTTTTAGAGGTTCCTCCACCTCAAGAAGGGCCACCTCTGTTATGACTTGGGCGTAAATGACTTCCTCAGCATCCATCCACACATCCCGGTCATTTTCCTCCTCTTTTTGTTTAACAGGCTCTTCTGCTTTTGTTTCGGGGTCACAAGTCTCAGAGAGTATTGGCTTACTCAGGGACACTTGTGTCTTCTTCGTTGGCCTTATCTGTTGTACTGTCCCTGTTGCCTGAACACTGGAGGTAACTCTCTCTGTTGATTTGATTTGTTCTACTGGTTCTCCTGTTTCCATCACTTGGCTGCTGCATTCCTGCAGCATAGGCTGAGTCATGATCACGACTCCCTCTGTTGAATCTAAGTTTGCCGCTGGTTCTCTGATTTCTCTTGCCTGAACAGTGACCTCAGTTAATTGGGTCTGTTTTGGGCTCTCAGCTGGATGGATTGGATCCATTGGTTTTATAGGCTCTACTGCCTGAACTCTGACCTCAGACACTTCTGTCTGTTTCACAGGTGCAGTTCTCGGTGTTGAAGGTGGTGGGGAAGCTGGTTCTTTAGCTTGCCCAAACTGTATGTTCAGTTTGAATTCTAAAGAAAGACTTGACGGGCACTCCAAATTACCTTTTGACGAGATCATTCCAGTGTTTTGGGTGGCTATCAGTCCAGTGTTAGAAGGTGCTACGATCTGACTTTGAGCAATTTGAGCTTGTTCATGAATTATTTTCACATCTAGTTCCTCTGATTTGACTTCTTCTGTTGTGACACCTTCTTCTGATTTTTCTCGTTCAGCTTCAGTTTCCTCCAAATCTGCTTTGTGGGTAGAAACATCAAAATGTCCTGGAATATCAGGTGTTTGCATGAGATCTTCAGACACTTGCTGTTCAGCTGCAGAGTCATCACAGATGACAGCAGGTGCTTCTTCTTGTCTCTCCCTCAATGTTTGATTTGATTCACTGTCAGCAGTCTCAGTCACTTTTGTCACAGCATCTTGCTGTTTTAGAACTTCTAGTTCCAAGTTGACAACCACTGATTCAGGCACTGTCTCTGGTAAGTCTTCCTTTACATGTTGAATAACTTCTTGAATGGTCACCTTGTTTTCCTTGCTAATTAATTCCTCTTCAATCTCTGGAGTTGCGGAGTGCTTGTCAACCTTCTTAACTGTTTCATGACAAACATCTATGACTTCTTTGGCTTCCGTTACCCCTATCTCTAGCACTGAGTCCACAGTTGTCTTTGCTAATTTTATATCGACGCCGACCACCTGCACTTGAATTCTGTGATTGTCCTCAGACTTAACTGATGGTGCATGCATCATCACAACCACACTGCCTTTATCTGCTGTCTCAGCCACATCATCTGTTGGTGTGGCAGCCTCGACTTCGTCCTTGAACATTTGCTCACTTACCACAGTGTCTATCATGGGTTCAATCATTTCTGGTGTTTTCTCCATCACAACATCAGGTATTGAAACTGAGACATCCTTAAGATTACATACGACTACTTGTGACACTACGGCGTGTTGAGCTGCCGCAGTCTTTTTCTCAGTGCCTTGAAGTTCACTTTCTTTTTCTTGCTCAGCACTGAATTGCACTTCACTGAGATGCACTTCATGTTTGGCTTCATCTGTAGCTGAAGCATTGTCTACGCAAGGTGCAGAGGTTTTTTCAGAAAATACAGTCTCTCCCAGGACTTGAACATTACTTGCATCGTTGTTAACGGAGGATACATGAACTGCTGTTAATGCCTGTAACTCGCCTACAACGTCAGGGATGCAGTTTTCCTGCTCAACCCGAACATGTTGTGGGGTACTTGCAGTTTCCTGATCCTGCGTTATCTCTAATGGCTGATCCAGTTGTGCGACAACTTTACTCTCAATATCATCCGTAACTGATGCAGTGACATTGTTAATGTCTGGTTTGGGAATGTCTTCTATCAGTATTTGCTTTTCAAATTCCTGAGCACTTCCTCCCTCTGTGCTTTCTGTGACAACATGCATACACATTAATGCCTCTTCATCAGTTTTGCTTTCAGCTACAGTATCTTTTACATCAGATGGTAAAACTTCTGCTTCTTGAACATCTTCTGTTTTGGCAGCTTCCACTGGCAGTTTTTCTTCTGACTCAACCCTCAATTCATTTTCCTGTTTGGGTTCATCTGTAGCTGTTTCCACTGCTGGAATATCCTCTGATGTTCCTTCTTTTTTTAACAATAGAATGCTTCCTGTCTCTGAATCTAATGTGGCTGATTGTACAGCTTGTATTTCTGGTTCATGAACTTCTGTAGTTTTGTCTGCTTCCACTGTTAGTTTTTCTTCTGCTTCAACCCTTAACTCATTTTCATGTTTGGGTTCATCTGTAGGTGTATCCACTGCTGGAATATCCTCAGATGTCACTTCTTTTTCAAACAATAGAGGGCTTTCTGCCTCTGTATTCAATGTGGCCGATTGTGCAGCTTGTATTTCTGGTTCTTGAACATCTTGAGTTTTGTCTGCCGTAACGGTTTCTGCTTCGGGAACAGCTTGTATTTCTGGTTCTTGAACATCTTGAGTTTTGTCTGCCATAACTGTTTCTGCTTCGGGAACAACTTGTATTTCTGGTTCTTGAACTTCTTCAGTTTTGTCTGCTTCCACTGGTAGTTTTTTTTCTGACTCAACCCTCAATTCATTTTCATGTTTGGGTTCATCTGTAGCTGTTTCCACTGCTGGGGTATCATCTGATGTTCCTTCTTTTTCAAATGATAGAATGCTTCCTGCCTCTGAAGCTAATGTGGCTGATTGTGCAGCTTGTATGTCTGATTCATGAACTTCTGTAGTTTTGTCTGCTTCCGCTGTTAGTTTTTCTTCTGCTTCAACCCTTAATTCATTTTCCTGTTTTGGTTCATCTGTAACTGTTTTTGCTTCGGGAACACGCTCTGCTATTATCTCTTTTTCAAGTGATTGACAGCTGCCTTCCTCTGAATCCAATGTTGCTGGTTTTACTTCTGGTTGTTGAACTTTTTTGTTTTTTTCTGCTTCCACTGGTAATTTTTCTTCTGGCTCAACCCTCAATTCATTTTCCTGTTTGGGTTCATCTGTAACTTTTTCTACTTCGTCAACATCCTTTGTTTTTCCCTCTTTCCCAAGTGATTGAACACTGCCCTCCTCTGACTTTAAGAAGGGTGCTTGAACAGTGTCTAATGCCACTGGTTCTTGAACATTTTCAGTTTTGACAACATTCATTGGTAGTTTGTTTTCAGGCTCAACACTGACATGCTCCGCTGTCTGTTTGGGTTCATCTTGCACTGTTTCTGCTGTTGGAATGTCTTCTGATTTTACTTCCTCTTCTAGTGATTGAACACTACTCTCCTCTGAATCTAACGTGGGCACAGCTTTTAATGCTTCTGGTACTTGACTATGTTCAGTTTTGGCAGCAACTGTTTCATCGTCCTGTTCTGGCTCAACATTGACTTCAGTTGGAGGCACTGCTTCCTCTTTGAGTTCATATGTAACTCTTTCAGTTACTGGTATGTCCTTTTCAAGAGACTGAACATTACACTCTGAATCTAATGTGGAGGTTTGTACAGCTGCTAATTCTTGCAACTCCTCCCCCTCTACTGGTGGCTGATCTTGATCCTCAACTTGAATTTGATGAGTGATATTGACAGACATGATCTGATCTTTCTTTTCTGTCACAGTTTGGACTTCCTGCTCTATATCCCCATCCTTAGTCTCAGCTTGATATGCTTCAACTAGAGATCCTACATCTGGGACAGTTTCTTCACCTTCAGGTAGCGTATCTGTAGACACAGCAGCATTTATCTCAGATGGACATTGTACCAGTTGATAGCTCCCATCAATCCTTTCTAATTCTTTTACACTTTCTTCTGGATGTGTAATGTTGGCCTCTTGTATTTCATCTACAGTAGTGTCAGCAGTGCCAAACTCCTCAGTAGGAGTTTCAGATACCACCTCCGTGGACACAGAGTTATTGACTTCAAATATGCTCTCTGTTTGGGATGTAGCTGTGAGTTGGTTAATTGCATCCAGTTCTTCAACGTGAAGACCTGTTTTAATGGAAGTTGCATCTAATTTTTTATGTATTTCCAGAATTGTTGGCTCCTCCTTTGCAAATGTTTCCAGTATTTGATGTGAGAGAGAACTAACTACTTTTTCAGAGTTTGGCACTTCTGAACAAACTGGAGCTGCCATCGGGCTTATGGCGATGGTTTCAACAACCTGATGCAGCAGTGTATCTGTTTCCATGATGTCATACTCTGCTGGGACTGGTGTTGTGTTCCCAGATGTTTTTGAAGACTCTGAAGATAACTGGGAAACGGCAGAGATCATCTCAGTTTCATCTGCCAGGGTAATGTCTGAAGCAGGTTCTGGTGCAGTAATGGCCTCAGATGTGATCTCTATCAGGTCCTCTGCTATAGTGTCATCTTTAGCTGCCTCCTCAGTGACTGAAGCTTGAGTGCCCATGGTCTCTGTGATTATGCCCTCCTCTGGAATGTCACTGAGTTGCTGATGTTTACTGATTGACTCTGTAAGATCATCAGATTCTTCAGGGATTGTGGATATCTTTTTTTCCACAGTGTCATCACTGCCTTGGACTTTCTTTGCTTCAGTTTGCAGACTGTCACAAGGTAGGACTGGTTCAGCCATCTGATCAAGGAGGTCTTGCTGGAGATCAGAGTTTGCTTCCTCGGGTACATGACTTTCTATGTCTGCTTGTGTTTGTATGTTAACCTCTGCCTCAACTGTATCAAACTCTGACAATGGAACCACAGCTGGTGTCTCAGAGTCTTCATCACCTGAAGCTACATCCTTATCAGCCTCATCTGAAGATACTTGGTCTTGCTTTTCAGCAGACTTTCTCTTTTTTCTTCCTGGAAGGATTTTCTTTATTGAAAAGGCTTGTCTTGGGGAAGAGGCTAAAATTTCATTCTCATTAGAACTTTCCAGGTGCGATTCTGCAACATCTTTAGATCCACCATCTTGCTTGTGACCTTTGTTGTCATTTTGAGGTGTTTCGTCCTCAGAGTCTGATGTTTTTCGGCTTCTTCTCCTTCCGGATCCACACAAAACTGCTTCCCATGAAACAGACGAGTCTTTTCTTTTCTTGCCTTCGTCTGTGCTGTGATCTGATATTTGCTCTCCTTCTCTTGGTTTTGGTTCTTCTACTGAACCTGGGATTTGTGTCTCTTCATTGGTCAAGGAGAATCGCTTAATGAGTTTTTTTCTGAAGGAAGCCCACGCTCCATCCTCCTCTCCAGCTGGCTCTGCAGTGGGCTGTGCAGGACCTTCTTCTTTCTGATTCTCAGGAGACT
The DNA here is from genome assembly GCF_051107435.1 of Chaetodon auriga. Taxonomy (NCBI): domain Eukaryota; kingdom Metazoa; phylum Chordata; class Actinopteri; order Chaetodontiformes; family Chaetodontidae; genus Chaetodon; species Chaetodon auriga. Next base: position 6,344,233 of record NC_135087.1, read on the forward strand.
CAGTAGATGACAGAAGCTGATCTGAAATATGTTCTCCAGAGTCAGGCACTTTCGCATCACTTGACCTCCTGCTTCTTTGCTTTTTGGAAAGTTTCTTTAAACTAGACCCTGACAGCAGCCTTTTTAGAGGACTAGCTTGAACTTTGTCCCTCTCTTGTGAACTCAGAATTTCCGGCTCAGTGACAATGATGGTTGATGGATCTGTGGAAGATGATTTCCCCTCATCTGTTGTCTGGGCTGATGCTGCAGACAGGATCTCTGCTTTGAGTTCATTTTCTTTGTCTTTATGCTCTGCATCAACTGAAGCTGCCTCGACACCTGGACTTATCTCCTCTTTATCCTGCTTTTGGTCTTGTACAGTTTGTTCTGATGTCTCTATGACTTCCGTTTTCTCCATGTCTATCTGTTCTTTCTCAGTTGCCTCATTGTCTGCAGGTTTCTTTTTCTTCCGTAGTCCAGAAAAAATTCCAGTTGTAAAGAATCTTTTAATTGGAGTTACGACCACCTCTTCTTCAGGACTCTGTGGAGATGTGGAATGTGGCTTGTCTTCAGGTGTAGCATCCAGGTGTGCCTCTTCTCCTAAAGGTGACATTGTTGCTGCTGATTCAACTTCCTCTTTGGTTTCTATTTTTTTCTCCCCTGCATTTTCTAGAGTGTCTTCCGATGTGCCGTCTGTCAGGGTAGGACATGTTGTTGAATCGTTATCACAAGTCTCCTGTGCTATATTCACATCAGTATTCAGTTCAGCGTGCCCACTTTTGATCTCCTTGATATTTTCTGGTCTGTTTGGTTTATCCTTGTTGGTTTCATCAGACACATCTGTTGCTATTTCACTTGAGCCCTTCTTTACTGTCAATTTCACTCCAATGTTACTGAAAAATTTCCTAAAACTTTCATTGATGTCATTTTGCTTTGCGTCAGCTTCAGTAGGTGATTCCTTTTTATCAATGAGAACCTTTTTTAATGGTGGTTTTTGTTGAAGGGGCTTTGCTGTTTCTGAAACATCTTCATCTGGTGAAAGGACGGCTAAACCAGAAAAGAAATTAAATATTAAAACACTTCCATTGCACAACTGTAAAAGACTGATGACTGAGATGAAACTCAATCATCTGAAATCCAACAAATTATGCATCTGTTGATATTACACTGATGTTATATGCCAGTAAGCAGCGGCAACGAGTACCCACCCTCTGCAGCAATCTCATCCTCACATTGACCATTAACGTTTTCTATAGCCCCGTCTGTTTTTCCATTAATCTGCTCGTTGTTTTTGAGAAGCTGAAACAAAGCACAAAACATAGAATGTACAATGTACCTTTGCTCTTGTGTCAAAAATAAGTATGGAAGCTCGTAGACAAACAAACCTGTTTCCATCTTTTAGCAGTCAATTTTAAACGCTTCCAAGTACAAAATGATAATTTCACACACACTTTTTTCAGTTAAAAGAAATATATAGACCCAGCAACCATTTGCTCATGTGCTAATTGCAACAGAATTTGCACTTCCATGAAAGCAAACAAAAAATTTAAATCTTTGATTAACTGGGGCTTCAGAGCTCTGTGTACAAACAACACAGTCCAGTAACTGCTGGGTGCGTGTGATTGTAGTCTTGCGGTTAAACAACCCTAATTGTCACAATCCCAAATTCGTGAGGCAGATTTGTCGGAGAAAGTCTGAGCAGAGAAAAGGGAGCAAGAAACTCCCCTCAACCAGTGTGGAGTAGCACATTAAGTAAGCAACCATATAACTAGCTGCTCGGGTCATATTGCATCTGCTAATACCTCTGAAGACACTGTTAGAGTAATTTCCGGCCACGTTTTTTGACATTTTTCGAGTAGCAATGCAAAATCTTTGTATGTAATACTGTTGATGAGCCACTTACTGCCCTTTTGGTAGCTAGAGCTTAGAGCTAAAAACTGATCTCTTCATTTAGCCTTTAACTAGCTCTGACTTTTCCTGTTGTTATATTTATCCTATGTGTTTCTTAATGTAAAGCACTTGGCACATTAGATTATTTTGCTTTACAAATAAAGTTTGTTTTTTGATGGTTAATTACATTTTGACATGGCGTCTAAGTGACCAAAGAACCAGTTTTTACCCCAGTGATGTGGAGATACACTCTGAAGCAAAATGTGACCATATGCCAAAGGATCAAAAGCCATAATATGATTATGGATGGCTGTGGGCTGATTTTCTTGTCAAATGTCACTTACATGAAACTTACATGCATCAAGCCTTTAGTCAGGGCTGTGAACAGGCGGCGCTTTATTTTCACTCATCCTGAACTGAACTGGTTAATGGACCCCAACCGAAACCATATGTACTATAAAAACATTACATTTGGGAAACACACTTACTAACATGCCAGTTATGCAATGTCATTTATTACCTCATTTGGAAAAGAAAATCAGATTACTGTAATTAATTTAAAGTCAATTAATGAAAGAGCAGGAAAACTGGGACGATACTTTTGCGATTTTAACTTGATACCTTACAACATTAGACTTTATTCAAATGAAAGGATTTCTTGTCACAGTGGCATACTTATAGGCCCATATTCCATCCAAATCATGCACTCACCCAAGCCTCAAAGGTCAAAGATGCCATTAACTCAACACAATGACATGATTATTGTTCATAAGATATTAATAGTTTAGATGTACAGTGCTGCCTAATTGACTTCCTGTTCTGCATGACCCAGTGATCATGTTGTACACAAATAATCGATGTTGCCTTCTGCTGAGTGCAGCACAGGGGAAATTCCATCCCTCCCCTGGGCTTTACTGAGGTTCCTCTAAGAATGAAAGGTCATTATTCCTCCATGCTGTTCCCTTCAACAAGGCTGTGAAAACAAGCTCCACGGCCAGCAGCTCCTGTATGGAGCTGTGCGCCAAAGCAAAAGTCACTAACGAGGCATGTACAGTTCCTATAATGTCTGACAAAATCAGACAGGTGACACACATTTACAACAACTTTTCCAAATTACTGGGAAGAAACTGGTAGTAAAAGCTTCATTTTACACCTGAATAAACTGAGCTTGGTGTGCTCAGGTCATCCTGATGAGACAAGGACTTTGTTTTTGTCTTGGGGTGAACGGATGTGCTGGCAAGCAGCAACTGTACTGTCCTGACAACAGCGACAAAATCCAGCCTCAGCATTTTTACTGCACACAACAACCACTGACTGCTTCTGGTGTAATGTAAGAGGCTTTACACCAAAGACTGTGTTACTGCAGAGCCTGGAAATCCTTAATACACAGATAAGGAGGAAAGCCTATTATAAATAAGTTTGTCTACAAACATGATAGGAGTTCTCTGCAGCATGCCAACAATCTGGGTGGGTGCGAAATAAGATGATACCTTGTCTTCAGTATTCTGCTTAGTCTGAGCATCATCCACTTTTCCGCTCTCCTCCTCCGCCGCTGCTGCATCCTGCCTGCCCTCCCGTTGCGCAGACTGAGCGTCTCCCATTATCGGAACTGCAGCGCGTCACTATCCGGAATGAGCCGCACAAGTGATGGAAATATCCCAGTTGTACGCAGGAAAAAGCAAGCCGGAAGTTTCGTGAGAGGGCGAGAGAGACGGTCAGCTCTCAACTGCTGCAGCTGGATGTTGACAAGTCCTTTTTTTTATCCGAACACCTCCCCGCAGGATCACATGAAGCTTATGAGCCGAGCCTGGTCCGGCCCGGCCGAGGTCGGCACGCCTCTCGCTGCATTAAAAAAAAAAAAAAAAAACTGCAGAGGAAACAGCATGTCCTCAGATGACTGATGAAATGTCCGAGCAACATGCATGTACCTGCACCGCTACACACGTTCACCGCCTCACAGCACCGTGAAATCTTCAGTATGTTACCGGTTTAAAAACACATTTTCTTTGGAAACAGCTGCATCACATGAGCTGTTTGCCAGGTTGATGCAAACAGACTAAAAGGTCCAGGCTGCTAAACCCTCTCTTACTGTGTAGTAACCTTTAAGAAGAGACTTACTCATTTTCCTTTAAAAAAGAAAAACTGTAAATGAGCACTTCTGCAACTACAATTAACAAGAACTGCACATTTGCCTGACTGGGAAAATTGCATCCAGAACTTTTATGTGATTAAAAGTCCAAAAACAAACTGCATAATAAGAAAAAACTTGATCATAAATAAAGTTATCCTCCTTTTGTGTCTCCTTTGTACATATTGTGCATTCACAAAATCCTCTCTGGGTCATTGTGTGGCTTGAACTTTCGTCTTTCTGGGGGAGGTTGAAGCTGTACGTTTAGTCAAATAAATGAGGGATGTCAGTTCATGTCAGTAAAAAAGAGATGATGATGATGATGATGATGCAGTCATCATCTCTTGGATTAGAGTGATGACTGCAGCAAAAGTGATTTTCAGAGGCTGTTTTTGAAACTGAAAACCTGGATGAGAGCAAATGCTGTAAGAGCTCAAAATACAATGAAGTAAGGGACAACTGAGCATGGAGCAAGTTTTCTATGTCACTTTTGAATAAGGCATCCTCTTTAAAGGGATGACAGGTTTAAACTAATGACTTTATTAATGGTTAATGCAGATCCCTTTGCAACAAAGACATCCCATGCACCAACTGCTTCACATAGAAAAGACAGAATGGACATAAAAACAGGGATAGAAAATGAATGTAAAATAACATCAGATGGACAATAGAACCCACTGAATAATAGTAATACAATAAAGTGGAAAAATAGCATATAAAGAATTCATAAAATATAATAAAATATGCAATTTTTAGCGAGCTGACTCCTCTGATATCTGTAGGTAGTTCCAGATTAACAAATACAGATTAAACAAATTAACAAAGACTGCGTCCCTGATTATCTTTGTGAACAGGCTGTAAAACCTATGAACACTTAAAACTGCAGGCATGATGGGTGAAACCGTCAATTAAAGCCTTATTAACATTTGTGGCTGCAGACCTTGTGGCTCAGTAGACATCCATGAGCATTTGTTAATGGATTACCAAACATTAGAAATGGATCAGCAGCAAATATAAAGAATATGTCAGTGAGATTTTTTTTTCGCAGTCTGTGACGTCAAAACGCGTCCTCATTAACATCTTATGAATTATCTATAACACATCATCAGTAATGCCATTAGTTACAGTGTCCAGTGTACAGTGTACAAGCTATATTTTCTGATTAGTTTAAGTGCAATCAAAGCCGAGCAGCATTATATCTTATGGAAATGATCAAAGGTCTTAATGTCTGGATTTGTTCTTGAAAATAGAAATCAACTGACTGGTCAAATGTAACTCTGGAGGAAAACAGATTTAATGTAATTTGTAGATTAAACGGAGACATGTGGGCAGAATGTCATGAGCAGAGCAGGGCAGGACAACACACAACGCCGGTCTGGAAAAGCTTGGCCTTCACATAAATCTGGACAGACCTCAGGCTGGAGACGACAGAGGAATGAAATAAACCTGATGTTTGTCTGCTCCTCCGCTGTTCAGCCGATGAACACGGCGTTGTGCCTGTTCAGCTGTCCTGACATTTGTTTCCTGCATCACGTGCGGTCGCTCAGTGGTTCGAGAAAACTCTGAACGCTGATTCCGATGTTCTGCACGTGTTCTTTTGTGAATGTGAATAGTATTAGTAGTTTGACATTTTATTAAACTTGCTCATTTGCTTTCTTGCCAAGGGTTAGATGAACAGATTGATAGCACTCTCATACACTGTAAGAAATGATTCTGTGATCAGATAGATTTTAATTAATGTATTAGGTAAAATATATTCAATATAATTGTGTCTTTGATTTTGTGGCAATTATTTAATTAACTTTCAAATAAAAATGTTTGGAATAAAATCCACTCATTGTAGTTAGATAAAACATAAGCATTCTGTTTATTTAATTCCAAACAGAGAGAATATTGAGTGAATTCAAATCAATGTAATCAGGCAATTTTTAATTGAAAAGCACTTCCTGCCAAAGTGCATTCTTTTTAAATGCAGCGGGCTATCATCTAGCCACAAGACATTTGAAGAGAGTCCAGACAGTGAATGCCCATCTTCGTCCCCATTGCTCATCTTGCAAAATTTTAGCTGATTGGCTAAGGTAAGGAAACTTATTTTGTTTTCACTGGGCTAATAATGACAGCGCATGTGTGGTGGCATATTACAATATAAAATGAGCTATCACAGAGAAAGAGGCTCAGCAGCAACAGAAAGTTAGCTTCTGCTGTCAAGCTCATATGTTAATGTAGTACTGCGATGTTGTTGCACTATAGCCTAATATGAACGGGGCTTTATACATTTTGGAAGAATTTCGCTGGATTTCATATGGATCGAAGCACAAACTTTTACTTTGAAGGATGCGGGTTAGCATTTCCGCTATCATGTTTCCTATGTCCAATACGTGTTGTTGATATATCTTCAGTATGTTCATATGAACTTGCGCAAACAAGAACATTGGGTTTAAGGTTAGGGTCAGACGCCTTTCCATAAAGGGAAATATTGGGGATTATCGCTGGAAGTATAACGAGCATCTTATTTTTGAAACTGCTCTTGCCGCACTTCCGTTGGCTTTACTTCCTTTTTTGTGGCGTCGTCTTCCCGGGCAGGTAAGGGAGCTAACTGTCTCTGTTCTTTCACTGTTTTGATTCAACTTGCAAGTTTGACGGTAACTTACCTAAAAACACACGTGAAGTCAGTGTATTAACAGTGTTACGTTCTAGAGTTGCAATTGTATTTCTTGTCATGCATAAATATGTTCATTCTAGTGTGTTAATGTCCCGCTAGCATCGAGACTGTTAGCATGTTGGGGGAGGGGAACAATGCGGCGGCTACACTAACTTTCTCAATTTACTTCTTAACAGTAAATTTAAGAGGTTTCTGAAAACATTTTAGGTAAGAAATGGGACAGTACCGCGTTATTCATATTTGATTAGCGCTGTTTAGTGCTGTTTTTCCATTAGAAAAAACGGCCATTTCACATAAAGATGACTGTTTAGGGATGGCTTGTTAAATATAGTCACTTAAGTTACATTTTTACGCCACTCCCTCCCGAAGGCTTCTTTTAAATTGTACATTTTTGTTAGGGAGTTGTGCATTTATTTAGCCTTAGAGGTTGTAGTTGTGGCATGTTTTCGGCGCCTTTAAAATGGGATTCAGAGTGTACAAAAACAGATTTTGTGTGTTATTTGTTTACATTTTGAAATTACAGAAACATCCACAGTGATTTTTTTTTGACTTATCTGTTGTTCCATTCCTCTCCAGGAATCAGTGCACTCTTCTATTGAGCGGACCAGAGAGGTTGTCATCCGGTGCCTAACGGAATACCTTGGAGAACATGGGGGACATCTCATCAAAGAATTCAACGTAGGTGAGCTTAATTTGCATTAACCTAATCTAAGGACCATAATTTCTTAACTCCTCGAGTAGATGATGTAGACAAGTAGATTTACACAGATCTGATCTTTTGTTTTTTGTAGTATCTTTTTTTTAACAGCTTCAGTGATGCGATATGCTTGGAATATATTTTTTCACAGTTTTATACTAAGACTCAATTTCATGTTGCAGGACATGGTGAACGTTGAGGAACTTGAGCAGCTAATAATGGCAATTACTGTGACCACAAAGCCCGGAGCTTCTACAAGCAACAGCCCAAAGGACATTGGAATTGTCATAGAGGGCATGGAAGTCATCACAGGACTTGGTTCTCCTTGGTTTGACCAACGCACTGAATCTCGATTATCCCAGACAGCTGAAGTATACCTTTGAGGTATTCCAAAAACTGTTCTTGGAACTTGATGACTCAGAGCTGTCCAACAAAGTCCAGTCCCTCAAGAGCAAACTTCTGGCTTGAAACTGAGACTGGTAGCAGTGCACGCTATTGTGCAACACAATTTTCAGCTTCTACAGAGTTTGAGAATTGCACACTTGTAAGTGCGCACTGATTTGGACTCTATCCCACAAACATCAGTGAAATTTCTATTGTTGTTAATTCAAAAAACAATTGTTTTTTACTCCATAAAATGAACAAAAAAACAAACAAAAAATCTCCACACTTTACACTCTTGGGCTGTGTTTCAACTTTGACACTTTTTCATAGCAAATACAAGCTTAAACTTTGCGTTTGCTTTTTCATATCAAGCGGGTGAATGCTTTACAGCCAAAAGCTGAGTGTACAACATGCCGCTGAATACAATGTCAATGTTGTGGCCTTTTCAAGGCACGCATCTGGTATGGCACTGGTGCTGAAGAGATCTATGTGATGATACAAATAGAGACCCAGCTTAACTGCCCTGACTCGGCATTAAACGAATGTCCTGAGAGTCGTTAGCACTTGTATGGTTTATGTTTTGGCAGATGCACTTCAGGAGGATTATGTTTCTTTAAAATGTTTCTTGATCTAATTTAGTGGCTAACTGAGTTGATAAAGCATGGAAACAAATGTTTACAGAGACACATGACCATCATGTAATAGGGCATATATTTTTGTTTTTACAAAATCGTTTGAAGTCAGCAAGTGAGACCATGGTTGCAGTACACACTTTTTGGGCTACACAATGTGTAGAAAGTTAATAAATGTTTTATTTGAGTAACATTCAATGTCATTTGAGTTCTTACTCTCTGGGACATATACTAGTTATTCCTAAGAAAGAAGAATATTTAGATTTAATTGATTGCATTGATCAAATTCAAATCAATGCACTGATCAATGTAGATGATTATTACTCAGTTATATAGAATTGATATGTAGAATTAAATTAATTTTTATTAATACTATTTACACATTAAGTAGTTTATCTTTGTCATATCAAGTCAATATTTTTGTTTCGGTTTTAATTAATTCCATATTGTTTTGCATTTGAATCTACTCATTAAATGGATAAGTATTAAGGGCTTCATTTAATTAACGTTTACTCAATACCAAACATAGTGAAATTTAATTAATACTATTGCTTGTAATCTGTTGCCTCATTTTTATTGAGTAGATATGGTGTATCTTTTCTTACAGTGTATGTGTACAGGAAAATATAAGGCCACAGCCGCTTAGCTTAGCATAAGGGCAGCTAGCCTGAGTCTGTCCAAAATCCACCATCTGCACTTCTAAAGCTCACTAATGAATAAGTTGTAACTTGTTTCCTCTGAACAAAACCGAAGGTGTAAAAACAAAACTTTTTTTTTCTTGAATTTTTACACGAGGTTAATTTTGGGACTACTTCTTGGCCGAGCGCAGTGACTTCCTGAGGTCTCCATCGTTGTTGTTGCTGTAAACCTCACAGGCTCCGGGCCCAGAAAGGGTCTTTTTGACCTCAGACAGAGCCAGGCTAGCTGTTTCCTCCTGTTTCCAGTCTTTATGCTAAGCCATGCTAACTGCTGGCCATTGAGAGTGGTATCAATTGTCTCAGCTAATACCTAGAAAAAAGGCAAATTATCGTATTTCCCAAAAAGTCAAACTGAAAGTGTGTTAGTGAGCTCCAGTGCTCCTTGTCGTGGATTCTTGTGCTCTCTGGATCTCTTGAGGCCATTCTTCTCAAACATAATCCCTCATTTTTTGTTTGGGTGATGGTGGAGAATGCTGGCACATTAATCCATTGGTGAGTGTGAAAGTGCAGGATTATGCAGGTTTATTCTCTCATGCACAATTTTGTTAGAGAGCAATTAAATCCATAAACCCCTGCTCTAATTTCCTTTGTTTTTCAGTTCATTAATGTCCATTTTACTGCCAGGAAGGCAAAAAACAATGTCAGAGGGGAAAATGATACCAGTGAGACTGTGCCCACCTCTCCACAGTGACGGCAGTGTATTTCTCAAGTAGTCGTCCTCATTTGTGTTTATCTGCATAGATTAACTACACAGAAGAGTTTGACACAGTGATATGTTTCTTACTATGTCAGGCATTGAGTTTTGGCTCCCAGACAGCCTCAGAGCAAAGGCCTTAGCATCAGGCTAAAGACCACTGAGCCGCTCTTAACAACTCAATTGAAGTGAAACAGTATTTGAAGGATCTGTCAGCAGATAGAAAGCAGCCTGGTACTTTTTACTGGCATGTCTTTGTCTTATGTCAGTGATTAATTAGAGCAGATGTGATTTTCAGACAAAGAACGTCCATCTCATTTTACAGAAGAAATATCTCCATTCAAGACAGCTTAATGAGTTTTTAAGGGTCTAGCAGTTCAGTTTTATATGACTTTTTAAAATATCCTGTGTAAAAAGAGTCATTTTTAAGTGAAGCAGTCCAGTATAAGAAGCCCCTGTACTGCAGTATACCTGATATTTACTGCTAAGATGAGGACGGGCTGACTTAAAACAGGACTGATGAATCACCTTAGCTGCACAAAATCAGACCTTGGGAAATCTCCGAGCGGAGAAACATGTCCTAACCCATGACAGACATTCATGTTGATTTGATTACATGTCTGCAGACACTGCTGCTGCTGTTACTTGAACCTCAGTCCGAAGCCAATAAGTTGAATTAATTAGAGTCACAACTTTGGTTAACTAGAAACAGCTGATGTTTTCTACATCAGTTACAGCAACCTAACCCCGAGGCCCCATGTACTGTAATGCGATAACACGCAGGGGGTCTCCAGGAGTCAGTCTGCATGTATGTGCGTGTCCTGTTGTGTATAGTTTCATGGTATCAAGCATTAGTGCAGCTTAAATTCCTTTTTAATGCTTGCTCTGCACTTTAAGTTGGCATAGAGAACATAAAGGTCAGCAGAGTTGTGATATTGTCGTTTCTGTTTTTCCTCTGCATGTTTTTGCAGCTGCACAGTACGTGTTAGAGAATGAAAATGAAACAATATCAAATAGTCATATAATAATAATAAACTTAAAAAGCATTACAGATTAGATTAAACATGCTGATTACAGATATAATTATCTCGATATCAAAGATCATTTAATCAGTGTGCATTCATTTCTTTGCTTTAATCCTTAATGTGGGAAAGATATACTGATTTCCTTTTGTTTGCTGAAAATCAATTTAATTTCTGATTACTCCAGCAATATTTTTTGAGTCTTGGTTCAATCATATAATAAGACATTTGTTTTGGTGACACAAAACCGAAGGATTATCCGGTTTTCATTTCCAAAAAGAAAGATCTGCAGAGAAATCCGTCATTGTGACCCGAGGGGATGTCAAATATGCTACTTAAGGATTTCCAAGTGCACAAAATAGACCTTTGTCCTCAAGTTTAGCAGATTTACACTCCCTAATGAAGAAAACATTCTTGGCACATTCACAGTGAATTGTTTCTCCGTGTTTCTGTGCCTCGGTCTCGTAGCTCTGAACCTCTGATAAGCAATGAGGCGGATAGATTCCACCACATGTTCCTCAAGGTAAACAGGCGATACGTCTGAAACTCACGCAATGCAATTTATTTCTTAAAAAGAGCGCATGCAGCTCAAATCAAAGGCAGCTGACTGAAGGGATAACAAGGTTTAAACTAGAACTTTCAGAGTCCATGTACTCATATCCTTCATGCAATCATGTGTTCGAGTGTTGAACCTCGCTCCATCCTCTTTGTGAGCGACTGAGCCTTTCCAGGATGCCCCTTTCATACCCAATCATGATACTCTCACCTGTTACCATTCAACCTGTTTACCTGTGGAATGTTCCAAACAGGTGTTTTTGGAGCGTTCCACATCTTTCCCGGTCTGTGAAACGTGTTGCTGCATCAGATTCAGAAAATGCAGATATTTACAAAAATCAATGAAGCTGATGAGTTCAAACAAATGAAACATATTGTTTTTGTACTTTCTGTCAAAAAGGATTCGTAATTTATGACATTCTGTTTTATTTCTGGGCCACTTTTAAGAGTAATTTGATGCAAATACTTTTGTACTGTTAGTTTAAGTAAGGTTTTGAATGCATCACTTTTACATGTAACAGAGTATTTTTACACTATTTTTACAAAAATCTGGGTTATTTGTTTTAAAAACAGATTAAAATCAAGATTTCCTCTTCCTCTCCATACTTGGCATTACCCACAATGCAATGCTGGTAGTGGCTAATGTACAGTAACCATGAGCTATAACCTCATGTAGGGATATGATAACTAGATTTAAACTAGAGCTTTGTGCTTTAATGGAAAACCAGAAAAGTTTTTTTAGATTCAGAAACGAAGCAGAAAGTGTCACAATTAATATGTTTATAACATATTTGACACTGACAAACATTTACAGTCCTGATCCCAGAACAGCTGGGACACTGTGGAACGGTAGTAGTGGCTAATGTCCATCAAGCAGAGACGAGAGGTGGGCCTCAAAGGTCTGCGAGCTCACGTCTGTCTCACTGATTTTTGTTTTGTTTTGTGTAGTCTTCAGTCCTGACTCAAATGACATCACACGAGGCACCTTATCAGACGCAGTGCAGCTCCACTCGAGCCATAAAAGGCTTCATCCAACGTTTCCCCCCATATGCAGTAATCCTGCCCGGCACCTGTGGACAGGCTGTGCTCAGAGTCGTGGAGTTCCTCTTTAATATAATTTCCCTCCTTGCTTTGTCCTTCAGCACCAGCTCCCACTCACAGTGTATCAGCCCAACACTCACCCTCTGTCAGTGCGTGAGTGTGTGAACATGGGGCTTACGACTCATGGGTGCCATCTAGTGGTAGCAGTTTTAATCACCTGAAAACCACTTTATAATTCAGTACTTTAAGTTGGTTGAGTGTTTTGGATAAACAGCCTCAGTAAATGGCAAATACATATCTGTGAAAGTTTTGTTGTTGTTGTTGGAGAAGTAGTAAGCAGGTAAGCTGTATGAACATGCCAAGCAGGTGTCTCACACGAGAGGGGAAGAAAACAAATGATTGCTGCTTATATTGTTGCTTTTTGGGGAGTATTTCAGCCTCATTCATGCTGCTCCCCTTTTCCTCAGAATCACGTGTCAGTTACACGCTGGAGGAGTTTGCATCAACAGCTTAGTCAAACAAAAACTTTGCTAAAAAAAAAAAGAAACGAGAAAAGCCAGTGTGACTCAAAGTCATGGAGGCTGGTGGAAATTACGAATCACATTCAAACCACGGCTGCTGGTGGAAATGAGTGTGAGTATTGCACAGCTGCCTACGCGTCAACTAAATCCATTTTCCTGATTCAAATGTACGCGAGCTTCTGTTTCTGGCGGCATGACTGATCATCACCTGACAGTTGGTGGCTTCATTACACGCAGGATGAGAACAAGCGTTTGGTCACATTACATCTGGAAAGGTTAGAAGATCGTTGGTGGCAAAGCAGACAAACTTCTGCAATGATTATGGTTTGTTATCACATATGAACACCCCATGGAAGATAACATATCTGAAATGCTTCCTCTCTGTTTTTACTTGCGTTTGGCGTCTGCTGTCAGCGCGTGGTGACTTCTGTCCTTGATATTATCTTATATTCTTTCTTTACATTAGTCTCTTTCACAACCCCTCATCACCTTACACGTCATGAAACATGAAGAACAACTTAGAAATCTGCCAAAAACAAAAGTGCACTTTGGTGACAGCTGCGTTGAGAATAAAGAGGAATGTAAATACAGACATATCAGTCGCCATCTTGGCTTCACCTTACTGCACGTCACTCCATGACTCCATGTGACACACGAGGAATGCAGAAAGTTTTGTTTCTAAAAGCATTTCGTCTTGAACAGGTGTATGAGCGATGATGGTCAACATCTCTAAAAACCTTTTCAGAGTCGTCTCGCTGCCCGTTGGACAGAGCGACCATTTCTGTGATCAGCTTCTGCTACAAGGAGAAGAGACTTCAAACCTTCTGCTGATAACAAACTGACATCAAAGTAAGGAGCATTAATTCTCTAATTAATATGTTTGATTAGGTTTGTCTGAGATGGGATTTTAAGTGAACGTTTAGAAAATCTGAAGTGAAAATCCAGCACAGAAAAGAAAACCTGGACTCGAGGCCTCTTTAAACTCACTCTTGAGGAAAAGTGTGATAAAAATAATTAAAAAAATATACATTAATCTATTAAAACCAACAAACAGCTTTTTGTCAGGCTGCTCGGGATTATTGATCCTGAGTCCTCGTCTGTCTTCACTGAACTCCATTTAAAAGCTAAAGTCTAAGCGTCCACGTTTACTTATTGATTGCATACCTGCTGAAATACTTTTATAGCGTAGTTTTCTGCTTTAAAACTTGTTTGGTAAGTCCTGAAGGGAGATTAAATGTCCTGGCAGATCACGTGCATTCATCTGAGATTATGTGATACTGAAGAGGCAGAAAACTCCCTCAGCTGCTTCACACGTCAAGTGCAAAGAGTTTTGACTGCGCGTTGACGCCTTCAGTCAAGCTCAGGAAATATTTGACACAACAAGTACAAACTTGTTTGTTGCAACCGATCACTCTTCCTCTTTTCATGTCTGTCTTTTAGTGTGGAGCTCTTTTCAAGGCCTCTGTTCGAGGCCCTTTGAGTATTTAACAGTCACCCATAATGAGTGTTAGATCTTCTATGGCCGCTCGCTTTCTTCCACCTTAATTCATCTCAGTGGACCCAGTTTACTTTGAGTGTTGACCCATTGAAATGAGGCAGTGTCTACTCAGTTGCACGTCTATGAGTTTGTTACTGACCTCAGATGACTATTAAAGCCGCACTGATCAATATATTTTCTATCAACAACAGATCAAATGGCTGCAATGTGAAAAGGAGTACTTGTATATTACAGCCCATGACTTTACTTTTCTGGTTCTCTCTCACTGTTCCCATCGGTGTTGCAGGAGTTTGTGTGGCTCCTCAAATTGAACTTAAAACTCCTTGTAGGAGTCCCAGCCTCGTCATAACATGGTGATTCTTGCACTATGATATAAATAAATCTTTTCTCTTGCTGTTTTTTGTTTCATTGTCAGACATGAGAGACAGGCTGAGGCACCTCCAGCAGGTGCAGGCCGACTCTGAGGGCTTCAGCACAGTGGAGCTGGACAATTTATCAGGGTGTGAGGCGGCAGCAGCAGCACCACAAGCAGCAGGATCACATCCTGACCAGGACCTGGACGGCGTCCTGCAGGAGGCCCAGCAGATACGTCTGGAGATCCAGCAGATCCAGAATGACATCAGTGAGCTGAAAGATGTGAACTACCAGGCCTTAAACAAGACCTCATACCCCGCTGCCACAAAGCGGGACTCCAATGCAATCGGGGCGGATATCAAACACAGAGGGGAGGCCGTGCTGGAGCGGCTGCGCAAGATGAACGAACTGAGGAGGGAGCTCCAGGCCGAGCGTGGCAGCTCTGACCCCACAGTACGCATCGCTCGAACGCAGTACCAGTGTCTCAGCAATGCTCTGCGGGAGGTGATGTTCAGCTACAACGACACAGAGGTGAGCCACAGGGAGGCTTGTAAGCGGCAGATCCAGAGGCAGATGGAGGTGGTGGGCAGGGAGGTCAGCAAGGAGGAGCTGGAGGAGATGATGGAGAGCGGGGAGTTGAACGTGTTCAGCGCTCAGGTGGAGGGCAAAACGGCGCGCTCAGCCGTCCTACAGATCGAGAGCCGACACAAGGAGCTGGTGGAGCTGGAGAAGAGGATCGAGGGGATCCAGGAGCTGTTTCTGGATGTGGCCATGCTCACAGAGGAGCAGGGGGCAGCCGTCAATAACATCCAGAAAAATGTTCAAAACACTGAAGTGATGGTTGAGGATGCCGTGTTCCAGCTGGACAGAGCCACGACATCTGACAGAAACAACCCCTTCAGGAGAATGTTTTGCTGCTGCTTTCCGTGTTTCAACAATTAGGTCTGATGGTGGTTTTTGTCCACTGGACTGCTTTAATACAGACAAAACAATCTCACCACAAGGTCCATTTAGGAGCTGCTCTGGAGCTTTCGGTCGTTGTAAAATACTCTCAAATAGTCTCAGTGAATTGCGCTGGTTCCAGGATGAGGATAAAGGTCAGACTGGGTAAAGATCACATGAGTTACTAACAAGCAACAGAACCACTTAGTCACCTAATGTTGCTCAAGCCAATGAGATTTGTAGACAACCTTCAAAAGCTGCTTAAACATGAAAGCATCAGTAACAAGAATCCATTAATAGCAAAACTCTTTCACTTTTCAGCATCATGAGTATTTTCACTTTTGATACTTTCCTTTTACTTGTACTTAATAATGTTTCAATGCATTTACTTGTAATGCTACTTAAAGTATCTGGATTCTTCCTCCAGCTCACTGTCAAAGCTCCAGAACAGCTTCTGATTGGACTTCATCAGAGTATGAAACAGGTCCAGAACTTGGCCTTGTTGTATTTTATGTTAGAATAATAAGCTCTAATGTATTTGTGTTGTTTTACTTTGATTCAACAGGAGACTTTTAAAGGTTTGATAATGCTGAACAAGTTTTACAACTCTCTCACTGTTGGTTCTGACAATAAATGGCTCGATCCCTCATGGCTGTGCGCAGCGTGCAGCGGGTCGCCTCCTTCCTGGACGCAGACCAGAGATGCGCTGAAGTGTGTGAAGTGTTGTGGGCGAAGAAGGCGTGATCTTCCGCATCGATACCTGCTGCAGCCTCTGTCAGTGTGTCAGTGTCATATAGCGCGCGCGTGTGTGTGTGTGTGTGACTGCGAGACCTCCTCAGACACGCTCACACACTCTCTGTCCATGTTGAAATTTGGTGATAGATCGGAGAGAAAAAGAGGAAATGCGTCTTTCCGTGGTCGCTTCTTCTGCTTTGTCGAGTTTAAGAGCGTGAGTCCGCCGGAGGAGCGCCGCAGCAGCAGGTACGTGCGTCCAGGTTCGACTGGGGCTTTCCGATAAGGGGCGAAAATAATCGATGATATGTGTCCGAAGTGGCCGCAGATTTACAGGCTGATTCCTGAACCACCTCCTCAATGTTGTTTTTCTTTCTCCTCGTGATTTTCATCCGTCAACAACTAATGCTTAAAAGTCTGTTCGTGTGATTTAATTGACTGTGTGAGAAAACATCATTTATGTGTAGGGAGTGACCGAGTTTGAAGTAATTCATTATTATCGGCACAGCTGAGGAAGTGAGCCACCAGCTTCCTCTGGAGGAGTTTACACAGATGCTCATCTGTCCGTCTTAAGGAAGTGCATCAAACAGCTCGTTTGACTGAATCAATCAATAATCTAAGTTTGCTGAAGTCTTAAATGACAACTCGATATAGTGCACAGAACATGTCTTCCTTCTGAAAATGTGAAATAATAAACCACAGGAACAATATGCCATGAGACAGACAGAGACAGGGACAGAGGTGTCCATGTTTTCCTGAAATGACCATATTTTCTCTTGTGGTGATTTTCTCTAAATTAAACGTCTTTTAAAAATGGACCCTGTGACTGATTGCTTTGTAATGAAATCATATTAGATTTTACATTTTCAGATTGTTTTTACTGAGGCATCGTTTGCTGTTGTAGCAGATTGAGGTGGAGCTACTTTGAACTACTATACAGTTAGGAAGTTTAGTCCAGTGTTTCCCAACCTGAGGGTCAAGCCCCTCCAAGGGGCCACAAAATAACTCTGAGGGGTCCTGTGATGTGTTTGGAAAGAAGAAAAAGTTCTGCTGTACAAATTCGTATTTGTTTTTTGGACATCACAACAGTCTGCTGTTTTATGGAGCAGGTGATGTGCTTGGCTGTTTCTTCCTGGAGTCTCCACTGGAAACAGTCCGGCATATAACAACCTGTAAAACAACATGTTGCTTTTAGACTTTGGAGGTTTTTTTTGGTACAAGAGTAAGAGGTGCTGGTGGGTTGAATTTGTCAGAGTGTCAGTCTTCTTATCTAACTCTGCATTAGAAAGTGTAATAAGTGGATTTCCTAAAATGTCCAACTATTCCTTTGAAGAGGTCAGTGAAGGCTCCTGACTCTTCTTGCAGGTGAGATGAGGGACCGACTGTTTGAGCTGCAGACCCACAAGCCTGCAGGAGAGGAGAGCCACAACCACACCGCCGAGGTGAATGGGGAGCATCTGGAGCAACAAGCCATCCAGTTCGATGGAGAGGACGTGATGGATGACCTCTACAAAGAGGCCCAGGCAATGAGGAAGGAGATGCTGCTGCTCAAATTGGACGTGAAGCGTCTTGGGAAGCAGAACAGCAGGTTCCTCACGTCTGTCAGGAGGATCAGCAGCATCAAGCGGGACTCCAACGCACTCGGGCGGGACATCAAGGCCAGAGGGGAGGCCATTTACGCTCGGCTGGAGAAGCTGGCGAAGCTGAGCAAAGAGCTGGATGAGGAGCAGGGGCCTACATCGGCTGTGGCCCGCATGGTGCGTTCACAGTACATTTCTCTGACCGGCGCCTTCCACAATGCCATGTCTGAGTACAACGAGGCCGAGATGGCCCAGAGGGAGAACTGCAAGACCCGCATCCAGAGGCAAGCCGAGATCATGGGCAAGGAGGTGAGCAGGGAGCAGATCGACGAGATGATCGAGACGGGCAAGTGGAACGTCTTCTCGGATAATCTCCTCCAGGAGGGGAGGACTGCCAGGTCTGCCCTCAATGAGATCGAGAACCGGCACAAGGAGCTGCTGGAGCTGGAGAGCCGCATCCGGGACATCCATGAGCTTTTCTTCCAGATGGCCCATCTGGTGGAGGAGCAGGGCTGCATGCTGGATAACATAGAAGCAAATGTTTATGCAACTCAGGACTATGTTGCCAAGGCCACAGTTCAGATCAAGAAGGCTGTGAAATACAAGAGAAACAATCCATGCAAGAAACTGTTTTGTTGTTGCTTCCCCTGCTGCAATTGAGACAACACCGGGCTCATGAATGCAAAGTGTATCTGCTTTAGTTTTTGTATTTATTTAGCTCAAATGGAGCCTTGACTCCACTTTTTTTTAGCAGTAGCAGTGTCAAAAATTTCACACTCTAGTATACATTTCTTCACTGAGCTGGTCCGAGAAAAGGCCAACATTTCAAACCACACGTGCTTATGTAAATGCACGCAGTGAGATATGGGTGTTACACTTCCTGATTGCTACTGAGAACAGCTTTGCATGTTTACTGTAAAGACATCTAGGCTTTAATTTAATGCCTGACGCTCAGCTTTGCCCTTCAAATTTGTAACTTTATATGAGGTATTTAACTAATGTAAATAAACGCCTTAAAGTGTTTTTTTTAATATGTGTAACCTAGTTTTCACAGCCTGACTGTAGCTACGTGGGTCTTTTTCTTATTACGACCATTGCTTAACTAGTCTTAAGAAACACACTGAACAGAACACAGCCAGACTGTGGTTTGCTGGGGATTTGTGCAGCTTGTGCAACTAGAAATTGGCCACCTCATGTAGAGTTTTCACCAGCTGTAAGCCAGGGCTCAACGTTTCTCAAGACTCTTTCTATTTGATCCACTTTTTAGAGTTAAAACTGTGTCATATTCAATCCCTTGTTTTCCCACAGCTTCACTGATTCACTGGCAAACAACCAGAGTCGATCAGATTGGCATCACAGGGCCGGATTTTCTCAGCTCGTTCCAGACAAAAGAGCCCATGAGTCGATGCGTGCATGGATGTTCGCTCAGGCAGTCTGACAACAATAGTGAATGGGAAACTGATGTGGTCAGAGTACCGCGGTTCAGTTTGCACAGCAGCCCTATCTCCGTGTCATGTGAGAGTCAGTAAAATGAAAGAAGTTTTTTCCCCTTCTGTGGCGGCCCATCGCCCACTGGGGGGGATTCCCAGTTACCACCCGTTCAAGTGAAGCCGAGAGGCTCTGTGACCATCACCGCTCGTCACGCTGCAGCCTGCATGGCATGACACCAGTGGGTGTTTGCAGAATAACTGCCTCTGCTGTGTTGAAATGGCTTTCAGGGCTGCAATGAAAACACTTCCTCGGCAGCGCTGTGCGGTTTGTGGAGGACATTTACCGGCAGTGTCACAGCGTGCTGTGGCATCACAGCGACGCTGACACAGGTAGACTCACCTGGCGTCGTCGCGGTGGTCTTGTCTTTACCAGAACTGTGCAGTCACGCGTATCCAGTTTGTTCACCAGGATGGCCGAGTGGTTAAGGCGTTGGACTTAAGATCCAATGGATGTATGTCCTCGTGGGTTCGAACCCCACTCCTGGTAGATGCGGATATTTTAAACTGAAAAATTCAGGAGTCATTGTTGTATAAGTCCAGCACCTTCACCTCATTATCTCTATAGATTAGTTCCCAAATTGATGGTCCACCCACTAATTACTCTGAAGAGTCGCTGGAGAGAAGCCGTCACTCCTGTGTTCTGATGGGAAATGTCGATTTATGTTGTTCTTATGTGATTAGAAGCATACATTTCATTTGTAATGTGTCACTTAATTACACGTGATTATACATGTAGGTTAAACTTAAAAGCCTGATTTGACCTTTATCGTATTCACCTACATTAAAATGAGACAAAACTTAGTCACATGCTGACTCATCACAACTGAGGGATCGTCTGTCTGGAACGATGATGAGGTGGAGTGTGTGGATCTGGCGCCATCTAGCTTTAAAATATATGTTGCTGAACATGTTCAACTTTTCTCTTAATTGAGGAGGAGCAGTGGATCCCTCCTGAGCAGTTTTACTGTTAGGGAAACACTGAGAGCATCCACACTAAAACAGTATCAGCCTGAAAAAAGGGTAATGTTTCAACCCTTTTATAATTTTTTAAAGCTTATTGTCAAATGATTCTACAGAACTTTGTTGTCCATCAGCCTGTTCAAGACCCAGCAGAGTTTAATTGTTGCCTTTCTTCAGTCCAATAAAGTTTTGGGAGCTTTAAACCAGTGTGCCAATAAAACCATATTTAACCTTCACTGAATTTCTCATCCTGTACCTGAGCTAAATACAGACCTGGATGTGCGCACATCTACAAATCTACACGTTCTTCCTCGACCAGGAAGCTCTCTGTGAACACAGTCAGATGTGAAGCCATGAGTGAGTCAAATAAAGCACTGTGAAGCAGGAGGTCTGTGTTGCTCAGGTCACACACATGGTTGAGAACTGCTGCAAAAAAACCCCCAAATGAATAAACATTTAAAAACCGAGAGCCTCTTTATTAAAATGCTTCAGAAGTCAAACAAATGAAGCTGGCATATTGTGGTGGAAAAACACACTTGAGAAGGAGTGAAAACAAGACTTAAACTGCTGATGAAAGGGTCGATACACTCCGGGTGCCTGCAAAGACTGCTTTATGAAAAAACCAGAGGTGTGCTGCAGATGACGTCCGCTTGTCCTCATTTTATGTCACTCAGTAGAGCTAAAGACTGATTTAACAGTTACCCACGCCATCCATTAAACCTGGAGCATGAGGGCATGTGATCAGATCTGGCTGAAGTTCATTACAAGTTTAAAAAAAACAAACAGTTAATATGAAAACATACTCAACCGGTGCACTGTGCCTGAGAAATAAACGGTGTAAATGAGTTTGCAAGTAGACTCACTGATACATTTTTCAAAGACATCAAACTCTCATGCAAAACATGAGGGAGTAAAATCCCCGCTACTCGAGCAAAGACAACCCCTCAGCATTATGATTAAACTTTTACAGTACATGCCTTCATGTGCAAATCAATAATTCAAATACAAATCCAGACATTACAGAGGCAGATTCTTCTTCTTTCCAAATAAAAGTACCAGTACAAAAAAAACAGGAAATGAACCAAACATGGATCGGGACTTACATTGAAAGAAATCGCTCAGGCTTTACATCAAACTTTTAAAATATAAAAACAAAAACACACAATTTTCTTGAAGGAATATCTTTTTTTTTCTTTTTTTTTTTTTTTAAATCACCAGCAATTTTGTCTATGACATTTTTAACCAATTTGAATTCCACACAGCAAAACGTTTGAAGCCATTTTCTCACCTAAGGGAGCACAATATATTATGGTCATGTGCTGTTAGACTTCACCTCTTAATCCAAACTACCAATACAATTAAAATGGTGTTCAACAAGTCTGATCACTCCAGAGGACATTCAGACAGCATTTCTGCTGACAGCCCTTTTCAGTTCCTCTGTTACAAACACGACGCTGATGGATGACAAGCTTAAAAACACGTAATTCGTTAGTCCAGCACTGCAACACACACGGTTATGTTATTATAATACTGAGCGGTACGTCAGTCAGTTCTGAAACCCCACAACAATCAAGCAGCTGACGAGTTGGCCTGTCGTTCTCTGCGATTTTGTCGACTACACGCAATCTACTGCGAGACAAAGCTTCGCGCTACAACCCTGAGTCACCAACAATGTTTGAACACAGTGGACATGTAGTGCCAAAACACACACAACCAGGATAAATAATGAATATGAACATAATTAGTGATGCTCATTAGTGGAGGGAAGTGTGTGCCCATTAATTTCTTAACACCTGGCCTGCAGGGTTTCATGAGGTCTGACACTGAGGGAAAGAAACCAAGCTTTCTGCTCACTGACGGATTCTTATATTCACTGAGTACATTCATCATTTTGCATGCTACATTTAGATTTTCATATAAAACAACCTGCAAACAACTGCTGGTTACTTGTAAAAATAGCTGGCAGAACAGACAAACCCCGAGCCAACCACAGCTAAAAATGTTTGGCTAGTAGGCTGCTGAATAGTGTTATTTCATCTCTCACCTGACCAACATGCCAGCCCGTTAGTCAGAGGTGAGACGAGAAAAAAGGAAGATGGACCACCTTTGTTGCTGCTATAACATGCCAAACCACAAAACACACTATATTTAAAACACCACACATGATGGTGACATGCTGTATGCTGGTGAACACAAATCAACACCCACAGTGAATACAGTATGACCATCCTGTTAAATGGCATACCTTGTGCACAGCTACCACAGATGTTTGGTCAGTCTTAAAATGTAGAATTAAAGCCATGAAATCTATGCGCTCTAAGCAGTACACACATGGTCACTCTAGGTATCCGGAGAAGATATAAAACCGTGCACAAGACCAGTAAACTGTTCCAGCGAGAAGCAGTAGAGAAATCTCACCGAGATGCTCCGAACCACCTCATGACTAGAAAATCAAGTGTATCATAAGTTAAGGCTCTACTCTCACCTCCGTCGTAGCACAGTACTGACTTTTTGATATAAAAATAAAAAAATTCTACATCAAAACATCTGATTATTTACACAATGTCAGAGTAGATCAGGATACAACTTCAGTACACTGGTATTAATAAATCCGTAAGAGGGGAAGATAAAAGGCAAGCAATTTCATGTGCTTGTTCACAGCCCTGATCTGTGACTGCAGAACACTTCCACTCAAGTATAAATCAGCCCGCTGCTGGCTTATGTTTTATTAATGGGAGTGAAGTTTTTTTTTCCACTGTGAAGCAAAGAACAACGTTTACAACGTTCACGGAGTTTTCTATCTTTTTGAGGCTGGTAGAGACGAATGTCTGTAAACACTGGAGGAAAATACATGTGTATTTTGAGTTCTAGTGGTCTCAGAAATGTCCAAAAGATGATTTCATCTTTGAAAAACACTTATGCTACTGGTTTGAGAACTGAACGTAAACACCTTCCCTCTTTCGTGAGTTCTCTGGTGAAGCACATGCACGGCAGAGGGATGGCCTCTTCCCGACGAGCAATCGTATTGAACTTGCACTTCTTGAGGTGGTCGGCCATGCTGGCGATGTTGGCAAACTTCCACTCGTTCACTGTGCCAAAAGCTGTGCTGAATCGCCACACCTGAATGAGAATATGATGACAGAGAAGCAATCATTACTGGTCATGCTGTGACAGTGCAGAGCGGTTCCATAAAGAAAACAAGGGAAACTGATCACTACATTTTTTAAAATAGCAAAAAAATGACTAACCTTGTCAGTGATCTGCCATGAAGGAGATCCATCAGCACGCTGTTTCTTCTCCCACAGCAGGACGACCATACCACGCATCTGGAGCAGACTAGCACACACGTCCCTCATTGTGCGGGACACTCTGGACAGTTGGCACAAGCTAAAGCTGTCCAGGAAGCTTGCTACATGTTGCAACACCTCGAATGGAAGACTGCTGAACTGATCGCACTTAGAATTAAAGTGGGAGGCGTTTCTTTGGAGGCTGTCCCCAGTTTTTAAGGGCAAACCAGGCTGAACCCCAAATGAGCCGAGGTGCCGGTCGTGGATGATTCTGAAGCCCTGTACGGACGGGCAGAATCGTCTTTGGGAGTAGGTGCAGCCATAGTAGGCCAAGGGGCAGCGTTGCTCCATCCAGCCGTTGAGTCCGGCGTGAATATCCCCATGAACATTTTTGAAATGAGACGAGAACTCGTCGCGCCGAAACAGCTGCCCACACACAAACGTGAACATGGAGCGCTGCTTTGTTTGATATCGAGCCACACATTCGAGCACCAGGTCCAGGCGGAGGGTGTGGAAGGGGCTCGGATTGGAAAGCTGTGGGCTGGCGTGATCGCAGGCTGAGGCTGAAGCGATATCTCCCACCATGGTGTTGGTTGCAAGAATGGCTGAAGGGAAGGAGAATGTCTGAGTACCAAAGTCAATGTGGTAGCCATCAACAAACCTGCTGTCTGAGATTCCTCTGCCTCCCGGAGAGTCGCCGAGGCAAAAGAGCAAAGCTGCAGTGATGAGATCGATGCCGTGGAGGCCCATGGGGTCATCTGCTACTTCCAAGTCGGACGTGTCCACTGCCTTGTCCTCCATCTTTGCTCGAAACAAATAAGGGTCTGAGAGCAGAGCTCGACGTCCGTTAAATGTAAACATACTAATTCCTCTAAGCACTTCCACATTCTGTAGTTTACGCTCCAAACACCTGTACCTGAGTTCAGTAGGTAAGTGTTGTAAAAAGTTATTTGTCACGTGACCAGACAGCAGGAATGGCACTGGAGGTGAGAGTGGTGCTTGTTGAGGCACAGGGCGTTCCAGTGCTATAACAGGCATGTAATCCTGAGGCATCTCTGGCCAGACAAGGTTGGAATCATTTATTGGCTCCTCGATAATGTCTTCCTTCTCTTCAAAAAACAACTCTACAAAATCATTTTCTTCTGACCAGCCAATACCGTCTTCTTCTCCATCTGTTCCCACTGCACAATCCACGCCCCCTACTGCTCCAAGCTCACACTCTGAATCAGAGTCACTCTCTTGCATATCTACATTTTTCCCACCCTCTGCAACATAAACATTATGACTATCACCATTTTCTCCATTATGGAGGGCTCCATTCTTGTCAGTCTTTTCCCCATTCAAATTTCCAACAATTGCACCAATATCCTTGGAATTAGAGAGAATGTCCAAGGCCACCGCTAAACTTCTGCTTGTCTCCACTGAGGCTCTATATAACTCATTATAGGGCTCCTCTTCCATTTCCACAGAACCATTGCCTAACACTGTCTCTGGTGCACTTGATGCCGTGGCCATTTTGTCACTTTCATCTGCTTCCTTATCGCCATTCTTTGACACAGTGGTCGTAACCTTTAGGGACTCTAACAACATCCTCTGATCCTGCAGGGCCAGGGCCATATCTAGCTGCTCCACCTCATCAAAGTCTTTGCTCAAGTTTTCATACGACTTGCGATCAGAGTAGCTCACTGGCCAGCGATTCCACTCCATTGTACAACATACTATACTTGCTGGGCACGTCTCAAGGTGTTGTGCCATCTTGATTCTTGCAATAGTGAACGGGCAGCCGAATCCGCTGTTAAGGCATGGCAGCCGTTCATATGGACACAGTAGACGGTGTTCCTCTAGTTTGCATGAGTGAAAAACTGCACCACAGACAAGAGGGCAGCCGATGAGGTCGCAGCAAACGCCTGTCTCTGGTCTCACCATGCATCGTCTGTTGATGCACTTAAGGCAGTGGGAGTGCAGGTTCTCCATTTTAATTGTATTGCTCCTTGCCCAACTGGTTCTGGCAGGAAAAGGGGTGAAGAGTTCAACCCTGAAAGAGAGTCAGCAAGAGATATAGTTATTTCTCAAGTCTAAAGAAGCCAAATACATGCCAGAGTAACAACGTCTTTAGATGGGCATATGGGGCGGTCAGCTGGAACAGAGCGTGCTGGGGTCACATTGTTCTACAGACATTAATGCAACCCTCCAACATAACACATGCAGTCCCATTGCTTACAACTACTCCGTAAGTTAGTCCCACACATGTTCTGTCTCCACATGTTTACTAAATCTTCAGGCTAACATTTCACAACACCCCTCTTAGGTTTCATGGTGACACTGGTTCTTCCAGGACGTCAGGGCAAACCTGACCCCTTACTTTTAAGCTCTGAGAGCTGTCCTTCATTCATGGAGCTTGGTGACAAGTCAGAGTTTCAACATATCATGCAAATGTTTACCTGCAAGCCGCAAACGGCCCACCAAATAAGCTCGGGCTTTTTTGGTAGTTTTAGCTGTGTGGTGGGATTTAAAGGGCAATGAATGCTAGCTAAAACTACATAACCAATCATTTTAGGACCCACAACAACGCTGTGTGTCCAAACCACAAAGCCAGACAGGAGAGCTATTGTTCGAGTCTTTGCAGCCATGGCCAGCAACAGCTAGCTACATTACGCAAACATAGCTGGCAGGTTAGCAAACAGCTAAAAACACAAACAACATAGCAACAGCCGGTTCTAATAGTTACGGCCAGTTATAAACTTAGCATCAATAATATCACCAGTGTCTGTTTAACTACAAAGAGTTGCTTTCATGATAAATGCATGACGGAAAAGAACGAAGTGAAAACTCACAAAACTTTGTTAAGTTAAACAAAAGAACATCAACAACATGGCCAGCGAGTTAGCATTAGCAGCTACACTTCGTTAGCCTACTCAGTTAGCTGGCTGGTAGCTTCTAGAAACTGCTTACCCGAGTTACGGGGTTCTCCGGGTGTTTCTAATCACTATTTCTTTACTTATATGAGCTCCGTCGACATTACAGACGCGGAAACTACAGCGACATAAGCATCTCACGGTATTAATTGTGTCCAAATCTTCTTATGAAATGACCGGGTTGCCTCTGGCTCTGCGGCTGGGACTCGTTCACTGCTCTGATTCGGTCGGCGTTTGTGTTGATCCTGGAGTGCGACGTCGCAGCCTACGTCATCACGTTAACGGCAGGTCATATTTAGGTTTATGGACGCAGACCTGTGAGAGAGCACTGAAATAGGCGGTCTGGGGAATACCCTGAAGGCAGCTTGCATGCAGTCACTCATGAAATGTCTGTGCTGTTAGTTTTGGATTTTATTGCATATTGCATATTTCCAGGCAACTTAAATTACTTACAAACACATAAAGGATAAAAAAGTGGTGGATGGAGTGGTAAGGCTATTGACAAGCTATGTTTTTCTTAATACTAATCCCATTAAAAGTCTAAAACTAACAATGATTTGATCCTGCTAACTTCCCAGTGTTTGGCATATTCCTTTGTGCCACATACCACAGAGTATTAAGAACTCACTAATGACCATTGTACTAGGTATCATGTTCTTTCATTACCATGAACGTGGGCTGTGCGGCTTATTTTGTGTCAATCCCACACAAGCTTTCCTGCTGCTATTCAGTAACATGCATTAATGAACAGCTGGAAGAGTCCCCAACAAATTCACCCACAGTGCCCAGCTGTATTATGGAATTATTTACCTTTTATTAAAAATGAAACCATATATCTGTGGCCTGTTTTTAGTTGGGGAAGAGGGTAAGCTGGTCAGACTACCACACTCCTGCTTTTGGTCTTGGTTACTTGGAGCTAAAAAGTAGCATAAAATGGAAATACTTCAGTAATGTACAAGTACCTGAAAATGGTACTTAAATCCAGTAAATGTTCTTTTTCGCCGATGTGGAATAAAAATCTGAGAAAACACTTGAGGGAGACCTTTATTAAGTCCATTTGTTACAATTCAAGAAATGTATTTTATTAGGAGAAACAAGACTTTGATTATTATCATAAATCACACCTGTACATGTGTGTTTGTATTTGTACATGTTTATGTATTTGTCTGTCCATGTCTTTGCTGAAAAAGGTCCCCGATCGCCTGATTCATGAGGCCACCTCAGAGATGTGGTGTATGTTGGACAGGGTGAGCTGCGCCTCCCGCGCTGGGTAGAAACGCCTGGAGCGAAGCCACAGCCTCCCAAACACTCCTGTGATCAGCAACAAGACGAGCAGCAGTCCCCCGAGGACAAAGGTTTCCACAGGAGGGACTCCGCCTGCGTCTGCAGAGGAAAGGACACAGGTGGAACCACACTTTGCATGTGAATTGAGAACACTAATCTCTAAGCTTTGATGATTTAAAAGACGCAGCTCTAAAATCCATATGAGCTACAGACAATATGTAGAAGGTGAATAGACATACTCAGATTGGGCTTTTCACTATTGTTTAGCAGCCGTCTGATTGGTCCATAAGACACTGTATGGGACAGAGGGATGTCTCTCCTTATCCTCATTAAACCATCTTCACTGGAACAGTTCTGTTTGGCAACAACATGGTGGAAACATGAGAGAAAGATGCTGTGAGTCTTCAGGTCAGACAGTGCACATTTAAAATCAGGGCAGTTTAACCACAAGCTCATGTGGCTGGAAAACATTTCCAGGCTGATGGGTCTATATTAAGGACATAAGCTGCACATATAGTTGGCTACTAGTCTGAACTGGCCTCTGACGACCGGTTTGAGGAATGGGTGCTGCGTGAGCTCACTCACAGGCTGGCACAGCCCCGCCGTGTTGTGGCAGATCTGGACGTTGCAGTGGAGGAAGACGTTGGTGTAGGAGCCGCCGACAAACTTGAACATTTGTATCCTGAACATGGCCTCTGGACCCTGGCCATTCCTCAGCACACTCAGGGTCTGCTCGTTTGACAGCACCGGGCAGCTACGGCAGGGAGACAAAGAAGTCAGGGAGGCCTGGCGGCAGTGAGATTTAATCTGGGGTGAAATATTGGACTTTAAAAATAGAGGCAAGGAGCAGATTTCAGCTCGTGATGAATTGCAAAGCTGAGAAATAATGTAAACACTCTCTAAGTGATTCAACACGGCCAGAGACGGATTTGTTTGAGTATTTTCTTTTCCCCCCGGCGTTTCATTGCTCTGCTGTTCCTCACAGTACCAAATACTGCCTGGTTGTCAAGGACATGCACAGCTGTTGAACTGAAACGCATATGGCCTCTCAGACAGGGGTCACATGACCAGGCTCTGGGAGCTGTTGTCTGGCCAGCTCTCCAAGCAACAAATTCTCTTATTTCAGATTTCAACAGCTCTCCTGTAAGAGGACTTAGAGCTGCTTGCAAGTGTGGGGAAATAACGGGGCCAGAGAGCTCGCCTTAAGCCGGTTTCAACGTACAATCATCTTCTATCTTGGGAGAATATGGAAATCTTAACCCGTGCATTCTTACTTTTTCAGCTGCAAATGGAAAAGAACAGGTTTAACAATGTGTAACTCCATTATTCCCTATTTACTCTTATTACTTAAAAACTGCTTTTGTTTAAACTGTGCAGAGTGCAGACCTGTCTCTGATGAAGGTGTACTGAATATTGCTGTATGGGTCACTGGTGGGTGTCGCCCAGCATCTCTCTATACGCAGCATCAGGTGAGCCGGTATCTATGAGACACAAGGGGTCGAGTGACAGTCAAGTCATGCTTCACGCAGTTAACGCTTTCCCATACTAGGCTGCAAAATGATGATTTGACAGTATGTAAACAACAGCTGGACCAAGAGGTTATAACGACACTCAAATTACCATCAGGTCACGGGTGGCGTGTTAGCTTTCCAGCATCGCTTGGAACATCCCGCCGCACAACATATTGCTTAACATCGTGGAACAACATGCTTAACCTTATCCAAAAATAGCTGTCAATACTGACAATACTGTAAATGCTTTAATGTGTTTTCAAAGGCTTTGTCAGGCAATTTAATCCTATTATGACATTTGTAAAAATGTGCAGAACTGCATCTGACACAATCTTCAGGTCAGTGTGAGACGCAGGTATTAAGCTGAAGTCTGTGCTGCACAGAGCGTGAGCTGACCAGTAAGAATAATAAGACGTGAATTAAAAACCACTAAAAAGTAAAGAATAAAAACAATTAAGAAACACCTTAATGGACGTTTTACCATGAAAACTTTGACAAAGATGTCATCATCCAGGGTCAGTGAAGGCACCGTGGTCCATCTGTCCTCAAAGGCTTCATCCTTGTACAGCAACATCGACACCGAAAAGTTCCCATCCTCCGTGTTCAGAGTGATGGTTCTGTGGAGACGATTGAAGGTGTTAAAACAAATCATCTCAGGAGCAAATCTACGTTAGATTAAAGATCATCTCTCACTTGACGTCCACTCGAATCATGTTTTCACCGTTGGGCTGTTGGACCATGTAGTTGATGGGGTAGCGGCAAACAAAGGTGATGTTGATGTAGTTTCTCGTTATTATATCTGAATCGTTGTTGTGTATAGTGTTTATGAACATGATGTGCGTGTCATCTGAGGCCTAAGGAGAGAATCAAGAAAAGAATCAAGTCAGAGACGTTTATCTGCAAAGTGCGATACATTTCTAGACCTGATTTATCACTTTTTCATTATCGTTGTTCTTTTTTTATCAATGAAAGAATCCTCTGTGCTGTTTCGTGTGAGAACCGCAGAAGAAGTTTTGCACGGATGTTCAGTGAAAAGGAGCTTGGCGAGAGCAGGTATCTCGTATCTTCATTTAATTTGGCTGATGGAAACCTGACCAGCAGCTCAGCAAATCTGGTGACCCACTGACCCTGAGTGACACTCAGCTGCCTCGTGGCTCTCTGGACTTAAACAGCACACAGCAACATCCTTTCACACTGCTGGCTCCTGTAACGGCACGCTCACCTGTTCATCAGTGCAGAAAATTAGGTTTTTATTTTCTGTCTGTCGACTAAATGAGTCATCTGACTAATAATATCAGCTGTACAGCATTCACAGGCCAAAGAGACAGCTGATCGAGGTGGGTAGAAACAGGGTTGTGTGAGATGCGCATGAATGTGGTCGTGAGATGGACACAACTGCAGCATCTCCCAGTAGTGAGAATCACATTAAAGAGTAAAAGGAGCCGCTGAGGTTCCTTTACGTAACCTCTCTCTCAAGCTGTAACATCTCCAGCTATCATCCGTCGACACACAGTAAATGTGAGTGATACGGCTCAATATTCAACTGCTGGCAGCTGACGTAGGTGAAACCGTAAAACGGGGACGGGTGAAAAGGTTGCGTCCACTGTTTGTCTGGGATCCTGCTGAGTGCAGACGGAGGCCGGCTTCTGTAGTGGCTGAGCGGGATGAATTACCTTGAGCTCTCACATTCGAGACATCTTTTACTACCTCCTGGTAAACACACCGCCCCCCCACTATGAGCACAGGTCTCAGCGGCAAGCACCGGGTCTCCACCACAGAACCTCACTGGTATTTGCACTCATCACTGGGCAACACGAAGGCTCCATGTCTCACAAATGCAGAACTATCACTGAAACATGAGCAAGGACGCTGTCATGTTTCAATAAAAAATGGCCGACCTTTAAACCCAACAATTCACTCACTTCTCTGACGGCGGGTTTAAAACGCTCTAAGTTCAAGGTGAAAGCCAAGATTGACAGCTGTGGCATTCTTCTGCTTTAGCAACAGCCACCTAATCCGGAGCAGGCTTACTTTCCTCAGCCGCGGAGCAAAAAAACTTGTAAAAGTGCTGAGGTGGAGCACTGGGAGATTTCCTCCCCGCTGAAAGCTGTGTTAACCTTTTGCTCGCTTTACAAGAAGAACCTTCATGCATTCCAAGCAAGCAATTCAAGGACACTCGTGTGCTGGAGTGGGGATTTAAACCTCGCCAAAGCTGGAATCCATGAGAGTGGATGGATTAAAATCATCAGGGGGCTAGTTGGCTAATGATTAACGGCCTTCCTATTCAGTGGACATCAACAAATAATCATCATTTCCATGTAAATCCTGATCATTTAGACCTAGGAGGCCATTCAGGGTCCCCTTGTTGCTCTGAATAAGGTCCTGCGCCGTTATGGGCAAAAGGAACAACGCCGCCCTTCTTTCTTGACATACGCACCACCCCCCATCTTTTCTCCTCACCCCTCTCTGTCTGGACTCTGGTACGTGCCTTTCTCTGTCCATCTTATTAGACTTGCTATGAGCTAATTCCATCGTAGCCATCTGAAAACAGAGCCTCATAGTGCACATTTACGTCACAGCAGGGGGAAAAGTGGCAAAAGGGTCTGGTCTTATTCAAGTCATCTTTCTGTTATGTAAAGCGACTAAAGTTGCTCCTTTTTTGGCTCTGAAAAGACGCAGCACTGGGTGGCAGCGGTTCCCACAACAACCTCAGACATCGTAAAATAGGTGATTTATTATGATGGAGATCGCATGCTGTCAATAATGGAGATAGCAAGCGTAGTTTGTCTTCATGCTGTTTAAAGCTGATGTCTTCATCCTTTGTTAAGACTCGTTCTGGATGTCTGAGTTCACGTGCATCCTTTGATTAGTTTGACTCCTGCAGGCCTGACTGACACGCTGTCACAGACTTTAATGCAGACGCTGAGCAAAAAGATGGAAGGCGATACCATGATGGTCCCGCAGTCGGAGAGGTTTGTCTTTATGCTGAAAACGTAGTCGTCTCCCACCTCGACGCCACGGCACTCTGGATCATTTAAATGCAAATCCCAAACCTAAACATGAAACACACAATGGGAAAAAACGACATTATTTAGGATGTCAGGACGAGGGAACGTCTGCGCTGAGGGGAAACACTTTTGAGCTGAGTTGGTGTGAACTTACGTAAACTGGAGGCTCTTTGTTGAGGAAAAACACGCTGGGAATAATCACCTCCATATGGTCGTTGGTACAAATGACAGTTTCATTGAGCTCTAATAGAAAGAAAATGAAAACAGATTAAATCTCACACAAAAATAGAAAGAGATGATGATGATTTTTTAAATTTGTACCCTTTTAGGTACTTTTGGTTCTTCATCACTCTGTCTTTCAGGCTCCAGATACAGATATTTTTATTTACTTTGTGTATTATCTCATTAGTTAAGTCTCATCATTTAAAATCCATTAAAGCAGTTTTATACATGTACATTCTTCACCGTCAACATGAATTTCACACATTGTAAATTTCACTGTAAATAGTTAATCGCCACATCATTCTTTTTAGATTTTTGCACTACTTAACTTATTGTTCCATCTTTTTGTCTTTCTTTGTCCTCATTGAGCTGTATGCCTTTATGAGTTTACATTGACTGAAATGTTTAAACTGGAGTCAAATTCCTCGTATGTGCACACACTTGATATTTGATACACTTCATATTCTGTTACTTGACACTTGGACTTCACTACATTTCATTTTCGAACTACTTTTCACTCCACTTTATTTATCTGACAGCTAAAGCTACTTTTTCCCACTTACTTTTATAGACTAAACTACTCAACAGTGCACAAAGTAGGTCAACCTCGACTGGCTGTGACATTGAAAAGCTCTGTACACATTTATTCATCAATGATAATAAGAAGAATTTATTCTGTAATAATATAAATCTGCTGCATAATGAATACTTTTACTCTTTACTTGTGTGCTTGCACTTTTTTTTTTAACCTGTAATTGTATTATATTGCTACTTTTACCTAAACTAAGTATCTAAATACTTCTTTCACCACTGAGAAATGTTTAAATACCAAATTATAACGCTGCTCTTGTGTTGAAAGTTAAACGGTGAAAGAGCACTTCAAAGGCCTTGCATCCAGGAAAGCCCACATTAAACCAATAATGATCAACCCTTGACACTTCATTCCCGGTCGTGTGTTGTGAGCTCACCCTCCTCCTCAGGCTGCAGATACACTGCCGAGGTGACCATCCTCACGGTGAGCAGTAACCAGGCAAAGACCAAACTGGCAGGTGCCATCTTCCCAGGACTCTCCCTCTGGTCTCTCTTAGCTCAGCTGCTCCACCACCTTTTGGCGCCTTCCCTGAAACTCTGTGAATCTTCTGGGGACTATTCACCGCGGCTCGCTGTCACCACAAGACGTAGTGCCCCTCTCTTACTCCAACCCTCGAAACACAGCTCTAATGAACTGGGAGCCTCCCTCTGGCCTTAAAACACCAGCTTGAATGATGTCCCCAACAACAATGAGATTCCGCACATGAATAGGGGGAACTGAGGGGAGTCCAAGGTAACACGCATGTTACCGCCTACTGCGGTGATGTCTTCTTAGTAAACATCTTACAACTGTTTCTTACTACAGGGAGCAAAAAGAAGGCTGGTAACCATGTAAAGAGGAACAACAGCGCTGGGCTGGCACTCTTTGTTCTCCACATCCTTTGTCTGGACATTTTAAAATCTTTACTGGTGCGGGAATCCCAGTCAGTCAGGCGAAAAGAAAGTCGTTATGAGTCAAGGGCAATTCAGTCCCGATGCCAAAGACCTGTGAGTGTACGTGTGCGGTGGAAGAGACCGTAAAACACTGGAGCATCGAACACGAGAAAGATTATTTTCATCTCATTTAAAAAAAAAAAGCTTTGAAAGAGGAGAAATGTAAGAAAATCAGCCACAGACTCGCTAAACTCGTCCTGACGATCTGAAAGAGGTAACATCAGAGAAAGGTACCTGCCGCCATGAGGCAGCAAACACCTTCACATTTTTTATGACTTTAATTTACAAGATTAGTTTCCAAGACACTGAATCTTGTGCTTTTTTTGTCTTGCAAATAAGACAGGCGTAAGTGTTGGGCTGGACTGTCTGGCATTGTTTTAGCAGACAAATAGCTTTAAGAAGATTGTCTGGCGGAAGAAAATCTCTCACTTCTGCTGTAAAGGTCAACGGCCTCCTTCCTGCCTCCATTTTTACTACAGAGAAATAAACCACAATAAAAGCACCGGACGAAAAAGCGCTGGTCATGGCAGGCTGACACCCTGCCTTTTATTTCCTGAAAGTAGTGAGAACACTTCATTCGCTGACGTGATTTCGGCGTGTGTCTTCCTCCATTTTCAACTCACAGCGAAGTCGTATATAAATGCATATGCTTAACGTTAGATTGACACAAGCACCAGTACTGTACAGTCAAAGGGGATCATCAAACATGTACTCGAAGAGCTGAAGTAGTTATTGAATCAGTTACAACCATGACAACGAGAGAGCCAAATACACAAAGACTCCAAAGAGATCCAAGATTTGAAAGAACACACAGTTAAGAAACATGACGTCGTCTGTTGGCAGAGACCTGCTAAAATATCGATTCGGGAATGCATCTGTTAACACGAGGATGTTTATATAAAAAGTGAAATGTGCAAAATCAAGAGTGAGCTCGGGTGAATCCAGGTGTTCAGATTCACTCCAGATGTTCTGTGTCTTCAGTAAATAGATCAGCCAGGTCGGCTACTGTCAGTACAGCTGCCTCTGAGTGCTTCATGGCTGTGCTGGTGTGACTAGAATAAATAAAAAAAAAAAAACAAGCTTTGATCAGATCGTTTCAGTCGACTCAATTTAAGGGTTTTCAGTCCTTTTCCTTTATTCTGTGACTCTCACCTTTTCTCTGCTGTCTTCAGCATTGCCTGCATTCTTTCTTCAATGGTGGATTTGATTAAGAATCTGTGAACGAACGTCGGCCTGGAGGACAGAGAGAGATGAAATGACACAGAACGTGTGATATCAAGGCTAACACTCAACATTTACACATTTATTAGACTTGTTTTGGTGAGTAATGCTGAATGTGAACTTAATAGTTGTTTACACGAAAACTCTTTGATCATTTCTTTTGCTAACGATTATTTTCGCTGTTGATTAATATGATTTTTTTCTGATTTCTCGACGTTTTCAAGAACACAAAGACATTTTATTTACTATTGTATATGAAACCAAAATTTTGCAAATCCTCACATCTGAAGATGTTTTTTTTTTTTTTGGGCTGAAATGGTTGATGCATTCAGTCTGATAACATTTGGAAAGTCTAGAAGAGCTGCACCATTAAATTAGGGTTAGTTTTTCACTGCACATAGGTCCAAACATCGCCATGCTGAAGGTCTACAGTGCTGGAAAAGTTCCTGGTTGAAATGCTTCTGTCCACTGACAGACTTCACTCCCTGCCTCTTACTTGGTCTGGCCAATCCGGTGAACTCTGCCTATGGCCTGGAGCTCGTGAGCGGGGTTGAGGATGGGCTCCACCAGCAGCACGTGAGTGGCTTCGATGATGTTCAGGCCGTTGGAGCCCGTGTGGAGAGGAAGGAGGAGGATGTTGATATTTTCCTCATATTTGAAGGAACTCAGATTCTCCTGGAAATTTCAGGTCAGTGCATTAGTTACAACCACGCCTGAGTGACGTAACAGCTTGTGTTTATGTCTAACGAGGGAAAGGCAGCTGTGTGGTTAAATGTTAAGAGCCAAACCTGGAATTTGTGAATCCCGTTGATCTGAGAGAACTCCATGTTGTTGTCGAACAAGGCCTTTGCGATGATGTCCAGGACACTCAGCCACTGTGCCGGAGAGAAAAGGAAACGAACTGGGTCACATCCAAACTCGATGTGGTCAAAATAAATCACCATTTCACAGAGCGGGGATAGTTTACAGTTACCGTGGAGAAGACGAGACACTTGGCCCCGGGGTCGGTCACTTGAATCTTCTTCAGTGTTCTCACCACTGCCTCCACTTTGGTAGAGTGGCTTCCCTGACAGACACGGGGAAATCAAACTACAGTGTTAATTAAAAAACAGCCTGAACGAAGCTCTCTTCAATGACAGTTAAACACGTTACAAGGCTTGAATCAGCATGTAATCCTCTACTGAGTGCTACTGAGGGCCATAACTAACACCTATGGTCATAAGAACCCTTCAAACATTCAGACGAGCATCAAAACCAATAATCAGAGCTTCCAGGTCCAGCAATAACTGACTTAATGAAAAATAAATCCTATACGAGGACGGTGTAGCTGACTGACCTTGACCGGGATGTCCTGGTCCTGGCTGGACGACTGGGTGGTGAACACATAGGAGATCTCAGTGTGGGACGTGGTCTGCCTACAAATGGCGCATTTGATGGCTCGCCGCCTCGAGCCCACGCTGTACTGCTCCACGATGATGGCGATGCACTCGTTACAGAAGCAGTGGCCGCAGGTCAGCACGGCCCACTGGAAGAGAGAGAGTGAGATCACGTGACTCCTAAAAAAAGAAGAATGACTTGACGTGTTTAAACAGAGAGCCAGAGGGACAGCAATACAACGAGACTCTAAATAATCAGTTAAAAGTCTCTGTGCGCCCCTGAACATGCAGGCCTTTGTAGGTCAGAAATACATCTTTCAGCAGATCAATTCAAAGCTGAGGTGAGTCAATATGGAGAAAGACTGCTGATATTTGCTGAATGTGAACGTTGACTCACCTCCTGTCCCAGGGGCCGGGCACAGATGGGACACGGCTCTGGGTTCAGCCCTCCAGTAGACTTATCCTGGGACTGGAACAGAGGAATTCATATTATCTGAGTGAGCTTGTACCACTTGGTTTGAGATGAAGTCTCTGAACGAGCTGGGAAAGAACGCACGTGCTTTGTAGTTACCATCAAATGCAAATTACCTTCTCCAGATTGGTGAGATACAGAAACTGGCCGAGCTTCTTTTGGAGCTGAGACTTGGCCACCGCCTGGTCGTTCAGGAGCTTGACTCTGTTCTGCTCCACCTGGAAGCAAAACAACCGAGGGCGGGGGTCAGGAATGCAGTAAAAATAGTTAAGGCGGAATATTACAACCTTGGAAACTTTCACCAACAACAACAACAACAAAAAAAAAAGCATGGCAGCGTCAGAGGCTCCATGATGGGCCTGCAGTCAGACCAAACCAGACAAAGTGTAAGCAGAGCAGTCAGGATATTCATTACATAAATTACACTGCAGTCAAATGATCCAAAAACAGAACTGAGCTAAACGAAGCCAAAGGGTTTACGAGCTGGAGGAGGAGGAAGAGCTTGGGTTGAGATCTACAGATGAAGAGATTCTGGACAGCACAGAAAGGCCTTTGCTGTGAAGCAGATCAAGTTTAGTTTTGAAGTGGAAACAGGCAACTTCTCAGCTCCCTCCCTCCCGACCCCCCAGCCCCCATCCTTTCCAGGTGGTATCACTGTATTGTTGGCGCCGCTGTCGCAAAGACAGCCGGATCACTTTCTGTTTCCCTCAGCAACTACCAACAACACAGGACGCGCTGCATTCGATTCCAGATTTCCATGAAGCAACAATCAACACCACTTTGGAAATGAGAGAGAAGAAAGAAGCAAGTTCACAGAGGAGGTGAAAAGAAAATGGAATAATATTTTATGGAGCAGTAAAGTTTGAGTGGCTGGTGTTGGTATGAAGTAGAAGAAAACATCAGGAGGAAAAGTGTGAATTCATTCATTCTTTTAGTTTATAATGGAGAAATGAAAGCTGATTGGATTCAGTTTTTATTTATGTTTTACACAGCGTCCCAACTTGTCTGGACGTGGGGCTGTGAGAGATGTTTCGCTGTCTTTCACTCACCTCGTGTGGCTCGATGATGTGCAGCAGTTTGGGCTTCGGTTCATCGGGCAGACGCACGCGTAGCCTCTCGGTGGCCATCCCCAGCTCATCGATGGCCGACACGTGATTCCTCAGCACCATCCAGTACTCATGCAGCACCTAAGAAGGGACGGAAGCAGCTTTCACTCCAGACGAATGTTTCGCTGGCGGATTGTAAAGGAATCTTGTTACTTGTAGTCTTGCCTGAAAATGCAGAGAGGGTTTGTAAGTGTGTGTCCAAACCTTGTACTCCTTCTTCCAGTTCTCGAACAGCTCCATGAACGTATTGCCCTCCTCCACCAGCTCCAGGTCCATGCGTTTCACTTTGGCAAAGGACAAGATGGCTTTCAGAGTGCGCTCGGTCTCGCTGGCTGCCCACAGACCTCGGCTGGTGGTGGGGAGACGGTCGTCCACCAGCCCCTCTTCGTCTTCGATCATTTCTTCAAAGATGGCCGTCTGACCCTTGACCCTGTCAGGGAATTTTTTTCCTCATAAATCAACCATTACGCTTTTATGCAATCTGATTGACTGAGTCTGAAATTATTGTCCTACTCACGTGTGAGAAAACAGCTTGGACTCATAATCTGTGAAAAGCTCATCTGCTTTGCAAAAAACACAACTAAAATATGACAAGAGAGGAATATTAATTATCATCAGTATCATTTATATGAACCGCTTATGAAACACGTTCAAGATCAAATGTTACAACTTGTGTATTTTAAGGGAAAATAAGGCTATAAATTCCTGAAATCAAGGCAAAAATGCTCATGTCTTACTTACTTATTGAGTGGCAGCCTCATCGGCCTGAGGTGGCAGACGGTGGCCTCATCAATCACCTTCTTTGACGCCGGCCCTTCAAGTCTCTTCACCGCGTCTTGCACGGTCTTCTGGGATTTCAGCAGATCTTGCATTTGTGACGTGAGTAGGAACTGTAGACCATGGGCGTCACGGAACCTGCCGGAGGCCCCATTTGCATTTATCACGCTTGTGTAAGGATTAATGATCGTCCCATATTTAAATGAGTAAATAGTTTACTTGTCTGCCATGGAGAGCCTGTGGGCTTGTTGTTTGTAGCTGGATGTCAGCTCGTTCTTGATGCGAGACACCAGATCGTCGTCGGTGGAGCACCGGATCGACCTCTGGACAACATCCAGCCACCAGGGAGACTTCAGATTGACCTTAAGAAGGAAAGTTAATCATGTTAATGTTTTCCTTCTAAGTCTAACCATTAGATCATCTCAGCTTTATGTAAAAAGGAACACTTACAATTTGATCTTGATTAGTTTCATACATGAAGAATTACATTAGAGTACAGATCAATCTGACTTGAGTGTATCCAAAGACACTCAACCTGTTAACAGCCCATCTTTCCTCAGGTTTAAATGCAGGTTAATGTGTTTGTTTTTGTCTACAAACACTGACTTAACACAAGTTAAACACCACATCAGGAGCACATCATAGTTTATATTCATGTGGCAGATTCTCTGTGATAATATGAAGCACAGTTTGCCTCAGTGTCGACGTGAAAGCAGGTCTCACTTTGCGTTTCAGCTCTTTGATGTTCTGCAGCACCGGCTGCAGGCTCTGATGGGCGTCGGCTACCTCGGAGTCGTATTTGGTCATGTAGTGCTGTCGCAGCTGCTCTGCCTACGGAGACACAGAGGACGATGGAGGTAATTCATTCCCAAAATCAACAAGTGCAATTTCTCATACAAAACTGCTCTGAGAGAAAAATCATGTGTTACCTCCTCACTCAGTCGGTCGTCTCTCAGCGTAGGAGGTATCCCAGGATGCTTTGCGCTCAGCAGTTCCATCAAATTGTGGGTAGCATGAAGCCTCTGTTTCACCATGACAGTCAAAAGGACAAGTGATCAGAACTGTTTATATAAACTCACAATATATAAACTATCCATTGCAGTGAGGAGAAAAGGAAACGTCATGTCCATCATGAGTCAACGGCAAAAACTTAAAAGAGCTCAGCAACTCTACTTCAAGCCCGATGATGCTCGAACTGAAACCCTTCAGATGTTAATCGCAGACATGTGGAGAAGACTGCGAATACCTGCAATGAATCTGTTTTCAGTCGGCCTTTGTGCTCCTCTGATGAACGAAGCACTTCTCTATACATCTCTGCCGCCTCTCCAAACTCATCTGCAGGTGGCAAAGGAAGCGCTGATTATCAGTCAGTCTGTCCGTCACATGTGGAGCTAATGAGACATGCTATAGAAAACACCCCAGTGCCCTCAGCCACATTATATGTACAGACATAACAAAACGGCCCGGTACAAAAAGTGTTGGGAGACACAAAGATGAGATCATGGCTTGTGTTTGGTTTGAACTGGTTCCCATGGGAAACTGGGAGCAGAGGGAGCGCAAGTACAGAAGTGGGGATTTATACTTCTGATGATGTGGATTCCAGCCAGGCCATTGAGTGCGCACACCAATTGTCTGTGAGCTTCTTCACACTCCACTCGACATTTCTTCTGCAGGGACTTCAGGAGCTCCTCCATCGTCATGGTGCTGGGGAGGGGAGGCGCAGCACAGATGAGACCCACTCAACAAAACCCTCCAATGCAAATGACACAGAGCGGGTCAGCTTTAAATAAACGCACATGCACACTGTATAACTGCCAGGCCGGCTGCTGGAGTCTCTGACCGGATTCTCTATTTAGTCAAACTAGATTGTTAATGAAGCGCTGCAGCTGCCTTCACATAAAGACCTCTCCTCTCGCCTACGAGCGCCCCGAAAACACAAGTGCCATCTACCTTTTCTGGAGAGGCAGGAACTCCCCCCTCACGGCCTGTGGATGGCAGCAGGCCTGGCGGAGCCTCAGCAGCGGGCACAGGATGGTGTTGACGGTGCGGCGGTCGAGGCTGCCCAGTTTCAGGCTCCAGTCGGAGATCTTCCTGAGTTTGACCAGAGCGTCCTGGGAGCAGACCTCGTGCTGACGGTGGTAGAAGTGGCCCTCGACGGGGGAGAAGTGCAGCCAGTGCACCTCCTCTGTCTGAGGGGGGATCTGGATCTGCAAAGACAGGGACAAGATCACCAAAAACACCGGAGAATCAAACACAGCCACACACACACACAGAACCTCCGTCGTCCTACCTGATCAATGACGTCTTTTTTAGCCGATCGCCACAACAGCTGAGCAATCACACAGTACAGCGGCTCCGTGTTTCCACGTCGGTAAGGGCGATAAAGCAGCTGGTCCCACCAGTGTTTGACCCAGTATGGGTCAACTCCCAGGAAAAGTACAAGGCCGTACAGATCTGCACAGAAAGCAACGTCACTTTAGACATTCATTTTGATGTCTAATCGGGTTTAACAGACCGATCACGTTGCCTCTTCCTAAAGGCCCACTCTGACTGTTTGGGCATTGTTTTTTCTGTGTAATGATTTATTTTTGGTGCTACCTTCCAAGCCTCTCTGGACAGGAGTACCGCTGACACACCAGCGGTTGACAGAGGCGAGACGTAGAGCCATTTCTGCAGCCTGAGAGTGAAATTAAAGGGAGCGTAAATAAACTTTCAACAGACAGTTTCAATAGATATTATATAAAACACCTCGTCTGACATCTTATGTACAACCTTTGACATTCTTAACCGTGTGATGAGGATCAACATGGTAATATAACATACTAATAGTATAGAAATATGGTGATAAACACGAACCCCTCTCCCCTCAGCTCACCTTCGCAGTGGGACATTCAACCATCTGAGCCTCGTCCAGACAGATGCGCCAC
The DNA here is from genome assembly GCF_051107435.1 of Chaetodon auriga. Taxonomy (NCBI): domain Eukaryota; kingdom Metazoa; phylum Chordata; class Actinopteri; order Chaetodontiformes; family Chaetodontidae; genus Chaetodon; species Chaetodon auriga. The sequence goes on from NC_135087.1 coordinate 6,386,322, forward strand.
CACTCCACGGCCACCAGAGGACTGGGTATGGCCATGTAGCGCTTCTGGTTGCGGAAGCGGCGTCCGTCCTTGCTGTTACTGTGGGGGATGTCGACGTAGTTGAGCTCTGATCGCAGCACGTCGTAGGTGGTGATGACCACATCCTGCTCAGCGAGCATATGTGGCTGGATGAATCCATGCTTCTTCACGCCCTGATACACCTGAGATGAAGAAGTCCCACTGATCAGCTATAGTACTTTAAAATGAACAGTTCAGTCAGTGTGAGCTTTTTAGAAGTGCAAGAAACTGCTATTCAACATGTGAGAGAACCACAATGGATGAGAGAACAGAAGGGTGTACATGCATTAATAAAGAAGCGTGCTAGCATGCTAACATTTGCTAATTAGCACTAAAACCAAAGTATAGCTGAGACTGACGGGAATGTCATTAGTTTTACAGGTAATTGGTCAGAAACCAAAGCACTGCAGAAATTTTGACCAGTAGATTTTGAGATATTTCATGGGATAAGGAAAAACTTTGACCTGCTGGTGGTGGTGAGGAGGCGTCAAAGGATAACTAAACCAAGAGGTGTCTGTATCACATTAGCACGGCTAAAAATTTTATATAAACTGCAGCCAATGCCAGTTCACCCCTTAACCAGCAGCAGGAAAAGTAATCACATCCGAAGACACTGAGAGGAAGATAATAATATGTGACATTTCTACATCCACCAAAAGACTCCAACATCCAACGGCTTTCTCACCAGCACTCGCAGCGAGGACGACCTGATGTGCCGATTGATCTCCTCCACCCACTGGTGGCAGATGGAGCTCGGGGAGATGATGAGGGTGGCACCGGTGGAGACGGGTTTCATGGAGACCAGGCAGTGAGGGCAGTAGAACGGTGTAGTTTCAAGGCTCTCCTCTTTGTAGTTCACACAGTCTGCATGCTGCCACAGCTGGCAGTTCATACACTGGACGCGAGCCTTGTAGTCAATGATGCCCAGCTCACCGCAGATGCACTCAAAGCGGTAGTCCGGGGTGTTGAAAGGGACGACCGACGCTCTGGTGGGGGTTTCTGTCTCCTCACGTGAATCAAGCTGAGGAGCTTCTCCTCTTTCATCAGGCGGATCATCCGTTCCAGGCACATCCTGCGTATCTGACTTATCCTGAGCCGTCTGTGAGGCTGCGGTGGACGTATCCAGCGCCTCATCTGACTGATCTGCTTTCTCGCTCAGACCCTCATCCCACTCCTTCTTTGTTTCCATTTCTTCCGGTGTCGGGCCTTCAGATGTAGGAGGGTACAGGTCTCTTTGATCTTCTGTCAGAGAGTTTTGCAGAGCTGCTTCTGCCTTCTCCTTTGCTCGTCTCTGAAACGTCTTTCTGGGCGAGCTCTCTGTGTTTTTACTATTCTAACAAAGACAGAAATCAGAGAAAAGTTAAATAATACATCCAAGTGATATTTGTAGCACAAAACGTTTATATTTGAAGGTCTTTGTTCTTACAGACTTGGATGCTCCTGATAACATCTTCTTTGTTTCTTTGTAGTTCTTTCCCAGCTTAAATGAGCCAGCCAAGCCTCGACCTTTGACCCGGTCCACCAGCCCTTCACATATCAGCTTCTCCAGCGTCTTCCTGATGTGGTTGCGTTTTTTTAAGAGGTCATAACCATAAGTGGCGCGGATGTAGGTGAAGATGGCATTGACGGAGGCTCCTTTGCCAGATCTCATCTCCATGATTGCAGTGAGGAGCATGACACGCACAGCTGCACAACAACAATGTAAAAACATCTGAGTCACACTGCAGGGGCAGTAAAAGCTGCGATGCCTGAGAGGACTGTGAGTGACATACTTGGGTACGACATTTTCAGTTTGGGCTGAACTTCAATCTTGCGGATAACTTTCTTTCTTTCCAGGGGAGGAGGAGGTACGAAATAATTTACAGATTTTCCCTGAAAGAGCAAAAGAGATTTTAGATTTTCACAATGTGGCTGATGCCTTCTATACAGAGGATGTTCAACTAAACAAAACTGCACTCAAAAATCCTACATCATACAAATATTCCCATGAAAGTAAAAGCTGATCTTCTGTATTTTTAACTGCAGCTGCCCACTGATCCTCACCACAGGCAGGGTGAGGGCCTCCTGCTCCAGGTCCTGTCGAGCGTGAAACAGGATCAGAGCTAGAACTTCCACCGTCTTTCCCAGCCCCATTTCATCAGCCAAGATCCCACCAGGCCACTCCACACCGGCCAGAGGAAACTCTCGGATTAAGCTGGGAGGAAAAGAAAACCGGTGAAAACCAAAAACCCAAAAAAAAAAAGAAAAAAGAATCTATGAAAAGTAAAGTAAGCAAAGAGCAAATCAAAAGGTCAGTGCAGCAGAATCAAGACTTGTGTTCCCAGTTACCTCTCGTGGAATCTAGTCATGCTGGTTCTGGTTTGGTTTGATGTGTTGAGGTTTTGAGATACGAGTTTAAGACACCTCTGCTGCCGACTCAACACGATGGAGGTGAAAGGAGTTTATTTTGCTCAAAGCATTGAAAAAAATTCAAGTTCTTACCAGCCGTTAAAAGGGTTGTAGAACAACTTCTTGCCGCACAAAGTGATCAACTCCCGCCAGAGGAAATGCAGCGTTTGTTCTGCAAAGAAATGGTAAATATTGACAATCTCAATAGTCCTCCACTCAATAAGCCATAAGTCAAAGTGTAGCCTCTGCTGCTTTTGTTTCCACTGCTCACGTTTTGGGATCCCAGTTCCTGAAGCTAAATTTGAGCACTGCTCAGAAAATGCTACTAAAACCAGGTTCTTGGTTCCAGTTTCAGAGAAGGAAAAGTAACACACATTTTCAATGTGTGTTACACCTCAGAGAATGGTTGACCATGAAGTGTGTGCATGATTTGTAGTTAAGTGCAAACCACTGGTCCAGCCTCCTCCTGCATGTTTTACATCTCTTACGAACGATTAACTGGAATATTGATGAAAACCACCAATCAAGAGTGCAGCAGGGAGTCAGGGCAGCGACGCAGCACCTGACAAGAAGCGCGTACTGTACCTTTAGGTGAAGTGTTCCTGAATTTCTCTCTCCTCAGCATCCAGTTGACGGCTTGGCTCTGATAGGGTCTGAGAACAGGGATGAGAGCTTTGTGCTGGACGTCAAAGGTCACCTCTCGGCTCTCTCTCTGGTGCAGATGTCGGACGTAATCATAGAGCTCCTCGACGTTTTGCCTCTCCAGGTCGGTGTCACATTCCTCCTCCTCATTCTCTACAACTTCTACGTATAAAATACAGCAGAGAAATAGAATTTTCCAGACAAGATGTTGGTGTGTTACTAAATTTAACGGTGAGGCTGTCACGGTATCTGAGAACGTGGATCACAGCATGCATTAGACATTAGAACCAGAGCCTTACCGGGTATGATGAAATCATAGAAATACTCCATTAACTTCTGCATTAGTTGATTTGCTTTCTTCAGCCGAGCGTTGCCTTCACTGAGGAACTCAGGCTTCCCGAGTCCACTTTCCATCAAGTAAATCCCCACCTGCCCAATGCAGACAAACGACAGCGGTGAAGACTTTTTTTAACACTGTGAGCCGTAAAACAACAGAGGTTTGTGAAAAATCATCTATTGTTGTGGTTGGTGCCTTAAACCTCATGGACTAGAGGTTTGAGGTGCTGTCTGTGTATCACAACATCCTTGGTTCAGCTCCAGATATGGTCCTTACTTGCGTGTCATTCTCCAAATTTATCTCTCATTTCCTTTAAGTTCTCTACTGTCAATTCTCTAACAAGGAGGTGAAATGTCCAAACAATACTTTACTGCAGATACAAGCACACCAGCTAATCACAAGTTCAGAGAGGCGTTGCCTTTTCTAAGTATACAGACATACAAAGAGGAATATTTTCTTTGTTTACTTGAGATAAAGGCTGAAATTTGATGCAGAGGAACACTGAAGCTACACATTCTGAAGTTAAGAGTCATGTTTGTATGAAATGCTGAAATATTACATATTGAATTTCAGGCAGCATTGTTCAACTCTTTGAATGAATGCATCTAAATATGCAGCCCTGCATGCACAGTATCAGCATGAATGCTATAACCCCTAAATATTTTTCATTCTATCTTTTCTGAAATCCCTCCATACCTTGACTGTTCCCTCTTTTGCCTGGTGGCAGAGCTGCACCACTCTCCTCTTCTGCAGCCAGTCGAGGTCCTCCAGCGGGATCACATTGAGGCTGCATTCCACTGTGCAAGTGTCCTCATCGGGCCTCCACTGCAGCCCCGTGCTGTCCTCACAGCTGCTGTAACTGAGGCAGAGCTGGTCACCCACCCTGTGGAGCGTGAAAGCTCTCTGTTCACAGTCAGATGGGATCCAAGCAGGCCGGACGCTAAACTCCCCAATGAGCGCCTTCCAGATGTGGCCCAGCTTCAGAACTGGCTCCACAACGAGGGCCAGGGAGGCTGAGGCAGAGGTGCCGTCCGATGACGTACCAGGGAGTTCCTCCGTAAACGGGACAGAGCTGGTACAGGCAGCGTCCGCGATGTCCTCATTGGCTGAGAGAAAGGAGCTGCCGGGAGCACAGTCCACAGGAAGAGCGGAGCAGGGTGGTATCTGGTCTTCTTCCTGGATCGCCTCGTTCTTGCGGTCCTCCAGCATGTTCCAGTTCAACCTCTTCTTGTCCTCTTCGTCCACCCTCACAGGGGGGGCCCTCTTTCTTCGACTACTCATGGCTAAACTCTACAGAGAAAGCAAATGAGGAGTTAATTGCACAAATAACTCTCCTTTAAATTCATTTATTACTGATCCATAGCACACATTTGGTAGACTAAGTGAACCAAAGTAATGACAAAATGTCCTTGCTTAGGCGAAGGGACATGGACACTACATGACACACAACTGCTAATGATCATCAGAAACGATATAACAATGTTTTAACATATCAACACTAGCACTTCCCTCTTGTCACACATTTGGTCTAGTTTTGGTGTTTCCTCCCATAGATGCTTGGGTTTTTTTTTTTCCAACATGCACTTTAATGTCACTGCTTGTGCATTTAGAGTTAGCACGAGACTTCTTCCACCTGACACTTCACCTACTGAGCGCAGGATCCTCTGTATTCATCATCAACGCTCACATTACAGGAACTGCAGGAACTAACGAGCTAGCTCACGAGCGCGTTAGCTCGTTTTCATGTTGGCTAAGATACGAGCGCTTTAAGATGAGCTGCTTCCTTTCTGTAAAACTTGTTCTCCGTCAAAACAAGCAGCAGGGCGACAATGTACGAGCACTGTTACACAATGAAAACACTTTGAGGCTGAGCGGCTGCGTATTTTATCGTTTGACCGCGAACAAGCGAAGAAAAACGAGCACATTTACTTTTCGAGCTTCCACACGAGATGGCCTGGTTTCTACCGCTGCATCCGAGGTGGTTTCACGTCCCGGCAGATCCAGAAAATCAGGCGGACATGCACCAAAACACACTTCATTTACCGACTTCAGCGTCGCTGTTCGCCATTTTTAAATCCAGGAAGTGACGTCAGAGCAGGAGGCTGTGTTTTGGATAGCGCGCGCTTCAACCGCAGCTGAAAAAGTTACTCACTACATTTGGTTTTATTTGTCAAAATGAGTAACTACGAGTGAAAATGGACAGTAAAAATATTAGAATTTGATGTCTAATTTTTCTGTGTACATTCTGTTTAGCTTCTTTCTGCACATTTGATTAAATCTTCACATTTTTGTTGTTTCTTCCTAATGAGCTGTAAACAATTTTCTCTTAAATAATTACAAATAGATATAATTTATTACATTTACTTCATTACAAAAACTGAAGACAAATGAATTACTTAAAGTACATATCTTCATCTGTGCATTTCTTATTATCTGTGTTCTTTTTTAATTAGTTTTTAAAATTAGTTTTAATTTTAAAGTCTTTTTTTTAATGTAATGTAAAATATGTCTTCAGCAGTTACTTTGCGAGCATTACTGCCATTAAAGCTAAATATAACATAATAATAGATCAAGTTTCGTCTCATTGTATTGTGTATTATTTACAGATTTAGAGCCACTCAACATAACATACAGATGACCAACGGTGAGGCAAAAACATTTGAATTAATGAATGACCCACAAAACCTTGCACAAGAAATTGAGACATATCGCAACCTGACAGTCTTTGTATTGGCTGGTGTGTAATAGCTAGTGTCAATAAAGAAGAAAACGATTCTTAAACTCATTTATAAAGTTAAGAAGCGTTTCTGCTTTTTCGATTTGCATGAATGACTGTGATATTTGAGATAATGATAATAATATCAACCACGTTAGACATTTCTTTGAATAGATTGTCTACATAACCTAACAACAGTGAATTTTTCAATTGTTGAATAAAGTTTTATTTAAATATGATGGCGCAGGCGCAGTACCGGGTATGAGCCACAGGGTGGCAGCAGAGTACGATCTTTTTACGGCTGCAGCAGTGAATTGCAGGGGCATCACATCTGTCACAGACAGGCACGACGCAGCAGGACTTTATGTGAAGTTTGACCAGTGTCATCTCACTTGTCATCAGGAGAATAAACACCTTTCCACTTCACGTAGATTTGGTTCTGTTTTCTTGGCTTTTAAGGTTACCATATTTCCTGAAAGGCGTACATTTTTCTTCATGTGTGCTTGAATACTCCCTCAAAAAAAAAAAAAAAAAAAAATGCAATTCATCGGTGAAACACCGTCTGCAACATCCCCCCTGACGTGTAAGGATTGTGGCTTCAAATCAGGGCCACTGCAGTGAGTGTGACCCGCTTACAAGATGCAGTGAGGAAGAGGAGAAGAAGAGGGCACCTCATGATCAGCGCAGAGAGAGAGAGAGAGAGAGAGAGAGAGAGAGAGAGAGAGAGAGAGAGAGAGAGAGAGCTGCTCAGTGTTTTCTCGGCAGAAGAGCTGGAGTCCAGTCTGGATGCTTCAGAAGACACACAGACCCGCTATGTCCCGGATTGCCTGGTGCAGGTATGTAAAGTGACGGCAGCTTTGCGGACGCAGACTCCGTAACATGCTCGAATGTTCAGTCTGCTCCAGTAACTGAGCTTCACCCTTTAACTGGGATGCATGTGCATGTAGGTGACGATGTTGGAAATGTTGTCCTGTGAATGACACCGGCCGTAGAGCCGCGACTGAGCAGCTCCAGTCAGCCTAAGAAAAAAAAAAAAAGAAAGAAAGGAAAGAAAAAAGAGGATTCAACTAGATCCCAGGGTCTTTACGTGATGCTTTCCGGGGTAAAAGTTGAAGGAAGAGTCGCAGGTTGAAATAAATGAGCCTGAAATCAGCTAAAACAGAGGCAGCTGTCCATGGTGCTGAAACTCAAATGATTCCCTCGAACAGAGACTTTTCAGCTCTCAGATGAAGCATTTAGTCACCTTAAAGCTTGTCTGATATGATCACTGCTGACACCCGTTGTCCATCTGTACACCTAATTGCAACAGGACTCCATTAACTTTACCTTTTTGCATGAACTTTCATGTCTGTTTTCACTCTCCTTCGCGTGATTTGTGAGGGAAGATGAGCGAGGTTTTATGTCCTGCAGCATTTTTAGCTGGATGAGTCTAATGAGTGATTTCTCAGTTAATCGTGCTGCCCGTAAAATGTGAGGATGGTGAAAAAATGCCCATCCCATCTGCTTGTTTTGTCCAACCAGGAATCCAAAGCATACAAGCTGTAACCAGAGTTTGGTATTTAAGCTAAAAAACAATGATTGTTCTTTTGTCAAAATAGCTGCAGATTATGTTTTTGTTGATCACCTAATGGACTCATCGTTGCAGCTTTAGTTGCATGTGTTAAAAACAGGAATTGATGCTCCATGTCTCTCGTTCAGGGTGACAACAACACTGACGGAGAAACTGCGTTAATTCCCAATCTCATCCAAAAGTGGATTGATGGACCTCCATTATGGCCCAGCGGACATGATTCTACACTCAGCACCTGTGGCACAATGTCGAATATGATTTACCTGACTGCCGTAAGCCTTTTGTACCTGCCAGTTTTAGTGTTTGAGGCATTTGTGTTGTCGAAAGGCAAGTATGAGAGGTCAGTGGTGCCCAGTTCTGCCTCTCGCCTGGTGGCCCGGATGGACGGGGATGTTATAATCGGCGCCCTCTTCTCTGTCCACCACCAACCGTCAGCTGAGAAGGTGGCGGACAGGAAATGCGGGGAAGTCCGCGAGCAGTACGGCATCCAGAGAGTGGAGGCCATGTTCCACGCCCTGGATCGGATTAACTCGGACCCAAACCTGTTGCCCAACATCACCCTGGGCTGTGAGATCAGGGACTCCTGCTGGCACTCCTCGGTGGCTCTGGAGCAGAGCATCGAGTTCATACGAGACTCTCTCATCTCCATCCGGGACGACAGCGACGGATCCAGGTGGTGCATCGAGGGGGAACCTTCCAGTCAGCCGCCGCCAACCAAGAAGCCCATCGCAGGGGTCATCGGGCCCGGCTCCAGCTCAGTGGCAATTCAAGTTCAAAACCTCCTGCAGCTGTTCAACATCCCGCAGATTGCCTATTCTGCAACCAGCATTGACCTCAGTGACAAGACATTATTCAAGTACTTCCTCAGGGTTGTGCCGTCAGACACTCTTCAGGCTCGAGCCCTCTTGGACATTGTCAAACGGTACAACTGGACCTATGTGTCTGCAGTGCACACAGAGGGTAAGACACACTTCTCTAAAAGGGCTCCTTCACTGACTTATTGCACTCATATAAAGCAGGCAGACGAGAGATTAAGAAGAGAAATGTCAGAACTGAAGCAGAGGGATCCTAACATTTAGTCTCTGGTATAAAGCACTGGATCCCACATCTCCCATGATGCAACTCAACAGCCTCTTTCAGCAGAGCCTCACTGTAATGCAGCTCTCTGTTATAAATTCAAAGCCTCAAGCCGAAGCCAAGAATCGGGCTCGACGGAGCACAAATTTCATTGAAGGATTTAGCTGGATTAGGTCGTTTTCACCGATATGGGGTCAGGACACAGAGGCTGGCTTTGGGTTCCGCCATCAAACGTAGACACAGTCGTCCAAATGTATATGTATATAAAACACATTACTGATGTAATTAAACAAGAAATACCAAACCTTGATTACTCATCAAGGAATCAACACTGACTCTCAGTGGGTGAGGGAAGCTCTCGTCCAGCAGTTTGCATCTAACTTAGTTAATGAACTTAATGAGGCTCTCTAGCCATAGCTGATAACAGCATGGGCATAATCACCAAGTAAGAGCAGGCAGTGATGGGCTAACTAAAAACTAACCCCTTAACCCCAACATCAGCAGTCAATTAACTTACTTTTTAGCCATCTACATACCCAACACGACGCTGTCACTGCGTTCAACTGGACGGAGCGTGTGCTGCATGGCTGTCAGGGCTCGGGTTGCTGTTGTCATTAATTGACTTGCTAACTAGCAGTACCAGAGCTTTCTCTACAACCCCTGAAGATATCACCATCAGGGTTGTTTTTCCAGACTTTGAACAAACGTTTCCACAGGCTCCTCTTGACGAGTTAACCAAACTTCATGTGTAACATCAGCAGAATATCCCTTTAATGAATGAGTGTTAGCTAGCTTAGTGCTGACTGAATCAATGCTGTGCTCGGTGGCAGCATTTAGACTGCAGACAGTTGTGATCTCTTTTGTGAGCTTCATCTGCGTGATGTTAGTATAAACAGAGGGCATTTTGAGAGGAGGAGAGAAAAAATGGCGTCCTCCATGCTCTTTGGTGTGGGGCTGCTTTTTATGCGTCAAAGCCCATCAAGCCTACAGACTTTCACCTTTTCTTTTCTTTTCTTTTCTTTTCTTTTCTTTTCTTTTCTTTTCTTTTCTTTTCTTTTCTTTTCTTTTCTTTTCTTCCTGAGTATTGCCACCAGGAGTCTTCATTAGTTGTTCCTGCAAGAATTAGCTGCTGTTGCAATTAGAGCTAATGATTAATCCAATCCTCGGTCGACTGAAAATTAATTTTCACCTATTTTGATCATTGATTGACTGTCTGAGTCATTCCTCAAGCCAAAAACGCCAAACGCTCCCTGTTTCCAGCTTCTCAAAAGTGAGGATTTGCTGCTTTTTCTCTCTTTTATTATGATAGTGGACAAAAAATCTTTAGATTTTGGACAGCTGGTCAGACAAATCAAACAATTTGAAGATCTGAGGGAAGTTGTGATGGATATGTTTCACTATTTTCTTACATTGTGCACACAGACAATGAATCAGTGTGATGATCTGTCCAGGCTGACTTTTTCCACTCAAATCTCATAAGAAAGATCTTACACAACATAACCACATTTTATAAGCCTGTAAAAGCATATAAATTATAATACAGATTATAATAATTAAGATTCCACCCACAGTGTTGGCAGAGTGCGATATGCATAAAGCAGCTGTTGCAATCTCATCTGTATTCTCACTGAGGGAGTTTGAGACAAGTTTGCGATAAGCTGATAAAAATCCAATCAAAACCTGGCAAGACTTCTTTGTTTGCTGAGATGAAGATCTGTATATCATTTGGCAATAAAATGAATAAGCTCTATTCATACTGGGAAGTCTCACAAGCAGACAGCTTTCAGCCTAAACACTGAAGCCCGTTAGATCAATTCTTGGGTTTATCACTGAACCGAGGAGCGCTCCCCTCGTCCTCAGATCCAGCTGTTGAGGTCACCTTCACCCTGCTTGCTCCAGTTGTACTGCTCCTGATTCCATAAAAAGAAGCCAGGGGACGGGACGGGCCACTTACTGTAAATGCTAAAGGAAGGTCCCCCAATGGTTTCACTAAAAAAGAAAAACCACAACGTTCGACATTTAAACAATCTGAGCCCCTGCACACAGCGTGAGGCCGTGAATCAGAGCCCAGAGGCTCTTTGCGCTCCTCCTGTGAATGAAACTCGGCCGACAGCTCCTCTTGTCTTCCTCAGGTAACTACGGGGAGAGCGGGATGGAGGTGTTCAAAGAGCTCGCCTCGCAGGACGGCATCTGCATCGCCCACTCTGACAAGATCTACAGCAACGCCGGCGAGAAGCACTTTGACAGGCTGCTGAGGAAGCTGCGCGAGCGTCTGCCCAAAGCTCGAGTGGTCGTCTGCTTCTGTGAAGGCATGACGGTCCGAGGGCTGCTGATGGCCATGAGGCGGCTCGGAGTAGCCGGAGAGTTCCTCCTAATTGGCAGGTTTGTTAGAGTTTGTTTTCCCAGAGGAGCTTTAGTTGGTCCGATGTTGTTTGGCATGAAAAACACACACACACACACACAAGTTTTCAAAGACGGATGAAAAGGACGCTTTCTCCTGGTTCTTTTTAGAAACTCTCCAAACTGTAATGACCCGGCAAGCTGAAAGTTGAAATAAGAAAAAGAGACAAATGTACAGATTTGCACTTTTTCAGCTATTTGTGTCACATGGATTAAATTAAATGTAGTTTACACTCAAAATTTCAATCACAGTAATCTTTGAGGTCCTTTTCGTAGCCGTTCCAGAGCTTTCAATCACACCATGAATCTTTCTCAGCAGACAGATGTTGCCCAGACGTTACTGGAGATGTTCACGTTTCCATTTTTCTGAGCACTTTAAGGACTTCTCATACATGTTGGCTTAATAGTTGAGATTCAAAGTGCTTTCTTTCAATTTACCGTTAACATTCAACATACGCATATTAAGGCTTTGGAGAGGTTTGGTAGCTGTTCTGGAGCTTCCATTGTGTAACTGTACATGATGTCGATATTATCCAGAAAGAAGGAAACATCTGCGAGGCAAATGCAGATGTTAAATTAGACTCAGGATGGTGTACAGGTTCAAATGAAGCAGAAAAATCAATTTTGAGGTTTGCTTGAGATTATTTTCCCACATCAATTTCAGGTTGCTTCTGTGTTTTATTGGACTCTTGATTGGATATGTAAATAAAAGTTGAGCAAACACAAGCTCCATTTGGAGCTTTTAATTGTACCACATGAGCTCCATCAGCAGGTGGAGTTGTGATTTTTCATTTTCTGAGGTCTTAAATGACTTTTCCTCCATAATGGCTTTAAGGTTTAGACTCAACATTCAGAAAAAATATAATAAGCGACAATTTAAAGTACTTTGCACGTCAGGATAAAATATAATTAATAACAATGACACTAATAATAACAATGTAAACATATTAAAAGATGAAATCTTCCAGAAAACATTTTTTTTTGTATTACGTTATAATACACTGCTATGATATTCAGCTGCACTCTGGATGGATGGTATACGCAGAGTTCATATGGAACCGAAATCTGCTTTTCTCCTTCTGGGACTAGAGTTCCTCTGAAAGCAGAAGCCGCTTTGAGTCAGGCCCAGTAATGAATAATGCATCCACGCAGCGAGCTCTCCCTCTCCCTGTCAGATCACAGGCAGGATGGGCTAATATGGGACAGCACCTCCAGCATAAGCCGGGGAATGTGGAGTAGTGAACATCAAAGCTCTCATCAGCACTTATACCAGACATTCCCTCTTTGCGGAGTCTCGGCTCACCTCAAGTCCTGTTAGGAGCAGTTGCAGTTGCAGCGAGGCTACGATTAAAGCTCGCTATGGTTAATTTACCGAGAGCGCCTCATTAATGTGCGGCCGCTTTATTCAAAACAGGGCATTTTTAAAGCCTAAACTTGCCATCACCCCTTCCACTTGAATTTGCACTGCTGCTAAAGTCTCCACAGAAAGATAAGGAGGGTGTGTGTGCGTGTGTGTGTGTGTGTGTGTGTGTGTGTGTGTGTGTGTTTTCTGGGTCAAGGAGACTACTGAAAAAGGAAAATGTTTTTAGAGCAATGCAGTAAGTGAACACACGCAGGCAATGTGCAATGGGCCAATCGTAAGCGCCCGAGGTGCTGGTCATCGGCCACCCGTCCTCTGCTGTGTGGAGGATGAAAGAGACGGCCGCTCTCACACCGCAGATCCCACACATCTCGACAACAGACGACTCACATGATCAAGTGAAGCTCCCCTTGGGATAAAAGAAAACATCCATTTAATGATCCCTGACAAACACTCCTAATCTGTTTGGCTTTGAAAACGATTTCCCCAAAAAACACATTTGCATAAATACTTTCTGCTCGTTACTTATAATAATGTCTTTCATTCGTGCTTCCTTCTCCTGTATCATATGATTCATGAACATGTGATGTTCGATGTGTGTTATAAATCCGTACAGTGCGTGCGTGTGTTGACGTCAGAGCTGTAGGTTTTTGGCACTTGGAGTGTTGGACTGGGGGGAGTGTGATGCTGAGAAGCAGATGGCCAGGTACTGTTGATACTGTCACGCTGGACAGTCGTTGTCAGCCTATTCTTGAAGTGCCAGCCAAGCCAAACGTGCTGCTGGCTCTGTTTCTCGACAAATGTGGGTTTTTGAAGGCTGGTATATTTTTGTCCTGTGGGTGAATTTGGACAATATTTCAGTATTAAAATGATCCTGTTCTGAACACAAAGACTCATTGTTAGGCGGCATTTGAACAGCATCACTTTGCATCGACTGTTTTAGGAGAGTCTCTATAGCGTCTTAACGCGGTGTTCTCAAGGTTTCAAGCAAGATACTGAGGTGAGAATGAAGCGATCAGATCATAGCTCAGGTCAAGAAAGCCTCAAGACACAGGAAATTAAAACAGGAGAGAAAGGGCTTCAATGGCATGTCATGAGAGGAGTAACGTTACACCTGGACCCATGTTTTCATGAGCTCACAGGTGCGTTAGCTGGTAACATGTCTGCATAGTTTAACTGGACCAGAATCAGTCCCCTGATCGTCTTACACATTAATGATCTTCTCATTGAGATGCATAATCGATTCAAACCAAGTCTAACGTTAGCTTAACCTTAACGTTAGCTTAGCGTCATGCTGTCTTGTCCCTGTACAAATAAACATTAAATCTAGTCATAAGCAATGTTTCATGGCTAAAAGAAAACATCTTATGACTTTCAATGTGTTGTTGCATCCTTGGAACGATGCTATTTAAGGCCTCTCCGCATCCCATGTTCTCCTCCTTCATTTCTCACCCATGCAGCTTCACATGTATGCATCACGGATTTGCTGCCTAATGCTGCTTTAAAAATACTCAAGCAGCATGTACAACTCAAATGCAGGGAGGTTTTTTTTTTTTTTTCTGAGTACAACACTGAAGTGTCAAACAAAAGCATCTTGTCTCATCAGCGCAATCTTTTGTGCCAGAGGATTTGGTGCAGAATAGACTTTCAGATAGCCGAGGATGTAAATTATAAATACAAACTCTGACCAGCAGAGATACAAAAGAGCCTGAGCGTGAGTGTGTGTGTGTGTGTGTGTGTGGGGCTCTTTTCTCTCCAGGGCAGATTGTACTGTTACAGTACCAATCTGTGAATTCTCACCGGACTTGTGATTGTGTTGTGGAGACTCATTTTTTTTCCTTCTTTCGGCAAGTACAGTGAGCACTCCACGCCCCTCAGCAGGACGGCTGAAAGGGAAACAATGTCAGGGCGACAAAAGGCAGAAGGTTTCTGCAGGATTCAGTCTGAGGCTCGTTAGTGAGGCTGCATGCAGCTTCAAACACGGCAGTAAAGCAACAGTTTTCCTCTTGCCAGGCGCTGTTTGTTACCTGCCACACGCTTTTTCCAGTTTGTTTTCAGCAGAGGGATTTCATGTTATTTGACTTTAGACAGCTGTTCGACAACTCTGCAGTTCGATACTATTTTAACTGTCTGTAACTGGTTTTTGAAAATCCTTGTTAAGCCAAAATCTTGCTCTCAGCCAATACATGAGCATGTAATCCTTCAGTCGCAAGATGCCGGTTTGTGCCTCTCACGTCTCAGCATTACATTTCAGTCACAGAGCTGAACAAATGTTTTTCTGAGAAATAAATACCCACCGATCTCTGGAAAACCCAGAAGGTTGTTTAACACGGCTCACCTCAGTATTCAGAATCTTCAAAGACTCATCTGACTCTAATTTTTAACGTGTTTCCCTGAGACATGACATCTGACACAAGACCAATATAGACAATTACAACTAATATAAACTGATAAATTCATATAAATTGAGCAAGAACATCACACACACATATTCATATATATTCTTCCTTCATCATACACTTCATATATTTGTGCTGAGGAGCTGCTGTTATACATCTATGTGCTTCATGCTTCACACTAAAGCCAGGACAAGAGAAAACAGGACAAAATAATCAAAGCTAATGAAGTAAATCAAGAAAAAAGAAGTACCCCACAGCCCTCCAGTGGCCACTCTGCACTGATCGTCTGAGAGCTGGCTGATGAACAGTGATCACTCGAGTCGACACAGACTCTTCTAGAAAAACAGTGAGAGAGAAGTTTTCCAAAGATCCTCAAGTTTGTCCTTCAAAGCAAACCTGATTCTTTTAAGGTGAAGTGTAAAAATCCTTTGGTCAGTGTTGTGCTGGAGCTCGTTTTCCAACGTTGTAGAATTTTCCCTGCTGTGAGAAAGTCATGAGTCTCCTCAGTGGACAGTGTCTGGTGTGACACACCTTAAATTTACCACCTCGGGCTACTATTATTGTTTGAATGAGGACATAGGAGTCACAACTTGAAACACAGGGTCCAAAGGTGTGGTTTCTCGGTGCAGACGGGATATTTATTCATCAGACGGTTAGAGAAGCCTTTGAGGATTCCTTCAGGAAAGAGGTAAAAACACATGTTTAGCTCTGCAGCTTGACTGTAAAGTGAGAGCATGTAAGGTACGAAGTGGTGCTGGTTCTAGATTTTGCAGTGTGCTCCTCTCTGCAGCGACGGCTGGGCAGACCGAGTCGAGGTGGTGGAGGGATACGAGCAGGAGGCTGTGGGCGGCATCACTGTGAAGCTGCAGTCTGAGGAGGTCTCCTCCTTTGACGACTACTTCCTGAAGCTGCGGCTCAGCACCAACACCCGCAACCCGTGGTTCCCCGAGTTCTGGCAGTACCGGTTTCAGTGCCGCCTTCCCGGACACCCGCAAGAGAACCTGAATTATGCACGAAACTGCTCAGGTAGCTAAACGATTCATCAGGCAATTATGATGTTTCCTGCAGCTTTTCTGGTTCACGTTTTTCCGCCAGCGTGCACATCAGCTTGTCGTTTCTAACTGTTCTGATGTGTGCAGTGCCCAGAGGACGATGCCAAAAGGCCCCATAAACTGGAGCACGTTCTTTAATTATGAATTAGACTGCCAGAGGGTAGAATCCTCTCAGAGTCAATCCAATAACGTTTGTTTCATATTGTTCATTCCTGTGACACGTGGCTTTACAGAGGATGATGATCTAGGTAAATTGACTCCTTTTCTTTTGCAAAGGAACAAAGTAAATGCATTAGTTTAAGTTCTTGGTTTCTCGAAACACTGCTCAACAAGCATGTTTCCAAGACATGATTTTACATACCGCTCATACATTTTTCTTTCAAGGATATGTTTTCAGAATATATATTTACGTTTTCAATCTTAATCTATGACAACCCGACGTCCTGTATTCCTAAAAATCATTAAAATATTCTTTCAAATGAATGGCATTGATGAACGTAAATATAAAGTAATGCATGCAGCACAAAACAAAACCATTGTTACACTTTTCAGTTGACAGCCGCCTTCAAGGTTCTTCAAGTTGAATTTGTTTTTTCAGCGCCTGCCGTTGTTTTAATCATTTTTTCCTTTGCAGCGTTTGCACATTATTTACAAGAATAGAGCCTCTCTCCTTTATTATGCCCATACCTCAAGCTTTTACTCATTCCTACGAAGCATCACATCTTAATAGCAGTTGTTAGAGTATTTATTTTTGCCTTGTAAGTAAAGATATTGTTTGCTGTCCTGTCACCCCTGTTGTTTTTATTTTATAATTTATATTTTCATGTATTTTTTTTATTGGTGTAGAACTCCAAGACGGTGAGTGAATCCCCCTGAATGGAACCTAACGCTCCTCACTTTGGGAATATACATAGAGGTTGACTGATATTAAGGTTTTATCACATGATGCGATCGTTTAATAACTTTGTTTCTTGACTTTTTCTACCATTAATCTCAGTTAACCTCTAATATATCAAGCTATTGGGATGTTTTTTATGTGTTTTTTTTTTTTTTCTTTCACTGCAGTGAGAGCCCAACAATTGATCCTGACTTGCTCTCACAGCTTTTGTGGCCTTAAGACAGTCGTATAAAACAGCCCAATAACATTTGAGTGAGATGGTAACTGGCTGATCCAGCTTAACCTGCATGTAGCCACAGAAATTAGTGAAGCCATATTGCAGCAGATAACAGGTATTTGTCAGAAGCATTGTGATGCAGGTTTATTCCTATTTGGACAGAAGAGGTTCAGTTGTCATGCAGCCGACTAATCCCGACGTGCAGCAGTAGAGCCTCTGCTTGCATGCTGACATCACGACATCATTTCATCATGACTGAAGCTCACACAGCTCAGCGAGCGTCAAAGCCAAGGAGCTGTTAAACTAGGTCATCGCCAGCAGTTCCCATCGGACGCTCACCCAGCTGCTACCCGACTGAATTGACTGTTTATGTGTTTGTTTGCGCAGGCAGTCAGTTTCCCAGCAGTCCTTTTTAACCACCATTGGGTGGCGGGAAGAAACACACCAGCAGTGGATGATAGCCGTGAAGCTCATCAGCCTCATGCACCAGACAGTTGAAAGCTGTCGGGTGGATCTCACACACTGTTTAGGGAAAAGACCAAATGCAGCAACTAAAGATGTAAATGACGAGTTATGTAACTAGAACACGGGTGAACATCTCTACGTAGCCTGCACAGGTTATTTTAACACACACCAGACGCCCATTACAATAGAATAAAACTTCATTGTCCAAATAGGGGGAAAATTGTCTTTTGTCCATCCGGCAGTTTGTCAAAACATTAAATCAAATACACACACACACACACACACACACACACACACACACACACACACTACACATAACAGCAACACTGACAGCATGAATTCTACCTTATTGCTTGGAAATTAAATCTGAACTGCAAAGAGACTTGACAGTTTATCACTGTTATAAATGATTATCCTCTAATAACTTCTAGAAGTGGAAACAGAGAGTAATTCAACTTAATCAGGGCAGCTGCATAATTAATTTCCATCACTTTTTAAATCGTTTAAATTAATAACAAATCACTGTCATATTATAGTATTGTTTTGTGATCAATTAAATATTTTAAACTATTATATAAATAACCTTTGGTAGTATTATATTTTCCCCTCTGGAGGAAAATTCAGTTACATGAGGTTAGCTGTATGATTATCCCATCAGATGTTAAATTATCAGCTGCTACATCGCACCTCCTTTGCACAACATATGAAAGAGAGAATTTGGAACAGATTCAGGTGACAGATAAGGTGAAGCAGTGCATCACATAATTTTCAGGCCTATTATTAATAAAAGACGATGCTTCAGAATACAATCCATGGGCTCTATTTATTTACTAGCATTGATGTGAAATTGTTGCTCTGAATGTTCACTGCATGCTTTTTAAAGCGAATGTGATGATTTCAGGGACCCCCAGCTAGAGCGGATGCAACAATTTGAGTACGATTAGTCAGTAGAAAGAAGGATTTAGATGCTTGTTGTCTTCTGTCATCTGTGCTCTGGCAAAAGATGCTTTTCAGCGAGGGAAGCTGTAACAAAACCATCGTCTTCAACTCCAGGAGCTGCCACACACGCGTACCTGCTCCCCTGTTTTAACTCCACGCAGTGAATGCATGGTGTAGCTCTTTGTAATAACACTAAGTTGACGTCTTACTTTGACACAAAGCAACTAAAAAAACCTGCTTCCTCTGCTTCCAGCTTGCATTACACTGAACTGATAGGGTGTGTTTGAACAGCACACACTGTTTGCATTCACACATTGATCATTTCTGTCTCATCGTCGTGTTTGTCTGAGGAAAAGCAATGCCTGCAGAAGACAACAGATCCAAACATACGTGAGAACGGCTGGTTCATTTTTCTGCTCGAGGAGACACAATCTCTCACTCACAGTACTTTAGACCAACTCTAATTGAATCCTGACTCATGAATGCAGAAATGGATAGTCTTGCCATGGTAACAAGGTTTCTTTGAAGCCATTTTCTGAGGCTTCCAGTTCTTTTAGAGCAGTCTCCCACAGAGGCAAAGAGGCATGCTGCTGCATTCAGAGAATAATCACAAGAATGCCTCTGCGAGCACCCTATCACTCCTTTGTAATATGTTACATCATGCTACACACACCTGTTCAGTACACCTGGGACTTAGAAATGATTTTCACAGCATAACGCATAACACGCTACGGCTTGCAGCAATGAAGCTCCTCCCGTAAGGCTTTTCCTTTAAAGAAAGACGCTGTCTTGGACATGAAAGCTTACCCTTCTCTCATGTGTGGGCAGGTTATGAAAGTCTGGAGGACAACTACGTTCAAGACAGCAAGATGGGCTTCGTCATCAACGCCATCTACGCCATGGCCCACGGGCTGCATGACATGCACACCCACCTCTGCCCTGCTCACGTGGGGCTCTGTGACAACATGAAGCCCATCGATGGCAGCCACTTGCTGGACTTTCTTCTCAAGACGACCTTCACGGGTGTTTCCGGAGAGGACATATGGTTTGACGAGAACGGCGACTCACCCGGGAGGTAAAACACGCTTCTTTTATGCTCTTCTTGAAATACTGTGCAGTAATTCTTCAAAGTCTTCTGTTTACCACAGGTGTTTTTATTCTAACTGCGGTGATTAAAGCAGCGTGCTTGCTTATGTATTTTTACTGTGCAACAGTACAAAAACATTATTTACAGTATTTTATTATGTGAAAGTCCATTGTGAGACTTAACCAATATTACTTTTACAATCTTTTATATATAATAATATTGTAATATATAATAATATTGTTGATTTTATTTTGTATCCTTTTTATTGTGTTTGTTCTTTTTCTTTGTCTCCTTTTGAGTCTTGCTGTGTGTAACAACTAAATTTTCCCAGCGTGGGATCAGTAAAGTTTTATCTTATATTATCTTATCTTAAAACAATGTAAAAAATACTCTGATGTAAGGAAAAATCATGTATTCCTATTCCCACTAAAGTAAAGTACAGATACAGAAGTATCGGTTGTAAAATGTACTTAAAGTATCAAAAATAAAAGTACATGGTCTGCAGTAAAAAGTAGCATTATTACATATATTAATCAGATCGTTAATACAGATGTATTAATGCATCAGCAGCACTTCACAGTTGCAGCTGCTCCAGATGGAGATGGACTTAACCACTCTATAAACAGTTCAGTAGTTTAGTCCACTGGTTCCCAATGGAAAGGGGTCCATAGTCTTTAGCTAAGGACAATAG
Source organism: Chaetodon auriga (assembly GCF_051107435.1). Classification (NCBI taxonomy): domain Eukaryota; kingdom Metazoa; phylum Chordata; class Actinopteri; order Chaetodontiformes; family Chaetodontidae; genus Chaetodon; species Chaetodon auriga. The sequence continues at coordinate 6,406,617 of NC_135087.1, forward strand.
TAGTTTCAAGTACTTTCATCAAAGAGAAAGTAAAGTTACATCGTCAGGTGGGGTTGGGCTGGGAGTGTCTTGCAAACCAGAGAAGAAGAGAGATGAAGGCCAGACACATCAGCACCTGGCAAAAAAATCCCACAGTCACTGAAATTGATCAAGAACCCGACAGCTGATAAAATATTCAGTTTCTGTGCCAAGAGGCGGTAAAACTCTTTATTATTTCCCCTTAAAGAATGGATTCAGCATTGGTGAGACCTTGAAGATTCACGTCCTCCTCTAACTCACGGCTGTCTATCTGCTCTCAGGTACGAGATTATGAACTTCCAGCATGTGGAGCCGAGTGTTTACGACTACATCAACATCGGCTCCTGGCACGAGGGCATTCTCAGCCTGGATGAAGAAATGATTCAGATGAACCGCAGCGACATGGTCCGCTCTGTCTGCAGTGAGCCCTGCTCCAAAGGAGAGATCAAGGTAAGGGACACATCTTGAGATAACGTCATCCTGCTGAGGACTTACTGAGGCTACACGTTGCCTCTGAACCTCTGAGTTGGAGTTTTGTAGTTCAGTCTTCGCGTTGGATTGACTGTTCTCTAAACATTATGACTACAATTCTCTTCCTTCCTGCTTAGCTTGGTTTCATTCCAGTATATTAATGGCGCCACTAATATTGAATAAGATATTCACTCATCTAATGCTTTATAGGTCAGTTAATAAGAACACATTTTGAGTTGTCAGGTCAGGAAAAAACACGTTGGCTGATATTTAGCTTGATTGAGTTATAAATGTTGGAAATCCATTAAACTAAAAGCCATCGAGTTTGCAATTATACATATTAATTACCCATTAATTAAGGGTTTAAGTGTCCCTCTTTCATACCCTCGTCCACCAGGAACGGAGCTACACCACTATAGCAATGAAACATAAATAACATCTGTATAAAATGGTATAAAATATTTCACTTGCTACGGCTTCTTTTAGAAGTACTCACCTTCTCCTGCATAACATTAACTACTGAGGCTAACTTACCCTCAGGCAGCAGATGTATTTTCTATCATTTTGTCCATTTAGCTCACCTTTCTGTCTTTAGTTTTACATGAAAAAAAAGGGACACGAATAGCATGGAAACAAACTCAGGGTAGAGATCGGTACTTGCGGGACAGCATTCTTACATTTCTCTACATGTTTGGTTGACCAGGTGATCAGGAAGGGAGAAGTGAGCTGCTGCTGGATCTGCACCGCCTGTAAGGACAACGAGTACGTCCAGGATGAGTTCACGTGTAAAGCCTGTGAGCTGGGCTGGTGGCCTGACAAAGAACTGGAAGGTAGGCTTATTTATTTACTCTCCTCTTATCTGCTTGGAACTCTGCAGAGGACTTAACTGCTTTTCCTTTGTTCATATTATGGAAAAAAAGCTTATGTCCCTTTTTCCCCGATAGTTAGATTAAAAGACTGATTCCACCTTTGAATCTGTCTGTTGGATATAAGGCTGCAGCCAGCAGCCAGTTAGCTTAGCTTAGCATAGAGACTGCAAACAGGGGTAAGTGTAAGTGTATATGTGGGTTTTTATACACTTAGATTTTTGCTTCATGTGCTACTGTTAATGACTGTTGATACATTCTCAAATTGACCATAATAACGTTAAAATGGAAGATATGCAGAACTAAACAGTGCTAAAATAGACTGACCTTTGGGATATGATGGGATTTTTGTTCTGCATTCTTGCAAAGGTGCATTACAATCACCGAGCTGGCCGAAACATGCGCTGCTACATCTTGCAAAACCACACCCATCTGGCCGAAATACCAAGTTTTCAAGAGTTCAAGAAGTCTTTGGCCCCGGCCAAGAAATACTTCAGCACGTAACTCCTCTATAAAATCACAAGTTGATGCTTTTTGTAAGGATCAAACACATGAGATATAACACATTGATTAGTAGAGGTGCTGAAAGGCAGAGCCAGGCTTGCTGTTTATGCATGCTTCCCTTCTTTATGCTAAGCTAAGCTAATCGGCTGCATGCTATGGTTGCAGATATGGGAGTGGTTGCAGTCTTCACCTAATGCTCAGCCAGAAGGTGAATTCAGTTATTTCCCAAAACGTGCAACTTGCTTTAAATCAACCAAGTTTAAATTTATCCGCCAAGTTAACTCAAGACAAGCCTCATGTGATTAGACCAGAAGATTTTGCGATTCAACAATTTTTACATTTAGATTTGGATGAATTGAACTTCAGTGGCCACAGGCTGAGTTCCCATTACATGATTGATGCTTTCAGAGGCAAGAGGCGATTCTTTAGTCTTATTAGAGGCTCTGTAGAAAGTTAAGTTCCTACAAGCTTTTGCTCTCTTCCTCCACCCACAAGTCCTCTGTACAGTTTGTCCTGCTAAGGTTTCTGCAGTGCTATTTCATAAACCTGCTCCGTCCTATTTTCATTGCTTTCCCATGACACCTGAGAGCCATTCATCATCTTCACCATTTTATCCGACGGCAGCCCTACTTCACTTACCGCTCTTCTGGCCCACTTTCAAAGGCCTTCTGTGCTGTTCAAAGACAAGACACTTTCTTAATAGGATCATCCTGCCTCCATGCTGTTTCGTTTTCTTTTTTTTTTTTTAAACACAAGACCATTAGGCGCACGCAGACGCGAGAAAATACGGAGTGCAGGGACGACATAAAAATTGTTTTTGTGCAGTTTTCTAACCCTAACCTTCCTGCCATTAGACAATAAATAAATAAAACACCATAAATTAGATATTCAAAGGGCTTCTCGCCGTGAAGAAGAAAGGACATTTTATTTGGATCCATGAAAAACGCAGTGATTTACTTTGTCTGGGTGCATTGGCCCCCTCCTCCGCTGGCTGCAGCCCAGCCCGGCCATGGCTGACTAGAAAGGGGTTTATTTATAGTTGAGCTAAAAACCTACTTTGAGACTTACTGTATTTTCTTGGGCTAAAATGTATTTGATTAATTTTGAATGTGTCAATACAATAAAGCCTTCAATATCTGAAATTTTCCTTTTAATTCTTGTCAAAAATAGCTTTTATCTGGGCTATTTTTCTATTGATAACTGAAAAAAAACTGATGCTGAAATGCTAAAAATTTCATGAGTTGCTTTTAATATTTTGTGAATGTGTCTTTATATTGTCATGTTTTTATCCTTTTCAGGCTGCGAGCCAATCCCCCTGCGCTACCTGGAGTGGAGCAATCCCGAGTCCATTATCCAGGTGGTTTTCTCCTGCCTGGGCATCCTGGTCACGTCATTCGTTACCTTCGTCTTTGTCTTATATCGTGACACGCCTGTGGTCAAATCCTCCAGCCGGGAGCTCTGCTACATCATCCTCGCAGGGATCTTCCTGGGCTATCTGTGTCCGTTCACCCTCATCGCCCGTCCCACTGTGGCCTCCTGCTACCTTCAGAGGCTCCTTGTCGGACTCTCGGCTGCCATGTGCTACTCTGCCCTGGTAACCAAAACCAACCGCATTGCTCGTATTTTGGCAGGCAGCAAGAAGAAGATTTGCACCAGGAAACCAAGGTTCATGAGTGCCTGGGCTCAAGTGGTCATTGCCTTCATCCTGATCAGTGTCCAGCTCACCTTGGAGATTACCCTCATCATCATGGAGCCCCCTGAACCCATCAAATCCTACCCCAGCATCAGAGAAGTCTTCCTCATCTGCAACACCAGCAATGTAGGCGTTGTGGCCCCTCTGGGCTACAACGGCTTACTTATCATGAGCTGCACTTATTATGCTTTTAAGACCCGCAACGTTCCTGCAAATTTCAACGAAGCCAAATACATCGCCTTCACCATGTACACCACATGCATCATCTGGCTGGCGTTTGTGCCAATCTACTTTGGCAGCAACTACAAGATCATCACCACGTCCTTCTCCGTAAGCCTCAGTGTGACTGTAGCCTTGGGCTGTATGTTCACACCAAAGATGTACATCATCATCGCCAAACCAGAGCGAAACGTGCGCAGCGCGTTCACCACCTCTGACGCTGTGCGCATGCACGTCGGCGATGGAAAAATTGCCTGCCGAAGCAACAGCCTGCTCAACATGTTCAAGAGGAAGAAGAACACTGGAAACGGCAGGTAGGTTCATTAATTGAGTCTGTGAGTCCTGCTCCTGAGGCACCTCAGGGATGCTGGTTTTACTGTAATTCCCTCTCAAAGGGACCTGATGTCTTACTGTATTCACTTTCATAGGGACACCTGTTGTAAAGTGTGACGGATATAGGTCAGTGCTCAAATCACACAGTCATCTTAACCTTTGACCTGATGGTACAATTAAAACAAGCATCTCTGTGTGCTAAGGGATGACAAGTGGGATCACAAAATGCAGAATAACCAGGGTTTCTGCAGGATTCACCAAATCAGATGTAACCTGTAAACCTTAAATTCAATGCCTGTTTTGCAGAGTCACACCAGCCACAATATGAAAGTATGATGGAAACCCAGCAGGGACAACATGGCCCAGAACTATTTATAATTACATGGACTTTTTTAGCACATTCCAGGAGTATATAACAATAATTCCCAATGATAAAATTAATTGAAAGGATGTGACCTGAGCTAAAATGGATGGATGGATTAAAAAAATGAAATATTATTAATTAATTTAAGCTAATTTAAGTCTTCGCCAAAATCAGCACTTGCCCATTTTGGGTCGATGAGCTTCTTAGTAGCTATAATAGATCTGATGATTCTGATGCCACAGGAAAGGACTGAACAGCGTCCTGTGTGCACGATCCACTGCTAAAGCAAACCCAGCTTTAGTTTAGAAGTGTGTAATGTCTCCCAACAGCCTGCAAGCGGATGCAAAAATATCTTTGAACTAACATTACAACCAGGCAGGCGAGAGAAAAACATTTAAGACTTCTGTGAACTGAGTTTAAGTCTTTTCAAAACCTTCTGAAGTCTGTTTTGTGGAAACTGAATGCATGTTTTTTTAAGATTTTTCAAGACCTGCAGATACCCTGGAGCAGTACATTCAAAATAACATATTCTTCAGTTAGATTTTTTTTTTTTTTAGCTCAGTGAAAATAATTCATACATGAACCAGAGATGCTGTTTTTGTCTCCACCTTTCTGGGTTCCTGTGAAGTAACAGCCGTCTTTATTTTGTTCATAGTTCTAATGGAAAGTCTGTGTCATGGTCTGAACCAGGTGCAAGACATCCTCCAAAAGGGGATCACATGTGGCACAGACTGTCAGTGCATGTGAAGAGACAGGAAGCAGGTTCCAATCAGATGGCTGTCATCAAACCCTTAACTAATACCTACCAAAACAGAGCTCTGGAATTCTCAGACCTCAGCACTAAGACCCTGTACAATGTGGCTGAGGAGGATGAGAGTGACCCTGTCAGGTACAATCCCCCCACCACTCCTCCCATGATGGCCCACGGGCAAATTCCTGCCTGTGGGCTGATAAAAGACATGGACGAGGAGCTCTATACCCCAGAGCATATGCAAGCAAATAGCATTATCCCCCAACACGTCATCATGGACCACCTGCAGGGGGAGATGGTGGTAAATCGTAAATTCATCAGTGACAACCCTGAGCTCAATGATATGATTAGCATGCCTGAGGCCGTGAGCGGCGGCATGCCAGTATACCACCAGGCCCACCTCATCCAGCAGGACCCGGTCCTGCCTATGCACCTCGACCCATTCGATGAGGAGCCCACCTCCCCTTTAGAGGAGGAGGAGATGGAGAATGAGCAGTTTGGCCTTCTTCACGGCTACATGTACAACAACGCCCAGATTCATGACGAGGAGGACTTGGTTGAAGTCAAAGCAGCCATGGAGGACTCTCTGGCTCTGATGCCTCCTTCCCCTTTTCGAGATTGCGCTGGTCCTCCAGCGAGCCCCTTTCCCAATTCGCCGGTGTCTGAATCAATTCTGTGCAGCCCTCCAAATGTGACATATGCCTCTGTCATCCTCAGAGACTTCAAGCAAAGCTCCTCGACTCTGTGAGGGCGCACACTCAATATTACCACTTGTACTATATTTTAAAGTTCATATGACTTGTGCTGTATATGATGATATAGGGAAAAAGTCATCCTGTGGTCTAACAAGTCATTTGTCACTCTATAACTGGTAGCTTTTACATGATAAGGGTGAACAACAAGGCGCCACGTTTTAAAATTCTTTTAGATGTTGTCTACCATAGTGACAGACTTTGCCTCTTACAAACATATATTTATATGCCAACATAAGCTTTTAGGATAAAATAGCTTTGTGCTTATGAGACGAACAACTAAGATTATCTATGTATGTACGTTTATGAATATAAATAGATTTATTTGATAATCATAGGCGACAACAAGCAGATGAGTTTGCTGATTTTAAACAGGACAACTTAATGGTAAATGTAGTTTGTATGTAATGCGACACAATCCAATTTGTCAATGGTATTTTCAGAAAATATGTTTTATGTACACATTGTGTGTTTTGTGCTTTATCAGGAAATGAAGGAAAGGTTTGAAGAATAGAAAAAGAGTTTGATGAGAAGATTGATTGCACTCCAAGTCCTGTCTGCTAAATATAAAGCTAAAGCTAGCAGCCGTTAGCTTAGCTTGGCATATAGACTGGAAGCAGGGAGCAGGTGGCCTGGCTCGATCCAAAGGTGATGATCTACACAGTAAACTGTCATCTTTGCACTTTTTTGTAAAGACTGAACAAAAGATATAACTTACCAGCACCCCTGGAAGGTTTAGAGGTGCTGGTTTCCGGTCTTTATGCTAAGCTAAGCTAAGCATCTACTGGCAGTAGTGTCATATTCAGTGAACAGACATGTAAGTGGAATTAGTCCTCTTCGCTAACCTTTGGTGAGACAACAAATAAACGCGTTTCCAAAAATGTTGAACTTTTGCTTTAAGTTGGGAGAGCAGAGTAAAAATGACCATTGTTTGTTGAAATTTAATGTTAACATGAATTCTCGTTGGGAAAAAAAAAAATCAATTATCTGTGAATTTTTGATCGATGCAGTACACTGCCAGGCAAATGCACTGACTGTGTCACGAATGTAGCAGAGGACAAGTTCAAGTGCCACATTTTCATCAAGATTTCTTTATTTTGTACGTTTCTCTCATTTCTGAAAGTGAAAACTCGTTTCGAATTTGTATCTTTTATAATTAGACATCTGATTTCATGGATTTATGTATAAGATAAATGACATACATATGTTTTGTGAATGTATGAATTGTGTATCATATTTTGGTATTCAGATGATATCTATATGCATTACAGTATTAGAAATACCTTATTAGCTGTGTATGCTTCTATTGTGTGATTGGTTGTGTACACCAATCAGTTTCCTAAATATTAAGACTTTAAGAGCCTATCAAAACCATATAATGTGATGAAGTGCTATTGTTACTGTAATTCATAATATTCTGAAGAAGCTATTTGCAGCCTGATATATACACAGTATAAATTAAGTCTGCCATTTTAAACAAAATTTACTGTAGAGCATTGAAAAGGACACTTGTTTGATTGGAGTAAATTAAGTATTTTCTATGCTTTTGTCTCCTGTTTTTCATGGTGAAACATTCAGCGGCTCTGTGGTTTTGTCTTTGGTCACTCAAATAACCGTTTTAAATCAAAGGTCGAAGGTTTATGGGTTTGTGTGAAGGAAGATAATCAGCAAAGGAAAGCTAAGAAGAAGTCGTAAAGGGAAGTAGGGTTGAGCCTTTCACAGTCTGGTCTAAAAGCAGACATGAAGCAGGCCTAGTTTTGCCACGGTTTAGGGAAAAGATTAATTTGCCTCCATACCTTTACCTGTCGACTACAACATGGCAGGAAGCTCAGCGACATTATGGATGGAGAAACTGTTTAAAGTTTTAGTCATTGGGGATCAAGGCGTTGGAAAAAGCAGCATTGTCTTGCGGTATGTAAATAAACGCTTTGATGAAAGATACAAGGCATCTATTGGAGTTGACTTTGGTCTAAAAACTATTGAATGGGACCGTCAGACAGTGGTGAGACTGCAGCTTTGGGATATTGCGGGTGAGTGTCAAGATTATGAAGTCTCTGTTGAAGCTGTATATTACAGCCTGTCTGGCATCTGTTTTACCATTTTAAAAATGATGGAAATGTGTAATGTCTGTCCAGGATTAGAGCATCTTTGTTCTAAAACCAGTGTTTAAATGCAGTATTTCCACAAACTGCGCCCAGCTTTTCTAAAAGAACTACAAACATGGCCCCGCTGTTCTCTTTGTTACTGTACAAGCTGTACGCTACATCCACAAACTGTGTCGAGGATCTCGTCAATGGTGCCACGACGATGTCCCTTTGCTCCGAAACCCAAATAGTCAGACAAATGTCCCACTGGACTGGAAGCCCATTTGTCTGACAGCCCATTATCCCATTATTCCACGAAGACCCTACTCTGCCTCTGATTGGCTCTGACAACTAACGCTAGCCAATCAGAGGCAGAGTACGGTGGGTCTTCACTGAATTGTGAAGACCTGAGTTAGAATTAGGCAGAATTTTTAACCAATGCAGATTTGGAGGGTTAAAAAAAAAGTCAATATATGTTAATATGTTAGCAAGCGTCAGTGGGGGAAACTGTAATAGATCAACTGACCAGAGGCGCCGGTAACTCCAATAGGTTTGGACAGTGGAAATAGCGTATGTCTCGAACAGCGAAGAGACATCAGTTGTTTCAGAGGAGATCCAGTCTGCAGAACATGCCCTCAAGCTGTAAGAAGTCATGCTGCGAGTGAAATATCACTGTCGAATACGTACGTGTGAGTGCTCTCTAACCAATGTTGTCTCAGAGCTAATTATAATCCTAACCAGTGTCCATGGAAACTTAAAATTATTGTTATCAGTCTCTCACTTGTTACATAACATTTAGTTTATAGTCCAATTTGATATGATAATTCAAATCACACATGATAAACAGACAGGAGCAGTGCTGACTGTGTGTTGACGTTCAAATCCAAAAGCTGTCAGCCTTTTGTCGAATAACAAAAGCCTACCTGTCAAAAATGAATTTAGCTGTGGTGAAGCATAAATTACACAGATCTCTTTTCTCCTCCCTCAAGGCCAGGAGAGGTTTAAGAAGATGTCCAGGGTGTACTACAGAGGGGCGATGGGAGCAGTAGTGGTCTTTGACATGACAAACAGCTCCACCTTGGAGGCTGCCGCAGAGTGGAAGCAGGACCTGGACAGCAAAGTCAGTCTCGACAGCGGGCGTCCGGTCCCTGCTGTCCTGTTGGCCAACAAATGTGACATAATAGGAAGGGACAGAGACTTGGTGTCCTCTCTGGATGGTTTCTGTAAAGACAACAGCTTCGCGGGCTGGTTTGAGACCTCTGCAAAGGTGTGTGTTGTATTTTTCATGGGAGTTACGGTAAGATGAGATAGTATAAGATGATCCCCAGCCTGGAAATTCAGTCGTTACAGCAGCACAGTTACAGCAATAAGAGACTGGACTTCCAAGAACAGCATGGAAACTGCCCCACGCTGAGATCCCAAACCCGCAGGCGTTCCTTAATAACATGTCTTTCTAAGTGCTTCCAAAGGCAGCTGGACTTGCTCGCGGTTCTAGAAGACATTTCGCCTCTCATCCAAAAGGCTTCTTCAGTTCTAACTGAGTGGTGGGGAGTCTCAGGCATTGGTCCTCTTGCAGGATCATAGCTCCACCCAGCATTATGGGAGTCGTTAGGGTCTCATGAGTCAAGGTGTTAATGGCACAATAAGTGTTGATGGATAACAATGGGTTGACCCACCTGCACGTTATGTGACTCAGTAGGGTCATGTGAGTACTGGTGTGAATGGCTGTTAAGCTGCCTGAGGAGAGATCTCAGGACTGCATTGTAAGTGGCTGATAAGTGGTGTCCCACCCATGCTCACCCATACAGTAGACACGTTTAAATATATGTGAAGTCACTCTCTTATTTGGCTATTTTAAAACTGGGTTCAGGTTAAAAAAATTAATTGTTTGGTTTACTTGTCGGATGATGTTTGCGATTGCATGTTATTTTGCACTGTTGAGGCTCCGCTCTACGTCAGTAAGGCGAACTTGAACTTTAACACTGCAGCTATATACAGTAGCCTGCTCATAAAACGCGTTCAAATATTAACACGAACTTGCAGCCAAGGTCCGAACGCCGAGCCAAACACTCGATGAATTGATGCATACGCAATGCTCTAAACCATATCTCTCCCTCATCATTTTTAGGACAACATAAATATTGATGAAGCAGGTGCCTTCCTTGTCAAACAAATGATGCTCTGCGACACCAGTCTGTCCGCTGAAGAGTACCACAGGGACGTGATCAAAGTGAGCCAGGCTCCAGAGGAGAGTCAGAGCCAGTCATTGTGCTGCTGGAGTCCACGGCTCTGAGGCAAAGAGCCAAAATACGCCAGCTACCGGTTAGACGCTCTAAAAAGACCTGTTTTTGATACCAAGTCATGAATCCACAGCTACCACATACAAGCCAGTGAGCCTGCGCCACATATAGTCGGTAACTGTATATTTATATTTCTGCATTGCCTGGTTTCTCAGTAAAGTGTTGACTGTGTGGGCTGCCTCATAAACACCTCAGTGGAGATGATTGAGCTAATTTCTCCGATAATTCACTGATTAATTCGCAGTCAGGCTAATAAAGAGATCAGCATGGCACACATCCTGCTGGGAAAAGTCTGCGACACTCCCTGTGTAAGCAAGACTTGTTTGTGATTGACCTGCTATAGTGAGAGGCCTGGAACTGTGAACTAGTCACAACTGCCGTTTTCTCAAACAACAGAAAATAGCAAGAGGGAGAAAAACGTCTGAAAATATTTCTGTATATGAAGTTGTGAAGTATTCCTCATTAAATTACAACCTATTACAACCAAGCTCTGTTACTTGTCTGTTATGCAACCCATGCATATAATTATCTGTTAATCACTTCACAGTGAGACGAGCTCAGACCCATGCATAAGCATTGCAGCCCGGCTTGATATGGCCAATAGCAGAGAAAAGCTATCAGCGTGACCTGATTTTGGTGGAGGGAGGGAATATGTGAAAATGCACCATGCTGCTACATCCACCGCCCAGAGAGGACCGAGCCACTGAGTGTGCTGCGCTGGAGGGATGCTGTATCTAATCACTGACAGACGACAAATATCAAAAGACTTTCTGATTCCTCTTTTTTCTGCAACGATAAGTCAAACATGACGTGACTGCGTTTGGAGATTGATGCATTTGCGAGTTCTAGATTTGTTGATGCAGAGAGAAACGGAGAGAGAGAGAGAGGGAAAGACATTCTCAGATGGAGGATCAGGCACGTTACAGCAATGACCTCTGAAAAAGATGCTTCATATTATTGACAATCAGAAGTGCACGAGGGAAGGTTGAGATCCTGTTCTTGCAAAAGTTGCATTAAACTAATATAAACATAAAATAACTACATTTGAAAACACTTCATATTAAGGTACACACATTCACCATTAACTAGCTGCTTAGTAGCATGCATATTAGTCACATACTGGCTCTTTATTAGTCATCATAAAGCACTTATTAATGCTTTATTCTGCATGATTATTCTACAGCTACTAGGCCATTAACTAAGAGTTTTACCTTAATAACCTCCTAATTATTGTTTGATGGTGAGTAAAGGAAGTTGTCATACATGAAATACAGTCTTAAAAACCTAATAATTAATAACCCTAACCCTAATAACACAATCAGTGCTTTATAATGACTAATAAAGACCCAATATGCTAGTGAATGGTGAATATGTGTGTACCTTAATATAAAGTGTTAATGTAAATTGTACTTAAATAAAACTACAGAGGTATTATCCACAAAATATACTCATTATCCAGAAAAATGACCCCTGACAGTTGTATTTTTATAGTATTACTAGTGCATTCATGTGCAGTATTTTAATGTTGTGGCTGGTCAGTAAGAAACTTGGGTAGCTTAATCCACAGCAGTGCATAGTATGTTATAAGATCATCAAAGGTTTTGTGTGAGCAATTTAATCTGCAAAGTAGCTGCTGATAAATGCAGTGAAATAAAAAATACAATATTTACCTCTGAACTGTGGTAAATACTAAGTAGTATAATGCAGAAATAATCAGGTAAAGCACCAACATTCTACTTAATTGTACTAGTTGAGTAAAGTCTCTGTATGGCGAACTTGCAAAGTACTTCTCATTTTTACTTTATGTGTTTATATATTCTGATTATTTGGTTTTGGTACCGTGGAGCCACATAAATAAATTCTTATGGGTTTGAGGTCTGTGTTCATAAGACTCATTAGTTTCTGTGTGATACACTATCGGCAGAAGCAGACATCTCTGTCCACATATATCTATATGTAACGTACTGTTTTTCTTTTGCACAGCCCCGAAGAAGACTGATGTGAGGTCAGATCGACTGTGTTAATCATGGTGCCTTGTCAGATAAGGCCTTTAAAGTTTTTGTCCGCAGTGTCCCTTAATTTTCTAAGGGGATCCGTTTCAAAGGGATTAATTGCCTTCCTTTTCATACTGATACACAGTTGAATGAATGATTGACTCATTTAGTACTCTGCACATCACTGTCAAATAAATCTTCATCTTCAAAGAGACTGGATGCTTTTAATGGCATTAATTTACCTGATATATTACGAAGTCAGCAGTATGATTCCCTGCATTGTCTCGTAGATGTTTGGGGAGAGTGAAACCTTGTCCTTTATGCTCACTGACGTGTTGTGTATTACACTGGTTATTTTTGCGCACTAATCTGTCCTTTGCTGTCCTGTAGTTTTACTTCTCAGTGTCCTTGCTGTGCATCTAGGGAACTGTTCCACATCCTGCTGCCAGGTACCTATACACAGCAGCTTTTGTCCAAATTCAGGCTCCATCCAGGTATGGCATGTGCATGTTTCTATTCAAACTTGCAGTAGCCTACGTGTAAAACCCACACTGCTTTATTATCCCAGCATCTACAGTTTGCACTTTGCTGATCGAGTGAGTTGCAACAAAAAAAGGCAGGATGGTAGTTTACATCAAGCTGCAATCGTGCCTGAGGGAAAGTGAGGGAAGAAGTAAAACACAACTGCTAATTATGGATATATGTCCCAGATACTAGAGACCTAAATTCAGGAGTCAAACAGGGAAGCTGGCCCCAATACTTCTTCACATCGGACACAAAAGCTCAGTCTCTTAACTTGTTGTTTATAAATATGACAGTTTGAATGGGAGTCGCACTCTCCGCAGCAGATCCCATTACTTGTGCATTATTGATATTGCCCCATTTTATCTGCCCTCCAGTGCGCGTTTTCACTGGCAGCTTCGTTCATATATGCATGATTGCATGAAAATTTCAATTTAGTCAAACTTGTGAATAGGCTGCTGAGGAGTGAAGCGGCGCGTGCGTCCCTGCCGTGCTGCTGTCTGGCTCTTATTGTGTTCTGAGTGACCCATTTTGTGATGGCCCGTGTTAATTAAGGATTCGCTGTCTGTGGAAAGCAAACAGTAAAACCAGGCTGGTATCTCACTGCATAGACATTCTGTATGTTACGCCAACTCTTTGAAGCGCCTGTGTGTGAAAATCCCAGAATGTGAATGAACCTAATTATCAAAAACAGATCATATCCTGTCCCAGCAAGGCAACCAATCAGGGGCAGGAATCCATGTGCTGCTGTCCGCGGTGCTGAATTTTGGCTGAAGAGGAGCCCTCCACCTCAACAAAACGCTGTCAGATTGCAGGACGGTGTAATATTGGTTGACTGCGCCATCTAGTGTGCAAAACATACATGTGCAAAAACAAAAAGCCTCAGGGTGAAACTGTGTGAGAGGAAACATACACTGTTTGCAAAAGGAATAACATCTTGTCTGGTTCGTACACACACACATACATGGAGTAAAAAACACAAAATTTTCCTGAGAAATAAGTAGAAGCACAGCATAACATAAAAGGGAAATACTGATGTAAAGTACAAGTACTTCAAAATTGATCTCAAGTACAGGTTTTTAGTACATGTATATAGTTACTTTCTACCACTATTACTAAACAAGACACTTGAAATTCTGTTCTGTACACTTATGTTGCTCAAAATGTAATAATGAAATAGTCTAAATGACATGGTTTACTTCATTATAAAACACTGCTGGGATTAACAGTGCAGTTTACGATTACATGTCTTACATGCCTGTTTCAGATGTATTATTTAAAGCGTGCTACTTAATTCTTTACAATGTTCCATCTACATTACAAAATCAGTCAGGAAATGTTAGTCAATTAAAATATGAGCCTCGTAAAAGACAGATCATGAAGGTGATCATTTAACCAGGTTTTCTGGTTGTCATCTAACCAGATTTTCTAGTTTCTAATTCTCTGTGGAAGTAAAATAACCTCATTTTTTTCTCCTTGGGGAACATGAGGAATGAGGAAATACAGCCTATTTTCCATGCACACACAAAAGAGTGAACTCTGAATTGGGAACTTAACCCTCCCTCTCAAATTCCTGTGGGAAAGATCTTTAGTGAAGAGGATTATAAACGAGAAGATTTAAATGCAGAATTTTAGCAGTTCTGTGGATCTGTGGCATGTTTTTCTCACTGCCCCAGCATTATTATTTCATAGTTTTTAGACTTTAAGGCTTTGGTAGCTGTCACAAGGGCATCTTTTCTTTTTAACTTAGCTCCAAGGCTTTCAGACTGCTCCTCAGCCAGCAGGGGGCCACAAAACTGAAACTGACTGAGTTTAACGTTCCTCTGCTCTTTTCCTCCCCTAATTAAAATGTTTTCAAACAGATTTTGTTACAGACAGTCTGATTCCCTTTTTTTTCTACAATGATAAGTCAAACCTGACGTGGCTGCATTTGGAGATTGATGCATTTGCAAGTTCTAGGTTTGCTGATGCAGAGAGAAACACAGAGAGGGAGGGAAAGACGTTCTCAGATGGAGGATCAGGCACTGATGCAATGACCTCTGAAAATGATGTCTTATGTTATTATTATTATTATTATTATTATTATTATTATTATTAGTAGTAGTAGTAGTAGTAGTAGTAGTAGTAGTAGTAGTAGTGGTATTATATTAAAGGCAGTCAGACCTATAACATTCCGTGGTTTTCATGTATATTTTTCAGTTGCGTTTTCCACGAGATTGACACCATGTGGATTAGCTTTTTATTAGGTTTTGCCATTTTTGATTATTTTTCACACTCATTTTATCACATTTTGGTAGTCAAACTTATTTATGTATTTTACACTTGAATTAACATTATTTTTGAGCATGTTACACTGATGGCCCAATTTGATCACTTTTTGTCTCCTCAAACTAGAGAATGAGATAAGTAAAGCACATTTTACAGACCATTATCTTCAGTATTTCGTCTGTCTGACGGAATGAAATAAGCTATTTAAAAGTACTTGTCCTCCACTGGAAACTGGTATCGATTTGTGTTATTAACATTAACACATTATTAAGAATGTGTGTCCTGTTGCGTACATTTTTTGTCAAAAACTATCAAAATACAGCATACAGCTCTGGCTCAAGCGTTTTCTAGATGAAATTCCTGCCGAGGTCACCTAATCTGACGGGTCACAGAATAACGCCGGCCCAGCATCCGGGTGACCGCAGCGCGCAGACTCAGTCCGCGCTGCAGTTCGCTGCGTTTCCGTAGCCAGTTTGCTACCCGCTGAGCCCTGGCCGGGGAAACAGCTCACGGAAACGATTGATCCCGATCGAATAACGCCAAAGCTGGCTACATAAATGGCGGATTAACGCTGATATCGGCAAGGACTCGCTAAATCAATGTTCGTGTCTCGGGTGCTTTTGGAGAGTGCGCTGGCAACACCCTCCATAACATGTGAGATGTATACAGAAAGATATTAACTGTGCGTTATTTCGGCTAACTAGCTAGCAGCTACCCCCTCTCTATCCAATTTATGGTAGCTCGCTTGATCCGTTTTTTTCAACGTCGCGTCTGTACCGGAGGAAAATGAAGAAGTTTAACATTAGAAAGGTGCTGGACGGCTTGACAGCGGCTTCTTCTTCTTCCTCCTCCTCCGCAACTGCCCAGCCGGGTACTCCGAGGGAGAACGACGTTATCCAGGAGACTCTCCAGTCGGAACATTTTCAGCTGTGCAAGGTGGGTTTTTTCCCCCCGTTAATAGCAGCTAACGTTCACGGACTGTTTTCATCTGACAGTCAGATGACAGCAGCGTGACCAAACACTGGCGTTGTTTTCATCCATCAGCACCGCTCATCGGGATGGGGATTCAATGAGTGTACGCACATAGCACCGAGGACACAGCAGAAATGTGGTGGAAATATTAAAGCCCAAGTTGAGCTGTGGGGATGTTAACAGGGGCTGATTTTTAATTATCCATTGCCGTGCTTGGCTGTGTCCCTCGGTTGTATCCGGGCTCTCTTAGCATCGTGGCTGTTTGCATTGCACTGAATCTTCGCCTCCAGTCACTGTTTCTCGGCTCCCCGCAGTTTGACTGAGGAGGGAGGACCATTTTGAGTTAAAGTGCAGGTTCACATTTATGTAAAGTCTGTCATCATCCAGCACATGCATGTCCACTGAAAGCGTTTTTTCTTGGCTGCTGGAATAACTCCTCCTGTCCCTGCTGGCCGCGATGAGATCCCTGCCTGAGATGATGTAGAGATGGAGGACAAAATCCACAGTCTGTCTGAGTGAAAATGCATTTAGTTCAGCTACAGATGATCAGAGTCCAGTCTGAGTTTGACTAATGAAGTCAGCATATTTCAATGCTACAGCCTTTTTAGTATAAGATTCCCTTTTTGGCATTTTGTGCTTGAATGACGGTAACTTTGGTTGATTTCTCTCACTCACACGGCTGAAGCCTCATGTTAGTTCAGCTCAACCTTTGCAATGCTTTTATACACTGAACAGGATTGTGGATTTCTCCCCTGCCACTCACATTAAAATAGCGTCTCCTGGAGTCTCTCAGTGAACATGAAGCATGCAATGGTTTTAAAACTGTGTTAGATAATAATGTGAACCAATCCTTTGCATCCCAGCTTTGGTCAAACTCATTTTCACTCATGCACGGTTTAATAATCTAGCCGTCAGCTCTGGCCGGAGGGTTTTGTGTGAAATGTGTTGAACATCTGGGAGCGCCAGCCCACCAGTCCCCCCCCCCCCCCTCCAGCTGGGAGCAGAGCAGGTCAGGTCCCCCAGGTTGCAGGGCCACGGCATTACCTGTTACATAATGCTGCTGTAGGCTGCACAGAGCTCATGGATGGCCGGGCGAGGCTTTCTGACCCCAAACAATTGAGTTATAGATGCCTGATGATGATGATAACATTTTGGTGGCCGGGGGACTGCAAGATCCTGGCAATGAAGTGCACTCCGTGGCTGAAAATGTGAGCCTTAGGATGGATAAAATGAATTTATTACTGATGTCTTACAGGATTGAGCCTGCACACATGTCAGGCGGATATGAGAAAAATATTCCAGTCCCCATTTGCACTAATGTTTGTGCTTTATCTAATTTACTTTGATAATAAGACTAATTTTCCACATTGATGGATTACATTTCTGGGAGATTATGGTAATGTTTTTTTTTTCTCCAGTAATGCCAGCTTGCCTGTAGAAGATGATTGATTAGCTGACTGGAGGTTTAATATAAATTCTGCTCTTTCCTGCAGACTGTGCGTCATGGCTTCCCATATCAACCATCCTCAATGGCTTTTGACCCCGTGCAGAAAATCTTGGCCGTCGGGACTCAGTCTGGAGCTTTGAGGCTGTATCCTTTTATTTTTTCCACTGGAAAATGAAAATGAAGAGGGCCACACAAGGAAAGTAAAGCTTGGATGATTCCAGTGATTTTTTTTCCTCCCCTGCGCCGTGCACACACAAACATTAACAACACGCACCAGGCTCATGTCTAACTTCCTGACATCTTTTCCGCAAATGTCACATGACCAAGTGGCCCTTCAGCATTCCACAAACTCTGGGGAATTCACACAGTAAGTGACCCGTCTTTGTCTCCTGTCATCCAACGCAGCGAAAGTAGAAGTGAAGAGCTCAGAGGTAGACTCTAGCTCGGGTGCGTTGCTGTGCAGACGGCAGCCTCCTTCTCCTGGAGCACCAGGCTCATTAGTGGTATCTCTGCAGTGGCATGAACAGCTCCTCTGCCATATGCCGAGGAGCCAACCTCATCAACTGTGCTGCCCAGCCTCTGCCAGCATGCCACTTCACATGTGCTGTAAACATCACTGGACTCGCACAGCACACACACACACACACAATCAAGCTGCTACAGTGCAGCGTGCCCCCCCCCCACCCCCCGTCTTCCCGGGCAGTTGGGAGTCAGTTTTGTATTTGTTTGTATTCAAGGAGAAAAACTAGTTTTTACAGCTAAGCGAGCAACTTCCATGAGTCACAGCAGTAAAAGTGCCCCTGGACTCCAGGCTGTTAAACACCGCATGTGATAGTCTGGTCATATCCAGCTTGTGCTGTTTACAACATGTCTTTAGAATTGGCCTATTAGTGTGCATGCACAGGGTTCCCCCTTGTGCTGATATGCTGCATGGGAGGACCATCTGCTTTATTTAGATTTTCATTAGCAGTGGCTCCATCCTCGTCTTTATCCACTCTCCAGATTAAGAGAGTGTTGTGTTTACAGGGCAACTCCCGGAGAACACACACTGCTTCCATGTTGTCCTAATGTGCAAGGTGGAGCTGATGGGATTACTGTCATTCAGGCAATAGGTCCATTTATCAAAAGACAGGCTGTATCGATCCACCTCATTGCCCCCGGAGTTTGGAAACGCTGCCACAGCTCAGTAGACATAAGCTCAATGAGGTGTCTACAAGCAATAAATGTCTGCTTTTACAAGATCTGTCTCTACTACAGTGTTTTAATCAGTGCGTTACTGAAGACAGTCCCCAGCTCTGTGTAATGCTCAGACCCACGCAGGGATGGAGGAAATGTTTTGAACTTTGAAAAGGAAAAAAGGAAAGTTTGTACAAAATGGATTAAATGTTTCACAACATTGCATTTCGGTTCATGTGCTCTTGCGGCTGACTGGTCATGCTGGAAGTCAGAAGTTTGTTTCTGATGAGCTTCCCCTGCAGGAGTAAGTTAAAATGATCAGCCCACCAGCCTGCAGCTTCCTCTTCTTTAGGCGTTAATGATGTTTTAAGCCAGACTTTAAGAAACGCTGCAGAGAACATTTTCTCTCTTTTTTCATTCGTCAGCGAGCACGATAAGATAACTTCCTGTCATGTTGATTATCAGTTGACTACAGAAGAAAACCTGCTGATGTTGAAATGCTGCGGTGAACCACGTTGGTTTACCGAAGGGGGAAGTGATGATTTTCAAAGAGGGCGACTTCTGTGTGTGCGTGTGATGTTTAAAACTCTCAGGAACAAAGTGCAGAGCCTCGTGAAGGTTCAGTGCGTTCAGGCCGTAGCTGTTTATGATATGATATCAATGGTGAAAACAGTTTTTTTAATCCAATATGAAGAATTCTGTGTCTATAAACAGTAAATGGATGATTAATATTGCGTTCAGTTTTGATGAATCTGCTGATTCTTCTCTAGATTCATAGCTTGAGCTGAAATATTAGAAACAAATTATAAATGGCTGTTCAGATGATGACAGGAACTATTATTCAAACTAAACTTTGTTTCCCTCACAGCAAGATATTTTGTCACGTGCAGTCACAGCTGACTAATGTGACTCGGCTTCCCGTGCTGACACAGTCTTCGAAGCATATGTTCTGCTAATGAAACGAAGTCATGAAGGGAAAACAGGTACCGTAGTCTGAAACGGCCTCAGTTGACAGACTGTGTAGTTCGTACCTGTGGCTCACGTGATCGCAGTAACGCTTTTTGATCATGAAGCGTGGACAGAAGCGCCAACAGGATGCTCTACTTGCTCACGTCGGTGATGAAATCTTATTTGAGGTTCATCTTTTCATCAGCTTCCTGCTAGCCTAGACGGCAGCTCGGCTCAGCGGCACCATTAACCTACATTGCATCAGAATGAGTTCAGGCTGGAGACACCTGTGCATTGGTGTGACCGAGGAGTTAACGCAGTAACAGTTTTAAGGCTGCTGAAGTGAACCTGCTTGATGTGAGCAGTATGAATACACAGCAGTGTTGCATATTAACACTTTTGCTCTTTAGACCACCGCTCTGTTCTTATTTATTCACGACCAGAGGCCATGAAACAGACTTAATGACTCTTCCTCCTCCATTGTGGACCTGCGGAGACATGATATCCATTAATATTTCTGACAAATGTTGTACAGAACTTGCGGGGCCAGGAGCTAAAACTGGACGGAAAGGTCACGGGTGAATGTGAGTTCAGTTGCCAGCAGCCTTCCAGTGGCGCCGGCTTAAAGTCTGAAAGTCTGTGTTTGCCTCCATCCTTGTGCAGCAGTGATGCCCACTGCTGAGCCTGTCCTGAAACGGTCTCCTGCAACCCCACCTTAGTTTGTTTAAGGCACTGAGGGATTGTTTGATCACAGCTCGGCTAATCCTGTTCAGGCACACAGTATTACGCTCTGTCAGCTCAAAGTGGACTCGTGAGCACGACTCTCTATCTTTGGAGGGTTTCCTGGGCATGATCACATTAAGGGCACGAGAAGCAGTGCACCTTTTTGTCTGCGTAGAGATTCTCTCTGTGATTAGATCTGCTGCTGCTGCTGCTGCTGCTGCTTCCTCCTCTCTGTGCCGCTGTGCATGATTGGTGCACATACTGTCTGTCGGTGAAAGTGATTAAAGGCTGGTTGAAGTAGACAAGCCTTTCCTCCCGGTGCTGCTCATTTTCCGTGCTGACTGTGAAAGTATTTGGAGGTTTTGGTGGGATGCATTACAGTACAGTGCTGGTGCTTACAGTACGTGGCAGTGCTCCACCGTGGCCACAGTCTCCCTGCCACGCATGCAGTCATTTTGGCTCCTCTTTTAGTTCACACACAGTTCAAACCGAGGCCTGACATCTACTGTCGGCTGAACGGGTCGTCCGGCTGTTTTTCAGCAGCCACTTTTAGCTGGCTGGGATTCTCCTGAACGTCACCGTCCAATAGAGAGAGATGAGAGTTAAGTTTATCATGTTGCCGTCGTACTGGCTGACGCATGTGAATAAATAAGGCAGACAGGGCCCACTGATTTTATTTATAACCCACCAGTTTGAGTTGTTTCATGTTCTTGCCAGTGCCTGCTTAGCGATGCAAACTGAGAGCTTCACCTTACATTTAGTTTGGGAAACTTTTGGTTTTTGATATGAAACTGGAAATGATTGAAAAAGTGATCAGCACACACTTGTTCACACACACACACACACCTTGTTGTGCAGATCATGTGCATCATGTCTGCAGGGTTTTACCCACATTTCGCCTGCAGCTGTCCAGTTTTCTTTGACCGATCTGACTCTTAGCTTTGGCCGTGCGGGTGTGGAGTGCTACTGTCAGCATGAGAGCGGCGCTGCTGTCATCCAGCTCCAGTTCCTGATCAACGAGGTTTGTTGTCACTACCTGTTCCTTGTTTGGTTTTCTCTACTCCGCCCCCTCACCCCTTCACTCTGAGCCTGTCCACTGTCTCCTGCATCTGTCTATTCATGTTCCTACTACAACCCCCAACTCCAACAAAGTTAGGATGCTGTGAAAAAGCATTTGTTTGCAAAGGAGTGCATTCTGATTTTATTTACATTTTACACAGAGTCCTGACTTTTGTGGAATCGGGGTTGTAGCAGGCACCATGGACTCTGGTGCTTATTCAGTGTCTGTAGGCCATGAATCACTTCTATTCATCAATTCATTCAGCTGTAACACTAGTTTTGTGAGCCACATGCCTCCATAATGCTCTCATAGTTGTGTGCGTGTGATAGCTGTACCCTGCCACAAGGGGATTTGTGCATTCACATAACTCCCCTCTGCTTCTGACCCTCCCTACAGGGGGCGCTGGTGAGTGCCTTAGCTGATGACAGCATCCACCTGTGGAACCTGAGGCAAAAAATCCCAGCTATCCTGCATTCTCTCAAGTTCAACAGGGAGAGGTACAGTAGCGTGTTCTCCGCTCTGCTTCTCAGCAGTCGTGCTTACAGCTGGCCACATGCTTCTGGTGTACAATTAGCAGTGTTGTTGCCATCAGCTCTCGAAAAATACTGCATTAGTTTCCTCTTGTGGTTCTGCAAAACTTGGGTTTTCCTCTGTTAACAAACATGCAAAGTGAATTGATGAGGTCAGCGTTAAATACCAGCGCCTTCCAGCTGATGATATCTCAGTTCTGGGGATTTTTATCTCTGGCTCTGAAAGTTTTCTAGCCGTCTGTCCACCAACCATCAACCATTTTCTTTTCTAAAACTGGATTAGCAAACAGGTGCTGAATCTGTGGTATAGTGTTTAAATAGTCATGTTTTCTCAAAGTTTAACATTTCAAACCTCAAAGCTGCACCAATCGATATTTTTTCAAATGACTTTGTGCAAAGTGAAAGGTGTCGCCACAGAGAATTATTACCCAACAGAGTTGTTTAGCCCCCTTTTCACCCCCCCCCCCAAAAAAATTATATTGTAATAATAACAAAAAATGAGGCTAATGTTAATTTATGCAGAACAAGTTAATTGTCTGATCAGTTTTCATATAGGAAGACAGGGCAAGAATATATTTGTCACCTAAGTTTGGACAAAATGTCCACGATTAATCAAAAATCACACGAGGTCTCGCCTGAGACATCGCATGTGATGTGTGGACAGATAAACAGTCGCACAGTTAACATCAGCTCAGTCCATTTGACGGTGTAGATGTGCTGTGTGACTGAACGATTCTTCCTACCAGTTGAGAAGAGACGGCAGTGTTTACTCCGCTATCCCCCCCGCTGATCTATATATAGTCCGGCTTCATTAGTGTGACACAGAGCAAGGCCTTTGTAATTAAATCTCAGTCACTTGCTACTCCTTCCAGTCGGAGCAGCGTGATTAGGGACGAGGGTGACTCTTTGATGGGATTGAGTCATGAGATAATGAAAAGCCTGGTTGTGATGGATCCTGGTCTCCTCCTGCAGAATCACATACTGCCACCTGCCCTTCCAGAGCAAATGGCTTTACATCGGGACAGAAAGGGGAAACATCCACATCGTCAACGTGGAGTCCTTCACTCTCTCAGGCTACGTCATCATGTGGAACAAAGCCATCGAACTGTGAGTTTGTGCTTCGCAACTGTCTTTTTTTTTTTTTCCTCCTTTAGCTTCAAGCCATTTGCATATCTTCTCCGCGCACTCGTGCGAGTTGACGCTCAACCAGGAAACTCCGAAATGCAAAGGAATGTGTTTGCAGATACAGCGCGTCCTGTAAGCTGAGAGTACTGTAGCTCTGATCAGTGTGAGGGCGGTATGGAGGTGGGGATTGTGCCATGCCAGAACTCGCTGTCGAGACTTCTGGAGGTGTTTGCTGCCCGATTTAACGGAACATCTGTGATAGGAAGTGCCCACTTGATGACCCCAGTGACCTATCCTGTGTCACCCACTCCCCCGTGTAAACACCCACTGGAAGGATCAGAGGGAATTTTACATCACATCCTGTGCATAGGTGAACGACGTGCTGCGTTTCCTGCGGGGTTCAGATATAGCTTGGCAGGCGCCACATGCAGGTAAAATTAGATTTCAGCGGATAAAATCAGTGTCACCCAACACACCGCCTTGTAACGTCGAACTGTCTCGGTTGTACTCGTCCTGCAGGGCCTGATTCTGTGCACGGAAACAGGTGGCGTGACAGTTATGTTCAGGGAAAATGAAACGCTATAGCTCGTAGAAGTTGCACTTTCTGGTAATTCTTCCAGCTCGCCCACCGGTGAGCTCAGAAATAATAGTTTCAGACGGTGACTGGCAGCTAAAATTGGAAGTCGAGTATAAAGGTGTGTGCGTGAGGCTGCTGGTGAAATCTGATAAATTGCTGTTTTAGATCTGGGAGTTGAAAGTGTCAGAACACCAAAGTATGCCATCAGCTGAGATAAATGTCTCCGGAACAGACAGCGGAGATGGGGAATGATTTTGGCTGTCTGACTGTGAACATGATTAAAGAAACGGGCTCTTGGCTGCAGCGTGAGGTTTAAAACATGATATTCAGTTCAGTCCTTTGTAGACGACTTGTGCGACCTCTGATGGAGAAGTCTTTTCATCACTTTCTGCTTCGTAGTTTGTTGTCTCTGCAAACTTGTGAATTCACATTCCGGGGCTCCTGCAGTGGACAGAAACAGCCTGCGGTCCTAATGATCATGTATAGAGTCGCAGTGGAAAGCGAGCCCACTTAAATGCAGCTCAAACTCATTGCTGTCCGCGCGGATGTTCATCTATCCTTTCAGTTTTAAATTGCGCTCAAACATGCGTGCTGCACGCTTCCATTTATCGCCACGATGGTGTTTAAAAACGGTCGTCCGCGCCGCTGGTGGCGGCTCGTGAGGCGATTACCGCCTGGAGTTCATATTCCGGTCCATCCCTGCTTTTTATTCACTGCTACATCTCTGACTGTATCGACTCATCAGCAGCTATGAGATCATTAGCTGCTGGAGCCAGACCACATTCAGAGGCAGCAACACTTTCTTTAGGCCAGACCTTCACTTCCTCCATGCCCCTTGCTCTGTTGCCACGGTGATGCTGTCTCCACACTCCGTAATCTCTCATAGACCCTCATGTGACCCTGCCCCCCCCCCTGTTTGTCTCTCTCATATGTTATGTCTCTCTGTCGGGTGCACTGATGCACATTTTCTTCTTATATTCTTGTTCTTTTCCTTTGTGTACAAGGAGATATTCTTCTCCTTTTTGGATGTCTTCCCTAATTGCCTCCCTGTCTTTCTCCCCCACTAAAAGCTCGACAGTATTTTTAGACAACATTCATCAAACTCATCCAGCACACATCACGTCAGTCTGCAGAATGCGAGTATCCTTGAATTTACACACGCTCTCCTTTTGTTCCTCTTCTGTCCCTAAAACTTGCACAGATCCACCAAGACACACCCAGGGCCTGTCGTGCACATCAGTGATAACCCCATGGATGAAGGAAAGGTAACTGATAGCTGACCAGTGCAGGACCTGTGGGGCGAAGATAAATGTCAGCCCTAAAAGCTGAAGCAGTAGCACAGTAGCAAACCGTAGCGTTTTCTCTGGTAGTGCACTTGTCTCTCTCTCTGTGGATAACTGCTCCGACGCCGATGGCACAATGTCAATACGGCCTGCGCAGCTACAACGGAGAGTGATGGCAGAACATTCGCTGCTAATTAAAACATCAATGGTAAACATCAGATTTTGGTGTGAAAATGAAAGAGAAGAAAGGGTTTGTTCCTGGACTGATCGTTTACGGAAACGTTCCACGATGTTACACAGAGGAAATCAGCAGAGAGGAAGACGCTGATTGTTTTCTAGCAACAGTGGACCAGAATGCATTGCACCTGTTAGTCCTCTCAGTGAGAAATGTGGCCGTGATGCCCTACTAGCTGATTTCCTATGCCCATATCATCCCTTTCTGATTGAATCCAACAGGTTAATGCTGCTTACTTGAAGTGTTTTTTTTTTCTATTTTATTTACTTGACCTTCTGCTTTTAATATTCCAAATGTTTTCCAGTAATTAAGATTAAAATTTCCCTAAAAACTTCATACAACTATTCTAAAATCTTCTGGTATATACAGAGCAAGTCATTAAATGAGTTGGTACTTGTTATTTGCTGGATATTTGCTTATTTTTGCTATAATTAGTACAAAATTCAGTTCTTTAAAAAAAAAAAAAAGCCCTATGAACAGATTGGAGATCACATGTCTGGTTAAAGATCCTTTGAACATGCGGCCGTGTTAACGCCGGCCTGAGTTATATGTGCAGAATGTGGTTTCACCGCAGTCAGCTGAGCTGTGCTTTGCTTCTCTTGTTATTGCAGCTTCTGATTGGATTTGAGTGTGGGGTAGTGGTGTTGTGGGACTTGAAGTGCAAAAAAGCTGACTACCGCTACAATTATGATGAGGTAAGGCATTATTTCCTCTCTGCTCGGTTCTTGTGAGGGCACCAGCCGGTTGCTTCAAGGTTCTCTCGCTGTTGTGCCTGCAACATGTTTGGTCTCGGTAGGTTTTGCGTGATATGTCACTTCCATCATGTGCGATTGACCTGCGGCTCTCGACAGCTGCTCACTGGGACCCTTGGGATTTTGTCTCAGGAGCTTCCATGTCGGGTGACGTCTGTTGTTGTTTGAGTATTTCAAAGTGAAGCTTATCAGTCGTATACAGACTGGAATTACGATGATAATAAGTCAAATAAATTCTCTGGATTATCATGCTAATAACATGAAGTGACAATAAGTTCTTTTTCTGTTTCATAAAAACAATGAACTGATGTTATAAAAAAAGCAGTGCCCTTGTATGTGTTGTTCCTCTGTGCCACAGAGCTCCATTGTTGTTCAGAAACTGTTAAAAACACATGAATGAGCTGCAGTGTCACACTGGATGACGTGCTCCTTAATCTGATTAACACCCACTCACTGTAGTTCACTCTGAGCCAGTCCCACATGCACCGTCCTGTTGCCAGAGACCTGCTAGTGCCCCAAAACTGTACTAATCCGCACCTGAAAATAGTCCCAAACAAATACACAACTTCCTCCTGTCACCTTTGCTAAGAACTCGAGCTGTTCTGGGATAGCGTTTAGCCTTTTTTAAAGATGAAAGTGTGCATTCATGATCCATTTTCAAAGAGCTATCTCTTCAATAGGAGCGAATGTGCTTGAGGCTGAGTGCCACAGACAGGCTGAGGAAGTCAGAGCGTTTTGAGAGGCAGAGTGAGGGACTGCTGGTTTTGATCTCGTCAATGGGATTTGTTGAAAATAAGAAAAACACAGCAGAATAATCCAGCCTTAACCTTTTAAATAGGTTACACACAGAGCTGCTGCACATGTACTTATGATTGTTGCACAGCTGTAAAATGTGCATGCGCTGTATTTATGACTCTGTAATGATGTGCTGCTGCGTATCTTTCAGGCGATCCACTCAGTAGCCTGGCACCACGAGGGTAAACAGTTTGTTTGCAGCCACTCTGATGGCACTCTGACCACATGGAATGTAAGAGCTCCAGCCAAGCCTGCACAGATCATCACACCACATGGTAGGAGCTGTTGTACGCACACACACACACACACACGCGCACCGGCATATTGAAGAGTCGCCAAGTATGTCTTTAAAAGCACACGCTGTGTAGCTCAAAGTGCCTCCGATCTTAGAGGTGTGACTGACAGCAGATTGATGGTGGCGGCATGTCCACGCGTGAACAGCAGCAATTAAAATGAAATGCATTGTTGCCATTTGACCTCCATTAGGAAAGCAGCCTAAGGATGGAAAAAAGCCAGAGCCATGCAAGCCTATCCTGAAGGTGGAGTACAAAACAACAAGGGCTGGGTAAGTGTGATGGCAGTCCCCACCCATCCTGTGCCTTAACCGACTCCGGGCTGAATCCATATCCTGCACTGAAAGTGGCCTTTCCTGTTATTCTATCACAGCAGCGTGTTGCTAACAGGCCATTCCTTTTGATCGTCTCCTTGTGCTGATGGAAATTAGGCGGAGGGCTGTCTAATTACTTATGCTCTCACAGGCTTTGTTTTGTTGTGATCATTAGTTAATGATTTTTGTCATAACAAATGATTTGTTGACTGCGCTGAGGTCACGTGTCAATCACGTTGCGAGCGCCGTTAACAAAATGATCTCTGTCTGAAGAGAAGGAGCTCGTTACGTCAAGGTCACAGAATGAAAAAGAGAAAACTTTCCTAAAAGAGCGTGACATGAACAATTATTTCACAGAAGCTGATCTAATTATCCCTTACATTTTTTCCTCAGGTATTAGAGGACAGGGATTAATATAGTTGTCATTATAATTAAAAAGTAAGCTCCTCCCATCGTAGATGCTCTTGAAATGGGGGCAAAGAATCTCCAGAGAAAGCACAACAGTATAAAATTCAGCGTCCCTCTTCACCCATTTACCATTGATTGGACCGAGTAGCTTTTCACAACAAATTGTATTGAATAAGCAATTAAACTGTGTGCGTTTGTTTCCTGAACTCAGGGACCCATTCATGGTCCTGTCTGGAGGCCTGTCTTACGATACAGTGGGGAGGAGAGCCTGTCTGACGGTGATGCACGGAAAGAGCACCGCTGTCCTGGAGATGGACTACCCCATCGTCGACTTCCTGACGCTGTGCGAAACTCCATATCCAAATGGTGAGCGGCAGCGCTCCGCTCGGGACAGGCTTTGTCCGTTTGTCTCAGAATCTGTATCAACTCACTGAAATGACCTCATTATCCTGCTTACTTTTGTGCTGTTCTTTCATATTTTCTTTTTGTTTTTTTTTTGCCAGACTTTCAGGAGCCTTACGCCGTGGTGGTCCTCCTCGAGAAGGATTTAGTTGTGATAGACCTCGGACAGATTGGGTGATTATTCCGCTTTCTAAATGTAGAGTGTTGCTGGTGTGCATCGCACAAGATCAAGCTCACTGTGTTAGTAGACAGCACAGAAGAGATACTGCTAATCATCTAACTGTATTGATCATGTCAGTCAGAAATGTGCAGATTGAACTAAATGAACAGAAAACACAAAGTCAGTCCATCTCTGCAGCTGTGATAATGAATTTATAATGTCAAATAAATATAATGAAGTTATAGGACCCACAAGAGCTGTCACAGTCAATTATGTCTGTTGCTGACCCGATTCTTTAAAGGTCCCATAAAAAACAAAATGTCGAACCTTAATTAATCACCGGAGGGGTTTGTTTTGCAGTCGAGCATTATGTTTTTTGCTTTAATTGTAATGTTTATTGCTTTTCTCCCCTGGGTGTGTTGCATCTCTATTTACCATTTTGTGCCAATTATGCGTTTAAAAAAAAGACCCCTCCTTGAAAAGTGTGAGCGTCTTTGTTGCTGTCGCATCTTGCTGTGTCAGTGGGTGTAAATAAAGATATCACTCAGTTAATTTGATGAATTGAGGGGAATCCAGCCAACATAAATGACGACGATGCAGTCCAGGATTTTGTTATAGCACACAGTAGAGCTTCCAAATTCCTCCCAGCTGATTGTAGATGTTTTGAAACTTGGCGGCGGCCTATCAGGAGCAGCAGTGACTCTGGTTGAAGTGTGCTCTATATTTGGGTGTCAGGGTGCAGCGGTTGCACTGTGTTCAACATTTACATAACATTTAAAATTCCAATAAAGCTGTAACAAATAGAAAATGACGCTATCGAAGGCATTTCATGGGACATTTAAACCTGCTGGTCAGTCAGTTGGAGTATTGATGTGCAGCAAGCGTGTTTGCATCTCAGGTTGATGGACAAGTGCAGATATCATGAAGATGTAATGCACATTGTCTCATTGTCATTGACAGGTACCCAATATTTGAGAATCCATATCCTCTGACTATCCATGAGTCGCCAGTGACCTGCTGTGAGTACTTTGCCGACTGCCCCGCTGACCTTATTCCTGCACTTTACTCTGTCGGCAGCCGGCAAAAGAGACAAGGTTACAGCAAGAAGGTAAGCGCCGCTCTGTGTGGTCTGTGCTTAGAATCTGTTGGTGTTTCTGGAGACATACATAATGCCGTTAAACTGGTAACACGACTGAAAGAAGCCTGCATTTCTAACTTTTAAAAATCTTTTCTCAGGAATGGCCCATCAGTGGAGGAAACTGGGGCCAAGGCACTCAGAGTTACCCAGAGATCATCATCACTGGGTCAGTATTGATGAATGGCTTCATCAGTTTGTTGTTTGGATTCACTGACTTTCATTCACACACGAACATGACACAGTCAACAAATGATGTCATTGTTTTCTTTATTCTCCCCATTATAGACATGCCGATGGGTCCATCAAATTTTGGGATGCTTCTGCATGTGAGTAAAACTCATGCTGGGTAGAACTACTCAATTCTTGTTAATTGTATAACCTTTCGAATTCTAGCATATTACAGTGACAGTATTGATCTAGACTTGTTGAAATGTTGGATTTGCAGATGTAACAGTCATGTGTCTCCACTTCAAGTCAGCACATAAGAAAGATTGCTGTTGTAAGCATTAATATAAGCACCAGTTGAAGAGACTTTGAGTTGCTGACATTTCAGTTAAGACAGACTTGATCACGTTTACATTTGTCACGGCCATCGAGAGCTTTGGAGCACCTCATTATGCTGTTTAAGCTCGTGTATATAAAACGGTGTCATCTGCATAAATGAATATGCCCACTCCAGGGTTTCCCTTAACAAATTGGTGCCAGTCTACGTGTCCTGGATGGTGTCAGTGTCCTGGACAAATGGGAGATATTCCGGTCAAATATCAAATAATACATTAACTGAATATCACCATATCCTCTCAAAGTAATGCTTCAAGTGCTGTACAAGCTGAAGACTGCCAAGGTGTTTGAGAGGGCTCGTGGGAAGGAGGAGAAGCCAAGTACGGATATAGTAGAGGAGGACCCGTTTGCAATCCAGACCCTGTCCTGGTGCCCTGAGAGCAGGATGCTGTGTGTGGCCGGGGTCTCTGCCCACATTATCGTCTACAGGTTCAGCAAACAAGAAATCACCACTGAAGTTGTGCAGGTGGGTGAACCCTTGTTTCATATTCGTCATTATTTCAGTCTCAACCTTGAGACTTCTGTCTGACAGCAGCCAGCTCACTATCCGAATTTCACACAAGGCCGAAAGAGATGCACGCACAGGTGTTTTAACAGGTGATGTCAGCATGTCCAAGAACGAGCCTTTTTGTGACACATCTCCTGTGTTTAGCTTTTGGAGGTGCGGATGCAGGGTGAGTTTAGCGATGGGGACTCCCCTGATCCAGGAGGGGAGCAGACTCCCACCCTGCCCACCCCGGGAGCTTCCTCCAGCCCTCAGGAGAGCGAGCCTCCCACTCAGCCCTCCACAGGAAGCAACTCCTCCGACGGACCCCGGGACAACATACCATGCCTGCAGTACGGACTGTTTCTTTTTTGCTAAAAAGTTGAATTTGGATCATTCATTCCAGTCATTTTGCAGGAGATTGTCACTCAATGCACTGAAAACAGATGGCAAAAAGGTCATTTAAGTAAGTGATGTAGTCCTCCATTCACTCCCTCCAGTCAGCTGCTCAATCCTTCACATAATTTCCACCTCAGTACACCAGGGGAAAATAATCCTCTTTCTAAAAATATTAAAACTGATGAGAATGTTTTGACAGTAAAAGGTGGAAGAGGGAATAGCAATAATAAAAAAAAACTGATGATATTGTCAGTGTGGCTTACCCGACTGGCGATAATTCATTCCAGGGTGAAGTGCAGCCTGCTGGCTCATCTCGCTGTGTGTTTGATGCAGGGTGCGGAGCTCCCCGCTGAAGCAGTCTCCGGGCTACCAGGTGGAGCTGGTGATCCAGCTGGTGTGGGTGAGCGGGGAGCCACCTCAGCCAATCACCAGCCTGGCTATCAACTCCTCCTACGGCCTGTAAGTCTGCATACCATATGTACACTTGATGTTTTGACCTGAGATCGCTTTATGCTCACACTTGTCCTGATAGCGGTAGTTATCCCCGTCCAGGAGCTGTGTTTGTGCACATGAGGAGGCTTTAATTGCACCCTGTCACACAAAGAAGGCAGCAACCATTTTTCAAAGTACAACTGTAAATAAGCCTGCCTGTGTCATAGCTTGGAGTCTTAACTTCTCATCATCGTGTGTTTCAGCGTGGTGTTTGGAAACAGTAACGGTCTGGCTGTGGTGAACTACCTCCAGAAAGCTCTGCTCCTCAACATGGGCACGTTGGAGCTGTACAGCCCGTCTGACCCCTACCAGAGGCAGCCTCGCTCCCCACGCAAACCACGGCAGCCCTCTGGAGGTGAGCGCCACTCGTCGGTCGTTCCCCACAGCTAAACGCCCGCCCCGAGTAACATTACTACCCTGAAATAAATGCTTTATAGACTTCGTACAGTTCACAATAAGCTGAGCGGCTCTGGCTGTTTCGGGGCGGATTAGGAAGGCAGGGCTGACACTTGGCAGCATCCGTGACTTCGCGCCATGAGCGCTGCCCCCTGCAGTAGCTCCTGTGCCTCAATAGGGGGCATCACTGACAGATTCTCCATCTGTTCAGTTGGACAAACCGGAGACAGTGGAGCATGTGTGTTCATGATCCATGCACAGAGTGGATGCTGTGTTCCTTTTTATGATAAAACAACACGCGATTCATCCAGATTTACTTGTCTCTCGTGTCTTTTACTGTGTTTTTGTCTCTGCCTTTTCATCCTGTCATTCACTGTTTGTACTCACTCTTTTCAGTCTCAGCGGTCTGGTGCTGGATTCAACACTTATTTGGGTTCTCTGCCATCAAAAGCAGTTTTTAATCTATGCAGACTGCAGGAATGCTGTCTGATAGATGTATTTTACTGTTTAATTACATTTAGAAATCCAGCAGCGAGCCTCTGAGACTCATCTTTCTTTTCTTTTGCAGTTATGACGTCCATTCATTTTTCTGTTTCACTGTTTTTCCTGTCGGTCTCTCTCTGTGATTTGGTAAAGACATTCCAACTGTGACGTCTTGCATGTCCAGACTTTCTTACTTGTATACTGAGTCTGTTAAAAAACTACGCCCATCTCACCTCAGTAAGTCATGTTGTGTCGGAAGTTCTTCCTCCCCCCGCAGTCTCATTTCTCTCCTCTAAGCCTTCCCCTTGTCTCATGAAAATATACTCCCTGATTTTGAGATGGCACCCCCGAAGCCCCAAAGCTCACTATTGACTTTTTAAAGACACCAGCAGTGAGCTGGGAGGAAACTTTGAGACTTTGGGGCACTTTAACAAAATCAGGCAGTGTATCTTTAAACCCTGCTGGTAGACAAACTGCACTGACGCCTTGAGCCAACAGATTTGTTCTAGATTTGTGAAGTGAACTCCATTATTCCCTACACTGTCTGGGTAGCTGTCCCTGCCTTTGTTCAAATAAGTGACCCTTTATTATTTTGCACTACATATGAATTGTAGTCCTAATTCTGCCGTGTCTAATCCCAATCTCTGTGGCTCCCTCAGCACTCTGTGACTCCAACGATGGGTCCAACACCTCAGAAGACCGCTGCAAATCACCCACTTCAGGTAAGCCTCCCTGGAGTGTTAGTGATTCATATAAAAAACCCAGATCTGATTATTGTTTTGAAAAACATCTCTTTCAAATGCCTCACTTTGTCACGTAGGATCTACCTCACCCTGCAATTCAGATGATGAGCGAAAGCAGAAGTTCATAGAGAAGGGTACTGTATCGTGAAGAGCTGCATGTCCCTTTAAATTTAAGCATTTAAAAAAAAAAATGGCTGCGGTTATCTGATGTGTCTTTTTGAACCTTATTTCCAGTGAAGTTCAAAAGCAGACGCTTTTCCAAGACGGTTGCCAATGACTTTGGTAGTGTATCCTCCAGACGTCCTCTCTCTGATCGCTCGCTCTTTCTCTCTGAATGACAGCGTTCTAACCACACTGTGCCTTAATCCTGCGTCAGTCTGTGCATCTTGTGCCAATGAGAGAGAGAAGTGCATTCAAGAAATGGATTTTTACTAATCAGGTGGTTTGGGGGTTTGCGTAGTTGATTTGTGAAATGAATCAGGATTCTTTACCCAGTGCATGACAGGACAGCTTGGGAATGTCAGGCCTCAGATTTTCTATGCAGATTTTTGTCAGAAAGCTGTAGGCTGCTGCTCCACAACTCTGGATTGAACATGATATGCCAAATTGGCAAATGTTACCTTTTCACTCGTTCAGAGCATAGAAAATCTGCTTCATGCCTCATCCTAGTACTAATGTCTAACTGTGTCACTTAAATGTTTAAGTGAATTAATCCTCTTCGACTGTTGACGCTGCTGCGTGTTTCTGATTCCAGGGTTTCAGTGCAGTGTTAACTGTTTGGCTACCCACTGATTTTTCCTCCTCCCACTCTCTTTGCATAACTGTGTTCACTGAATTGCAATTACCTCACTTCTTGTCTGCCTCCTGCTTTGTTTGACATTACAGGCCCTTTGGTTGTCTGTGATGCCGCTCAGCCTCATTTGTATTCTCAAGGTTTCTTTAAGGGTGGTTATAGACTGCACCAGGCAACTTTTGGGGTTTTATACTCTAGATTGGCAACGCTCCTGGTGGCAAGCAGCGACGTTAAAAGCACCAGCTTTTAAACACCTGAAGTGTTTTTGGAATCAGAATGTTCTTCTTATAAAGCCATGAGGAGCCTCGTTGCACGCAGTAAGAGCTGTCCCACGTATGGCGTAATGTGCCGTACGTGTGTCCTCAACAGTTGTCTTTCAGTACGTATCACCACTCTTAAGAATGACTCAAGATCAGAATTTTTTTCAATGATTGTACACTGATTTTCACAGTAAAAGCAATGTCACAAATTACCGAAAGTGATATTTACAGAATCTCTGATTGTAATTTATTCAAATCGTCTTTGATTTTTTTCATTTTTAGTCATCAAAAAAATAAAAAAGGAGTATTTTTTTCTGTTACAGCCAAGATGTCACGGAAAATTAGCTCGTCTAGCGAGCAAAAGCCAGACATGGGTAAGCCACAACTACTGAATTTTAGCCTCTAAGAACCTTTGCATTTTCTTACAGGTTTTGCTTTTGTCATTTGAATCTTCTGCTGCTTTGTGTTCAGTCCACGGCTGTAAAACACGACCTGCTTATGTCTGATAGCATGTTGGTGTAAATGTGAGACTCCTGGATGTTATACAAACTCTCTGTTTGCACTGTGAGCAGAGGAGACGTCCCAACGATGGCGCTCACTCAAGCGCTTTTGTAATGTGGGAGAAGGAAAGGCGGCAGCCAGGATGTGCCAGAAGGGGGGCATCTGTAGAACTAAGTCAGCCCCCAACTCCTGTGAGTGGACCAGCCACGGTCTGACTTGGTCTGAAGTGGGATAACTGGTACTAACCCCCACCACTGCTGGGGCTTTTATTCTGAATGGGTTGACGTGTGACACTAATCTTCTCACAATGACCGTTTCATTCTTTTTGAGGAAGCTCCACCGACTCGACTGCGCTTGCTTTTCTTATTTACAGTTTTTCCTTGTGGAGAACACACATGACGGGCGGTGTGTGTGGCCTTCCCCTCTGTGTCACACATCTTTTTGTGTTTCTGTCGGGATCCCTCATTAGCTTTTTAAAGAGGGAAAAAACTTGTGTTTCATCTACCGTCAGCACAGTAATGAGGCATGAATAATTCTTGCTCCTTAAATACCACTTCTTCCTTGGGAGTCCCTGTAGTACTACAAGGATATCATGCACTTTTTTCACATTGAGAATGTTGTTGTCAAATTTGGTTGCAAAAAAAGTACAGTGTGGAAAACTGCAAGAGCTTCTCAATGTCAAAAAGCTTTCTGGTGTACTGTGTTTCTTCCATACATGACTGATTGAGGATGCGCTCCACCAAACTG
Organism: Chaetodon auriga; assembly: GCF_051107435.1. Taxonomy (NCBI): domain Eukaryota; kingdom Metazoa; phylum Chordata; class Actinopteri; order Chaetodontiformes; family Chaetodontidae; genus Chaetodon; species Chaetodon auriga. Next base: position 6,441,953 of record NC_135087.1, read on the forward strand.
ATGGTTGCAGAACATATCTCAAACCCAGTGGATTTTAAGCCATTAACATCTCTAATTCTCCTGTTTGCATGGAGAAGTCCTCTGTAAACATCATGCCTGGTTCATTTCACACAAATCATTTCCTCACTCTCTCATTTTTCACTCCTGTCCTGCTGTCCAGATGCCAAGGATAACTCATTCACCCGCTCGCGTAGTTCAAGTGTAACCAGCATAGACCGAGAATCTCGAGAGGCCATCTCCGCCTTTCACTTCTGTGAGAGCTTCCCCAGGAAGATGGACAGCCTGGTCAGCCCCTGTCTGCTGGTGGGAACCACCCAGGGCTCTGTGATAATGGTGGCCCTCAGCCTGCCGCCCGGGGGGGACCAGAGGCTGCAGCAGCCGGTTGGCATCTCCTCCTGCGGTAAGACGCTGAGCTGAGGTGGGGTTCTTCATGTGACTGGGGACACAGTTGGAACTGAAACAACAGTGCGAGGACTTAGAGTATCTCCCACCCTAATCTGCAGCAAAGCCTCTTAAAATCACACTTTCCTAACAGATCTGAGGAAGCTAGCTATGTGCAGCGGGAATTCAGACCTCAGAATGACTCTGTCTGACCTTCATAGTTGAAATATCTGGGTGGTTTTTTTGTGGAGAGTCGTTAAAATTTAGGAAGGAAGTGGTGGCAGGGAGGGACAGAGGGAAGCTGTGGTCACAGAGAATCTGTGTGTAAGGAGTTTCGTTTCCAGAAAGATCAGTTTTCAGTCCCACAATCCTCTTCTACCTCATGTTATCATGGAATCATGGACTCACTGGAATCATTATTTATTCATTTAACAGAATTTAACAGTCCACACATTGTGGCCAATTCAGTGTAAGAAAGTGAAAGTTCATGCCAGGTTTAAGATAATTTTATTGCACTAAAAAACGTGTAAATATCTGTTCTGTCACTGATGTTTCACAGAGGAAAAAAGGCAAATCAGGTGCATTAAGCAGAGTACAGGGCAGGAAGAAAGTTTGACAGTTGGGTGGCTGTTTTTTGTGGTTTTATTTATTTGCCATCACAGGTAATGTGCAGATGTTCCAAATGAAGATATCAGATACTGTACCGTGCTCTGCTGTGCTCTTGGTTGATCTTGAATTATTCTGTGGTAATCTGAAGGCTGTCTCTAATCCAAATGAAAAACAATACCTCTGTGATACTCGTTCTTCAGGCACTCTGGTCAGTCTCAAAGGAGGCATTTTGACTATGGCCCTGTTGGACGCCACTGGAGCTCTGCTGCCCCCTTCCTACGAGCCATGGTATGACTCAAATGCCTCAGATGAGGAGAGGGAGAAGAGCCGGAGGCGCAGGCCGGCCTCCCCTCCCACATCGCAAGAGGGTCAAGATTCCCAGTTCGCCGTGCTGTGCTCGGAGAAACAGGCCAAGGTGGTGGCCATGCCCTCCCAAACCCGCATCTACAAACACAACATCACAGAGACCTCCTTCGTGCTGAGGGCTGATGTTGTGCAGATGGCTGGAGCTAACTGCATTGCCTGTTTCTGTGCTAACGGACATATCATGACTCTGAGGTATACTCTCCAGTAGCTTCTACTGGTATTTGTGTCTACTTTGAAAACGTCTGCTAAAGTCATGACTTATCATAATAAGTTAAAGTACGTGTGAAACGATGTCTCGTCTTTGTATCATCACAGTTTACCCAGTCTAAGGCCTCTGCTGGACGTGAACTACCTGCCGCTGACAGATATGCGCATAGCCAGAACGTTCTGCTTCTCTAACCTGGGTCAGGCCCTGTACCTCACCTCTGCCACCGAGATCCAGAGGATCACCTATAGCCAGGAGACCTGCGATAACCTTCAGGTCAGACACTCTTAATTAGTGAATGAGTTATGAAAAATTTGACTTTATGTTTCATTATTAGATCCAATAATTCCAAGTGTGGAGAAAAGACTTTCCATGTAGGCTGGGAGGAAAGAAACTTCAGTGAAAAATGGTTGTGGAGAGAATTTATTGTGCTTTCTGGACTGTGGAATGTCACTTCAACATAATGCATCACTCTAATGAATCTTCGGGCTTCCCAGCACAACACCAATTATGCCTACAACAAGCATCCTCGGTGGAGCGGCCAAGTACAACCCTGATTCCAAAAAAAGTTAGGACTCCGTTTAAAATGTAAATAAAAACCTAGTGAAAGTAATCTCCTTTATCCAATCATGTGTTCACAAAGTGGTGAACCTCGCTCCATCCTCTGAGCCTTTCCAGGATGCCCCTTTCATACCCAGTCATGACACTATCACCTGTTACCAATCAACCTGTTTACCTGTGGAATGTTTTTGGAATCGGGGTTGTAGACGGAACACTGTCACTTCTTTCCATAAAACTGAAATGACATAATTTCATGTCCATTATGTGCCCCTGAAATGGCTTGGTATGTATTTAAGAAGAAGGATGAGAAACCCAGTGTGATGCTTTATAGGTCAGTCTATATTTCTACAGGGAATATAGATTGAATTAGACGTACTGATGCTTCTGTCTTCCTCAGGAGATGCTCAGTGAGTTATTTACCCCTGTGGAGACACCAGAGGCTCCTAACAGAGGTTTCTTCAAAGGCCTTTTCGGTGGAGGAGCTCAGTCTCTGGACAGGGAGGACCTCTGTGAGTAGCAAAGCATGATTTATTTCAGGGAAATGATTTTACATATTTTCTTACATTTACATGTATAGCCCTGTTTATTTTTAATGTTACTGACTCTGATCAGTCAGAGGTGTTTTTGGAATCGGGTGGGATATTTTTCAGTTGCAGGACAGTTTTTTTAACCACCAGGACGCCATTAGATCTTTCTCCGAACACGCGGAGATGAATGTTGGGATGTGCCAACACATTAAATGGATTTCTCTTTTTGTCTTTGGTAGTTGGTGAAACAGCTGCAGGTAAGGCCTCCCGCAGCCTGGCCCAGCACATCCCGGGCCCAGGGAGCATGGAGGGCATGAAGGGCGCAGCGTCCGGCGTGGTGGGAGACCTGGCCCGGGCTCGGATAGCTCTGGACGAGAGAGGGCAGAAACTGGGCGAGCTGGAGGAAAGAACGGCCGCCATGATGGCCAGCGCAGAGTCCTTTTCCAAACACGCTCACGATGTATGCACGAGCCGTTTCTCCGAGCGCTGTTTTCAGGTCGGCTCCTGTGTGTTTTTTTCCAGCTCTCATATTTCCTCTCTTCTCCCTTCAGATGATGCTGAAGTACAAAGATAAGAAGTGGTACCAGCTCTGATGGCAGTGTGTGGAGCATCGGACTCTGTAATCACTCAAACACCAGTGTCTCTGAGGAGCTGCAGGTCCCTCTTCTTCTCTTCTCGATTTCTCTCCACGGGGTGGGGGGGGTTCTGCTCAACAGACTCATGCTTTTATTCTCAGCACAATATCATACACTCTGCATTACCTCAGTCACCGGAGGATTGCCGGAGTAGACACTGGCCAACCCAACGTAATGAGAATGGAAAGAAATGGAAGAAGAGGAGCCCGTAGGAGCCTCTCTTTCCATTTTGCTCGAGAGCAGCGATGTTCACGATCAGTCCGCCGAACAGGAGAGAGGGGACCTTTCATATCCATCAGACATGCACTCATATATATCTCATATATATATCTACACACCCTGCTGTTTTGTTCTGAAAGAGGAAACACAATTCTGCAAAAACATGTACTTGTGGAGGCCTGATTGCAGTTATTCTTTTTTCCTTTCTCTGCCCTTTATGGTGTCTGCCAAACACAGTGGACTTAAACGAGGAGAAAAGTCTGATGACCCCCCGTGTCCTTCAAATCTAATCAAGTCGATGAAGATGTAAGTTTCTACAGGAATGATTGAATCAATGGAGGACTTGTGTATGTTTGTTTTTCCTGGTCTAAATTATTTTTGAAGTTTAATCTCTGACCTTTTATTAGTCTGTTTTTGTCATTGTTTTTGTCCGGAAAGGGCCTTTTAAGCACTTAGAGAACCGTAGAGAACAGACGGGGCGATGATGAATCTATTGCCTCTCACCGAATAAGGGCTGGTAGTACACTAGTTCATCACCGACCATTCCTTTTACAGCATTTTCCAACCAAGTTGTTTTAGGTGAAATAGACAAATGGCGCGTTTTCAGAGAGTCACTTTGGTTTTATTTTGAGTTATTTATTGGAACAGTATAATGGATGAGAAGTAAAAACTTTGTATGTTGGGCATTCAATTTTAGTTTTTTTTCCTTTGTCGATTAAATGTGCTAAAAAGTGCTGAAAATGTTTACCCCCGATGAAGAGTTTACATTGATCTATCAGAAAAATGAAGAGTCGACACACTGGAATCCCCCTGAAGGTCTTATATTCTTCTAGCTTTCAAGGGGCTGTAGCTACGTGGCGTGTGAGAAGGATGACGTGCTGAAGGGCAAGACGAAGATTGTCCTTCGTATGGATTAGCATAAATGTATATTTTGGTTACAATTTTAAGCTTTTTGTGATAAAGATTCTATCTATACATCTTCAGGTTTCTTTTCGGCACTCTGTCATAGCTGATTTTTGTCTCGTTTCTCAATGTGTAGGGAAAAAGCATGTGTCTCTTACAGCACAATGGAAATGGTGATGCTGTCTCTGTATTCGTAGCTGCCAGTAGAAGTGACCAAGCACCACAGAGTGTTCCACGTAGTGCCATTGGTCATCTCTCTCGAGCATTCACTTAAAAACTGTTTCTCTTCTGCCTTTGCCTCATGACGCATATATGCTAACCTCTACCTATGTGTATGTCTGTGTGTTTGTGAACATACATATATTCAGGAATATGTGTATGGGCGCCAATATTTATAATACTACATAGATGCAGTGTATTACAATAGGTCTTTTGAGGTTTTTGTTTTTGCTTGACAGTGTTTTCCAATGTGATTAACTAGAACTCCATTGTAACTAGATTTCTTTTTCATGAGGTGCGAGGATATGCTGCTATTTGTGTCAGTGTAGGAGCATTACCTGTCGGTCTTTTATTTTGAAAAGAGAGACGAGACTTTGTTGGTCCAGATTGCTGCCAAATGTTGTAAATAACGGGACAGCTGGACACAAATCTGACAGTGCAGGTTCAGGCAACGTGACATACTGTACGCTTGCGGCCATGTTCTTTTCCGACACCAAAGAGTTGCTTAATTTCACAGAGTTGTCTTGATTTTTCCCGAAATGGTAAGAGTCAGCCTGGATACCGAGTACAGCACTCTTAAGTTAAGAAGTCTACTGTGTGCAGGGGGCGGGGGGGGGGGGGGGGGGGGGATAGTAGATTGGCTTGAGCTTCTTCTTATGGGCATAACCACCCTCTATATATGTTTTAAAAGGACAGGCAAAGTGAATTTGAAGAGTTTCATTCCAAAATGAGATATCCACCAAAGCAAATCAGGTGACTCCTGGAAAATGGTTGCAGGCATGAAGTAAAATCAAGTTTTGATCCATTTCCTTAGATTTTAGAGTATTAAATCTTATATATGAAGGAGATGCGAAGATGTCAGTTACACCAAAAATGTTTCATTCAAGATGGATATACGGCATTTTGGAATACAACCCTTCACGTTTAGCTGGCTCATTTTAATCTACTGTATACTACTGAGATAAACCCATTTCAAAGAGCAGTTGTGTGGGTTTTGCACTATTTTTTGTACTTAAAATAATTTTGTTAGTATGATTTTTAGTGTGTTTAGTTTTTCTTGTCCCATTGTCTTATTTTTGAAAGGACCAAAACATGACAGAACCTATGCTTATCTATGTCATTTGCCAATTATGCTGATTGCTTCACTCTCAGATTTGTTTTCAACGTCAGTTTAATGATACTATGATATATTTATATATTTGAAGACAAATATATATACTTTTCAGTTCAATAATCTATTAAAAATGAATACCTTTAATATAATTTTGGGATAGAATAACTCACATTAATGTCCAAACAATGGTTGTGCATAATTATCCACCATTCAGACATGACAATAAACATTTTCTGGTTATATATTGAACATACTCTTCTCAGATTCAAGCTTTGCTACTGCAGGAGGGTCATGTCCTCTCGGTGGGCCGCTGAGTCTTTCTACAAAGTGTGGCCTCGACTTTAAAGTGCTTCAGTTTGCAACATATATGTCCTAAATGGTCTCTTATTGCACATTGAAGGATGCATGATATTAAGTGTTTACAAACTTGAAACAACCATGTATTATCCCTCTTAGAGATTGTCTGTTCTGGCATTTGTATTTACCATCAAGATGAACAAAACCGAAGTTTTCACCACACATCAGACGCGTGTCCCATTTTGATTTGATCATGCTAATTGTCTAAGTGTGAGAGAACATATTTATTTTATTGGTACATCTGTTTATGTTACTGTTTGCTTCATGACAACTCTTGCTTTCCCTGCGCTGTAGAAACGCATAGGAAGCGAAAGCTAAGCTCACAGCACCGTGCAGGAGAACTCAAGGGTTTCTCAGTCGCCATACTTCCTTCCATCCATCTGTCTGTCTTCTGGGATGAATATCTGTGGAGTTGCAGTATTTTCTCATAGTAGGCAATTTTTGTACAGTTTTATTAAAATAAATTTCACATGGATGTCTGACTTAATCTGCTGCCACAAACAGTTTAGACTGTAGATACAGTATATATATATATTATTGTGCAATGGAAAATAAATGTAAAACCAATCATAAGATGTTATGCCTTGTGTTTTCTGTGTGTTGTTTCCCAATTTGCTCGCTGAATTCGTTTAACTGATTCTTATATGGAAATTCTTTATGTCCTATGTCATAGATGAGTGTTGGCTTTAGATTTAAGTGTTTGCTCAAGAACCGTCGAGCAGGGACCAACACTGCCTTGATCATGCTGAGAGACAGACTGGTGCCTCGCTGAGTCATGTCACAAACAATTTTACTCACAAGTGGAGTTATGTACTTATTTTTTATGGTGAAGAGACTATGCATTGGAGCAAAGTGCATAAGGTCATTTTCTGTTGTCACTTATATATATTTATAGTAGAGGAAAAAATTCAAATATGTACTTCAAGCTGAATTTTGAGAAAATTGTTTTGAAATGATGCATAACACAGTATTTCTGTTTCTATTGATATATGGCCAGAACAAATAAGTGAGATATTATCTTTTGTTTTGTGCTATTTATGTTTTATTTAATTATATTTTTATCATTGTTTATTTTATTTAATTGTTATTTTATTTATTTCAATGTTTAATTTTGTTTTGTATGGCGTCCTACATTTCCCAGAAGCCCCTGCAGGTGGCGCCCGCGCTCGCTGAGCTCCCGTCGTCCAGCGGGGTAAAAAAAAACTACAGCAGTGACTGAAGCTCGAGCCTGAGCAGCATCTTCAGACTGAGTGAACCGGTGGATGGAGCGGAGGGACGGCAAAGTTCAATACGGCGAAAGCTAAACACAAAGTCAGCCACAAGTGCGCTCTGAGCAGGTAGAGATAATTTTGCGTGTTTTATTCTCTACCAACGTGTTTTCTAGTAGTTAACTAGCGACACATCGCTCTGGCTTCAGCGTCCACCTTTCAATTTTCGCTCCGGATGAATGTTTGATGAACCTCAGCGTTTCGCTCCGTAACCGCTGCGATGAACGAGACAAAGACGGTGGATGTAGCCTGAGAAGACGCCAACTGTTACGGGTTTCTTGGCGGGGGATAACTTCACAGAAATGTGGTCATTCCGGTTAAAGGCTTTTCTCGCCAGTTAGCGTTAACTTTACGGCTCCGTCGACGACAGAAATTGGCTAAATAGGTTCATTTCTAAAAGTGCATGCGTCACACGCTTCAGCCAACCGTTAACATGCTTCTAACGGTTAAAGAAGTTAAATTCCTGGTTTGGCTTAAAAACAGTCTCTCCGTGTAAGTAAGGGGATTTCGCCTTTCGCTGAACTTACACGCCCCCGGGAGATGTGAAAGCTCAGGGGCAACAAGGGAGCTTGAACCTGTCTTGCTTGGACCGTCTTCACTGCTTCAGCCAGGGTTGGAAAGGTCAAAGGGCTTGTGACAGTTCAAACATACAGCCGCCCTGTTGCCTCAAAATACCCATTCACTGTGTTTTCTATGGTCACAGCCAATAGATGTGTCTAATTTGGAGAGTTGAACTTCAGACTGTGTGTCAGGTGGCAGTTACGTGGACTTGAGTGCTGCACAAACCCCAGCAGCAGTGTGAGTGGATATGATGATGTGCACTTAAGGCAGACCTCCTTACACCCTGTTTTAAGATGAGCCAAGGGCCTAACCTCGTCCTCGAGTGGCTGTCAAAGCTTCATCTGGCCCAGTACGTGGAGTCATTCATCGACAATGGGTATGATGATTTGGAAGTTTGTAAACAGATCGGGGAGCCAGACCTGGATGCCATCGGTGTCCACATTGAGTACCACAGACACAGGCTGCTCAAAGCAGTGCAGATGCTAATAGATGAGGACAAAAGGAAAGCACCTGGCTACTACTTCACCTTAGAGCCTCTGGATCCTTCTGCTTGCAGCCAGTCTTCACACTCCAGCAGAGAAGACAACCGCAGGACTTTGGGGTCACGCTCTCGGACCACAGGGATACACCAGGCCTCCTGTCCTGGAAACCATAACCCGAGAGTCACAGATTGTAATGACTTTGTGACTTATCCCAAACTGAAGCTCAAAGTACTGATAAGGGATAAACTTGCAAAAGATGGAATCAACCTGGGAGAAGCACCTTACACCTTTAAGGTAGGCAGTTTTTACTTCCTTATATGTTCATAGTAAATGCTGGCTCTTTAAGCACTGTCTTGTGGAATTTAATACGCTTCGTTTGATATGTTTGTGATGAAGAGTGTGACAAATTTCTTTGATGGTGCTGACGTCCAGTGATTCTTCTGTATTGCTCCAAGGATGCTTTTTGATTTCTCTGGCAAATGTCTGCTGAGATTCAGTGTAGTGTTAAATCTCATTTTGTCTTGATTCTAAACATTTTCACACTACGCCCCAAGTTTGTCTGATTACTAACTTTTTCATGGATCAGTGGGTAACAGACTCAAAATGACTTTTTTGTTTTCTTTTGGCTGCGTGAGTGGGTGATGAGTGGTTTCCTTTGATCTTCACTGTCCATTAAGATTTATAGCATAAGTTGGATAAAAGCATTAAGGTTTACGTACACAAATCTTTCATACAAATTAAATTATCATCGTTTTATGGAATTCACCGCCTTCCAACAGTTGTTTTGACCTGTTATTTACTTTTTACTGTACTAACCTGCTCACAAGTGTTATATTGGTAATTTCACACAATTCCCAGAATGCTGCTGACTTTGCAGAGAATGGGCATGAACTTGTTTCATTCAACTGTGGGTTCAGGGCCTTCCCTTAGAGACAGTATCTCTGGTGCTGTGTGTAATTTCTTGGAAGTAAGGTAACATACTTGTTTGGTACAGACCTTAGCAAATATCATGTCATCATTTTTATATGCGTTTTGTAGTTAAAATGAATCAAAATGTCTGCAAAAATAATTGCAGCATGATTCAGCCCTATTGCTGTGCCATCATCCTCTTCTTATTTTGCGACACAAGATAGATGAGTTGTATGCTTTATTCAAAGCATGAGCTGCTGTGTGGCTTCCTTGCTTTCTAGTCTATTGAGGCTACTGCTGCCTGAGTAATTAGTACAGCTTCTCTGCCTCTTAATCACTGGATTTCTCCACTACTGTGCTGAAGCATTATGAACATTTTAGATCTCAGAGAACATCTGTGTTATCCAACACCACTAATATTTTGGCATAGTGACAAGCTGCTGGGCAGGTGTGGCTCAGGCGATAAAATGGGTTGTCCACTGGTCCCAAGGTTGACTTTTCAATCTATATGTCGAAGTGTCCTTGATAAAGACACTGAATATCAATTGCTCCTGATAGGTAGGCCTGTGTGTTGCGCTATATAAATGCAGTCAGTTTACTATGTTGTCCATGTTTGGCTGGTATGTTGGTTGCTAGCTCATCTGGTAACTGTAGCCGTGGTAGTGCAAAACATAAGCCTTATACTTTACAGTTAACACATAGCATTAAAAATCCTCTGACCTCTGTAGGCAGAGGTCAGAGGGACAATGCATCAGTCTGCCTTGATGACAGATGTTCCATGTTCCATGGATGATGCATTTACTAATACCATCCCATTTTATTTCTGGGGATCCTCCCTGCTCTGACAATTGTCCAGTCTGTGTTGACTGCAGAGACTGTTAATATAATTGCCAAGGATGTTTAGTCTGGTTTGGCGTCGACCAAATCCATTCAGTCCTTAATACACTCAGCGAAAGGTCTGAGGCCCGCCAGATGAAAAGCAAAGTGGCACATTTGGCCTATTGTCAACAATCTGTCACAGTTAGTGGAAGGTGCGATTGATGGATTCTGGATTTGATTATATCACAGAAAACTGACGAAACTTGGTACAGTGATGACATGAATCTCTTTCGGCTGTATTTTAACAGACTGTCAGAATGAATTCCTGCTAAGCAACACTACAATAGAATGTCTACACCTTCTATGTATCAAGTTTGTATAGATATACATATCATAGAAATCAAATGCTAATACCCCAGGATATGGTTGCATTCAGACATAAGACACAGCTTCTGTTCTCAGCAGTGGTGTTTAACCAACAGAGACATTGCTCTTTCAATAGACATTGATGCTTGTCTTGGTTTTGTCTTTCTTCAGTGAATACAAGCGTAAAACCCTGCTCATCAACAATGAATGAATGTGTTGTGAGAGACTGGCGAGTCAGGTGCAGTTTTCCAGTTTGACTGAGCTGATCTTTGTGTCATAACAAATCATGAAGAATACTGAGTCTTCTTTACAATGCCTTTGCATGCCTTCCGTTTGGGAACTATTATGCATCCATATGGAAAATTGTGCAGTTTTTGGTGTGTTCTCATTTATTCTAATAATGACAATATAATTGGAAAGATGTATTTTACCCCTCTGTGGTGCCCTTTAAAATAGTTGTGCTGTACTAACAGTACTGTATGGTTCTGGCCAGTTCCACAGCTACACGCATGTACTGTTCATGAAAGATTCAGAGGCTATAAACTACTAAGTGCAAAGGCACTTCGCGATTCACGTCCATCCTTTTTGTAGGTTACAGCCAACACCACAGCTAGATTCACCCGGAAAAGTTTTTTTTAATTCTTTAGACTTAAAAGCATCAGCAGCTCTGGAGTCAGCACAGCCATACGGAGGTTTTAAGTTCATTCACAGGGGAAAACCTGTGAAAGATGTCTCTGAAAGAGATTTAATAGAAGTGAATGGCAAAGTAACTACGCCTTCACTCTAGTACTAGTTAGTTGCTGCTGGCTCTACAAAGTACAAATGACCTTCATTAGTAATTAATATACTGCACGTTTAACTTTGGTTCTCCAACCTTACACTGTGGTTAACATTTGCAGTATTATGTCATCCTGCTACATTTGTTAATAGGTCAACCTTTCTGGCTAATCAAACATATCTGTACATTACATTATGAGGACATGCATGATCGTTCCATTCATTTACACTGTGAATATTGAGTACCAGCTTGCTTTGGAGCAGCTCAGCAGACAGTTTATTCAAAAATGTCAGATGAGACTGGTTGTTTCTGTGATAGCAGCATTTTGGAGCAGTTTGGCCTTTCAGGTTCATCAGATTGAGTCCGTTAAACAGTTGTGGAATGCAGGTATGTAGGCCAGTACAGCCCATTTTCTCACCAGGAATAGCATACAGCACCTTCAGGCTAAGTATGAGTCTGCCAGCAATACTTCTTTGCTTAAATGTGTGCAGAGCTGAACCAAAGATCTTCATGATTTCAATACAGTCTGGGATTTTGGGAAGTGTAATATAATTCAAAATACAATTCGTGGTTACCTTTTTTTTCTTATTGACCAAAATACCATAAAGTGACAAACATGGACATTGATTGGAAAGTCTGTGAAATACTGTGGCATAAGAACAAACCCATCTTTATGTGTGAATAACTTTTGAAAATCTAAAACACTATGTTTTACCTTGGAAACTCTTTTTATATTACCCAATGCTGCCAGTTGCTCTGGTTAATAAATTGTATGGTAGAATGTTTCTGAAGTCATCTTCATAATCTGGATGAGATCAGTCAGCAGTATGGTCTGTCCTCAGGCCCTTACTCTATCTGATGTTCTGCAATTGCGCTGGTTTGCATCTGTAATCCCACAATTCTTCTGCCTCTCAGTTTGGTAGTGCAATCAATTCTCAATGAGCAATGTGCTTTTCTTACTATTCTGCATGCATGACTACTTCACACAGGCCCAAAGGACCTAGCAGTTACTTTGAGAGCAAAAAAATGCAATAATGCAATAAAAGCTGGTTGAGCTGTAAATGATCTAAACACTGGCACCATGACAAGTGTTCCACTGAAAGCGTGTAAGAGATTTACTCAAAATGATGTTACAACATGCAAAAGCAAAAACAAAATCCAACCTAAAACAAAAATTCCCAAGACATTTAAAACACGAACATGTGTCTCCCAAAGGTAGAACCCAAATAAACAAACATTTAACGCCAGATGAGGCTTCAGTGTAGCTGGAGAGGTTTTGTCCTCAGATTTTATGGTCTAGTATTTTGCCATCGTTTCATGTTCACGCAAACCTAGACTGACCTGTTCAGTCAGAGCTTTGAATTTGAAGGTATCTGCTCACAAAAATAATTGCAACTCAGCTCTTCCTGTCTGTGGATAAGTGTACATACCAGTCAGAGCTTTCAGGTGGTGCGAATGGGATGTTCTTCTTTGCTGCAGTCTCATCTCTTTATATCATCTATAACATTAAAATCAAACTCTTTCCTCATGTGGATTTAAAATTTAGTTGAGTTCAGCAGTACCCATCAAGATGATTAGCTTTCTAGATGTGCATTAAATGATTAGTGTTGCCATTTGACAGCAAAGCATACATTATATTGTTCATCACACCCGGACCCTGGTGGGAAGGATTCCCTTTATAGCTGTCTTAACAAAGGGCTCCAAATCCCCAGAAGGCCTCATTGCAGTGCCTGGCCTGAAAAACATCCTAAGAATGGGGAACAAATCTTAGTTGTTCAGAAGATTTCCCTGTGTTGCTCTGCCAGGGGATCGGAGGACAAGCAAAACCAGCAGGCCGCTTTTGACAGAAGAAAAGCCAGTCTGAATAGAGCCTGACAAAATACAAGCTCTGCAGCAGCTGACAGCTGTCGCTCCCTTTGTCACTTTCAAATGGAGACTGAATAGAACTCTTTTTGTGAACAAGGTTGTTTTTTAAAAAAACACCAGCTGATTTTTAGGACCTGTAAATAAATGACAGAAGTGGTTTTGTAGTTAAATGGTTGATAACATCAATCTGTTTTCTCCTGTTTACTTAAGTCCTTCATCCCTATCACCTTTAAAACAAGTCATCTTACTTGGATGAGGATGTATTTAGCACTGTTTCCTCGCAGCAGCTAATTTGTGGGTTTGAGGTTAGCTGTCTTTCTCTTGACAGGAATGTTAGGTGAGTTGAAAACTCTAAAAGGTTTGTGTATAAATTGTTATCTGTCTGTATGTATCAGCCCTCCGCTACCCTGCACAGGATACATGGGTACGGATAATGAGATGACGGATGGCTAGAATCACTTGTTATTTGCTGTGTAGTCTAATTTATAGCACATCTAAGATTCTTGCAAGGTCGGCTATATGAATAAAAATCAATATCACAAGAATTTACCAATTTATGTCCAACCACAAGTTAACAATAAATGAAAAAATATATTTTGAATGACCTCCAGTACACTCTGACAATTGTTAATCCGTAAAATAAATATTGTGTTGTAAACTTTTAACTCATTACCATAATCACTAGGGTTGTACTGATCTGATCCACTGGATCAGTATTGGTGCTGGTACAGACCTTATTAAGCAAATTGGGTGTAGGCCAACATAAATAGAGTTTCTTCATTAGTGTTGCTATGAAATTCTGTCTTTTCGGTATCGTTCATTGAATCTCAGCAGGCTGCCAATTAATTTTTCAATGCCTCTGCAATCCCTGGACTTATCTTACCCTGCATAAGAGAATCCATTGAGCTCCATGGAGTGATGCATATAAATTATAATACTGGGAAAAAAATGGGAACTGGTATCAGATCCCTGAGTTTAAGGCTCTGGAAACTGTCTTGAGATGGAAAGAAAAAGTTGAATCAGTGCGTGTATAATTATCACTTCTCATGCTGCCTGCTTCTTTGCTTTGAATGTAGAACATAGCTGCTGCTCTGGAAAACACCTTAGGCCTCACATATAAACTGTGAGCACTTACTAAAAAGTTGCATACGCTGGTTATCATGCACACGCGAGATGTATAGAAATGAACATGACAAGAGAATATGTGTCCTGTCCCACAAACTCTTGTCTGGCTCTGTCAGTTGGTGATGCCAAACTTACCAAATGGTTCAAAATAATGTTCCCACTCCAGTTCCTGTGCTATATCTATGAAGTAGTCTATGAAAAACAGTGATTATGTTTGCTTATACACACTTTGATCATTGACATGGATAATGTTTAGCATTAGAAATGAATGTCAAATGAATGAAAAAGCCAGCAAATAGATGCAGACACCCCTCTGTAAATCCCCTACATTGCTGCAATAGTTTGAGCACCGTCCGGCTCTCTTAAAGTAGGTCTGGCTTATTGAACGCAATGAAAACCTCTTGGAACTAATTTCCCACAGATGACATTCCTTCCTTGCTGTGCCAGAACCTAGACTGCCAGACACGAAGATGTTAACACATCAGGGACTGTACAGTTGCCTCTGCGTGTCGAAATGTCCTTCGGGAAGATACTGAACCCCAAATTGCTCCGTGTGAGTGTGGGTGTGTAAATAGGTGAATGTTGTATGAAAGCTGCTCTGAGTGGTCGGTAGACTAGAAAAGTGATATGTAAGTGATACATATAGATTACCATTGACTCATTGTGACACTGCCACTCCATCAATCTGTGTTTGTTACTGATGCTGGAGTACAAACCACCATATAATCAATTTTTTCTGCTCTCCACCTCAGTAATAAGCACCTCAGTCTCACAGAGTGAAGTTTTTCTTTTTCACGTGTTTTGCAGCAGGATTGGCTGTTGTTATTTAGATTGTTGATGACAGATGGAGCGTATTTTTCCTTTAGTCCTTTATTGGAAGAGCCAAGTCAGGCTAAGTGCCTTGTGCACATCCACTCGATTCAATGTGATTGGGATGTATAAAGTTAAGGTGCGCAGGACCTGGCGTACAAACTTCCGGCTTGTTACTTGTGCAGTAGTGTATAAATCATATATTCACATTTGGTGTGTTGCTGTGAGATCTATTACAAGCGTCTCCCAGTTTACCAACATCCACCATCATATAATGTACTGTATGTTAGGCCCACTTATGGACTTTATGCATGTTATGTCAGTATAGATTAAGTCAAACAACTGGGCCATTACAGGAATATTGCTGGATTATTGCACTGATGGTGCCGGCAGGGAGTGAGTGTAGGGGGTTGGAACGAGATGGGGTGGTGGGGGGTTGAATAGTATTGCACATCGCACTCAAAAGCTTAACATGCCATGAACATGCTTGTCACTTATAGTTTGGGATTCTGTAAATTCCTGTCCGGATTGTTACTCATGCAGAAGTCTGTTCCTCTCCCCCCAAAACAGGACTCTGCAAGAACAGCTGGCATTGATTGTACCAGCACATATTTAGCCACCCCACATTACATCACTGCTGAGTGATATCAGAGATGCATATGTTGTTGGGAATGGGAATACTATGTTATGTATAATGTAAACCTGTGTGTTAAGTGGGCATAATCACTGACCTATATTTGTGAAGATTAGAATTGTCTGGCATCAGCGGCCTGCAGGTGAAGTACAGATGGAGCTAGTAGCTCATTGTTCTATCCAGTTAATTTTCATTCAAAAAGTCCTCATGTCCCCTTCACATAGAAAGTCACATTTCCACTGCATGGCACGGTTCAACTCCACTCCCTCAGCATACTGTGGGTGGGATTCTTATCTGATCATCATAGTGACACTGCACCCCCTTCACTTTTCTAGCCGTTGGGAAACGACACACAGAAGCTTTACTTTGGTCTTGAGAAGCCGCATCCTTTATTCACTGACAACTAAACGGTGCTAAACTGACAACTTCACTGTTAATGTTTTCCTCTGCCCTGCTTGCATTCACCGTCACTGCCTGGCACTCACTCACTCACTCACTCACTCACTCACTCACTCAGCCATACACTCCGCACACAAAGAAGCCATGCTACAATTCTAATAGATGATCTGAAAGGGATGGTGTACATCACCTTTGAGTATGGGCTCAGCTCACTTGGAACCTTGACCAAGGTGATCCCAAAAAAAGTACCAGGTAACAGGCACTATCCACAATGGAAAAAGAAAAACGAGCGAGTTGAGCTGAGCTATACCATGCTGCTTTATTTAGAAGAGCATCTGGAGGGGCTTTGCCCAGAGAAAGATCAGAGCATCACACACTAAATTCATGCCCTGCAACACACCATTTTCATGCTTATTTTGGACTTTATGGCAGTATATAAGCTGGAGAAGTGAGGGTTTTATTTTTCTTTGAAAAGTATTTTTAGTAGCTGTGTAAACAAATTCCTCATCCCCTAGCCATTGCAAAACACTCAGTCTGCAGCCTTTACCTCACTGTTGCTTCAACGATTGTATAACAATGCTAAGTAGGTCTTTGAAACTATGTGACACTCTCTGAATTTAAATCACTGAAGAGAAAAGTGACAGAGAAAGCCTATTTTGCTTTGTGGCGGACACATGGAGGAGGCAGCTGAGTTGAGAGAGGAGGTTTGATTAAAGTCTGTATCAGATCAAGGCACTGAGCCCAGCACTGAATGCTTTGGACCACTGTTCTTAATGACTGTCTCTGATATTTGAGAATAATACACATGACAGTATTCGGGTGTTCTCAGTGAATTTATTTTGTAAGAGTCCAAACACAAAGTTAGGCTCATATGTAAACCAGAGACTCAAAAATATCGGGCTACTTTTACATATTATTATTATTCTTATTATTATTATTATTATTATTATTATTATTATTGGCATGTCATCATACTAACCATAACCAGAACTAGACTACAGTAAGTCTATAGGAAAGTAGTGGAAGTCTTTGCACATATCATTTGTTTATTAAAGTTGGTTTCATAAGTGTTTTCTTGAGCGAATTGAGGGTTTAAGGATGGAGGGTGCTGTATGCTGTACAGATTGTAAAACACATTGTGATTTGTGAGATTGATTTACATAAATAACATTTACTTGACTTAAGTCAGGCCTACAATTTTTCTTGATGAATGTGTACACTGGATCAGGCTGCAGTTTTGAATGTATATTATGGTCTTAATGCTGCTTTGGAGACTTTTCTATACTTCCAAGAATAAAATGATGAGAGAATTTGAGAATTTATTTTTCAGCATCACATCCAAATCCCCAAGAAACAGAAACAAATGCTGAATGGTATTTCTATTTTTGAATGATTAAAGCAGTGCAATTTAAAACTTGTCTCAATTAATTTGAGATAAGCAGTAAAAATACATTCATCATTTGACTTGGGCCTGGCATGGAGTTGTTGAGATGGTTGTGAGCGTCTCCTTGGCCCTAACCTTTCTGTCTCTGAGTGTGACGTCACCCTGGGCCTTTGGAAGTCTTTGAGCCACACAACATTGACCTTGATCACGTTCCATTACAAGGGTCTGACCGTGCTCTCTGCTGGGCTATTTTTATTGCATGTGCAAGATGGGCCATTTCAGCAGGGTTAGCAAGTATTTTCATTCAGTCAAGCAGAGGAGCTGAGTTGTTAGAGGTAGATTAGAGAGCTCCTCTTTCAAAGAGAAGAACCATTACACTAATGCAGTCATATGTTTCCTTTTGTTATTTATTTATGCGTCAGGTTTTGCATTTTACGTGATTGGATGCAATGTATTGGTATATTAAAAGGTTTTATGTAATTTATATAATTTTAAAACCCAAGAATTTTAGTTAGGCTTTTTATTTTCAAAAGCCAGTTCATCCACAAACAGTAATTAAGACACACTTACTTTAAGTTTTCACTTCAAAAAAGTTCAAATGGATAGGTACATTTTTTTTATGGATGTAAGGATGTATTCATCGTGTTAGTGAATATATATTGTATATTACTGAGAGGACTTGTATCACATCAACAGCCAAAATGTAGTAATTTCTTCTTTTTTATAGCTTAATTTTTGGACTATAAGGAATGTTTACATCTGCTTCTATTTACTAAATATTTTGTCAAGATTCATTAAACCAACACCGTGATCAACCTAAGCGTGACTGAACTGTCTAGACTCCATCAGGCAACTACAGCAATCCATGGTCCATAAACAGTGAAACCCATTTTTACATGACAAGTAGGGACTTTACTCTCTTCATTCATCATCAGAGATATTGCAATCTATTAGTCGTGTTGCATTTCTTTTGAAATATAGGTCAGATATGGATTGCAGCTTATAGTTTGTTTACATGCTCAGACTCTCTCAATACATTAGTGCTAATTCCACACGACACATATTAATAATGTGACTCACTGTGATTCAGTGCATTAGGCAAAGGAATAATAAGACGGATGTAGTGTTGCTCCATTCTGCCTCATTCTTTTCATAAGAAGACAGTGAATGAAATTCTTCTACTTTGTAATACCATGTGCAACTGTTGAGCCATTGAATTTTTATTTAACTCTAACCTACCTAACTTTAACCCAGATTATCCCAAACAAGCGCATCAGCTTTGTAGAACATAGTATTGATTTTACCTAGTACTTAATGGCTTCCCATCCAAACACTTGGCACACTAACAAAAACATACAAAATAGCAGAATTTGACTTGATTACCGTACCATGAATTTTTGTTTCTTTGAGTTAATCTGTATTTTTCCATTTTCCTATCTCCCCAACACAAAACTCAATAAGTTGCCTGCACCTCCTTTAAAAAGGAAAAAAAAAACGCTGAAGAGGAAAACTACACACAGAATATACACGTCAAAGCTCTGCAAATATTTCTCAGTTGGCTTTAGAATTCACTTCAGTCTTTTTTTTTTTTTTTTTGCTGATTAGCTAAGCACTTAACTTATCCTGTAACACCAAAATACTTTTTCCTGAATCATTCCTGCCAGGCAGCTGTGAGCCCTCTCAGGTTGTCTGGCACTTGTGCGTCAACTATTCCCAGCTCAAAGTCAAAAGTAGTACAAGGAGCTTTTAGTTTTGTTACAGCAGCTGCTGTAGTGTTCTGTCACTTTATCTGTGAGTCACCAGACACTACATTTTTAATTAAAAAAACAACATTCAGCTTTTTTTTATGTTAAACTAGAATAATTTGTGCGTTGAGTGGTCTCTCAGTTCTGTGGATGATGCTCTTTGTGCTTTTTTTATGTTACCATCTCCACAATCTCAGTTATAACCAATCAGATTGGCCTGCAGATTTGCTTTTGTTTCAGGTGGGGTACAACAATACTGAGAAAATAAATACTGAAAGAAGCTGCAACATTTATCGTCACAACTCTCTACATGCCATTCAGTTTTAATGTTAAATTCTGTGCAGCATCTCTCTCAGAGACATCCACCTTTTGAACTCAGTTTTCCTGTGGAGACACCCACTGGAAACGCAGTGAGCCTGGCAGTTACAGTGGGGATTACACCCACCAGTCAACCTCTGGAAGTGGTTTATTTGATGGTGACAAAGCTCCATGTTTCACATTTTGGAATTGAGCCTCACATATGGTTTGTCTGATCCCTGACTGGTTAAAGGGAAACCCAGTCACCAACAACTTAATTTCACACGGTACCCACTGATGATGTAATGTCCGGCAACACTAAGACAAGTATAAAATAGCACCAGGCTTTACAAACCTAGAAAAGATTTGGTCCCTCTTATGTTTTGTTTGCAGTTACACAGCCAGTGCATCTTCTCACTGCGGCCTTGTGTATAATTGTAATGACCCTTGGGTTAAACCCCTCAATTACTGACTTTAAAATGACAGTAACACTAACTAAGTGCCTGACCAGCCTAATGAAGGAGACATAAAGAGAGAGATGGCAAGAGAGAGTGTGCATGTGGGCAAGCAAGAGAAACAATCTGAAATAGAACCTTTGTTTGGTGCTTACTTGATGTAACTTGCAGTAACTGTGTTACTCTATAGTTTACATTGATGTGGATGGAAAGACAGTTGCTGAATGGTCCCTGTGAACAGTGATAATCAGAAATGAACGTGTGACAGCAATGTGGTCAAATGCAGGTTGAAAGCATATTCAGTCGAGGCATTAAGGTTATTATCATGCATTGAGTTTCTTTATGCTCATGCTGCTGTACATGTCGTGCATATATTTCTGATATGGTCAGTGGGTTACTTCTGTGTTTTGACTTGAGTGGCTTACAGTAAATCACAGGCTTCCAATCCATCTGTGTGATGTTCTGGCCCATTAGTGATATGTCCCTGAAGGGCAAAGGGATTAGACTTAGACCACTGTTACAGCTTGTGGAATGTGCCATAGCATGACATTTATCCAACCAAGCTGATCTATTCCGAGTTGATCTTTTTTCTGTTCCCTGCATGTGTTTTTGAACACTTGGTGTTGGAGAAAAAAGTAAAAACTGACTGTGATTGGGCATTCTGTCAGTGCCGTTACTCCCAGTACTCCCAGTTTAAATCCCACTGTGCAGTGGACAGTGGGAATACACCTTAAACACAGCGTGAAGAGCTGTCACACATCAGTTCTAGTTTGCCTGTTTGTCCAGTGACAGTCTGCTGTGACTGCATCTGTCCACTGATACTCTTTAATACAGGAGTCCACAGCTTGGTCTCCACCATCCAGCTGTGTAGTATTGGTTGGATCAATGCAAGGTCTACCCATGCAAGTGGGATTTCATACTATAAAAACACTATTGAATCTGACCTTTCATACAGGCTATTGGTGTTTATATAGGAAAAAAGCCAAGGGTCATAAGCCTGAAGTGTAGTGAACATTGTATCTTCAGATTATGACCCACTTTCCACTCCTCTTCTCCTCCACAGCAGCTAAGACCCTCCTCCCTTATGAATTTCATATGACAAGTCAACTGACACCATTGCATAGATTCAGCCACAGCAAACGGTTAGCTGAGCTGCTGCCCTAGTGAACCATTTGCATAGAATATGGCTTTCCTCTTATTCACTACCATGTCAAATTAAGAGGATGTGATTCTTAAATTCATCCCTATTATCCTGCATTTGGTTTCCTGAGAATGTATGTGCTCAATGTCACCCTGTCAGCATACATAATGTATTCACTCCAAGAAATCTAAGTTATGTGGAGCAGCTGTCGCGTGTTTATGTTTGTTTTGCCTCAGGTTCACCCATTAGCCTCCTTTTTGCAGTCTCTGTGGATTATTATAAGCTTATGTGAACCATTAATCGTTTTTCACTGTTCGTGTGATGGGCTTGTAGAAAATGTTGTGGCTCTTCCAGATTGTCACTTAAAAGTCAATAGCTGTTAAGGATTAGTTTTATTGCCTTTAATTTTTTTTTGATATAGGTTAAAGTGAGAAACAAGAGAAATCTATTCTATAACTAAAATAAATGTTCATTTACTTAATGGAATGTTTTTACAGCCATTGTTTTATAATAATGTGATAATAAGTCCAGATGTGATATGGATTCTGTTGTAAAGATTATATTTTCTAAAAAATGCCAGAAATGTGAATACGAGCAATGATCTCTTTGTACAACACATCTTTTATCCAACCCTCCTCTCTGTATAGACCAAGGTTTGAAACCTGAGTCTGCAGAACACCCTAACAACATGGTAATATTCTGAAAAAAGGAAAGAAAGACTGTTTGAATTAATGCATCATGGACTTAGTCACACCTTTCAGAAAACATCTCCACTGCCTTCAGGTTGAAGGATCAGATAACATAGCACACAGAGTACTGAATAAATTCAGTTTTAATTTAGTCTTCATTTCAAATTTGTGAAGCTATAACATACAGTGTGTACCTACTGCAAAGTTCTGCCACGCGCTTGTTAATTGGATAAATTGAAACATTATGTGGATCTTTTCTAGGGCAGCAGTGGCTGGAAGCACCTACCATGGGCTAAATTAAAATGAAAAAAAGTCAAATTGAGGTTAATGCTCAGTTGACTGTTAGAGAAAAGAGCTGTTAAGTGCCACACAGGTTGAGACATGGTTGGTGTGTTATGTTTCACCTCTGCTGCCCCTCATCAAAAATGCATTACTTTTCGGTGTTGCAAATTTAAAAAAGGGTAAACACTAGGATCCACTTAAGCACAATAAATAGACTAATGTCACGCAACTAAACAAACAAAAAAAAAGATTGCAGGCTCTTATTCAGTTGTGGACAAGAAGTGGACTGTCAATGCTTGTCCAGTTCTGTATTTACTGCACATTCCACTTAGTCAGTGCTGGAATGGAACAATTGGAGCAGACAGTAAAGTTGATGATGATGAAGTTTTTTTGTTTTTTTTTTGCAACTTGCAATTATTGTTAGCGATTAATAACCTTATATTTGTTGGTAGTAAATGGAAGAATGTGAATCTTGAAGAATATGAATCTAGTGAATCTTGAAATGTGTCCTAATCCTGCAGGTGTCTGATCCACACACATATGTATAAATGTATACTTCTCATTGTTTGACCATAATGGACCTCCATTCAAGGTTTAAAGCCATCTTTGAATTGTCTGTCTTACATCTCATCAGTTTCATCAAGTGCTTCCAAGCTGCGTATCTTTTACATCGTATATGAATGCATGTGGCAACTCTTTGAATAATGGATAGCAATGTTTTTCCTGCCTCAGTCCCATTGAAGAAGTCTATTCCTCTAAAAAAGCTAAAGAGGAGCAGGCTGTGCCTCCTGGGAAAGTAGATGGCAGCGAGCTGAGATCTTTGGCCTAACAGTTCATGTGTACTGTACAACTACAGTGCATCCCTAAGGTGAACACTGGGAAGCTGAGGGAAAGTGATAGTGCTATAAGAGTGTGTTTCTGAAACCATTAAGGTAGGTGCTGTGTTATCAACTGAAAGAGGGCAAATAAAGTTGTTGCACTCTGTGAGGCCACACATATCCACATAAGAAGTAATGCCTGTTGTGAAATATTGATTGGCACTTTTTATATCTGTACAGGACCGTGCTGCAGGTTGGGTCTGAAAGCTTTGGTCAGTTTCCTCTCTGCTTTTTTTGGCACTGGTTTGATTGTGTAGTTGTTGCAGTGCTGGAGGATTTCATAGTGCTGTTCTCTTTTGCTTACATTCTTATGTCTCACTGTTTATTGTAGAGTCTTTGTTTGGAGGGCTTAGTGAAACGGTTGTTGCTGTTGGTATGCTGAGTCTTTAATCTTACACTGGGACTCTGTACAGTGAGTTGGGGCTTACAAACTGTCTGAAAAAGTCACTTGAATGGTTCAGTTGACCTCATGAGATGAGCCAATTCACTGATATTGTGTCTCATTTAAATGTCTATATGTCACTATCACATTCATCTGCATAAGAGAAAGTTAACACCAGTAATCCTCAATATAACAGAAGCATATCACACCGTATTCCAACCCAGGAGTAAGATAGCCAATAAATAATATACTTGTATGGCCACATGTAAAACCTAGGATTATGATTTTAAAAAGCTGTGTACTCTACCCTTGAAAATTCAACTAATTATGGAGTAACCATCCAGTAGTGGCAAGTGCAAGTCCAAATGCACATAAACCAAGAAATCACGATGGAAACTGGACAGAAGTGCTACAAAAGGCTGTGTCATGTCATGTCTTTATCAAGCAGGTAGAACTGTATAAAACTAACACAATCTGTGTCTCTTTAGGCTCTGGTCATCTGCATCATTGCAGTTCTTTTTGGATCTTGTCCAGCTATTCACTAAGTGTGACACTTTGTGTGGATTCCCCACACAAAGTGTGGAGCTGTGTTTTAATAAAGGAAGGAACTGAACAGTGGCCAGGCAGCAAGCCCAAGAAGCCAGACAGGCTACAAATGCTCCAAACATCCTCTGGCGTTTGTGCCAACTGGCTTAGTGAAATGTTAAATGAGAATTATTATGTAATTGACCCATACTGCTTGATGCTCACGTGAGCCAAACATGATAGCTTGGGTAAATTCCTATTCCCCCACTGCCAACATGGTGGTATTATACAGCTTTTTTCTGCATAGCTTGTTCTTGATGCTACCAGAGGAATTCATGACTTCCAGGAGTCTTTGTTACTACTTCAGTTGATGAGGGTTGCCTTGTCTTTGGATAAATTTGCATTTATTACATTTTTGAAATTTGTGAGTCATAAATGTAGACAGCACCTAGAGACGATAGTACAGGCTCTGATCAAACTCCTCTGTGCCTATCTCATGTTATCCATTTTGAAACTGCAGCCATGTTCAAGCATGAGTGGAATTAATTGGCTTGATTTAATCTATTACCATTTGATTAGGGAATTCCCTCTGGCACAGTTATATTGATCCCACTTGGTTTGTCTAATTGTAGCTCAGATTTCTGGTTACGTGCTGGAAGTCTTTTGTTTGCCCGTTTTGGAATCTTTTGCATAGAAAAGGCAGAATTGAGAATCTACATTGTCTAGAGGGGCACTGTATGTGAACCAGAGCATTATTGGACTTCCTGGATAATTATTTATTGAAATACAATGCCTTAAACAAGATGGACAGCTACTTTAATTATTCGTGCTGTAATTGCTTAGGTCCAAGCCATGTTCCCAGGTGTTTAGCCACATTTACATGTGTATGACTTTGTTCTTCCCTGATCATTGACACTGTCATTAGGAAAACAAGGGGCATTTGAAAATGCATGGGACCTACACTACAAGAATTTTTTATGTTATTGTTTTATTTTACCTTTACACAGTCACTCTAAACAACTGGTTTCTTCTTCCTCCTCTTCTTCTCCTTCTTCTTTGTCATCTTTTCTTTTTAACCAAAATTGCAATGCTCTGTAATGTTAAAATCCTGGAATGCAGTTGTACAGAGTGCTGCATCTTTGAATGTTCAAGCACTCACTTGCATTATAATTGAATTCTGTGTCTATTTTGGTCAGAAAGCTTTACTCTGAGAAGAGAATTTCCTCCCTGCAGTTCAATCTGATATTGTGTCCATTAGGAAAGGTGTGTGCGGTTGTATGTCACAGACAATATGCGATGGAGAGACTGCACTGCAATGCAAGTGACTGACCTTGATGTGTTATCTGATAATGTCATATAGAACTGGGAGGCGAGGCATTGTAGTTTTCATCCATGTACAGGATCTGGCTTGCTTTATGCTCTAATGCATAAGTTGTTGGCAAAATGTTTGAAAAACTTTCAGCAAGGTGTCTTTCCAACAACAGTGTGCCAGTTGCACAGGATTATCCTAAGACTTCACTGTGAACAGTCTTCATAATGAAAACACCTTCCTCTGAGATTAGAAAAAGTGGAAACCTTTAAAGAATGATAACAAAACCAATATGATCAAAGCACTTCAAATCCATCCTAACCTCTGCCTAGCCTCTTATTTATGCAAAGGTACAGAGGGATTTAAATAAGCCCTGTGAGAAGTAATTTGCGATCATACAGCTATTTGGGTCAGTAATGCTTGATTTAGTCTACACGCGTAGACCAAAATACACAAACTGTGTAGGTCTCAATCAAGAATACTGCTTTTTTCTTTGGAATTGTTTTGCTAACACTACTACTATTACTATTTAAACAATCTGATATTGCCATGTTGACCAAATATTTTTTTCGTAAACATAACCAAAATGTGACCACCAACACAGCAATATCAGATAAACCACTACTATTCAACTACTCTTTGAGCAGTGTATTTTGGGTAGTCATTGGCTCAATGACACCCCGTGGGTAGCATGGGTGAGTGTTGGCTGGGTACCTTATAGAGTCTGATCTGGCAGACTGACAAGAAGCCCATTAGCTATTGCACTCATGACCAACCCTGGTCCGCATTGCTGCCCACTCTACTGCAGGCACCCACAGTCATCCACCCAGACATGATGGATGTGGTAGATACTGAAGCTAGGGGTTCACCTTTGCACTAGCAGGTTTCAGAGGTTGGCGTGTCTGCTGGCGTAAACTTGGCTTTCAGTGGGATTAGTGCAGATAAACAAACAAAAAAAAAAATTCCATATGGCACAATGAGGCCAACGTACCACCACAGCACCACCTCTGACCCCATGTCTGGTGGATTCTAGCCAGGGTGATTCACTAGTGAGAGTGGTTGTGCCTCCAGTCAGTCTGTTGAATATTTAAACAATATTTTTGAAAATGGAGAGATCTGACTCATTAAGGTCTTGATTCTCGGCCTGCTGCAGACCCCTCTTGACTATGATTCAACTAGACAGTTTACATCTTGCAGAAAGTTTCTTAAATGTCACACAGTTATTATGTCACTCTCATGAGCCATGCCAAGCTTTCTTTGGCATTTGAATTTTAAGTTCAGTGAAAAGGTTGTGGATGGTGGCATGGTTTGGAGGTAAACATAATGTCCCCTCCATGTTTGTAAAATGTCACTTTAGAGAGCCTACTGTAACAACGTTCAACAATACAGTAGCTGAGTGAGGATCTCAGCAAAACACAGAGTAGATGACAAAATTTAATTAATAAGGGGAAAAACATCAGCTCAGTCCAGGTGGACCTGGGTCTAGTATTGTTGGCAAACAGTTAGCATTTGTCTTAATCTCCTTTGTCTAGCAGATGGATGGGATTTATCCACAGGGCCAGGAAGGGCTGTGTCTTTGGAGGAACATGTCAGCAGTGCTGGGGAATGTTGCATTAGTCAGAATACATGAATGCAAATCAAATCAACTGACTAGGACAGACTCAGAATACTTTTTCTGAAATGACTGCTGGTGGTCAGAGCTGCTGTTTTACTTGGTGTTTTATTTTGCAAGTTGCTAACCAGTAAATGTTTGCAGTCATGATCTTGATTGTATATGCCAGAAGAAAGACTTCACAATTAGAGAAAAATGTCAGGCTTAAATATTAGTGGTTTAATTTTTGGTTTTGACAGCACACATCAAAGCTCAGAGTAGAGGTTAGTGCCTCACAGTTCTCATTTTACATTGTTTGTCATTCCTCAAATAAGTTGCATGGCATGAGTTAGCAGTGATTCCTAGAAGAAGTCTTGTTTGTGCCCTGTGAGCCAGTGTCTGCCCGCAGGCAGGCTGCATCTATTTCTGGCTCAAATCCACTGTGGTGAATATTCAACATTCAAATGTGCTTTCATGTTTCATTCTAATGTGCTTAAGTGTCTGAAAATATTACACAGCTGACAGTGTGTCTTTATCACTGGATCACAGTCAAAACCTGGACGACTTGAACTTCAGCATATTAGAGTCTTAATGAAACAGTGAAGTAAACAAAAGAGAGGGCAGAGCCACTGACATTTAGCTCTCAGCTTTTTGAAGTCCCTCTCTAGAGTCAGCCTTGCAGAAAAATTGATTCCAAGTGCAATACATTTTACATGGATGACATGAGGCACGGACAAACTCAGGCAGGTTCAACCATGGATGTCAAGTAAAATAAAGTTTGAAGTAAAAGATAACGTCTTGGCTTGAATTTTCATTGCCTTGCTTTTTATTTGTAGCTTTTCCACAGTGGCTTTTGTCATAGAAAGATTGCCTTTAATTTATTTATTTATTTTCTACAGATAATAAAGAAGTTGTTATTTGATATGATTGCTGGTATGGAGTCGTGGGGATGACATAGTGGTTTTTAGAGATATAGAGAGTTGTGACCATGGTTGAGAGCAAATTAGCATTTAAAGGCTCATTTGTCAAAAAATAACAATTTCCTTGTAGTTGCTCAATTTTCATTCCTGTTTTCTAAGTTGGGATTGATTAGTATAAATATCTTAAGTGTGTACCATGTCTAAAATGTGCCATATACAGATTGCCTTGCCTGCCTTGTCTTAATGTCTTTGTCAAGGTTATGTCCACATCTGATGTGCTGTGTCCATTATTCATGCCATTTTCTCTGACATCTATTGGACATTATCATGTAATTCCCTCCATGGTGGTCACTAAAGTCTGGATGAGAGACGTGACTGTGCTCATCTATTATCTCATTAGCTCTGTAAAATAACATATTTATGGATTGTCTCCATATAAATTTTATGTACTGGATGTCACGCAGTGAGTTTTTATTATGCAGTAGAACTTGCCTGTTCTTTAATTTACTTCCTTTGTTCTTTGGACAAGACAGAGTAACCCCCCCACACTTAAAAGAAGCCTCATGTATGATTTACAATATGTAGGTGTTCTCTTGCAGTAGCTTCCTGTGGATACCATTCCTCAGTGTGTCCATGGAAAGTTTAATCAGATCTGTTGTGGGAGGTGTATGCAATGTGGGAAAATGTACTTAGTGTCAGTGTTTTTAGATTTATAACATCATACATAGATATAGCAAAGAGACATCACAACAAAAAATAAGTTAATATTCAAATCTAATATGAAGTACAATTAAAATAAAAATATCCCATATGTATGTTGTGCATATATCTGCATCTTAAGAAAAGTCAGAGCAGAGCTGCTTGTCATCTCCTTCCTGAAAGGTGGAGCTGTCTCTTCTCTTGTTCTCTTTTCCATGTGATTGCACTTGGAGGACTTAAGTCTGGAAGGGACATTATTTCCTTCTCCCTCAAATGTATGCATGATGACCAGCATGTTTTCTGCTTGTCTTTTGGTAGAGCCCTTTTTTTATTCTACCAGTACGCAGTGCAAATAAATTTGAGACCTTTTTTTTTTTTAACATGATCTGTCTTATACTGACAGAAATAATTATTTTTTTTTAAAAAAACTACAAAGCAGTTGAAATCATACTGAAAGGGAAAAAATAGATTTTAATGACTCAGTTGCTGGTTTATTAGGTCCATCTAGCTAAAACTAATCCAGGCTAATATGGCACTCCTGCAATAAATCTTTCATGAAGGTTATACTGACAGGTGTTTGTGTTATTTAGCCTAACCCTGTCTATATGAATAGGATGGACCATATATTAGAAACACCTGCCAGTTTAACACACTATAATTCATTAGCACTTCAGACTGCAGCTTCCAAAATGTCAAGTTGTTTTCAAAATATTTTAATTTTGTGAATATCAGACTGGATCTTAATTTTGCTTCATTTACCCAGATTATCGCAAAGGACAGTGTTTGGACCGTCATGAAAGCAGTTCCAGTGGATGTCCTCTTACAATTTTCATACAGCTCTGTGACTGTGATTAGGTTTGACTTTGTGTCCTTCAAGGTATAATAACACTCAAACTACTGTTCTAACAGTGACAGCTCTGCCTCTATCTTAAATCACCTCTTAAGTAGCACAGTGACACAGAGTCTGAGCTCCCTTTGAGACCATCACAGTCAGTTCAGCTGACAGCATCAGTTGCACACTGTGTATCCTGGATGTTAAAATCTGCATGGCCACAAATGGTACTCACCTTCAGTGTATGAGCTAATGATGCCCAGTGGACAACCAGCACTGTAAAATACTGAGTTATTTTCAGCTTCACTGGCAAATCTGGCATCTGTGCCAGTGTCATACATGGTTGCCAGATTTCAAACAGCTGTGAGAAGCCACTCTGAGCTCCATTGAAACGAGTCGTGTTTGACGATTTGCCATATCTTTGATGTCTTCTTTTTTCAACAAAGGGAGGTGTACCTGGAAGCATGGTTTCTCTCTGTATCCTCTCTCTGAAAACAGAGTGCATTCCAGTTTATTGTAAAACAGGTTTGCCTTTGTTTTCTGTTTGATATGCCATACATACATATATTTATAAATCATTGTTCACAACAATAACATCTTAACAAAAGAACTTAACATTAAAAATATTATCCTCCATTCTAATTGGCTTGTTATTAATTATGCCATCCTTTCTGCATAGCCTCAGCTGCTTAAAGTAAAATTTAATGGATGAATGACTGGAAGGAGGACAAGGAAATAAAATGTGCTCTGCTGGGCTCCATGTTAATAAAAACAAGACCGCAGTATTGATTTTTCTACCTTTCAAATTATAAGGAGATACAATTTGTTTGCTCAGGGAAGGAAGACATTAAAGTGACTTTCTGATCTGGTTTTGTGCTGGAAGAGGCTTGCAATGATAGTCTTTTCTCCAAACACACTCTCACACAGACAAGCTCTTGAACAGGTACTCATAGAAGTAAAATATTTAGCCGTGCAATTTCAGTTAGGTAAAGTACCAATATATAACCATGACAGTAATGTTTTAACCTCAGCGTTTACCTCAGCGGTAAACATACTTCTGCATATCTCTGAAGGCTGTTGTTTTATAATAACCATCTACCTGTTTGTCCAAGAGGGAACAAAAAAAAGAGGATATGAGTGTTGTGGTGATAGCTGTGATCAGGAAGCTACAAAGTGCACAGTGTGCATTTCTGTGAGGAATGACGGGAAGTTTTCTGACAGTTAGTGTATCGTGTAGGCTACAGGATGGACGGAGCAAATGAAAATGTCTCTTGTTGTAGTCACAGTTGGCAGGTGAGCTTCCTTTCAGGTTTTATTAGTTATATTTATATACTAAAATGTAATAAAGACATGATAAAAACGCAAGATGGTTCCCAAACATAGGTACTCACTCCAGACTTAATAACTTTTCATCAATATAATGCATGCCAGAATATGACATGGGATGACGTGACTGTATGTCAGTGCTGAAAAATGAAAAATAGATTGTACTATGTGGGCCAGTTGTATCTCTGTGTGGAGTATGACAGCATATGTTTGAGCAGGATTATGCAGTCAGTGCATGGCCAATTTGAGAAGTAAACAATCTGACTCAACCACCAGGGTCATTTGGACCTCTCCACACATAATTACACTGCCAAATGCAGCTGAGAGGATCAGAAGAACACGGCCAAGCCTGCATTTAGACAAGGCTTTTGTCTGCAAGCTGATTGTAAGGTTACATGCAAAATGTTTCATCTGAAAAAATTATTCAAGACGATATTTTTACTGGCTCCAAAACTGGCTTTTGCCAGATGGTTGACTATATGGCTGCTGTTCGTTCTGTTATTGAGAGCATTTCATAAATTCAGGATAATAAGTTTTAGAACCAAGTTCGTGATACATTGTTAAACATTTAAATATATTCCCCCATAGAGCTGCAATGATTAAAAAAATAGTCAACTGGCATGAAATTAATCTGCAACTATCTTGGAACATATTAGTCATATTACTTGTATCAGGTCCTCTAATGTCAGGATTTTCTTTGTCATATATGATAATGAAGTAAACATCATTGTAGTTTGGATTGTTGGTCTAATCAAACAGGTTCTCAAAATAGATCACAATGGGTTGTATGGAACAGGCTTTTCTCTCAATTTCCTGGCATTTTATAGACTGATTAATTGAAAATGAAAGTAATAGTTGCAACCCTTGCAGCCCTCATACTACATACTTATGACATAATACAGTATAATGCCTTTTTTCATGCATCATCAAGCAAGTGGGGGCATCCGACTGTAGTCCGGAGTATTAGGCAGACTGGGTGAAAATACTGAAGAAATAATGGAGAAAAGACATTAAGCCTGAAGGGAAAGATAAACACAAATAAAGGAGAGGAAAGTGGGACAGAAAAGATAAGAAAACTAGAGGTAATGAATAAGGAGAACAAAAGACAGAGCTAGCAAGGAGGCTGTGATGTAAAGGGACAGCATGTGATGACAAAAGGCTGGACTGAGAGGTAGAGATTTTCAATCAAGAAAATGATCTATGGGCCATCGAAGCTTGACAGTCCTCTGAGAGGGTGAGCCAGATTGGGATGAGCTTTCGATCAGAACTAGCCTGCTC
The DNA here is from genome assembly GCF_051107435.1 of Chaetodon auriga. Lineage (NCBI taxonomy): Eukaryota > Metazoa > Chordata > Actinopteri > Chaetodontiformes > Chaetodontidae > Chaetodon > Chaetodon auriga. The sequence goes on from NC_135087.1 coordinate 6,473,799, forward strand.
ACCAGTGATGTGACCTAGAAGGAAAAAGAGCCAAGTGAATTAACAAATCTCAGCAGTTTTCGTGTCTCTGAAGGATCAGTGATTGGTTAGCAAATAGCATTTTAATGCAGAAATGTTACATATTAGGCCTTTAATCCCTTCTGTTATTGTATCAAGCACATTGATCTTGAAATCTAAAACTGAAACGCTTTGCTTTAGTAAATGTATTCATTGACTCAATTAATTTGAATTGCATTAGGAGCCTTGGTATGTATTGTGTGAATTGTGTAGCCTATTGCAGAGAGATCATTTATAATGCATGGATTTAATTATTGAATTTTTTATTCCTGAGTGCTTATGCTTGACTTAATACGGTTTAAGCATTCTGCATTATTAAAGTTTGTATGATATTTTTACGACATGACCACTCGTATCTTCTAAATGCACCTCAGGAAAAGTTCACCTGTTCAGGGCATTTCACAGTAATTTTATTCTGTGACAAAGGAATTTGTGCAATGACCGACGCTGAATCTGCATTGGAAATTAAAAGTGGAAATACTGCAATGAACGTAAAGGCAGTTGATGCAGAAACTTGTAATGAAATCCAAGTTAGGCTTGGAGCCAAATGTCAGCCTCAAGAAAGGGCCATATGACCAAGAGATCAATTCTGGCTTGTGATTATGCATATTTAATCACCATGTCAGTTTTATTGACTTCTGAAGCATGGTATCTTTGAAGAAAGTATCTCTTTCCAAGTGAAATTCATTTTAGAGTGAAAAATTAGTGAGAAAAATAGATGAAATTACAGCAAAATTAATGATATATGTGCATTTTAGTAGTTAGCCAGTACTTGCAGAACAGGAAGGAATGTTTGAGCCTGAAGAGATCAATGCTTAATAGCTACACTACAATAAACGGATCAAGACTCATCTGTCACAGAAGAGATGTCAAACACTGAAAGTGAGACCTCCCATGGATGTCGAAGTGAAAACAGGTTTCCAGGTTCATTTTAGATCCTCATGCAATTCTTATGATGTCAGAGCATGCTTGGCTAGCTGCGGTTAGCATCCATTAATGGATGTAGTGGCTGTAAGGTTGATGTCCTTGGAATGGCAGAGGAGGAGATGGAACATCTGAGAGTTTAGACAAGGAGGCAAATTGAGTTGAACAGGGGATGTTGTCATCAGGTCTGTTGGGATGTCTGCGGTTGTCAAAAGGGACATGTGCAATCAGTGAGCGTGATCTTCTGAACATTTGAAGTACATCATTGCACTGTTACTATGCAGTTCTCTGAGAAACGGATCTCCCAGAGGGGACAGCCAACTTGTAAGTCTGGCAGAGATGCTGACTCTGACTAGACAACAGGGATTTCTGCTTTACGTCAATTCATGAGACACCATCGTTAGCCATTTTACATTAGTCTTTTCTCAAGTCATAGGTCTAGTCTTTTCTTCATCTGGCTTACTGCTGTGGACTGTTTTTCAAATCAAATCAACGTCTCCTCTGCATGCTTTTCCCATGGACAGTTTCACAACAGAAATGTCCAGAAGGTATTTTCTTTCCTGATTGGACCAATTCACTTGTTGTTCACACCATGTAGAATGACCTCATTGTTGGGCCCCACGATCTTACGTTGCATGATTGACAGCTGCCCTTGACTCTTGCGTTGTGTCTCACAGGAGGATCAGTGGATGTTGTGGTCTTCTGAGGGGTGAGCTGCCACACTGATAGTACAGCCGGAGATGGTGTGAGCTGGCAGTCATGTCTCAGAGGAACACGGCGCCGTCACACAAGGATAATTACCCGAGCACGGGGTGAGGGGCAGATGAAATTATTTCAGCACCTCTAAATTACACATGGTCCAAGGAATATGAACAATCCATAGGCTGCTTCACCACAAACCAGAACCCTTTAGAGAGCCTTGTACAACTGAGGACTACACACGGTCTCTGTAGGTGTGAATTGTGTTGAATTTTAGAGGGAGGTCTCCGTATTTGTTTCCAGCTCCACTGAATTAAACATGCTCCAAGGAATGGGAACAATCTGCAGGCCGCCCCCACTACAAAAACACACTGCCATCCAGAGGGGATGAATTTCCATGCATGTAATTTAACTGAAATTTAAAGGGGATGATTCTCTATTTGATCTCTGCACTGCTGAATTAAACATGCTCCGCGGAACAGGGACAATCCAGAAGCTGCTTCAAAACAAGCCGGGATCCGAAACAAACCACAGGGTGCTTTTGCAATAATAGATAGTAATAATGGATATTTCCAAATGTGAGTTGTGCTGCATTTTATAGCTGAGGGTTTGTTGGAGTGTCCTGCATTTATATCTGTGCTATGTTTTATTAGCTAATGTTTAAAATCCCGATCAGATTTGGTGCTGTAGACAAAAGGTTTGTTCTGTGCCTCCTGTCTGCCCTCTTAATCTTCTTTGGAGTTTCACTGGCATCCTTTTTTTAATCCAGACCCTTGGCTGGTTTCCATTTGTGTCATGAACCTGTATTTACTGCTGCATGCCAGAGGACAAAAATGTGATTTTTAGTTTTCATTTTTGGAAACAGTCTTCATTTTTATTTTGTGTTTTTCACAAAAATCATGCAGCACTAATCCTGCTCAGGAGTCAGTGTTGTTAAGAATCAGTGTACCTCCTTTCACTGTGGGAAAAAAAAACAATTCGTGCCCATTTCTGTTCTGTCTACCTACCATTCAGAGAGAGCAAGAAAAATCTCTGTGTTCAGTGAAGCTGGTCTTTTGTCTCTGTCAGCAGTGAGAGATATTTGCTCAGTGACTGACGGGATGAAAAGTGGGAGCAGAGCTGTGTATTGCAGAACCACTGTAACCAAAGCAGTTCAAACAAGACCAGGTATTCCATATGCAGTGTGTGTATCTGTGACTGACACCATGCATGTCACAGTGCGACCCGTCTCATCAGACCCTCATTTGGGACTTGTCAAAATCCACTTACCACTCAGACATGACTGGTTAAGCTCTTCCTCTGATCCCCTTTTTCTCTGTAGGGAGCTGCAAGGCTGTCGATCTGGACTGGGCCCTTGGGTCCTCTGGAACAGCAGACACTCATACACACACACACACACACACACACACACACACACACACACACACACACGCATTTCATAGATCTATTATGTATCACTGCTGTCACATGAAACTCTTGTTGATTACATTACTAAGGCTTGCATGGGGTTTATACATTTCGATACCACTTCAGCTTATGAAAGCATTTCAGAATCCAGTGAAGAATCAAAGAGAGAATATCAAAAATATGTTATCAAGCTAAAAAGGTTGTTTTTCACTCATAGACCGCTTTCTGAATGGCTCACTGCCTTTTCTCACGGTTGCATTTTAACACTCAACCCACATTAAATATGTATATATTAAAAAGATGTCAGTATGTATTTAAAGATTTAACTTATTGATACCCTGAAGAGAAGTATCATAGCATACAGAACCTTACCCAAAACTAACGTGCGGATATTGTAATGTATGTGCAGAACTGTTAGAGCAGAGTAAAGTGACATTGTTGAAACAGTACAGTTGCAATATATATTACATATGGTGGTATTAGCATGTATAAATGATGAATCAAATCAAGCATAATGTGAAATGATCTAAATATAATCTTAAGAGTATGCTTACTGTAATAACTTGGAGGGTCATCCACTTTTTCCAAACTTAGTCGGGCCTGGTTAGATTCTGCTGTAGTTAGAAGGGCAGAGCATGTGAAAACTTTGTGTTTCCAGTTTCAGTGATCTAAATGTTAAAACTTCAGATGAATGATTTCTTGACTGTCTGTGATTTCAGAAAATAACCTTCAGTAATACATCCATCAAAGGTTGGTGTTATGGCAGGTTTTGCCTTAGGACTGGACTTCAGAGATTTTCCATGCAGTATGATGCTGAGGTCTGGTCCTGATCACATATGCTCGTCTCTCCACAGATGCATGAATTGTGTCTCTCACTCTGTTGAGCACGGAGTGATCTCCGCTGGGATCAAAGCTCAGGCGCTCCAGGTCATCACTGACAAAATCAGGAGCCTTGATGGTAATAAGAAGGGAGCTTTATGACAAGGAGGAATGGTGTCTATCCCTGGCTCCTCCTGTGCTCCGAGGTGACGAGCAGCCCGCTGCTGTGTAGCCAGGCGGAAAACTGCCCTTTCTGGCATGAGCTGCTTTGGCCCTTTGGCACTGTGCGCAAAACATGGTCCTCTACCATCTCCACCATCCATCTGTAGCTCAGCATAATCTGCAGCCTCCTGCTGCAGATCTGACACCCGTATTGTTACCTCCTGCCGCTGCTGCTCCCTGCTCTAGAGTGTGTGGTCAGTTGCTCAAGATCAAGATTAGACGTAGCGAGGTCACAATTAGACAAAGATGCTGAGGGTTATTCCTCCACACTTAATCTCACTGACTAATACTGCAAGCAAATGAGGTCACCACCCCGATACTTAATGCCCCATGGATATGTAAAGATGCCTTTGCTGATATGTAGACACACTGCAGCAGTGAGCAGAGGAGGAAAGTCACATTGCTGCTGCTTCTGGATCTGCTTATACTTCTATAAAGCTCAGTTGCAAGTTGACTAATATTTAGTAATTTATTAGTGCACAGAGAATTATTTGATATTACAGCACTTTGTTTAGACTAAGAGTCCAATTTACTTGGCTTTTCAACTCACTAGCATGAGCCTCGCACATCAGTAAGCAAGTGAAAGATGTTGATGTAGAGTTACTATTTGCTGCCCCCTGCTGGTGTGCCTGTTGCTAGTGTTCAAAAAGATTTTATGGTACATAAAGCCTGATTAACATTGAGGCATGTTTTTTTGGATTATGTACAATATACCTGCTCTTTTGTAATTTTATATTTTTATGTTCGTATTACTTTTATAAAAGATGGAAGCAAGGAAATCTTTCATGTCACTTCTAATAGGATGCTCTTTTGTTTGCCCATGTGTATTTGTGGCAGATTTATGATGTACATCACGTCATGTTGTCATGCTTTTTCTTTAATTCAGTCAATTACTAATTGCTGAAAAACCATAGAGGAAAGTGCATTTGAGACTACAAAACAAATTTAAAGCCAAAGTAATAAGATTCCTTAAAGTAGGTTAACAGTTTGTCCCAGTAGGATGGCCCTCCCCAAGGATTCAATGGTAGGGAAACTTTGAAGGTGCTCTGTAGAGTTTTGGTGCCATGCAAGCACACGAGGACACACATGCACTCGAGCACATGGGCAAGGTAATACACACTTCTGCACCTCGATCAACAGTCTATGGTAACGCATGAAGCAGCGTTGCAATTATGGCCGCAACTAACGATTATTTTCTTTATCAACTAATCTGCCAAAATGTCAAAAATTGGATACACACGACACAATTTTGTGAGAAATGTAAGCATAACTTTTGGTTGTTTACAAGAAAACTTAACATGGTACCTTTACAATAAGTGTTGAAAAAAAAACAAAAAAAAAGAGAAATGTACATGTGCAAAGACACAGAAGTGTTGTCACAGACTTCCATAAGACTGTGGTCAGGGAGAAACCTCCATATCAGCAGAGGGAGACATATCTGACCAATACTCTGCATTTCTTCTAATGCCGGTACAGCCTGACACATCGCTCTGAACTCCACTGCAGACATAAACATGCAGGCAGGCACACTCTCACACACTGAGAGGTGGTGGTTTATTTGAACATGTGAGTCAGCCAGTCCCTGTGGGCCCCAGCTGGAGAGAGCAGAGCGCCCCACCCAGAGGCACCAGCGTCACATGTGGTTGCAACTCCCCCAACCTCCCTTCAACCAAACTCCCTCTGATTTATGCGTGCCGGACACCCCTCCCCTTCACTTCAGGATGTATTGTCCTCCACTCACTGAGCTGAGATAAGTTTCAAAACGGTGTCTTTCACTTACGGCAGTGTGGTGGAACTGAAGAGCAACTAGTGCTGGTAGCTACTGTTGGCCGCCAGATGCCTGTTTGTGGTGAGTGTATTTTTATGTTTGCACTGGAATGCGGTCCTATGGTTAGAGCGAGTAGTTTCCTGTCGATTCATTGGGGAAAAATATAATTTATATGGCCTTGTTTCAGAAGACGTCTTGGTGTATGCATCTTTCCCCTGCGGTGTTGTTTGCTGTTGTAGTCGGTTAACGAAGATTTTCATTTAATAGAAAAGGCTTAAACAAGTCAGAGCTTGTTCTCGTGATCTTTTGAAACATCACTCAATACGCTGTTAAAGACATCGACAATAGTCTTTCATAGTCGGTGATGTTTAGAACATGACATTCTCTGCTGAACTAAGATCTTACTATGACATCTGATGAAACTGAAGTTGTTGCGTTGATTGACAGATGAATGACAAGGCTATAGCAAGCACATGTGTTTGATTGACTTATTTTTTCATTGTGGGGTACATCTTTTTGAAATATGAACGTCAGACGGGATATAAACAAAGACACTTTTCAGTTGGTGCTGCTCTGCTAGATGTGGTATTCTGTGCAGTACACTTTCTGACAAACCTCTTGTAGGTCAGACTGGAGTTGACCTAAATTTACTCTCAGGACATTAGTCATCAGAGAAGTTGTCAGTCATAGAAAATTAAGCTTTATGTTCTCATCTGAATCCTGGGATACACTTGGTGTTGACTTATGAAGCAAGACCATCCTTCAACATCTCTGGCTCAAAGCAGGGTGAAGCAATACAAATTATTTGCTGATAGTTTGTGACCCAGGTCTGACTGCCTAAAAGGGTGAGACAAGACAGAGGAACTGTAAAAACACTCATTAGACACTCTGGGCCCTGGGGGCACGTGGATCTTTTGTCTGCCTATGAGATGCTCAGTGCCTGAGAAATGTGACACCACTCTCTCCTTTTCAAGCCTCTGTGGTTGATGTCTCATGCTGCAATTTTGGCTTAGAGACCATTAATTTGGAGACAGTGGGAAATATAAAGCACACTGGAATATTTTCCCAAAACTCCTATTTTGCAAGAAGTTTTGGCACGAGAATGGAGCTCATATTGTTTATTTGATTTAACATTCGCTTCAGTTTGTTTTCTCTGTGCTTAAGCTGTGTTTACATTCATCTGCAATGAGGATGTGTACATGCACCGTGTCTAATAAGCACTCAGGGCAATGCAATATCATGTGCCTGTGTCACAATAGGCTGTTTATGTGGATCAGTGGCAGTCTGAGGCAAAAGAGAGGCTGCAGCCAGGCACAGTGCAGAGCTTCTCAGTCGGCCTCAGCCTCGATTCTTGACTGTATGAAAAGCGGCCAGATTTTCAGGCCATTTTCGACCCGGGGGCATGTCATTTACTAAATGAATGGCCCTCTTTTCTGGACAGTTGAGCCAGTCACAGTCTATCATGCCACGAGACAAGTGAGCCCACAGTATTACTTTCCACTGCAGAGGACTGTTTTCAGCGGGCACATTTGCATACCTTCAGGGTTTGGCGTGAGTGAAGCATAATAATAATAATAACAATAATAATGTGTGAAACAGTTTATGGACATACCAGATGGCTGTTACTGATGATTTGATACAGCTTTTATTGCCCTTAACTCGTGACTGGGGTCTTACATGTTTTATATTGTATTTGTCATATTATCTGGTTATTTGTATACATTATGAATTACTCAAGCTGTCTCATTCATTCACACAGCAGCAGAAAATAGTAATAAAATAGGCAATGTAATTTAAGATTAGAAATTGGCAATCGGATATTATTTGGCAGAATTTATGTTGTCTTTTTCCCAATTTACGAGAACATCTTCAAAAATGGTTAAATAGATGTTCTACCAGCATCCTCCGTGGGCCTGAAACTTAATGGGTATGACTCAATCTTAGATCATTAAAAAGAGGCTTTCTAAAAGACAACTGAAGCTTGGATAAGTTGCTTCTTAAAAACAGCTTCAATGAATATTTTCATAATAGCCACAAATCACCTGAGTACTTGTATGTGAAAGCAGTCACTTGTGGAGACAAACCCAAAGATAATTATCACCCGTCTCTGCAGCCTCTCTCAGCTCCAGAGACGCAGCACAGAGGCTGAATTTCACTCCTCTCATTTCTAAGATAAGATAAGATAAGATAAAACTTTATTAATCCCCTGTAGGGGAAATTATGTGTTACGGGCAGCAGCAATAGTATCAGGAATATAAAAGGAGACATAGAAGGGAATAAAACACATAGAAGAGCCAGATATTCTCCCTCAGAAGTTGGTGTAGACCAAAACAGAGCTAAAAGAGGTGTGAATAACTGTTAACTTAACGTTCCTCTGTGTCTGCTTGATGTGGAAATAGACAACTGTTGGCTAACATGTTAGCTGAAACAACTTTATAAGGCAATGACATGTTAGTGTTGCCCCCCCCCCCCCAAGTGTATCCATACTCTAATCATCTCAGATATTGTACAATTAAAAAGACAAACAAAAAGGTTTAAACATGCATTATTTACTAAAAGCCTGAACATTTTGGACATGAAGTGGAACACTTTGTTGTCTATGCTGATATAAAACAAAAGCCAGGCACCATTTTGTTTCCCCCTCGATGTATTGTGCTGATGCAAATTCGTTGCATATGAATGTCATTCTTTGGAGAAAATAAACATTTCCAGATGGAGCTACAGGCTTCTGCACTTTACTTTGACAGTCAGCAAAATTTGATCAGTGGTTTCTCTTGTCAATAAGTACTTACTGTATCTTTACCAACAGACAGTTTGACTTATATGGTTTAAAATGCTTCTTCAGTCTAGAACAAGGAAACAACTGATGAGGAAACCAACCCTGTGTGTTGATTCTGGTCCCAAAGGTCACTAGGTCATAAAAGTCAGCAAATATTCTCAGAAGTGATTGATCTCTCATTCATTCCTTCTTCCCACATGGCAGAAAGCACATACTGTAACTTCAGGTCGCACAATTGTAGGAAACTAAAAGGGGTTACAACCAGGAGGGTTTGCTCAGTGTCAGGACAAAGACTCATCTGACTGGGTGATTCTGCTTTTGTGATTTACGGCGGACTGAGCCGTGGCCTCTTGAGTCGACTCCTGATGACTGGGAGAGAGCTGAGTGAGAGCTGCGTCACACGGTGCTTCCTCTGGCCAGGGGGTCAGGTCTGAGGAGGTGGAAGGGGTCGCTGGGCAGGAAGACGACAAGCCGGAGAAGTCGGAGGCAATATCACAGCTGGACGTCGCTGATGCTTTTACACTCCTGGTGCTTTATCTCAGTGTTTCCTGGCTGTTTGTTTTGCTGATGTCCGTTGTAAAGCTTGAAACAATGGCTTTAATCCCGACAGTGGTCAGCGTTTACATCGTTTGCCTGCTGTTTGGCATCTTGCTCAACCTCTGTGGGGTTTTCCTCCTCTGGTCTGTGGTCGTATCTGTGTGACTTTGAATACCTCTTTATCTCTTTCAGGATGGCTCAGTGGGGAACCTTGATGACCTGGCTCAGGAGTATTCTCAGTATTACGGCACCTCCCTCAGTGACGTGTGTGAAAGGATGGAGGAGCTACGGAAACGCAAAGTAGTGCAGGATGCAGACATGGTAAACTTTTATCTCGGCATTATTGAGTTTCTTTCTGCTGCCATCTTACTAATTTACCTCACTGACTTTTAAAGGAAAAGTTAGACATTTTGGGAAATACGCTTATTCACTTTGTCCCTGAAAGTAAGGTTAGAAGATTAGCACCATTTTAGCATAAAGACTGTAAAGAGGAGGCCTAACAGCTAGTCTACCCCTGTCTAATGTTGACAAAATATGGCTACCAGCACCTCTAAAACTCACTAATGAACATATTATTTCTCATGTTTTTAGCCAGGCTGGACCTTTAAGTGTCTGCTTAAAGTTGTTAATGTTGTTCTGTAGATGTACTTTAGGTAATGTATAATCTGCCTCTGGAGAAGCTCACATTTTTTGTTACATTGCACGTTTATTGACATTGTACAGACATGTCAAATAAAAAATCCTAATAGTTGAATTTTTGAATATTGTGTCTAAATCTGCTTGAAATTCAGATATGTTCAAACACCTGTTTGCAGTAAAGCATTTGCAGAGGTCATAACTGGTGACACATAAGTGTTAGCTGGTGTTATTCCACAATGTGGGCTAAACGTTTCAGTTAGCTGAATATTATTTCTATTTCTGTGTTGTGATGGCACTGTAATTTACTCCTCCACTTCCCCTGCCTGTGTGTTTCAGGGAAAGGTTGACTCAGTGGCCACATCACTGCAGCTCCGCTCACAGATCCAGGTGAGTGTCCAGCTCTGAGTGTGTCAGACCCCCGGAGAAGGCAGCTTCCTCCTCTGTACGTCAGCAGACAGGCTGATAAGAGGCTGTGGAATTGCCTTGTCATGATTATCCAGAGCAAAACCAAAGCAGAAGACTAAAAAGTAACGTATGACTGACTGTGAGGCAGAGAGCTGGCCTTGAGACTGTGCCCAGATGTGAGAGAATAGATCCGAAAGTGTGAAAACATGTGACTAGTGGCGTATGTGTGTTTTGATTAGCATGTTAAAAGTGCAACAAATCACAGATAAATGAATACCTCAGATTTCTTAATTGTAGCTGGTTCAGTCTGTGTAAGATACTTTGTCTGCTGCTTATTTTTCTGCCTTGCTTTAAAGGAAAATGACATTTTAAACTTACATGTTGCTTGTTGTTTGGCACAAAAATTGCAACTCAAAAAAATCATCTTAAAAAAAAATAGCTCAGTAAATTGAAGCATTGCCTCTTATGCATTTAAATTAACACCTTTTTCTTCTCCTTAAGGAGTCTCTTGGACTCAGCAGTACCACCTCCACTCCAGAGACCGAGAGAAGGTAAAAACAAACCCCTCATTTGGAAATCCAAAGCTTTTAGTATTTCAGTGTATATTCAGACACTCAGAAAGGCCCAGTATCCTTTGCTAGGGACGGTACTGGGGTGACACATGATTGAAAACATAGTTAGAAACACCACGAACAACTCTATTAGATAATAACAAATATGGCTGGAGCTGTTATTTTATCCAGATGATGTGTAGTGTTGTGGCTTCACAGACATTATTATCATTTAATTCAAGTCCTATCACTTCTGGCTGAACTATGATTCCTCTTCCTGTATTGTCTCTTTGTGCCTCTCGTGCCTTTCCTCTGCTTCCTGGTGCCCTCCAGTCATATTTATGAAGTGCTTCTGTGTCACCTTCAAACTTCCTTCCTTCCCTCCATTGTTTCTTTTCAGGGATTTCAAAGATTAGTCATATCTTGTCACCAGAAAGCTGAATATGATGAAGCAATTGGGTGATGACTAATCATAAAGCAACATATTGATTTGATTCGGCTTGTTAAAGAGTCAAAACCGTGAAAATTGAGCGAAATCCATGTTTTTAAGTGTTATCATAATAACGAATAGGCATGTAATATTCAGAACTTGGACAGGATCACAGCAGAAAAAAACATTCATAACTTAAGTGTTCAGCTAGGATTCACAGGAAACTTACACTGCCCCCTAGTGGGCCAAGCACATAATAATGCTCGGGGGAAGCTGATTTTACCAGTGTCAGTAACAAGTTTTAAAGCATTATTTGTAGCCCTACGTTTTTGAGGGTGTATTTGTCAGTCAATATCTTATAAGTTTTAATTCGTGCTTTCCTCCTTGTTTGTGTATTTTCCTCCTGATCCCCCTTTAAATCACGGTTTAACTTGTTTATCGACAGCAGCACACATTCTCAAGTTTTTATGGGAACGCTTTCTTGTTCTTATCACAGTGCATGGGGCACTGCCACTCCAGATTGTCACTGTTAGCTGCTATCCAAATAAATTTCAAGTGACAGTTATCAATTTTCACGCCAAAATATTTCAAATATTTAGCGTCTCCCACATCCTTTCTACTGTAGAATATGAAAGAGGCAAACGGTGCTGATGTCTCACTCGATAACCCTGAATAGAGTTTGAAGATCACGGTGCACTGCTTGCTTCATCAGCTGTCTGGATTGGTGTAAAATGAATTGTTCTTTCATCTGTTTCATTGTCCTCTGATTTTAACAGCCAATACAGACAGGTTATACTCATATTGATGATATTTTCTGACCAGCGTAATGACATTTTCTAAGTAGGTTAATGGCTGCTTAAGACAAAGTGGCAAAGCAAATCGCTTCAGTGTCAAGAAAATGAAATAAACGACCTGTCTTTTAAAAGAAGAAGAATTAAGATATGAAACAATTATTTAACCAAACATGAACAAAAATGTGTATTTCATCACTGGTCACAGACTTTTTTTTGTAGTTGTGATCAGGGAGAAACCTTTATCACTTCATCCATGAACAATATGACCACTAATATCTCATTTACAAAACAAGAAGTACAGTACAGTACTGTACCCAACACCAGCAACAAGTGTCAACTGAGAGAGAGAGAGAGAGAGACGGTTATAGACAACAAACAGCCCAGAGAGATGAAGAATGAGAGACAGACAGACAGACAGGCAGACAGACAGAGAGAGAGAGAGAGAGAAAGAGGGAGGGTGAAAGTGTGCAGGGAATGCAGAGGCCACGTTAGTGCTGCTGCTGCTGCAAAACCCTGACTGGACATGAAAAAGACTCTATTGTTCCTGTGATGGCCGTAGAGCACTGACCTCTGTTCATCGGCCAGAAGCAGCCAGTCTTTTTCATCTGTTTTGACTACTTTGATTTCCCTTCACTATGATGCTAGTGTCATGAGGCATAGAGCACTTTTGTGAATTTTTTGTTTTTTATTTTTTATCTGACGCAAGTCCAGAGGATAGAAAGACATGTTAAAGGAGATGGTGGGATAGTCGGGAAAATGAAGAAAATAACTTTGGACAACAGGTAGCGCTCTGTTCAGGGCTTTGAGTCCTCACGCGAACTCGCCAAAATTAAGTTAATGAAGTTTTGTTTTGATTTTTAGGTTTCCCGTGCACAAATCTAGCTCTGATGATGGATCAGGAGGTAAGTTGAGATTACGTGAATCATATATTTAATGCTTCTTTGTAAGTACAATCGGATTGGTGTTCCACCTCTCTTACACTGAAGTAAACAAACAAAAAGCCACTGCAGAAATGTTTTTGTATGTATTAATGATGATAATATTTCTTCTTTGCTAGTAGTCAGGACAATGTGGACTGAGTTTTTTTTTTTTTAAATACTAAAAATACCTTTATGTTTGTATTTTGAGAATATTGTAATTTATTACATAACCTAATGCTTTGGTATTTGTTAATTCAGAGCAGGTGCTGGAGTTTTTCATTGTCTATCTGTAATATGGATGTGTTAGCAGTCATTTTATGTTGATGCTGTGTTAGACTTTTTTTTCCCTCTGCACTAAATTAAACTGAATCGTTGTACCGTAAAGGAAAATGGGACGGAAAGAGAAAGAGCAAGTCTTTTTGGCAGAGTTTTCGAAAGTCACAGAAAGGAGTGATGCGTCAGACTTCAAAAGGTATGATAAGACGATAACACAAAAAACACACAAAAAGGAAATGATCTAAAATATGTCTGCAAGGATGACTCATCAACATACGCACGACTTTTTATTATTTGATGTTCAGGATTTGTTTTAAGAAAATGAAGTCAGCTGTGTTTAGTCCCGTCAGCTAACATTTCCACTTTTTACCCGACAGGTGATGACGTTGGTTTTGTGGCCAGTGAAATCACCATGAGTGATGAAGAGCGTATCCAGCTGATGATGATGGTGAAGGAGAATATGATCTCCATAGAGGAAGCCTTGGCGCGGGTACGATGATGTGCAAACTTCTCCTCTTTGCCGTCATGTGGAGGTTACAGCTGCTGTGGTTTTATCCTTTTGCTCAACTTTTGAGAGTTTGCTGTGGAAAAGGGAATCGCTGTGTGTGTGTGTGTGTGTGTGTGTGTGTGTGTGTGTGTGTGCGTGTGTGCGTGTGTGTGTGTGCGTGTGTGTGTGTGTGTGTGTGTGTGTGTGTGTGAATGAGAGGCCAATTGTAAAGTGCTTTGTCCATTACAGTAGAAAAGCGCTATATAACTGCAGTCCATTTACCATTTAATCAAAGGGGTCAAGTATCCAGTTGAACCTGACCTTTAAACACTGAAAACAATTATTTGAGTTGTTTTCATTTACAAAAACTCTTTATTCTTATTATAATATTTTCAAACAGGATACAAGGTGATTCCTCCAAAAGCCCTGTCACCTTCTTGAAATTTTCAATAGATTGCAAAAAGGTTTTATTGAGTTGTAGCTGTGGGCAAATCTGAATTCATTTATTAAAGCTGGAACTTATCTGTTGGGTAGATCTATCCACTGGTGGTTGAACATTTTCAGCGTTGTGAAAGTTATCATGTTCTGATGTACGTGTGTGAATGAATACACAAAAGCAGTTTTAATGAGTCTGTGCCAGATGTTCAAGAATAAATGACACATCAGCTGGTAGATAAATGTACTCTGCATCACAGACTAACGGGGCCATCTTTTGTTGCAGCTGAAGGAGTTTGAGATCCAGAACAGACTGACGTGCAGGTCTGATCCCACTGAGTGGACTGACCCCTCCAGTCCCACCCCTAATGAGTTGTTCAACTGCAACGTAAGTCTCTGTTAGCGCCCAGTCTGAGGGCATCTTAGTCGCTTTTTAATGCTGAATCACAGCTTCAGGCAGCTTGTTGTGCATGAGGGCCTCCGATCTATCAGTGCCAAGGCTGCTGAGCTGTTGACAGCGCCCCTCTCTTTCCCTCTGTCCCTGTCCCACCGATGAACCGGGGCCCCTCTAAAGCCCTGCAGCTCAGGGCCTTCTCCCAACTGCAGGGCACTGGGCGGACTTCTATTCATCGCTGTCAAAGCGCTAACCCCCTATTGTGCTGTAGTGAGCGGGTGGATTCAGCACGGGGTCCTGTTATGCAGGCCACAGCTCTTTTATGCATGGGTGGGGTGATTAGGGGGCTCAGGTTCAGGGCACATTTTTCAGATTCATCTGGATGGCCTGACTATTTCTCTGTGCTTTGTGTGTGTTCTCCTCTCACTTTCTCTTTGTGTGAGTGTGTGATGATTGCACATCTGTAGCCTCTCGCTGTGTCTTTATTTATTTATTATAGGCCACCACTTTGTCTTCTGATGTGTATTCTGAGATGTGCTTTCCGCTCATGATTTGGTCACCAGATGAAACCTCAATACACGACCTGTCTTCAAATGTACCTCCTCTTCACTAACCATTGTTTCATATGATGGTTTAGGTGATTTCCAAGCAGCTAGCTTTCCCACGTAGAGAAAGGCCTTTATTGTCTGTTGCAGATGGGATGGCTGTTTGCATGGGCCTCAGTGTCATCAGTGTGGTTTCCTACCACATACTTATATTAAGCTGCAAGGACTTTCTACCGCATGCTCAGCAGCTACTTGCAGCAGCGTATGCAGCCTCAACTCAGCTTACGTACCTTTTTAATTTCTCACTGGCAACAATCTACTGCTAACTGATATTTTACCGTAACTGCAAAGCTCCTGTGGTGAGATGAAGCATTTCCGAGAAATAAAACTGTCACTGGTCTCTCCTGACAGCCTTGTGACCTGTCAGACACTGAACAAGAGGAATCTGTGACGTTCAGGCGACTCCATAAACTGGTCAACTCAACCCGGAAGGTGAAGAAGAAGCTGATCAGAATTGACGAGTCTAAGAGGCCTGGAGCAGAGGGTACTGAGACCACAAACACACTTTATGTCCTTAAAGGCCGTGCGGGTGTGGCAGCCATCATAGTTTTGAAGTGTGTGTTTTCACTTTAATACTATGTAATGCTGCTTGATTTAAAAAAAAAAAAAAAAAAGTGTAAGAGAAGTTGAAGTTTTAATGCAGGTCAAATCCATGAGTTTGTCGCTCTATATGCAGCCAAGATGTAAAAGGCAGCGGGTGTTTACAGTGAAAACATAAATACAGCACCGAGGACACCACGATGTGACGCAGAGTCTAGACAAAATATCAGTAATTGTGATGGATGTAATTACTGTTTGACTATACATATTTACTGCAATGACAGTACTTACAGTGTGTTCTCACTAGTTGTGTAGTCTGTGTGAATATATGTTTTGAAGTCTACTGTTTCCAACATTTTTATCTAACATGCTTTTGTCCAACATGTTTACTATTTGACAATTTGAATGCAAAAACATGGAAGTAATGAGTGGTAGCCAGTAGATGTCCCTTTGCAGGCTGCAGAGGAAAGGCCTCTGAAACAGCTTGTGTACTGTGGGACACTGACGACACAGCATAAAAATGACATTAGATCATTTTCACCCTCATAAGAAGAATTAAGTTAATGCATGTAATTTCTAAACAAGACAATTTCATTTCCTTTTTCCCATTTCCCTGTTTTACCCTCCAGAGTGCCCAAATATAGACGGTCTTCCCTGTGGAGATTCCAGCACCTCCCTGTACTCAGGTGTGCAGAAGAAGCCTGCTGTTTGCCCCGTGGACTCGCTGGCTTCAGCCCTGCGGGAACAGCTCACCTACGACAGGGACTCTGACAGCCTGACCACCTCCCCCTCCTCCAGCAGCCTGGACACCTGCAGCAGCCAGAAGATCTTCCAGGTCTTCAGCAAGTCTAGCGTGAGCCCCGTTCATCAGGAGACGAGTGTAGCGGGGGAGGTGAGGGAGGCAGGTGAAGGCAGCGGCTCTTCCTTCTCTGAAACGGATGTCTGCAATGATAAGGAACCCAAAATCCCTCGCTCAGTGACCGACGGAGAGCTCCGTCAGCGGATCCTGAACCCACTCAGCCACCACGGGGTGAGTACAGAGGAGCCTTTGTTGGGAGATTATTTGGAAAGTGAGGCATTTTGTAAGATCCTGCATTGAATTAATACTTTGTCAGTTGCATCCTTTAACCTCTTTGATTTGGAAGTCCTGTATCCCCCAAAATGCCCAGTCTCAAACAGACCCGCACTGAGCATACACAGTATCTCTGTCCTATTCTTATTTTAATGTGGTCCTTGCTGCTCAGGCTCTATATTTTCTTTCTATAAATGCCCTGCAGTTGTCACATCAAACCAAACCAAACTGATATCAATCAGCGTTATGCAAACCGCCCTACGCACACAGTTCCAGCACCTGCACTCATGCATGTTAATGTAAATATTGTCAAAGTCAATTTTAGAATCAGTAATACGTGACTGCTTCAGTAAATAATAGAGACCAGCCAGTACTTTGTATAACACTGTCAGTCATTTTCTCCCTAATGTTAAGCTCGGTTGCCCCGAAAACATTTTTGTGTTTGCCCATCATGTGTTCTGTGGTGACCCAACTCACTGCAGGAACGTATATTCCCCGTTTTGCAGCTTAAAAATAATGACATATCAACAAAAAGTCAAATTGTAGCATATGTGATGGACAGAGCTGGCTGCTACAGCATGTTCTCGGGGTACAGTTCCTCCATTGGTGGCTAGGTGCTTTAAAAACTCACTGTATTCGCCAAGGAAAGCTCACCTACTTATCTGCATCTCTGCTCATGAATTTCTTTTTCTCACAGAGAGCTTGTAGCTTTGGAGGTTTTGACCTGACCAACCGCTCAGTACAGGCGGTCCTCTCTGACCATGATAACACTGTGCGTAACCGCCATTCCTCCTTAATTTTCATAGACTGAATCCATAGTTGAACTTGTGTGTTTATTTGCCTGTGTTTCTGCCTTTTGTGTATGTAAATTAGAATAAAGACGGAGATGGTGTGAGAGATGCCATTAAATCTCCAGCAACATCTCGGATTTCCCTGGGCAAAAAAGTCAAGTCTGTGAGGGAAACTATGAGAAAACACATATCCAAGAGATACCACTGTTCTCTGTCTGAACAGGTAAGTACAGTACAGAGGCATCAGCAGTGTTACTGCTGTACATTGTCCATATAGCCACTGTTGAGAAGAGTGTGAAGCAAAGCTA
Organism: Chaetodon auriga; assembly: GCF_051107435.1. Classification (NCBI taxonomy): domain Eukaryota; kingdom Metazoa; phylum Chordata; class Actinopteri; order Chaetodontiformes; family Chaetodontidae; genus Chaetodon; species Chaetodon auriga. Next base: position 6,491,658 of record NC_135087.1, read on the forward strand.
ATATTATTCTCTTCTCCTGTGTCTCCTAGTCAAGTACAGATCGCATATCCAGCTGCCCTCACTCGCCTCAGACAGACTCCGACTCTTTGGAGAAACCCAAACTGAAGCCAGGAGGGTCCGTGGAAAGCCTGAGGAGTTCCCTCAGTGGACAAAGTTCCATGAGTAAGTCCGTGTGTTTACAGTGTGCATGTGCTTTATACGGGTGTCCTTGCAAATAATTCTCAGTGTTTGTTTTAACATAGCCTTGGAACACCAGATGTGTGCTGTTTATCAGAAAGGTGTTTCAAGGACGCCTTTGAGGTAGTCTAAACTTTCTGGTCTGACTGTGTTTGTCTGCATGGAATAATGTGTAACATAATGGCACCCCAGTCGGATTAAAAGACATATTTACAAATGTTTTTCAAATACTAACACACCCATGCAGTTTTGTGGTCTTGAAGCGGCTCATTTGTCTTGCTGTGGTTTCTGTAGGTGGTCAGACGGTGGGCACCACTGACTCCTCTAACAGCAACAGAGAGAGCGTGAAGTCTGAGGACGGGGAAGAGGACGAGCTGCCTTACCGCGGACCTTTCTGTGGACGCGCTCTAGTTCATACCGACTTCACCCCCAGTCCCTACGACACAGACTCCCTCAAACTGAAGGTATGACTGCGTTATTGATCCAGTAAACCACACAGCACGTAGAGATGAGCTGATGTGAGCTGACGAGCTCCACTCGTCTCTGTGTTGCAGAGCGGAGACGTCATCGACATCATTAGTAAGCCTCCGATGGGTACATGGATGGGGATGCTCAACGGTAAAGTCGGCACCTTCAAGTTCATCTATGTGGATGTCCTGAATGAAGAGGAGGCAAAGCCCAAAAAGACGCGCAGGAGGCGGAAGGCCCGGCAGCCCAAACCCACCTCTGTAGAGGAGCTCCTCGATCGCATCAACCTCAAAGTAATAAGCTTGACTTAACTCGTGACTTTGCACACAGAACCAGCGCTGGAATTTTCAATGTTCATTTTATTTCTCAAATTTATGAGTGTTAGGTAAGAGGAATACCCGTGGCTGATGGCTTAAACTTGGTTGTGGCCGTATTTAAAGAAATGGTTTTACAGTTGACAAAATACTCTTCTTCAGTCTTTTGAGGATGAGCAGATCGACACCTTTCTCGTGTCTGTATGCTAAATCTAATGCTGAAACCAGGAGACAGTTAGCTTAGCTAAACATACAGACTAGAAATAGGGGAAAGCAGCTAGCCTGGCTCTGCCCGAAGGTAAAAAATCCAGTGTTTATTTAATCTGTACAAGAGCCAAAGTGTAAAAATGACAAGTTGTGGTTTTACAGGGGATTATGGGCTCAGCTATTTCTTGGCCAGGTGCTAAGCTAAATATCTCCTGGTTTAGCCTCATATTTACCGTGCAGATATATAAATGCTGTTGATCTTTTCATCTAACTCTCAGCACAAAAGGAAATAAGTGTATTTCCCAAAATGTAGATTGCATGCACCAAGTTCTTCTTACCTGTCATCTACAGGTCAAAATCCTTTTCAGCAGTTCTGACTTTATCCACTGTGCAAGCTCCAATCAGTGCTTTCTATCTGTGTGCATCACCCGCCCTCACCTCTCCACAGGAGCATCTTCCCACCTTCCTTTTTAACGGCTACGAGGATCTGGACACATTCAAGTTGCTAGAGGAGGAGGACCTGGATGAGCTGAACATCAGGGACGCCCAGCACAGAGCTGTGCTGCTCACCGCCGTGGAGCTGCTGCAGGAGTATGATGGTGGGTCAGGTCATCAGCGGGGCGCCATGTCTCGCCTGAACACTGCACATGTGGAAAAACACTAAAATATTGTCAAATACAAGTCAAACATGCAGAGGCACATCTGTCAGATATAATATTCTTTATACACGTTTTAAATATGAAGGATATCTGCTATCCCGTCATATGTAATGAAGGTGAAAATGGCAGTAAAATGGAAATCGATGCACCTCAGGATTGAAGTTGGTGTGAAAAGTTCATGATTAGCCATGGCAGCATTAAATTTAAAGATCTGTTAAAGGTCCAGTGTGCAGGATTTAGGAGGATCTACTGGCAGAGTATGGCAGAAATGGAATATAATATTCATAGTTACCTTTTTTTTTAGTGCATAATCACCACCCAAACTAAGAATGGTTGTGGTGTCGTTAGCTTAGAATGAGTTCTGTATATCTACAGAGGGAGCGGGTCCTCTTCCATGGAGTCCGCCGTGTTTCTGCAGTAGCCCAGAACAGACAAATCAAGCACCGGCTCCAGAGAGCACCTTTCGCATTTTTTGCATTTTTAGCGCCGACTGTAGGGGAGGGCTGTTCAGCTGCAACCTGCAACCTCACCACTAGATGCCGCTAAATCCTACACACTGGTCTGTTGGTAAATCTACTCCTGCTGACTTCAAAAGCGACACAGCGCACGCAGAGCTCCCCGCCTGTTTTCTCTTGAGATCATAAGACGTGACTGTCTGCCCCCTGTTGGTGGCGTTGTGCCTTGCAGGAAGCAGCGACCCAGAGCGGAGCAGTCAGTCTGGGGGCTCACAGGAGAAGCTGCTCCTGGACAGGCGTGGCCTCCCCGGAGACTCCCCGCGGGACTCCGGCTGCTACGAGAGCAACGAGAACCTGGAGAACGGTAATGACAGCCTGAGTCGCCTGTGAACACTGTCTTCGTCTTCTGCCCTCTTCTGCCTCATCCTTCACTAGAAAGACTTGCGCGCTCTTCAGTCCTTCCTGACGCTCGAGTGTTTCAAGCCGCCAGATTCAGTTTTCATGCTCCTCTGGAAAGACTCTGCTATCGTCACATTCACCTCTGGTGCTGTTTTTTTTCCCCAGCATCTCCTTCTTCTTCCAGTCATACCTTCTGCTGTTTCTGCATCATTGACTCGATCTGTTTTGCAGTCACTTTTTTGTCTGTTCAGTGCTTTTGAGACCTGACACTACTTGCCTTTCTTTACAAGCATAATATTCATAATGGGATAACACAAGGTTCTCTGTTAATATGGGATGAGAAAGTTCACTTGCATCATATTAAACTGAGCAGTGACCTAAAGACATTTTTCACACCCTTGACCAAATTATATGTGGAGCTACTTGTAGGTCTACTCACAAATAGATCTGCAGTTGTGAGTTGTGTGGTGGTTTTTGCGTTTGCTGAAAATGGTGACTGTTGAACCGGCGCGTGATAAGATTTCAATAGTTTAAAAAAACACTTCTCAGTAGTTGCAGTACATATTTACCGTGAATGCTCGCTTTATTCACAGCTGTATCATTCTTATTGTGGTTATTTGGTTCAGCTTAAGAAAAAAAAGTTGAAAAATTGTCAAAGTGCGAAGAATTGTGTGTAATGTAAATGAGGCTTCTTGTGAATGTCAGAAGGTCATGTGGTTAGAGAACTTCGTCAGATCAGCCACGCTTGTACAGTGTGTTTCTCTCAAGATTTTGCTGTTTGTGTGTATATTTTTTTAGTCCAGTAAAACACAACGTTGCACAATATTTTATCATGTGCCTGAAAACTGCATAATGCAGAAGAATTAAAATATTTACTAAATACTATGATTATACTTGTTAAAATATGGCATTTTGTATAACTGTAAATGCACTAAAATGCAGACTTAGGACAACCTTAAAAATGGTTTAACAGAGTTCAAAGTTAAACTCATTCTAACACTTCTGACAGAAGTGTGGCAGGTTGAGGGTCTGGAGTCTTTCTGAAGTGTGCTTCTGTCATGGTTGAGCGTGAGGAATAAATTGCTCCATGCTTTACCAGACCTGACTGCTTCCTTCTTTTCTTTCATCCATCATTCATTTTTGGCTCAAGTGTAGATGTCGTCTTGAACTCGCTCTTGTCTTTGGGCATCCTTTCCGACGCTGAGCGCTCTGCTGCTGTTCTGTTTACGTCACGTATATTTCACACTTGACCAGCACCTGCATGATCCGCACACACTCCACTTGTTTATTTCAGGAAGGGACAAAAAGACATCTTCATCCATGAGCAGGTCCTCCTCTGGTTTTGAGTCAAGCCACCTCCCGTCCCCAGAGTACCCTGACCTCCCCAAGACCCTGACCTCGACCAGCTCGATTAAGACCTCACTCCAAAGTAAACCAGCATGCCAGCCCTCTATCTCACCATCACTAAGGCCCCGTAAGAGCAGCTTAACTCTGTTAAACCCAGCAAAAGGTCATGCTCCCCGTGGAGCCATTGCAAGGAGCCACAGCTGCGTGGAGCTCAGACGAAACCCAGCACCAGGACTGCTGAGGCGGAGCTTCTCCCTGACCGTCCTCCACAAAGAGCAGAAGAGACGACCCATCAAGCCTAAAAAACGGAATCTGACCCCCAGCATCAAGACTGAGGAGACGGCACAGAACAGAGTGAATCCTCAGAAACACTGTGAGGTCGTGTCTCCGTCCTCCCAGCCTTCAGACACATCATGCAAAGCTGCGTGCAGCACTTTCAGCAGGGACACAGTAAATGTGTCTAAACAAGCAGAAGCAACACAAAGCACGCGCCACCTCCAGCCGCCACCCACAGGCCCAGCAGAAAGGTCCAATTATCCTTTAATAACACCTTCATCACCAAACCCACGCCGAGAGCCCTTATCAACAGAGACTGCCTGTTTGTACAACTACACAAACCGCACGCTGTCAGAGAACACGGCCAGCCGCTCGCTTTCGGCCAACTCTGAAGCCCGCCGGCTGAAAATGAGAGGTAGAAAGAAGCCTTCCACAAACGCAGTAAATCTGGGTTCCCTGATAGAAGACAGACTGTAGCTGCAGGGTACTGATCACAAAATGGAGCCGCTGTCTGACAAGGTTTTAGCCTCAAAAGTTCACCCAACTGTCACCTCACAGATGTTCATCGCTGCTATTGGATGATGATCTTACAACCATATTTCTTTCAGAACATTGAAATACTCGCCCCCGATCTCTGAAGTTGTAACCGTAGAGTGTTTAATCTGAGCTCATTACTGTGTCTGTGGCTTGTTTTTCCACAGTATGCAGAAAGTATAATGAGTTAAGTGTACATGCAGCGTTGTCGCTTTTTATTACCTTTATGTGGATACACCCATTACAGAGTTCAGTCTTCCCTGAGGAAATGTACCTGAGGTTTAGACATGTTAACTCATGTTTATATTACTAACTTATCTGGTTGCACCTCACTCAGTGTGGTTGATATCTGATACCTCAGTGTCTATTTCAGCTCTTCTCCATTCAGCTGAATCCAGTCTGTCGAGGAAACTGCACTTACAACAGGTGATGGCAGTGAGCGGCCATTTATCCCACATCAAACAAAGCTTTCATGAATTAATCACTCTGTTTTTAAGTGTGTATCAGTATATATGTATATGTCTCCATCTCCTTTTTCACAGAAGATATTTCGACATGTTCAGTCAGAAAAAAACAGGCGCTTCAGTTTCAGGGTCCTGGTATCGTGCATGCTGGCTCACTGGCACACTGTGAGCCGTTGTTGATGTTATTCGTAACCGCCGCGCTTTTCCTACTATGACAAGTCAAAAAATATTGTTGATATCAGCTTAATCTAACTGCAAGTAGCGATAGCATTCAGTGAGCAGTCCTATGTGAAGTGTAGACAGAAACGGAGCAGTTAAACAATGACAAACCACCCGGAAAGCATCTGTCTTTATGGAAAAATTAACTGTTTATTTCATATCAATCAATTATGTGCAGTAATTTAATTAAAAGGGTTTCTTTTTTTGTATACTTTGTAAAAATGCAACCAAGGCTTTTAATCACTGTTTTACCCTCATATCAATAAATGTTGGTATGTTTGAATTAAGTTCATCTCTCTCTGTACTCAACTGTTTCTAGCACCAAGCATCTAGCAGTATTTATTATATATTTATTGGGACATTCTCACAAAGCGAGTCGCACCACTGTTAAATTCAGTTACCATTAACTTCAGTTCATTACATAAATTATTTCCCTACACACACTGTAAAAATGGTGCAAATTCTGCAGCTTTTTCCTGTAAGTTTGAATTCGTTGTCGGTTGATTTAAATCTCATGTCTCATGATCTGAAGACGAGTGTTTTCTGCATTAGCTACCAGCAGGATTTAGTGGCAGACTTCGGTCATAGTTTAGCCTGGAGCGGCATTTCATGCAGGCACTGCTTGACCAGCCCCAGTGCGTCCAGGGCGGTACCCCAGGCGAGGGTGACTCCCCAGCCTCCGTGGCCATAGTTGTGGACCACAGGCACCCTGCGACCCTGCAGCTCCACCAGCTCCCTCTCCACCCTCGGGTTCCTCCTGCTGGGCCTCAGGCCGACCCACTTGCTGAGGACTTTGGCCTCGCTGATCGAAGGCTCCAGCTTGCTGCAGTGCATCAGGATGCCCTTCGTTTCTCCTTCGTCCACTTGTAGTCGCCAGTCCTCCTCCTGCCTCGTGCCGCCGGCGGTGACGCAGTGTATGCCAGGGTAAATGTAGGTCTTTCCATCTCCGTCTCTGATGAAGTGATTGAGCCAGGGGGCCTCCAGCTTGAGGACCTGGCCTCTGACCGGGTACACCTTGCTGTCACCCACCAGCGTTTTGGAGCCCAGACCAGAGCAGTTGACAATGATATCATAGCTGCTGCTCAGCTCCTGAAGACTGTTGATCTTCCTCGTTTCCACCTGACCTCCAGCTTTTCTGAATCTGTACAACAACATGATCTCTTGTAATCAGCTATTCACCTCTTCCTCAGTGGAGCCAAAATACAAATTGTACCTGTAAATGTTTTAAATATATTGGAATTACAATAATAATGACCTAACACCTTTGACATGACAGAGACGGTTTAATGTAAAGGACAAACCTCCTCTCGAGCCACGGCAGGTAGCTGGAACATTCACATTTTATGGTGGTGAACGCGTGGCCGAACTTGTGATCCGGAAACCTTTTCAGTTCACTGTCAGTCATGAACCGAAAGCCGATCACAGACTCTGACCAGAAGGGCTTCTTAATGGCTGGAACCTCCTTGAAAATTTGCCAGCTGGAAAAAAGATGCAAACAAAAATCAGTGGATATAAAGAGATCTATTTTAGTAGTGACCTGACTGACTATTTGCCCCCTTTTATAGCCCTGTATAACAAATGATACCCAGAGCTCAGTATTACTCCAGCGGCCGGTGAGTGTTGGGACTGAGCAATGGCCAACAGGTGATCAAAGCTGTCCTTGAACCAGCGTTTTTGTCTTTCCAAGGGAATGTCTGAGAGAGAAAAACAGCAAAATCAGTCAAAACTAATGTGTACTGCAGTGTACATGTACAGGGTGGGGGTAGGTGATGAGTTTATATGCATACTGACTGCACTACATTTTAAAATATAACATCTGAGATAAGGAGATCGTTGCATACCTGGAAACTGTTCAGCAAACAGGATCCCAGCAGCTCCATCACTGGTGGTGTCTGGACTCAACTTGTCGGCCAGCACAGTGACGGAGCAGAAAGGCAGAGCCTCCGCGATGCAGACGGCGGTGGAGAAGCCGATCACACCTGCTCCCACCACTGCAACCCTGACGCGTTTCATCCTGCACAGGCCTGATGTCCAAACTGGAGGTGAAGTGGAGTAAAGAACTGAGCCAAATGCTGCTCGATAGCTGAAAAACAACCTCTGTTATCAGCAGCTGTAAAGCTTTAATCCACAGCGACTGGCTTCTATATCTTAATTGACTGCACAGTCCAAGGTTCAGTAATGTAAACCCTCAGTCCAAGGACTTGTCATTGTGGGATTGCGTTACATAACAGATGCTGTAAACTGGGCTACAGAGCAGGGAGCAGGGCATCACTGCTGCAGACTGCTCCAGTAGTTTTAACCGCGGGTGATTTGAAGTACTTCTTATAAGGTTATATTTAAAATATATATATATATATATATATATATATATATATATATATATGAGGAAAAAGTCACACATTTCAAATGTTAAAATACAAAAGTATAGCAGCAAAATTTACTTTACTTACAGTATGAAAAGTAAAAGTATTCATTATGCAGCAGAATGGCCCTTGTATTATTATACATTATATAATTCTTCTTACTGATGCATAAACGTGTCAAAAAGCATTTTAATGTCATGCTGGTGGAGGAGATGGAGCTCATTTTAACTACTTTATAAACTGATGGACAGTTTAATTTGTGCCACTGCATCCTAATAAAAACAATGGTGTGAAAAGTACCATATTCCCCTCTGTATTTAGCAGAAAAGGCTTTTGTAAAGTACAAATACCCCAAAGCTGTACAGTGCAGAGAGCTCACCCTGAGGCCCCTGGATATTTGGAGCCAATAGTTGGTTTGAAATTCATATTATGTGAAATTAAGCGCCGTCAAAGTAAAACTCCTCAGTTTACCTTTAATGTTTACCAGTGTCCTGCTGGCACTGCACAGGGGAGTGTCTGTATGTTTGTTTCTTCTTCAGGGCGAGCAGGTCCTAAACAACGAGCAATGACAGCGATTATTTATCACTATTATTAAACTCTATTTATTTAACAGAAGTTCTCTCTATAAAAACGTCCCGTGTGTCTCTGATAATCTCTTCTACGTCTACGTTTCGAAACGGCCAGCTCAGACAGAGCGCTCGTGCCATCCACAGTGCGTCTCGTCAGAATCACACCTCTCGCGATAAGTCATGCACGTTCTCGCCCTCCGTCCAACGACAGCACAAGGTAAGGTCCTAAAAGCTCACTATTTTAAATTCCACCGCGGGTTATGGGCTCAGCCTGTCCGGGTCCTCTTACAAACAGAAGTATTCGTGAAATGCAGTCGGTTGAAAACATTATTTCGGCCGCACGCTTTGCTGTTTGTGCTAGTTGTGGCCTGTTTCTCGCTAGCAGCGGGTGCATTGTTGGAGTTAGCATGCTTGCTAACATTCATGTTGTTCACATCGCTGCAGGTTATCTGAAGCTGTGAGACCAAACATCAGCAGATAAACTTGTTTGAACGTGTTCGACAGTAGAAAAAAATACTCGCTGCACTCCGTTGGGGGACATAGATAAATGAAATAAAATGGTAGCAAACAGTGGTTCTGATTTGAATTGACAAAATTGGCTGATAGATCAATCGATCGTTTATGACATTTATTTGGGGTAAAATGCCAAACACTGAGGATTCATCTTCCATTTTCCCACTTACTTACTCATCTTAGTCATTTGGGGTTTTGACTGTTCAGATAAGCAATTTAAAGATATCACTTTGGTCTTTTAAAGGACATTTTTAACTGTGGCATCCATAGACGAGGCTATTTTCAATATCAGTGTGTTGGTTAGTAATTATTTAGTGAAGAAACTGTCACTTGTTTTGTGCAACCAGCAGTCTGAAACAAAAGATATACAACATATATATAATGATACAAAACAGAGCTTTTTTCAGATGATTAGAAAGATAGATGATCAAAATTGTTGGTAATTGTTCTGCTGATTAACTAACCGATTGCTTGCAGCACTAAACTACAGATTGAAAACTGAAAATATTCACTGGACCAGCCCTAAAACAAGAGGATTGGCTTTAAGTTTCTGCAGCTTTTCTTTTGAATGACGCTTCATTGATGAAGTAGAAAGTTTGTGCATTGAAATGCACACAGAGAAAACACAATCCTGTCTCTCTGTGTATCTTATGCACTGTAATGCTGTTTTAATTGAAAGTGTCTTTTCAGTGCCTGCAGGAAGAGAAGTGATTGTTCTGAGATGTCACAGAAAGCATCTCCATCACTCATGGCCCTTCATTCAGATTCTCATAAGCAGAGCATCCTGAGCAAATTCGACAGGCTCAGGAAGAGAGACCTGCTGTGCGACATCACTCTTGTGGTGGAAGACGTGCACTTCAAGGTGCACAAAGCCCTGCTGGCGGCAAGCAGCGAGTACTTCTCCCTCCTGTTCACAGCAGAGGATCGGATCAGTCCGCCGACCTACCGGCTGGATGGCGTGGCGGCCGAGATGTTTGCAGCGGTGCTGGAGTTCATCTACAGCGCCCAGGTGTCTGTGCAGGAGAGCGCCACAGAGCAGCTTCTGGCCACGGCTCGTCTGATGGAGGTCAGCGACCTCGTGAAGGCGCTCGCTGAGCTCACACGCTCTGCTGCAGCGGTTAGAGGTGAGGAGGGAGACGCAGCGCCTGATCCGTCCAAACGCAAACGGGGACGACCGAAGAAGAACGTGAACGTCACAGAGCTGCAGGGCAGAAGTGCACCATGTGAGAGCTCAGAGGAGATGCAGGCTGGAGCTGTGGACTGCGATGATGCCGTAACTGAGACACGGCCGAAAGATGACGCAGATTATAGCCCGGGAGCACACCGGCAGAGCAAACGCAAAATCAGGCCACCGGTAAAATACAAGAGCTATAAGGTGGGCAGCGACACAGCAGGTAGCAAGGAGCCTGGGAAGAGAGGCAGGAAGAGGAAATACCCCAACACTGAGGCCCGATGTGAGGACTGCGACAAAGTGTTCAAGAACCACCTCTTCTTAAAGATTCATCAGAGGACTCATACAGGTAATCTGCACTGGACTGGAGTTTAATGGACATACAGGCAGTGTCCATCACAGCTGTTTGACTCTGGAGCATCTGTCTCTCACCACTGATCAAATGAACCTGTGCCTGTCACTGTGTTTCACAACCTTTCCCCAGGAGAGAAGCCTTTTCGGTGCCTCGTTTGTGGGAAGGGTTTTACCCAGAAGCACACTCTGCTGGCTCACCAGCGCATGCACACCGGAGAAAAGCCTTTCGTGTGCACCGTCTGCTCCAAAGCGCTCTCCACCAAACACTCCCTGCAAGAGCACATGAACCTCCATGAAGGTAGGATCGGACCGGGTCCATCATGTTCTTCGTTCGCCTGATGTGGGTTTGAATTGTGTCTCTTTATCTGCATCTTTAGAAAAGAAGTCCTTCAGCTGTGAGAAATGTGGAAAGATGTTTACTCAGAAGAGGCAACTTAAAAGCCATTCTAGAGTTCATACAGGTCGGAATCACCTCACTTCAACAGCAGCATGTTGTTTATAACGTTATCACTCCCAAAAGCTGAAGAACGTGTTCTTTTTTCTGTTTAATTGAAGGCAAATCGTTACCAGAATGCGCTCAGTGTCACCACAAGTTTATGGACACGGCTCAGCTGAAAAAGCACCTGAGGACTCATACAGGTAAAGTCAAACACCTTCCACAGATCTGGGAATCATTTCTGAGCTGCTGATTTTACTGTGTAGCTAATTTCTTCAATATGTGGCAGCACCTGCTGCAGCCTGCTGGTGACATGAATAATATCCTTACAGGCGAGAAGCCCTTCACCTGTGAGATTTGTGGAAAATGTTTCACAGCCAAGAGCACACTGCAGACTCATATCCGAATTCACAGGTGAGAAGTATGAGTATATAGAAATGTGATCCCGTGTTAATAAAAAAAACATTGATTTTAGCCACTTTCAAACTCAAAAACTAAAATCAGGTTTCCTTTTGCAGGGGCGAGAAGCCGTACGACTGCAGCATCTGCAACAAATCGTTCTCAGACCCCAGCGCGAGACGACGACACGTCACCTCTCACTCAGGGAAGAAGCCCTTCACCTGCTCCTTCTGCAGCCTTTCATTCACCCGCGTGGACAATCTGAAAACACACACCAAGTCCCACAACAAGGAAAGAGCTGCAGCCACAGACGCCTCCTCAGAGGCAGCGGACGCCGCGGCACCGCCGGAGGAGGCGCGCAACATCCTGCAGCTGCAGCAGTACCAGCTGCCCTCCAGCTCCGAGCAGGAGATCCAGCTGATGGTGACGGGAGACGTGGACATTAACTTCGTGCCGGCTCAGGAGCAGGAGATCAGCATCATCACCACAGAGGGGCAGACGACGGACTCGGCCCACTCCAGACTCACCCTCCTCACCCCGTCGTCAGGAAACGCGCAGAACGTGGCTCTGGTCACTCAGGCCGGCGTGGTGGACCAGAACCCTCAGATTCAGACTATCAGTATGTTGGAGGGTCAGATGACGCACCAGCCCGAGCAGATGCATGTTATCACTCTGAGTAAAGAGGCGATGGAGCACCTACAGGCCCATCACGGCCCCCCGCAGCCCCTTCAGATCGCGCCGCGACCCGTCCAGCAGCTGCAGGTGATGCACCAGCCGATCCAGCAGCTGGCCGTCGCTCAGGAGGCCTCGCAGGGCCAGGTGAGCAGGGGGGAGCACAGCCAGGCCATTCACATCAGCAGCCAGAGCAGCCAGCCCATCTCCATCAGCCAGACCAGCGAGCAGATCTCCAGCCACCACATCCAGGGACAGACCTTTCAGATCCAGGCAGGGACCGTCTCCTACCTGTACACCACCGGGCTGCCGCAGGAGGGCTGAGCGTGAGCCGGATCCACACCGACGACGCTGCTGCAGCTACGGTAGGCTGTTTTTTCTCTCAGGATGGCGAAGGCGTGACCTGCCCGACTCTGCCTCTGACTCGCTAAAGTGATGTTCTCACCCTGCCGCATACCAGAGCACCGCTGGCTTCACTTCATGTCAGGACAGAGTGGGACTTCAGGGAAGCTCAGTCTCCTCCTGAATAGCAGTAAACTCCACAAACATCTTGAAGAACAAGTGCTAGAATACAAATAATATGCAGCAGAGCCTGACCGTTGTTGTTTATGATTTATGTACTGACACCGATTTATCTTCAGTAAGATGATATCAGTTTTGACGTTTTGAAAAGCAGCAAACTGGGATGATGGAGCTCCTTTTAAGTGTTAACTTAGGGATTTTATTATCTCATTCAAGTCTCAGGTATTAGTGGATTTTGAGTTGAACCCTGTGCTTGAGAGCAATGCATGAATTAATCTAAAGAACTACAGTAAACTTTAAGGAAACGTGTGAAGAGTGAAAACAATACTTTATTGACAATCAATGGAACTGTATGATGGAGCTGCACTGTGTTCTGGACACATGCACAGTACAGAATGACTGCGGTGGGTGATGCTCTAAAATGGATCATAAAACGCTTTGATGATGAAAACAATGAGCCAAGCCCTTCCTGAGGCTTACGCCTTTGAAAATGATCTAAATATGACTTTGTTGACAGACGGCTGCAGAACGCAGTGAATCGTGGCAGAAGCCCGCAGAGCGCTCTGCATGACAAACAGCAGCTGACTGGTTGAACAGGTTGGTGTTGCTTTACAAAATAAATCTCACAGGCCGGGCAACGTCGCCTCAGCAGTCAGGGCTCGCAGGCGAGGAGGATCCTGAAAGAGCAACAGAGGCTGATGTGAATGTGGATTTATCCAACGACATCACGGCAGCAGTTTGTTGTTATGTGAGGCGGTCAAACATGTCCACATGGACAGGACTTCCACAATATTTTTTACTTTAGTTTTTAGTTACGTAGCTTTGAAAAACAGTCTTATCAACCAGAGCTGTTCTGGAGCTCTCCATCATATGACATGCTCCTCATCAGCAGATGAGTTCTGCCCAGTTGTCGTGAAACTGCAGATGTTTCTATGATTGTTTTAGTCACTTTAAAGAAAAGGTGGACATTCTGGGTCATTGTATGTGCTGATTTGCTTAGATGACACTATAGAATCAAAATATTCATGTCTGTACAGTGAATGTGAAGCTACAGCCAGCAGTAGGTTAGCTTAGCTTAGCACAATGACTGGAAACGGTTGGAAACAGCTAGCCAGGCTCTGACCTGATATAACAAAATCTACCCATCAGCACCTGAAGTTAACACTCTGCACTGACACATTTTTACTTTGGTGTTTGCACAGATTAAACAAGTGAGATAGAACGAGTTACTCAGAGGGGCTTCAGAGATTTTTACCTTCTGACACAGCCAGGCTAGCAGTTTCCCCTTGCATCCATTCTTTATGCTAAGCTAACGTTAACTGGCTGCTGGCTGTAGGTTCATGTTTAATGAACAGATGTGAGACTGCTATTGAGCTTCTCATCTAACTCTCAGTCAGACAGCGAGAACGCAGATTTCCTAAAACGTTGAACTATTCCTTAAAGGTAGTAATTCATCAATAATTTAATTGAAAATAATAATTGCAGGACAACTGGGCAAAAGATCCTGATATATGACTGAAAGCTCTTACACTCACTCAGTGGACCTTGTGGTGAGACTGTCAGCTGTTATTGTTTACAGGGTTAAAATGGCCTTTGTGCTTGTTATATTTTGTTTATACTGTATTTTGTTTTCTTATTGACACTATGATTTTAAATTGTTGTCTTTTTTATATTGTTGTTTTTGTGTGGAGCCCAGGATAACTAGCAGCCACTATGTGGAAGCTAATGGGAGATCAAATCAAGAATAAAGAAGAAGAATTAACTTAAAAACTCCATTTTTAAGACAACATGGAGGAGAAATGAGTTGAAAAAATGAAAATCTGAACACGTATAAACTGGTGAAGATCTCGTAATGTGGACATTAAAACAAACAGAGAAGCCTTCAGCTGTTGTTTCCCTCAGTTTCAACACGTTTCTCGCTCGCTCACCGCTCTCGGTCGGTCTATTCTGGCGTTTGAACGGCTCCCGGCTGTTTCTGCTCTCTGGTGTTTTGGCTCTGCGGAGACGTCCTGAAGTGTGCTGGAGTGCGTGAGTCTGCCAGGCTGCCGACTGGCCCTCTGTAGACCTGAGACACAAATAGAACAGAGACCGAGCTTCACTGCTCAGAAACACCATCTACAATGACTTAAAATGTCATCACAAAATGTAACGGGGATCTGATGAGACAGTGGCTTTAATTTCACTCCTGAAGCGCATGAGCAGCTAGAAATCATCATCACTTCGCTGCTCTGAGATGAAGGTGGGACTAAGGAGGGACAGGCAGCTGTGATGAACAGACACAGGGCGAAGAGGGAGTGAAATGTCAGATCATTTCTGATGAGACACAGCGAGCGTCTCTGCTGACGTACCTGTCGTTGAGGTGCACCTGGAGAAAGCCGCCTCCAAGTCGTTCACCTGGCTCTGCAGCCTGTCCGCCTGCTGAAAGGCTTCCTGTTTGAGGCTGAGCTCTCTCTGCAGCTGGCCCCTCACCTACATCCAACCAACAGAGCACAGGAAGCCACAATCTGGTTAATGTTTGAAGTTTCGTTTTGCCGTGTGGCCGACGTGTTTCAACGGCTCGCTGATGGAGGACAGACGTTCAGAGGAGGGACACGACTGACTTCTGTCATTCTCTGACCTCTAGCGCCACCATGAGGTTGACATCTGTGGTTCAGGCTCTCATGTCTCATTAACAGTTGGGTGGAGCGTTTATGTTTTCGCTAATTCCCTGACTTTTCATCTCGCACCATCAGCGGGTCGAAATCTCACCACGACCGATAATTTACTAATGACACACATGGACACTTTAAATGTTTGTGATTTTCACAGCACACACACACACACACACAGACTTCAGTCTCCTGAAGCTCGTTTACAGACCTGTCGGATCTCCTTGGCGCTGCGCTGTCGGTGGAAGCGGTTCATCCTGCTGCCTCTGTCCAGCTGCTCGCTCAGCGCCCTGAGCTGCGTCTCTCTGTCCTCCACGTCGGCTCTCATTTGTTCCAGGCTCTGCACTCGATAGGTGTCCAGCTCCTGCCTGCTGCGGGCCTCCTGCGCAGACTGATGCCTGAACAGCTGGAGCTCCTCTGCCTGTGTATCAGAGGGTCTTCAGTGAAAACATCCAGGCTTCCAGTGTCGGACATTATGACCATTTAAAACCTCACAGCAGAGTTTTACATGAATGTAAGTCTGCAGATACTTCAGATGTGTAACTGTGCCCAAATAGAGACTTCAACCACTAAAAAAATCAGATACTGTGGCAGTTACACAATCATTCACACAATACAGGCTGACATGAGATCATAATACAGTAACTACAGTACAAAAATACTAAATAAAAGTAAATAAATAAATCAGTGTTTGCAGCTTTTTCAATGTAAATTTATTCTGGTCATCTCTATTAAATGATAGTAAACTGAAAATCTGTAAGTTTTGCTCTGCAGTCGGTGTTTGGCAGCTGAAGGGTGGACGATGCTCCACGTACCTTCCTGGTGAGCAGCTTCTTGGTGCTGCTGCACTCGGCCTGACGCCGGGTCAACTCCTTCCTCACAGCCTCCAGCTCCTCCTGCAGGAAAACCACCTCCTCCTCTGACATCATCTTCACCCTGAGAGCGTCGGTGCGGCTGCTAATCTCCCTCTGGACAACAGGAAATACGTGATCATCGTTAGCTGAATCACTGTGATGCTACGTTTACTTTCCCAAAAAGTGTTTTATGATACATAAACGGGCGTGAGATAAATACAAGAACAATGAAGAGCTGAAGATTGTATAAGGGTTTAAATCAGTTAAACATATTTAGTATTTAATTCACTGAAGCTTTTGACAGACATTACGACATCAGGAGCACAGGCAGCAAACACAAGCTTCTGACTCCTGGTGTTCGCTTTGACTCAACACGCTATCTGACTGGCTCTCGTGGTCGTCCTGCAGGGGCTGAATCTGATTTCTATATTGATCCCTCTGACCTGCTGAGTCTGACGCAGCTGTCGGTGAAGTTTCTCCTGGTCGGCCAGCCGCCTCCAGCTGCTCAGAGCCTTCAGCTTACAGAGCAGAGCGGCCAGCCGGCTGTTCTCCAGCTGCAGCTCGTGGACCTCTTCTTTCTGAGACAAGAGGCAGGACACGCTGACGTGTTTGTTAAAATCAAGAAACGCATGTTTCAAAGACTGACAGCCTGAACACATAAACACCTTAGTGAGTTCAAACATTGACTGCTGCTGTGCGGTAAGCATCTCTTACTTCCTCTAAGTGCAGACTCTTGCACCGTCTGCCTCACTGTACCTTTAACTGTGAGACTGTGAGTGTGTCGTCGTCTTCGGTGCAGCCGTACTTCTTCTTGAGTTTAATGATTCTGTCCACTCCTTCGCCTCTCACTCTGTTCACCATCTCACTCACATCCTGCTCCATCTGCCGGCGGTACTCATCAAGCCCGGCCTGGGGTACAAATGCGACATCTTACGGCTGTTCTGTGTTACGTCTGTTTCCATCTCCAGATGTGGAAATCTGAATTTTATGATCCACATATTTGATTTGGCACAAGCACTTTCAGATTGAACCCTCCTCATTTGTCCAGGCTTGGGACCAGCAGCTAGGACTGCACTGCGCTTTAGTGTTTTGCCCGTGGACACTTTGACTTGACGGGGATCAGCAGACGACTCTAACTTATTAATTAAGCTGCAAATGGCTTAGCTAATGAATTTAGCTAATTTAGTCAAACGCACTTTAACTCCAGAAATCAGTCAGAGGTGAAAATTATTAAATCAAAGCAGAAGTTTTCTCACCTTCAGCTGGATGCAGGTGGAGAAGAGTCGTCGGACCAAAGGCTCGTAGCGTTCTTTGAATCTGAGAGCGAGCTGCTCCTCTAAAGTGCTCCTCTCCTGTTCCAGGTGGGCGACTCGGGCCTGCAGGGCTGAGACCTCCAACATCATCCCACGACACACAACAGCCACCTGTTGCACACGCACACACACACACACACACACACACGAGTCAAACACACACTTGTTTAAGCCTTCATTTCAAAGCTGACGCAGACGATTACAGCAGGTTTTAGAGGTTTCCTGTCATCAAGCACTGGACTAACTGGTTTATTGCCAACCTACTTGGCAATAAACCTGATTCTGATTCTGAATAAATGCATTTTTTATTTTCCCGTTACACCATTAAAAGGGCTCATCCCTCATGGGATTACATGACACAGTAAGACTCCACAAACAACAGCTTCCTGTAGTAGACGTTCATGATCCAAAGAAAACAAATCTCTGTATGTTTTACACTCAAAAACACATCAAAAGCCACATGTGTATATTTTTTCTGTATGATGAGGCTTCATCCAAATACAAGATTTCTACTGAAGAACTGGTGAGATACAGACTCTTAATGTTTGCTTTACCCTGATTTATTTCCCTTGAGTCCCGCTGCTAAAAACTCCACCTTCCTTTGACTAAAACACTTCATTTCCCAGCTCTCTGGGCCAACAACAGCAGGAAACAGACGTGTGTGAGCACAAAGCAGCTCAGCACAAATACATGAGTACTCACTATAAGAGAGTAAAAACCTGAGATGAGGATTCAAGTCACTTTATCTCCCACGGTTTTTCTTATTTCCTACATATGACCCACAAAGACATTGGTAATAGTCACCTCTATGTAAGAGCCACTTGTCTCAGAGTCCTGCGGATTCTTTAAATCCTGAAGTTAAAATGGAAAAGAAATCATACAAGAGGTTTAAGAACAACACAGTAACGATTCTGTGAGGCAGAAATCTATAAAAATGTTAAGTGCCAGTAACATACTGCATCGTGTCAGGAGGCGATAATCCCCACGCCTACCTGTTCTCTCTCATACAGGAGCTGAGTCTCCTGCTGCAGGATTCGCTCATAAAACTGCGAGTAGAGCAGGAAGCTGCGGCGCTCGCGCTCCATCAGGGAACAGCCGAGGTGAGTGAGACACTGCTGGAGGCGAACCTGAGAGACCCTCACCTGAAAGAGGAGACACTCAGCATGGAAACCTCTGCAGCTTTCAAACAGAGGGACAGTGAAGCTCTTCATACTGTCCTGCTATAACAACTACAACACTGGTTACTGATCAACACGTTTCAGGCCAGAACTGGAAAAGGAGCAAAAGAGCACAAAGAGCCTAAAAATGTGATTCATTACAGCTTCTAGTTACCTCAACCATACTGCCATTAATGAATCCAAGAGATGAACTTTCATCAATCAGCAAATACTTTGTTTACAGTCGCATATGTGAGGTGTAAAGAAAAGAGAAAATAGAGGAATTTATCTTTTTAAAGTCATAATCTGCCTTTAAATTGACTTCTTGAGTAATTCACAGTACCTGTCCCTCAGCCTCTTCAGCTCCCTCCATCAGCTGCTGGATGAACGCCTCCACAATCTGCGGCCGCTCAGGAGACAAGCTGTGCTTCAGAGGCGCTCTCTTCCACAGCTCTGACCACACACACAAAATCATCAACGCCGTACTTTTCTCTTTGGTGTTAACTTAGAGTTAAACTTCGTGTTTTTCGGGTACCTGTCGGGAGGCCTGAGTCCTGTCGAGTTCTCTCTGAAACCACCAGCGTCAGCTCTGCGCTGATCCTCCTCTGCACCGCTCGGATCATGTCGCACTCGCTGCTCTCCAGAAGTTTGTGAAGCTGAGAGGAAGACGGTGTTTTGTTACAAGGTATAAATACACCAGACAGTAATGCAGTTGGTACTTGTACTGCACCTGCCAGGTTTTCACATCAACCTCTGAGGCTCCAGGTGGAGGCAGGAGAGACTGGCTGCCAGAAATGAAGACCTCGTAGTCCCGGCCCTTCCCCATCTGTTGAGCCAGCGCTCTCATGCTGGGGATGAAGACTTCAGCTCTGTGACGCGATTTAAATATGAGATTAAAGATGTTGAAAAGTTTTGGAAAGTTGAGATTCTGAGTTCATTCTTCCATCACTATGGTTGCTGCCCCCTCAGCTCCTGCAAACCAGCCATCTCTGGTCGATGTGAAACGCATCACTACAGGGAACATCGCCACAGACATCAGAGTGTGGATCATTTGGTCAGGGCTCATTTATATGTAAAAGTCCCACAGTCCAGCTTGAAGGACATTAAAATACACTTTAACTGCACCTAAAGTCCTCATGAAAACTGGACAAACTGCACCTGCTCAGGAAGAAAATGGGATGAAAGCTTCAGATCGGCCACTAATGGTGAGCTTGTAATAAACTGTTTAACTCTTTAAATTTGATCATTTTCAATATAAAAAGGATTTAAGGATTTAAAGAACACATCAGAGGAACACGTCTGTATGTTTCACAGTATATTATACTGGTAGTAGATAACACTGACTGACTGCTACGATCTGATCTAAACAAAAGCTAAGCAGTCGTGTCTGAATGCATTAAAATCCTCTCTGTTTCCGACCACAGTACCTGTAGAGTTTGACGAACTGTTGATACGAACTGGCCGTCCCGAACACTCCAGCGCCCAGACGTCTTCGGGCCCAGCTCTCCTTGAACGCCTGCAGCTGCTTCGTCAGCAGAAGGAAACCTTTCAGCACAGACTGAACTCTGATTGGATCCTGAAGAGGAGCAGTGGAGACTGACACGCAGGTCTCCTCTGCTTCAGCTTCCAAACAGAGTTTATCCCCCTGAAGCGAAGACAGAACACAGTAAACATGAAATGACAAGGCTGTGAGTAGACTCACTGACACATTCAATGAATTACAGTTTGCATTCACAGATCCAAACTAACTTGTTTGTGTCACTCAACACGATATGCTAATAAAACTTTTACTTTGTTAGGATTCCCATCGTGCAGAAAGTCGTCTTTGTCGCCAGAGAGACAAACTGGCTCTGCCTCTCCTCCGCCGTTCAGGACGTCCTCCATGAGCAGCGACACGCCGAGGATGGCTGCGTTGGCCTGCAGTCTGCTGCGATCGCTCAGACCGCTCAGACACAGCTGCAGACAGACACGACCGCTCTGAATTATCCTGTTTGTTTTTATCTCCACAAAAAGACCTGCAGTCATTAAAAGGTGTTTTTCTTCTAGTTCACCCTCCAAAAGATGCAGCTCAGTGTTTCAGACAGTGTGCAGGAAGTATTCAGATACTTTTATGAGTAAAAGTACTAATGCTGCACTGTAATAACACTCTGCAGTGGTTACATATAACACACCTTTTATACACTTTTTGTGCTGAGTGGTATAATAGGTGCAAACGTAAAGGTTCATCATCCAGGGAGCACGACTGTGTGTTTATCTGTGTGCCAGAATTTGATATTTGTCGTGTACAAGTGACCATTTTGCCCTGATGATGACGATGCTGGAGGAAACACGTCATCACCGTCTGGGGCCTAACAGTGTTAGTGCCTAAAGTTTCATGGCACTGTGGTCAAAGAGGAAGAAACACATGTTCAACCTGCATGCAGTACTCAATGGGAGGGATGTCCCAGACATGCAGAGGGAACGATCCCTGACAGGCTATGAAGCTTCTCCATGGATACATCCTCTGTGCCTGCAGGGACAAATGAAGCACAGTCGAACAGCCTGACATGCAGTGTTACACTTTAAACTGATACAAAACCGTATTTGTCCACTGATGTCGTGTACACCGACCTGACAGCCGCGAGTCTCTAGAGGTCGAGGAACAGGCAGCGTGAGACTGAACACATCAGTTTGGATACTGTCACTCAGCAGGGGGAGGGCCACCGCCATGTTGTCGCTCACACTCTGGTAAGAGGTAACATCACCAGAGGAGAGGAACCCCTCCCTGAAACAAGAGAGACATGACGGAGAGAGAGGACTGTTAATTCTCTGGTAGTGAGTCAGGAGGTAACAGGAAATGACATGCAACAACAACATGTCCGCAAGAACCCCAACAGTGTTACATTTCATGCAACATCAGGTGTTTGAAGAGACCAAACGGCCAACAGGACCTGAAGTGTGTTTGCTGCTCACTGACCTGATGAGGTGTCGGACAGCGGTGTCAAACTGCAGCAGGAGGACCTGCCGACGCAGCTGCAGCAGGCGGCCCACACACTCTGGGCTGCTGGGATCCGACAGACGGTCGACCTGACGCTGGATCTCCAGCAGCTCCGCTCCTGTGCGGCACCACACACACGTGCGATGGGATTACTGTGATCCACCGTCAACATACTGGTTTATACTGGTCTGTTATTAGACACTGAATGTTGCCTGGTCGCGTGTTTTATGCATGAACAGGAAGTTTTCTGTAAATAAATGATGCAATGACTGAACAATGATCAAAGCAGTTGCCAATTATTGTTTTGTCAATTCATCAATCAACTAACTGGAGCAGCTGTATTTGTAGAAAGTGTTGGGAAAGTACAAGTACCTCAAATATGTTCTTCTGCAAAACATATGTATTTTGTGACATTCCACCGCTGGCTAGTAGTTACTTTGCAGAATGCACTACATGCATAACTTTTACCATAATGGGATATTTCTACATTGTGGTGTTACTACTTTATGTGTATATAACATCTCTATATAATCAGGTGTGATGCTTTGCTTATGACATCCACCTACCAACACCTTCAGCGCCTCCCCAGTCAGCTGCCAGTGAGTCTCCTGTGTTTCCCAGTCTGGAGAAACTCACCAGATAATAAAATACGTCATGAAGAGCTGAAACTATCTGCAGAGTGTGATGCAGAGCTGCAGCACACGCCTGTTGAAATCAGACCACATGAACAGAATAATCAATTCCACACTGATGCACCAGCTCTTCAGAGAGGCAGCAGCTCCCTTTAACATGTGCTGCGCTGCTGTATTGATAACCTCAGTCATGACGGGTTTAAGCGTCTCACCGAAACATTCAGTGTGTTGAACATGTGAAGCACTTGAGAGAAGTGAGGGATGAACCAGAGGTTGAGGAGAGTCTTGCCGTCTGCAGACAGCAGCTGCTGCGGCCGACGCTGAAAGCTCCTGTTAGGGGGGAGTTTGATTAGTCACGGTGTTTGAAGGGTGGAGACGTATTCATGTCACCGTGTCTCAACTTTTTTGGGAATCTTTTTTTGGTTGTACTTTTATTGTTAGTGTGCATTAATAGAGAAATAGATTATCTTGTGCAAAAGCTTGTGGGTTATACACAGTATGTATTTTTTATAGTGTGTTCATCACAGAAGCTTTGAGTGTGTTTTTAGGGGTGAGCTAAACATTTTTAAACATTTGAACTTGGCAGACAGAAATGTGGTCTGTTTAAACAAATTTGCTGTTTTGGGTGCAAGCGATGCTCTTTCCACATTCATAATAGATCAAAATCAAGCTGGCTGTACCGGGGGTCGGGGCAAAGGTCGGCTCCTGAATCCAAAATGACCTCTGGCTCGCCTGCTTGTCCGAACATGAAGTGGGACTGACGGATGGAGGGGACGTCGTCCAACAGGGAGGTTAGACTGTTGTAATATGCAACAATCTGCGCTCTCACACAGTGAAGAGATATCTGTGTGCTGAATCTGTGAAGAAACAGGCCGACAAAGAGTTTACCTCCAACATGCTCTTATGTAGGAGGAGGGAAAACCTCAGTGGGGTTGTGTATTGTCCTGTAACAAAAGGAATGCAGATGTTTTCCAAGGACATACTTGTTGAGAAAGTCGATTATGAGCCTCCTTTTGATCGCTGCAGCTTCCTCCTGCGGTGTGAGAGAAATTAATTTTACTTCACGGGCAGCCAATCACATTTGTCATCCTGCTCAGCCGCCTGAGAATCATCCACCGCTGCGTGCGACTCACCAGGGTTTTTATAAGACCCCCCACGGCCTGTTTCTTCTTCAGAAATGAATTCAGCATCTCGTCACGCAGACCCACTTTTTCCAGCTGGATGGACACAAAAGCTTCCCTCAGCCTGAAGTAACAAACAACATTCTGTTTATTAAAGAGCAAGAACAAGAGCTGTTAATCAACGCCAGCACGATCTGTTTTTTAGAGGGGAAACGTACCTCTCTTTGGTCGTGGTGGGAGTTCTTGCTGAGCCTTTGGAGGGTGAAGAGTCAGATTTTTGCTGCACTTTGTTGGTCTCGCTTCCACGTTTGGAGTCAAATTTTACATCTTTGTCGTAATGAAAAGCAGCTTCACTCTGAGAACAAACAGGAAACAAACTGAAATATTTGAACAAAAGGTTATTTATGTCAAAGTGGATTAAAAAGTACAATATTTGCCAGTGACGCATAGCGAAGCGCTCGTACTGAGACCCACCTCAGCAGGAGGCGTCGCCCTCTGCGCCCAGCGACAAAGACAAACCAGCTTCACAGCACTTATCAGAGCGTTCTTCTGTGTGACCTGAGAGGCCAGAGTCACCTGCAGGTTCTCGATACTCGGCCTGTTCATGAGCTGTGGCGAGATAAGAAAGGGAATCGGGTCAGTAAGTAATAGCTTGATTTACAATTGCATTGGCTAACTTAATTTTGACGCACGTGAATAACCGCCTCCTCTGAGCTGAAGCTGAACCTCCCGATCTGGTTCTCGTCCAGTTCCTGGATGCTCAGAGGCAGGTGGGACGGGGTGAACCTGCAGCAGACAGTGCACTTTAATCCCCTTTCAAAGACACTTCAGGCCTCTTGTGGAAAAGCAGAAATAACAGAGTGCACGCAGAGGGGAAGAGCTGAGAGCGGAAAACATGCATTCAGAAGGCAAATCCAAGCATCTGTTTGATATCAGTGAAGAACATGCAGCAGTGCAGCGTCTGCATGATCTTCAATGTGTCTGTTTGATATGAGAGCAGCTGGATCGAGCTTTGATGTGACCGACTGGAAATAAACTAGAATGTCCAGAGGTAGACTTTAATCAGTGGTGGAAATTAACCAACTGTGCTTCAGTGCAGTTTTAAGGTGTTTGTACTTTTACTCCACTACTTTTATCTGACATCTTTAGTTAACAGTTACTTTTAAGATGAAGATTTTACAAAATGGATCATCAAAGAAGCTTTACAACTACAACACAGTGTTCAAGACTACACCAGTGGTTTCAAAGCCAAGCACCTTTCAGGAGTCTGTGAGCTGTTAAAAGCTCCGCCACAGAGTGATTTTTGCCTCTTAAATTCTCACATGGTTTCAGTTGAGGAAGTGCTCACAAAAATCGAATATCACGTCAAAAATCGAACATTAGAGAAAAAGGAAAAAAAACTGAAAACAGATGTTTCAGTGTGTGTCAGAGCTTTGATTTTTCTTCTTCAGTCTCCCATTAATCATCTGTCGACCCCTCAGATATACCTGGTGTCCCTGCACGCAGTACAAATGTGTATATTAAATAGTTTGAACGTGCTGCTTATTCACTGAGGCTTCAGTATTTATAATCTAATGACATCACAAATACTCATGTATCAGTCAGAGGGACCAAACCAGTCCTTTACTTTAATACTTTAACTACATTTTACAGCTAATACTTGTTTACTTTTAATGCAGGAGTTTTACTTTTAATGGAGTATTTTCACTTTGCTGTGTTGGTACTTTTTCTTAGATAAAGGATTGTAATACTCCTTCCACTGCTGATTTTAATCATGGAAACGGGACGTGTAGTGTGGTTATTCACCTGTCCACAGAGGCGTCACCTTCCAGCACCGCTGTGATAAAAACAGGCCTCTGCTCTGCTTCGTCTTTGGGTTCAGCGACCTCAAACTGCACCGGCCGCAGATAAAGGTGGAAGTCATCGAAGCCGAGCTCTGAAGCCATGTTTCTGTACAACCTGTGAAGAATTATTCAAAATGGGATTTGGACAAAGTATTCATCATTTAAAGATTTAAGATAATACTAGAATAAAATTCTTTACTGGTATATTTAGTATAGTTTCAGAAATTATTAATCTGAAATCATTGTGAAAATCATTAAATATGAGGCAGCGTTCATATTCAGGGACCAGCAGGGGGCCCACAAACCAGATACATAATACATATATTTTAGAGACTGAGTTGCTTTAAGGTGCTATTTAGACAAATTCTTCTTTCTGACTGTATTAAAAAGTCACAATTCTACAATCATATTTCTAATTCTGCTCTGTGGCCTATTTTGTGTTCTCTGTCTTATGTTGCTTGTGTGTAACTCAGAGTTTTATACTGAGAATGTAAAAATAAATGCTCAGATCACCCTGCACACACCCTTTAACCTCGGTGTGACCGGTATCTTAACTGTGCCAGATGTGCCGTCTCTGAGGCCGACTCCAGCAGACGATGGCGGACGGTGACGAGCTCCAGCAGCCTGGAGAAAGTCTCCACAGCATACAGCTGTTTCTCTCTTCCCTGCATCATGTCCCTCTCCTCTGCTGATCTTACCAACGACAGTCCCACCGTTTGGACCAAAATCGGGTCGTCAAAAAACACATCTGAGAACAACTGACAGAGGAAAGAAAGAAGTTACACTTACTTACTTTGTTATGTTATGTAAACTGATTAAAGGTCCAGTGTGTAGGATTTACAGGGATCTATTGGCATAGATCCCTATAATTATGTTTTAATTTGTGTATAATCACCTGGAAATAATAATATTTGTGTTTTTGTTACCTTAGAATGAGCTCTTTATGTCTACAGAGGGAGGCGGCTTTACAAATCCCACTCTGGTGAAGGTGTGACCCGCCCTACTCTTACACTTAAATTACAAGTACTGGCCAATCAGAGGCAGAGTAGGGTGGGATAATTTAGCCAGAAAAAGAGGGTCTTCCTCCATAGAGTCCACCATGTTGTGTTGCCGTGTTTCGCCTCTTGCAGCGCCTGTCATGTTTTCTGTGACCACTGTAGGGCAGTGTGAGCTGAGGTGCATTTAGTTAGTTGAAGTCTGCAACCTCACAACTAGATGCCATTAAATCCTCCACACTGGTCCTTCACACAGATCATCCAGACAGAAAAACCTACATCCTTCTGTATCTGAGCGCTGTAGGAGGCTCCAGGTGCAGCCAGGTGGCTCCAGCTCCACAGGGCCTGCTGCAGGAGCTTCTGCCGCAGGGCGAGTTTGTGGGTGATGTTCGTGGCTCGGTGCAGCTGGCAGAGCTCTGCGTGAGCCTGAGCTAAACGGTGATAGACTGCAGAAGCCAGGCAGAGCGACGGATGAACCTCCAGGAGGAAAACGCTCATCAATGCAGGGCTGCAAACAAGACACAAGAAGGTAAACATGCTTCTGCAGGACACCAAATCCAGGCCTGTTAGACTTCTGTATTTACTTGCCTGCTGCCTCCAAGTGAGACCAGATGTTCGTGAACGTAGTTTGGTGGAAGGCCATAATCACAAACAGAGCCTTTGCGGTCGTCTCTCCAGATGCGTTGGAGGTACTGCCGCTGTTTTTCAATCTGATGAGACAAACAACACAATCTGTTACAACACGCAAACTACAGATTAATGAAGAAAGACAAAGCAGAACTGAATAAGGTGTATTAGTGTACTGACGCACACACACTGTTGATTTTACACAGAGGCTGGTTTAATTAAGAAACATGTTTCCATAAAACACCAGTTATTACATTCAAACAGGGGATGCAAGTTGTGGATTAACTGATAAAATGCTTAGTCTATGAAAGGTCAAAGATGGGTGAGAAATGCTCATCAGCGCAGAGAGCTTGTGCAATCGATCAACTGACTCATTGTTGCATCTCTAATTCAAACAAAGGCATGCACATGTTTGCATTCTGCACATTCACACGTGCATAAAATCCCTCGCAGACTTTTCACCTGATTGTCCAAAATGTCTCTGATCAGCTGCTGGTGACTTCGCAGGCAGCCTGTCTCAGCTCTGTAGGTCTGAACAAAGTAATCCAGGTTCAGGTCCAGGTGCGGTCTGCTGTGCATGATGTCAGTAATGACTCGAGCCAGTGCAAACCTCTCCTCAGTCCCTGCTGCATGCTGGTAGGCCTCGTAGTAACAGTTCATGAGCTGCAGAACAAAGAGGAACCAAACAGGCTAATACGTATTCCAGTTGAGAGATAAAGGCAAATTATTTTATCTCAAATTTGAGAAATTCTAGACTTTAATTTAAGTTTACAAATGTGCTTGAAAGGCCTTAACTTATTAAATCAGTATGTAAATAAGACATGAAGTGAGAAGCACGTGAGCACGTCCTCATTTCCATCACTGCACCTTCACTTTGCTCTCCAAAAACTCTGTCTCACAGGTCCACAAGTCAAGAAGCACCGCAACACGGTCGACATCCGTCCCGGCCCAGGAGTGGACGTCTGCTGTCGAGGTGGTGGCTCTCTCTGAGGTTCCCATTTTCTTGATCCCCTTTCTCTGGATGAAATGTGAGCCGACTACAAGAAGCTCGTTCTCCAGCTCCTCCAGGTCCTTCAGAGCAGCGTCGTACACGATGTAAAAACCTCGCTGGTCCTGAGTGTGGACAAACTGTCCCTCTGCGCTGTAGAAGTCATGGAGATTCTCCACCTCAGCAAACTCCATGAACTCTGAGCAATGCACCTGGAATAAGAGGAAGTCATATACTGCATGCATGCAAACAGGAGATAATAACCAGATGGATATTTGAGAAATACTGTAACACATGGAAGGAAGAGTTGTGATGAGTGATTGCATTACACACACTGTGATAGAAAATCACGTCAGAGTCAGATGGTACTTCAGTCCACTAAATACAGCAGCTCATGAGAAAATAGCTCACACGTTTTAAAAATCCACATCTGGATCTGCACCTGGATCAAGATCCACACCTTAACAGAATCCACAGCACGTGTATGTGACAGCCTGTTTCATGTTTACCATCATCTTCAGGAATCGGCTGCCTTTGCTTTCTCATGCTCTCACCTTACAGTCAACAGGAGTGTTGTAGCTGTACTGGAGTGAGCCGAGACCTCCTGCCTCCCCTCTTCCACCTCTGGCCGCGTTCATCCAGCCCGTTTCCTCTGCTGTGCTGCACAGCTCTCGTTCCTCCAGCTGCAGACCTGCCAGGTCAAAGGTCAAAGTCCTCTCCACAGAGCGCAGGTAGTTCAGCAGCCCCAGACAGACGCGCTGTGGACGGGAAAAGTTAGAACGAACGCTTCTTGCTGAATTCAAGCCAAGCATTATCCAGCACACATCTAAGCATCCTCAGGTTGTTACACCATAAAATGCAGCTGTTTGACTCACCTGGAGCTGTCTGAGTTTGAGATGACGCAGGTAAATCAGAGACAGGTAAGCACCTCTGGTTATGATGGGATCTGAGCTTCCTTCCTCTGAACTATCGTCCAGACCCAGGAGCTGCAGGCTGTCCTCCAAAGAGTAGCTGTGTTTAACAGAGGGAGCAAAGGCACATAAAACTGCACATCTGTAGAGTACTCCTGTGTTTTATGCATCTGAGGTGATGACAGCTAGAAACCTGGAGGCCAACTAAGACGGCAAAGTTACTCTTTTATCTTTTGAGTTGCACAGATTGTAACTCGCAAACCTCAGTGTTTCAAATAATATATTTATCTTTTAATTAGACAGTTAATTATCAAGTCTATAAAATATCAGAAAATAACGACAAACATCAGTCTTCAGGTTGCTTATTTGGTCTAATTTAAAAACCCCAAAATATTAAATACATAATTATGAAAATGCTGAAAAACAGCTACACTTTACTTAGTAAAACATTAAGAGTGCTAAATTTTTAAATCTCATAATGCAGCAATATTCCCTTCTCCTGTAACACACACCTTTTACTTGTTGAGCTTGAGGTCTGGCTCTTCAGACTCTTCCTATCAGAGCCTCCTCTGCCTCCAGATCTGGTCGACTGATCGTGTGTTTCCTAACAAGACAAATGTCACTTCTAATATAATGTCTTCCAAGCTGAGAGGTGTTTTCCCGCCTCCCTAAGCAGAAAATGGGATGACACTTGCCTCAGTGAGAGTGGAAGCGCCGTAAACACTCGTCCAGATCTCGGAAATCTTGTGACGGTTTGTCTTACTGCCGTGTGAGACTGAGGCCGCCGGTGCAGATTGTAAGTCCCCGACATGAGCGGCATGTTGTTTTATAGCCGTGGCCACGTGGAGCAGATCAGGGACCTGATGAGATACACAGAAAAGACGACACCTGATATATACTTTATCTTAAAGGACTGAAAATGACCGTCTGACACTTTCTGATCAACATAGTAAATGTGCACTTTCTTGATAAACTATTAATCATCTTGTTGTGTAATTACACTGAGCTCTTGCTTCAGGGTCAATACCTGAAGAAACCTGCTGTGCATCGTCAGCAGCTCATCAATGCATTTCTTTTCCTGCAGCTTTGTGATGAGCTTCTGCTGCCACGGATCCCATCTGGGCTTCACCTGCAGGACCGAACCCAAACAGTCAGTGTCTACTGTCCTCCCACCGCCCAAAAAAACTCCTTATATGCATAAAAATACACACACAGCAATGCTTTTACAGCCTGAAACACAAGAAAGAGTGACTGAGAGAATCCTTGAAAAGTGACGTGAGAGAGCGAACAGATAGAAAAACTAACAGAATAAAAAAAGCTTCTACAAATACTTATACTCATAACTGATGATTGAGGGGGATTCTTTTTGTATGAGTCTATATATGTTGCTTTTTGGAGAATCCTACGTAGTCCGAATGTACTGATTTGATTCACTCTAACCTGAATGAAGGGGATCCAGTTGGCCTCCTTCTTCAGAGCCAAACTCGCACTCCTCCTCCCCCACTGGCTCTGCTTGACCTCCGTCCCATCGTACTGAGGAAACGACCTCATCTGCTCTTGTTGTCTAAAAATGGCTCTGAACTCCCTCCACACCTGCAGATTCAGGTCACATGTGCCGTAAATATTACAAGGCTTCTGTTTCTGTGTTGCATCACTTCTCCATTGTACAGTATTACCATGCTGAATAACTCCATCTCGTCTGCAGTGGTCCTGAGTTTTCGGCCGTCGTAGGGCAGCTGGAAGTGAGCGATCAAAGCCTGCAGCTCAGGCAGAAACTCCTCCAGGTGACCAGTGTGCAGGGGAACAGCATCAGGCAGTCCTGAAACACCTGTCGT
Source organism: Chaetodon auriga (assembly GCF_051107435.1). NCBI lineage: Eukaryota > Metazoa > Chordata > Actinopteri > Chaetodontiformes > Chaetodontidae > Chaetodon > Chaetodon auriga. Next base: position 6,522,078 of record NC_135087.1, read on the forward strand.
TCAATCTACTTTTGATGGTATCACATGACCCTGAGTTCACCCAGCTGTCATGAGGTTAAAGATGTTCAAATTTCCTTTGGCAGTGAGATTATTTTGTCAATAAATCCGTACAACTTTGACAACCCTGCATCCTTCCCTTATCAGCCAAAAATAAATAAATAAATCACTTGTACACAACAAATATCAGACTCTAACTGACAGATTTCCACAAAAAATGCATTCAGAACAAACACTGTCCACTGCAGACTTCCTCTCGTTTCACTCTAACAACTTTTCTGAAATCTTACATTTTCAGCCCAGAAACTAAAAGCAACACAAAGAAAGAAGGAAAAATGGATAGAATGGCAAAACATTCTGTATATTTTTAGTTTTGCTACTGTCATAATCTCAGATTTCTGATGAAAGTGGTGGAATGTTTTTGTTAGATTCTGCTGTCACAGTCTCCAAATGTACATTTCAAGTGCTGGTTTTTGACTCTTACCATCAACATGTTGAGTCTTGTGTAAACTGTCCTCACAGACCTTTGGTTGTGGTTCTCTATCTTTCCGTTCACAGGCTGGTAGGTAATGCAGCACCTGTTAAAGATGGATTCAAACAAGGAAATCAACACTGTAAAATACAAACACCTTGGACAACAGAAACCTGTGTGTGGATCTTTACCCTGAGGAAGTTGTGAACGGTCTGAACAGAGTGCAGATGGCAGACCAGCCAGCGCAGGTAAATGACCACATCATCCTGAGTCAGCAGGTTGGCAGGGTTTCCTCGGCCGGTCAGGATCTTCTCTCTGCTCGCCGACAGTCTGCGAGCTCTCTGAACGGTGTCCTCGTACTCTCTCGTCAAGTATGACACCTGATCCTGAGGGAGAACACGTCTGATGTGATCCGGGGAAGACGAATCAGGCAGAAAGTCGTGTGCAGGCAATAAAATAATAAAAAGACTCTAATTTCTCAAATTTCAACATTGACTAGGAAGCCATCGGGTTTCCTTTATTTTATTGTGAATGATACCTATTTTGTTTTTTTTTTGTCTGAATGAAACTCGGGTTGTCACCTTGTAATGAGGATAAAGCTTCTCAATGACGCTGGTGTGGCGGCAGAATCTCCTCCATCTCAGCATGAGCAGATATTTGATCTGAGCCAAGTGATATGATCTGTCCGTATAGAACTGCACACAAATACATCAAAATGGCAAATTCTCTCATTTCCACTCTGTTCTCCTGCAGGTTAAGTCATTTTTTATGATCCTCACCTGGTGCAGTAGTGGAGGCAGGCTGTCGGGAGTGTACTCTAAACTCAAGCAACTCTCCAGCTCTCTGTGCATGATGTCAGCCGGAGACCGAACCGGTAGGGCTTCAGCCACCTGCAACCAGGAGCAGAGAGCAGCCCAGGAAAGACGAACATGTTAGTAAAAAGCCAAATCAAGTTCAGGTTGATCTTTAAAGTGAGCATTATACAAAATTATCTGGAGGCTCTTAACACATGTCCATAATTTTAGTCTCACCTGAAGTCCTCTCCTCAGTGTGTGCTCTCTCTCCAAACGGAAGAAAGAAATATCCTTTGGTGGTGGGACAGAACTGAAATAAAGCTAGAAATTAATTAAAAGGGGAAAAAGGCTCTTGGCCGGACAGCATTTAAAGCCAGACTTTTTAGAGAAGAAATAATAAAATCTTCTTACAAATTAAAACGTTTGGCATCTTTGCTCAATTCAACACACATAGTGGTTTTACTACTACAGTCCTCTGTCTGGTATCACCTGTAGCTTATGGTAGCTAATGTTAGCTAAGGTTAGCAACTGACTATATGTGATATTCCAGGATAAGTTTGTTGATTTTACTGTACTTGTGCTACTGTTACATTATGTTTTAACATCACCCTCGTGGCCAGAGTGGCATTTGCTCATAAATAAATACACAGTCTCGCTTTAAGAATACTTTTTAAACAAAGTTTAACCGCCTAGAGCAATGCTAACAGCGTTAGCTAAAAGCTAATGACAGCATGCTAACACGCTTAAGTTTAGCAGGCAACGTCGTGTAATGTTTACCATGTTTACGGCTTAGTTTAGTGCATTAGCATGCTAACATTCACTAATTATTATCAAATAAGTTCAGCTAAAGCTAATGGCAACGTTACTAGTTTTACAAATATAAAACAAAGTGTTAAGCAAATTAAAATTGATAATGGCACTGGAGGTAATGTGAAGGCGTCATCGAAGTTATTCATCTACGAGCAAATATATGGAACAAATTTAAAGGCAGTTTAAAAGTGACATTAAAGCCCCTCCAGACATGTTTTAAGAAATCTGTATGATGGCTTTGGCGTAATATGCATTGTACATTTGTGTACCTCTGCACCAGCAAGCTGAAACATCCACCTGAGTTTACAGGTTAACACTTCGACTGATCTGCAGCTGTTACCTGAGACAGGACGTGAAATAATCAGGTAAGCTTTCACACCTGTAACACTTGGAGGGCACTGCTCTTTGAGGAAATCCCTTCTCTTCAATTTCCGCCCTGAGTGCTGAGAGTTGACTGGACAGCTCTGCCTCCATCTGCTGCACTTTCACAGAGGAAGAAGCTCTGTATGTGTCACACATGGCGGACCTGTTTGTTCAGGATCGACGTGTCTACAAACTGGGAAATCCTAACATTTCAAACATTTAAAAAAAATAAAACTCCTGAAGTGCTGCCAAATCTCTGCCTCCACATGCTGACTTGTTGTGGCGTATCTATGGAGACAAACAGCCGGGCTTCCTCTCCCATCCCCTGGCCTTCATGCGGACTCTGACAGTGACTGCATTTGATCTGTAGAGGGCTCTAACGTCACACCAGAGTCCTCCTCTCGTTAGAATATGATGTCAGTGCTTTTGGGCTTTTAGATACTTCAACTGTAATGTGTAATATACAGTACAGTGTATATATGACTTAATGCACAGTGCACCGGTTGTTTAGCAGCACATACCTCAGCATTCAAAAACCTTGACTTTATCTCAGTCTGTCCATTCCTCTTGGATACAGTGTGTGATTGGCTCTTAGCTAATGATGTGATTATCCAATAGGAATTCACCTCGCCGGTGACTGCAGAGTCAAATCTGCTGCTGTGCAATTCCTCTAGAGACTGAAATAAAAAAAGAAAGGAATATCAAAAAAAGATCCAGGTTTTCAGTGGTTCTTTAAGCTTTATTTACATGCACCATCTCTGATACAACCAAGATAGGAAGTGGAATTACAACTGGCAATGTCAACTTGATGTCTCTCGTTTTTTTTTTTTGTTTTGTTTTGTAGGAGCAGTAGGAAGAAATGGTGTTTGAATATTGGCAGTGAGTTTTACTCAAAATTAATGCAGAAAGAAAAATTAAGCTTCAAGTCTTGTATTTTAAAGATTAAATAATCCTCCTGGAGCTTCAACAGTGATATTTGGAAGCACAGTAGTGCAGAATGGGGGACTCAATTAATGTCAGTTAAATTCAACCTCAATAACTCCAATGGAGGACGCGATTTCAGGCACCATTTGCTGTTTGCTGTCGGCCCTGATCGATACCCTAGTGAGGTGGTCAAAATGTTCAACAGACCATTAAAACAAAAGTGCTCTTACACAGCTCCACCACGCGCCATATGGAAAAGCATAACATATGTACATGTGGAAAAGAAAATAAATAAAAAATTCTATTAAACAAGAGGACAAATTCAGTGAAAACTGAGTTTCCAGCTGATAAAAATGCAAAAAAAAAAAAAAAAAAAAAAAATTCATCCTGGTGTTCCTACAAAAACTGTGCTGATGTCATTTTTTTGCCCTTAAAGCACTGGTTCCTAATATTTATACACTGTATATTCTCTTATTTCCACTTATTTAAATGCAGAAATATTTTGGCAATATTTAAAATACTGTGGTCGTTTCCTTCTCAAATGGCAAAAAATGGCTCTAAGATACTACATGACCTCCTGTCACAGGGTTGGAAACACTATTTTGCCCAGCACCTGCTATAGTGCTGATAACAAAGGGGAGGCTACTAATGCTGCTCCATCTGCAGCCACTCCCTGCTATCTTCTTATTTATAGCACCAAGAACTCCTTCAAATGAACGAACACCAAAATATTGTAGTTGAGTGCTGTGGTTATTGTAATCCAAATAGATCTAAGTGTCTGCTAATGTAAATGGTGTTAACTTGAGCTAAATCATGTTGCTCGCTAAACACAGTCCTTAATTCTGTCCTAAACTCTGTATACTGAGCAGTACTTCCAATATTGCAGTAAGTGGGAGAAGAGGAAGGGGGGGTGAAGGGATCTGCAGCAGAAACACCATATTATCAAGACTTCGGTAATGCACCTCTTCAGAAGGAACAGAATTCACAGTAATGTCACTAAAATCACAGGGTAAAATCCGCCAAATAAAAACAAAACATTACATACAAAAACCACACAATGTAGATCAGTTCACATCTTGATAACATATTAACCTCTACAGATTGATATTTGGTGCGTGAATCTGTGCATCAATGGGGGAAGAGAACAAAGAAAAGCTTTTCGTTAACACTTGTTTTTAAATCTTTTAGTCCATTTAGGCTACGTCTCTCAAAGAAGTTTAAAAATAAAAAAAAGCTTGTCAAGTATCCTCCACTGGAACGTAATAATGTAACATTCTCTGCAGCTTTTTCTGTAAACAGGCTGTCACTCACCACGCGCTGACAGCTGGTTTGGCAAAAATGTTGGTTTAGGTATGAAAGGGCGTGAAAGAGGAGAGAGAGCGGGGTCAAAACATAATTCATCTTCATGTATCACTTTGTGATAGTGTATGAGTGATTCCCTGAGACTAACACGAGTTGATGCTTTTCGTATAGTTTTAACAAAATGTCCTGTACTTCCATTCCAGTCAATACTGTTGTTCACACCGCCCAGGCATTGATCTTTTTAAAGACATTTTTTTTCTCCTCTGTGAAGACACCATTGTGTGTCTCAGACACTTAGAATACAGTACCAAACGTAATGCCTCACATTTAAAATAATGGAAAAAAATACTACATGAATACACTTTTACATACTCCCTTTCCTCTAGTTGCACAATGCAAGACAAAGACCCCAATTTACATTTTCCCCACTTCTTCTTCTTTCTTCCTTTTTTTTTTTTTAAGCCATGCTGAGCTCTGACAGAGCTTCTCAGCTTGGGACCCAGCTGTGAGACGAGGTCTGTTTCGAGCTGGAGAAGCTTCCTGAATTCCTGTTGCTGTTCTGGGCGGAGGTGAGGCGAGAGTCGAAGCTGAGGTCCAGGCAATCTGCGTCCATCAGTTCATTGCGTATGATGGAGTCCATGTCACACTCGAGACTGCCGTTGAACACATCGAGGTCCAGATCTGCGGGAAAGCGGTCCTGGCCGGGCAAACCAGAGCCGAGCTGCATAGAGGCATTCTTGCTGGGAGACTTCAGGTGCGGCTGCTTGGCGTCGTTGTGGCCAGCATCGTTGTCAGAGGTTGACAAGCCAGCTTGCCAACCAGGCACTGAAGAGCTTTGGGCCTGACCTGCGCTGGTGGGGTTCACCAACATGTGGTCTTTGCGGAGCAGCATGGCGTTCCGGCGGGAGTTCTGCAGGGCGATGGCGGTGCTGGCCTGTGACATCAGTGGGTCAGACTGGGTGAGCATGACGTTGCTGTGGCTGTGGGAGTCCAGGCTGAGCAGATCCTGCAGGGTCTGGTGGTCGCTGAAGTGTGAGATGCAGGAGAAGGTGGTCTGCTTGTTCTCCTGGATGGTCTGCATGGGCGACTGCCGCAGGCTTGTGATGGACGGAGGGCTAAAAAGAGGGTTAGGCCCGTAGCTGCCAGAGGGGCTACCCAGACTGCTTCCTGAGCAGCTGAAGGTAAACACTGATGTCCCCTGACCATTAGCTCCGTTGTCTTCCTCTCCAGGAGGAGGCTGCTGGGATGCTGTCAGGCTGATATTGTCTAAAAGGTCGTCCATCAGGTTGTCAGAAAGCCCGTCGTTGAGGTTCATGGTACCTGCCAGGTCAGAGAGCCCTGTGGGCCCCGTGGACGGCGACATGCTGCTGGGGCTGGAGTACAGCATCGGGGACAGGGGCGAGTCGTCATCAGGCACCTCGTCCAGCTCCAGGTTGGCCAGGATCGGGGACAGACGACCGCTGAGTGTGCTGGCGTTAGAATTGGTCCGGGAACGGAAGTCTGTCCAGGCGTCCAGCTCGTCGCTGCTGCGGGAAGTGGGACTTCCTGTCCATTTGGAGAGGCTGGAGGAGCTCTCTGAGCTGCCATCTTGAGCTGCCTGCAGCGAGGCTTTCTTCTTGGTGGCACGTCCTCGGGCTCCCTTGATGTACTTGCTGTTATCCATCGATACAGCCCGCCTTCGGGGAGCTTTGCCGCCTTTCCCACCTTCTGGGTTGACCATCCACCAGGAGCTTTTCCCTGTTCCTTCATTCTGGACTTTGACAAAACGACTGTGCAGGGACAGATTGTGTCGGATGGAATTCTGCAATAAAAACAAATGAAAACAATTAAATCCATGTTTAATGCATGAGGTAGTGCCTAAACACACCTGTCCAATAAGGCTGATTCTGATACACTACAATTAAAATGCATGTGTGAAAGATTAACTTCAAAAGCACTTTAGAAAATATGAATATTCATATGTTCTTAGAAAAGGCAGATAAAAAGGATCATTCCTGTTTAACTTTGGTCTAATTTTGTAGATTTGCAAAATCTGATCATTTGCGATCAGAGGTTTGTAAACAAGCCAACAGTTCGACAAATTATGTCAACCATTTTACTTGGAGGTAAAACAGAGAGCAAGTGTATTCGAAATGTTGGTAATTAACCCTCATTGTACAGGAAAAATGTATCTATGCACACCCAGGGCAAGTACAGTTGATCAAGGTTAAACCAGAAAGTTGCTCTGTAAACTGTGATGATGTCTACGACAGACGGTTTGGGCGATTGAGACTGAAAGTTCATTTCTTGATCTTGGAAACAAACAGTCATAAAATTCTAACCATAAGGTTCCATTTAGTATCTGTGCCAGTGCTTTACATCGAACCACCTAATCTTCTTAGCAGCTGGAGTTTGGCCAGCTGTCACAGCATTGCAGATGTTCACATTACCATTTTGAAATTCCATGACAACTGAGCATCTGTTGAGGAGGCTTGTGTGGTAACGTTTGAAAGCTCCAGAAGAGCTACTCAATGGACCTTGTGGTGGCCAAGTTCTCAGAATTCAATAAATAACTTGGTGAGTATGATATTATTATTAAGATAAAAGGATGATGAAAACCACCAAAATGAGACCCAAGGTGCAGTAAACCAGAATGATCCTTCAAAACATTAAATTACAATAATTTCTGTGATTATTCTTAAGTAAAATAAGGCATCCTGTAGGCTTATGTAGTTTCGTATCAGATATGATGAGAAGTACATTTTGACCACCTTGTTCCACTGCAGCGGCATTTTTTGGGGTCGTCTGTTATTTCTGACACAAGAAATCAAATATATTTTTGATCATAATTTTCTCAAACTTTTTTCTTGAAATACTTAACGGAAAACTTAACTACTTTATTTTGTGGGGCCACAAGCCAAAAAGGTTTGTAACCACTGCCCTAGAGAGACAAAACAAACTATTATAACCAAATACTGTGATTAAGGCTGCAGTGTCTTCAAAGAGACACTTATTCTTTGCACCTCACACTGTGACCTATTTCTGGCTGCCCGGAAAGGTCTACAGGATTTCCCTGGAGATGTTCCCAACCATGTACAAAATTAAACAGCTGGAGCCAGCGCGACCTGCCCACACGAAGTCACTCTGCAGTAACAGAAGGACAAAACTCTGCAGTGATCTCTGCAGCCCATAGGCCAACTTTACTGGGAGAGGGTCCAGCGTAATTCTCTTAAGCTTGAATTAAGTTGAGTAAACCAAGGTCCTATTTAAATCCATCTCTCAGAAGATTAAACTAATCAAACACTAAACAAGCTCCACACATACAAACAAGAGCTGGCCGTGGCCTTTGCAATATGGATCATATAAAAGGCAGCTGTGAAGGAAGTTGCTCTCCGGCTTAGTGATGATAGAGATCACAAACGTGTGTTGACCACAGTTTTCCTCTGAATGCAATGAGTCAATGGAGTGACCCGCTGACATCAAATTTCCAGCAAAGCCCTCGCTTCAAGCCAATTAAAGGATTAGGCCAACAAGCGAACACTTCCATCACAAAGCACATGTGGCTCTCAAAAAAATAAAACTTCAGGTACCTCTTTTCTTTCTCCTTTCCACCCAGCGTACTTTAGCTGGAATGGCTGGCGGCTCTTGCTAATCATTCAGAATTAAGCAGTGATCTCCTCATGAGGTTTAAGTACTGACTTAAAGAATAAGGCTGATGTGTTTCTTTACTTTCCATCGTGTCAACAAATCCAATGAAAAATCAAAACCAACAGCACACATCCACCTCTCAATACTGTCCAGCTTCCAGACATTGTGGCACTTTGTCCCCAAATCTATTAGTTCTTAGTGAAGGTGTGAAAATAATAAAAGAAACACTTCAATATTTTGGGAAATACACTTTGATACCACTCTATCTGTGTGGTAAACATGAAGCTAAGACTAGCAGGTGGCTAGCTTAGCCTAGCTAGCACAAGAACTAGAAACAGCTAGCCTGACTATGTCATACATATTGTATTATCAAGCAGGTTGGCCCACTGACTTAACTATAAATTAGCTAAAAGTAGGATTGTGCTATCACCAAAATGCAGAGTTTAACTGCGAGTCAGCGTTAGCTAACTCTGGCAGCCCGTCCACCTAACGTTAGCTCGCTGATCGGACAGGATTCAGCTGCACATTTCAAATACACATACAGCTTTCTCACCTTTTTGTGAGTGTACCATGACTTAACAATGACCAGTTTAGCTATTGGACATTCATAGTTTACCCACCTAGGTGGTGTATTTTTAAAATTACAAAAATTACAATATTTTCAGGGAGGGACCCCCACATGTCCCACCAACACATCTGTCTGCCATTTTAAAACAGTATGTATTTGGGAATACCTCAAAATAAACTACAGGGCCCGTGTTCTCCTTAACAAACATGTCACCCAGTGCAGCAGTGTGACTCAATGTGTTTTTAACAGCTTTTGGATAACAATGGAGCTCTATGGCACAGAGGAATAAGATATCAGGCTTTGGCCACACAGGCAATACTTGTTAGTAAGACTGATTTATTGTTGGTTTTGGTCTTTTCATGGGATTTGTTGGCAATAAGAAAAAGAGGATATCGTAAGTCTTAACCTTTAACCTGACCTTTGACTCATCTTGCTTCAATGTGGCTTTAACCAAACCCCCCACATTACCTCATCAGCTGGAATGCGTCCATTTCCATTGGCTGGCTTTACAACCAGAAGGTTGGGTTGATAATTAAGAGAACATAAATCTGAGATTGTTGATGAAGAGTGCCAAGAAGATGAAGAGAGCAGTGCAGATGTTAATAAAACACAAAGGGACTTTTGACTTCATTCATTTTTTTCTCCGCCCACACTTGTGACCAGACAAAATTTGGTTGTTTCTGACTTCGATACTGATCAGTGCATCCCCATTTTCATCAGGATGCGAGTAGTGACAACTTCTAACTTATCAAAATGAAACGAAAGAATATCTTAAGATCTTAAAGTATATTTTTCTCAAGAACCGCCTTGCATGATAGCTAATAACACCAGGCCTGAAGAGCAATAGTCAGTAAATGCTTCCATATACAGACTTTATCTTTAAAAATTAAAACATTAGCAAAGCATTGCAGCATATTAATCATCCTGTGACTACAGGGAGTGGACCTGCTCTGTTTAGTCTATTGAAATCCAATACAACAGTCCTGCAATAAATAAACAAACCTTTGTGACACTTCAGTTCTGGTTAAGCCTGTCAGAAAGGTTTTGATTCAGCTCTCTGGTCATTTATGAGGCCGTAAATTATAGAGCTTGTGTATTGGACTGTATTGTATTACAGCAGCTGGGCGAAACGGCAGTCACACTTTGCAATACAACACAGTACAATACACGACGTACCACCTGAAAAATGTCCAAGGAGTTCAAATGCTCCTCTTTGATGGGAGATTTTATGTTATGAGCAACACAAAGGCAGTTATGTCTTGCACAGCGGTTTAATTTGAATAAGTGTTTCTACACAAGTGATGTTTTCTTGTGTCTACCTCCAGTACACAGCTGGCTAAGGTTTGCTGTGATATTTAATGAACAATAATCCTGCATTGTACGTGTAAAACACAACATCTGTGTGACATGTAGCAGCAGAAACTAGCAGGCCTGCATCTTAAAGGACAAATCTCGTGGATGTTATTGTATCTTTAAAGCTTCGCAGACGTGTTAAATCTCCCGAATGCTGCACAGGTAGATACAGTAGGAGCCACACAGCGTTTAAAAGATAAATCACAAAGAGCAACTGCTGCCTGCCCCTCCCCCACGCAGTCATAGCAGCTCTGCAGCACCCTTTGAGCAAAGCCTCGTTCTGAGCGGGGACTGGAGCAATGCCAGTTTAGCCAGAGCCAGATCCAAAGAGAAACACTGAGCTTCTCTCACACTGCTACACATTGACCTACATAATTTATAGTCAGCTGATTGATTCTTGTGCCTGGGCCACATGAAAAGACAGTGTGGCACACAGCGGGGTCGAGCCGCTGACTGGTCATCTGTACAGGAGCTGGATATTTTGTTTGGCTTCACAACAGAGAGGAAATTTGAACAGGGCTACACACAATGTTTGTCATTGAACGTGGTGTTTTCTGGCAGACGGCATTGAGAAGTGTGACAGGTCTGCATTACAACCTTTGAGTCCCACGCTGGGACGTGCTGAGGACATTTTCGCCCACAGTCCCTCGTGCGGACCTTAAGATGATTGCTGAATGTCACACGGCTACAAAGCATCTCGGAGGAAATGCTGATGTCAGCATTTCTGAAACCCTCACATTAACCCTTTCCTCTGCAAGCCTGTGTCTGTCTGCAGAATGCATCTGGTGGAAAACCAGCCTGCGAACATGAATGAAAACTTGACCGTCACTAATCTGAAGTATTAACTAACCAGCTGATTCTGTGCAGATTAATCGGTTATTAGCATCCGCTTGTTTCTCAACACACTGCTTGTGTTTTTACTCTGATTCCCATCAACATGCCACATCACCGGGATGAGGTTTAAAGCACAATGTTTTGGCTGCTACTGTAATTTCTTCATGAAGAAACTCCCTGGAATCAGCCTGCATCCCATATCCACAGTTGTGCAGGATTACAAACCTATTTCCAGAGTTTTTCTACCCCCCCTACAACCACCACCACCACCACCACCATCTAAATCCTGCAAAGCTCAAAGCTTTCATCAGACTTGATTCCATGACAGATGAATTGGTTTTCCAGGCCGAACTAATCCTTAAAATCAAACAGAGGCAGGGCCCTGCTCAAGCTTGTAAGAAGCCCCTCTGCTGCAGTGAGCAGTTTGTCTTGAAAGTGAAATTAACTTTGCATCGCCTGTTTTGACTCTCGACTTTCATACCCACCACTGTGTCTTTACTTCATTAGTGTGATTGTTTTTTTGTTTTTGTTTTTTTTAGGTGCAGAGCTAATGGTGTGTGTAATTTGATGCACATGCTGTTACAACTGTACCCTTTCATTTTGACAACAACTTCTCATGTGTCATTTAACACCATGTGCTTGCAGGCAGCCACACAATATCAAATTCCTGATTATGTGACACCCAAATATTCCTTATAACAAAGCTAAAAATATAACCTGCAATCATCCTTTATATGGTGGCTGCACCCCCCTCCTCCATCTCTACATGCACAATGCTGTGCGCCTTTACATGACCACAGGATGGTCTTTGTTATGATGACAGCACCAGCATGTCACCGCTCACCTTCCAGCCAGCAGAGCTATTGCTGTCGCCTTTGTCCTTGAAGTATGGCACGGACCTCACCATCCAGTCATAGATTTGGGACAAGGTCAGCCTTTTCTCGGGGGAGCTCTCGATGGCTTGGGTAATGAGGTCTGCATAGGAGTAGTTGCCCCAGGCGTTCCTGCGGGCGGAGGACTTCCTCAGCTGTTGGGAGGCAGAGCCGCCCAGAGCCGCGGCGGGGGTCTGCGCGGAGGACGGCGAGCCGTCGGCGGCCTCCTCCTTGCGGGGGCCGCGCTGGACCTCCACAGGCTGGGAGATGGAGCTGCTGCTCGTCTCCCCTGGTTTAAGAATGCCGCTGCTGGCTTTCTGAGCATCGCCGCTCCCCGGGCTGCCACCTTCATCATCCTCCTCTTCGGGGATTACGTCAGTGTCATTTGTCCCGGGCTTGCCCGCACCAGACTCCGGACGGGGAAGGGGCCAAGTGCAGGAGCGTGGCCGCTTCTGGGGCTCGAAATCCGGATCGATCTCAACGTTTAAGGGAGGCTCGTTGCCGTTGCGCGGCGCCTCAGCCATGATAATCGCAATATCTCGGTCGTTGCACAAAGGGTTATAAAATCACTCAGGTCGCATTCCATCAATGTTATGTGCAGGCTTCAGAGGCAGTTTATTTACTATGCACGATATGCAAATGTCCAGCCTGCAGCCGAGTCCCAGCACGTGTCCGTCTATCTGTCCTCCTGCACGGCGTCTATCCGCAGCACAGAGCTGATGGGGCTGCCCAGCATTAACAAAACATTGCCTTTTCTCGTGCACAGCCCACACCCTGGCCAACATGCATTGCAATTTCGGCGAAATGTGGAGTTAAAGATAGGGAGACTCAGCGGCGAGTCTTACAGGAATCCAAACGGCGTTCCTTCACAAGCGTCCGCGTCCTGCACCGCGATCCTGCGACGTGCATGCCACAGAAAGAGAAAATTACTACACCTAATGCCACCACATCAGCTTTATCACTCCGTACACAGCTGCCATCTTGACCATTTCCTTCTCCCAAGTTCTTTATCATCCGTGCAGAGAGCTGCCAGTCGCCTGAGCAGTGCGCTGCTGTCCAGATACCATCAAGGCGGAGATTGCTTTCTCAAGGCCCTGCAGCTTTTTTTTTTTTTTTTTTTTTTTTTTTTTTCTTTAAGGGGCTAGTGGAGAAATGTGGTGAGGCTCAAATCCGTCCTCTCAAGACCTAAAAAAATAATGATGCATTCTGGCTGCACATCTCTGGCAGCTTGAACAGGCCAGCACGGTGTCCTCCGTGTGGCCAGCAGCCTGCAAACACTCCTCATTCAGTCTGCTGCTGCTGTGGTTGGCGCAAACGCTCCAAGAGAAGGCAAAAAAAAAACGCACGATCCTGCCCCCTGGACTGCGCTGAAATTAAAGCGACAGTATGGAAATGTCCGCAGGCCAGTGACATCACCGTGTGCACCTTTTATATGACCACAGGATTTCAAGAACAGCCTGTAAAGCTCCACAATGCTGCTACGGCGGAGCTACACTTCACCAGCACTTACCTGCTTTTTCTCTTTGTGCAACATTAAAGTCTGTTGTTGCAAGATCAAAGCTGCAACCAGAACCAAGATTTGAGAAATACTGAGTATTTACTTTTTATTAAGAATGTCAATTGTTAAGTTACATTGTCTATCAAATGTATCTAATTATGCTGGATAATTGCTGAATCCTTTGAAATGCCCCCCTTGTATTGCTTTACAAAATAGTGGAACATACACTGTAACCAGGTTTCTAAACGCCCAAAATCCCACAAAAATAGCCCTGGATGCAAAAAACAAACAAGAAATTTGGTACTGGAGCTTTTTAAATATAAAAATATCAATAGGTTTGTCATAAAAAGGCAATTGCTGCCTTCCATTCAAACCTGCAGATTATTTTTATTTTCATTTTCTTACCTGCAACCAAACAGGCCTGTCGCTGCTACTGAGAGGACATCAGTTTTGTCTTTCAATGAGCTGAAGTCTTTCCACAGTTACACACAGAGAACATATGGTGGGTTTGAAGGCTGATTCTGATCTTTAAATTTCACCTTTTTTGTCAAAAATCTAGAGTTAAATTACAAATAATACATTTAGTATTAGTCAGACCAGAAGTATAAAGTGCAGTGTGGTAAAAAACCAGCATTCAGAAAAATCAAACTGACTGAAAACACAAATAAAACAACATTAAAAAACACATTTCAATTCTTTTTGTCTGGTGTCTCGTCAAATACTTGTGGAGGTGGAGTGGCACCTCGGGGGATTTGTATTTGACTTCAGTGTTTGTAAAATCATGGCGACGACAGTTTACAACACAGCAACAAGATGCACAAACCAAGAAGCTTTTTCAAAGATTTCCTAATGAGGGAAAAGAGTTTTAAAGCAAACTGACAGACCGACTAAAAACTAAAGGCCCTGCTGCGAAAGAAAGGAGAAGAAAACACTTTTAACACTCACTTATGTCAAAGTTAAAGCATTACTGATATCAAAACTCATTAAACAAAAGGTGAACAGGGCTGGCCGACAAACATACGATTTGCATTGGCCATTTTCTGTAAATTGAAAATGAAAAGTAAAGAAGATGACGAGTCATTGCGGCATGAAGTTTTGTCTGATGCATTAAGGTGGAACAAAATGTATTTCTATAACTGTTCTCACAATTTCCATATTGTGATGTCTGCGTCAGTATTAGAGAAAATATCCTTATTAATATCTATATCAGAGGGTCTGAGCAGAGAGACTGCTGGAGGCTTTTTAAAACTCTTTGAGGCTAATTTGTGGCTTTAAACTGCTGTTTTTTTTGTTTATGTGAGCATTAAATGTGATCAGGAATAATGCAGCTGTTAACCTCACTGACACAGGAGAATGAACTGGATTACTGGAATTTACAGTGGAATACACTTATATCCTTCAGTATAAAACAGCTTTAAAAAGGTAAACACGATTCAGTTTGTGCAACAAATAACCTCAGATTCCACTAAACAAAATGCCACCAACTGTCTCTCTGCATCAGTAAGACTTTTTGTTCATGCAGGAGGTAAACTTTGAGGTTTTTTTCTCGCTTTCACTGCCCACGCAGCTTTCTTTCTGCAGGGCGGTGTGTCTTACTAAGTGTTTAGATAAAAATAAGATTAATGTAAGAAGGTAAAAAGTGAAACCAACTTTTGAACAGTTATTTGTTTACACATTACTCAGGGCACGGCTTACTCTTTGTAAACTACAACACTTTCTGTGAAACATGTTTGATTTGCTTTTTATCCGCCAAATGCAAATACTGATGAACGCTGTCAAATGTCATTCATCAGTGCACGTGTGCAACATTTCACAAGCACCAACCACAAATCATCAGAAACAAACACACAGCTTTGAATCCCAGAGGCAGTCTGCTCCCACTGTATTTAGGCTTGCATCAGAATCACATACAACCCGCTGAGATGCATTGTCTTTTCATAAACATTGTGTAGGTCGAAGGAGATTAAAATGTCCCTCAAATTTCACAAAAGTCCGTTGGGAATTCATTTCTGAGAGTCGTCCAGCTCTTTCCTACAGATTTATGAGAGTAAATACAGTTGGACCACGGTATGATTGTGAGTTAAAAGCAACATGACACCCTAAAATGTATCTTAAAAAGGATCTGTAAAGTGCAATGTCACAATAAAATCATGAAAGGCCTTAAGATTAGTTCAATAAATATTCTCTGTACAACACTTGTGCACATACAGTTGAGCCGCCCCGTCGGGTTTGTGCTGGATGAGAGGAGTAGGAGTAGTGTTCAGTCTGGCCTGTTTTTGGCAGAGAGGAGTTCAGTTTATGGAGTATGTTGGTTGTGTAACACTGTCCGAATGTTACACCTGTGACTTTGTGCTTCTGTCTCCTTCGAGCCAGTATTCCTCTGTCTGCATCTCCGTGAGGCGAGACACGGTCCTCTGGAAGGCAAATCTTTCCTCTTCCCCACTGAAGATGGACAGACTGCTGGCTTCGTCCTGTTAAACCACGGGGGAGTGTGTTTAACTGGAATTCACCCGGGAAGCTCAGTCAACGCACATCCATCGAATGGCTTTACAGGACTTCTTACACCGATACACCGAATTTTTAACATTTGGAGGCTGAAGAAACTATACTTAAATAATGTTTTTGGCATTTTATGCGTTTAACCAGAAAGAACTACAACAGGAAATGAGGCAGACAAAGTCGGCGGGTGGACTGGAACTTGGGGTGTTGCAGTTCATGTTCATGTGTCTTGAGGAGAGTCTCAACATTTCATTATAATTGTATTTTTAACAGTTAGAAACAAATGTAAAGTTCAGAAACTTTTATCAGTTTTTCAGTTACATTACAGGACTTTATAGGTCTGTCATCTCAACCTTGAAAGCTGTTTTTTTTTATTTGAAAACAGGAAATAAATTTGCTTCGGGTGAGACGATTTCAACACTGCAGTTTCTCAGTATTCATAATTTGCTTCTAAAAAAATAAAGAAACGAATCAAAATAAAGGAACTGGAGCTCTTGTGTTGAGAAAATAGGGCTTGGTGTGAGTTCTGTCCCAAAATCTCTTGATACTGAGAGACTGATGCACTTTAAATAATTCAACCCACGAATGCCACAATTGTTTATCTAGTCTGAACAGAGATGCAGCTGATTTACAGACTTACTTTATTTAAAAGTAATTAAGACTGAGTAACAAACTGAAGTACTGGTTATGAAGGGTTTTCAGTACACAGAACAAAGTGGCCTGACGTGCTTTAAACTCCATTCACAGACAGTCGGCAGCCTCAGCCAGCCTAATTATCTACATTTTACTGCTGAAAGGACACACCCAACATGAAAAACTGGTTTAGCTGTGAAAACAGTTGGAGCTCTTACCCTTTTCAGCCCCAGATCATCCATCAGAATGTGGCTCTCGTCATGACTGTGATCACCGTCATGTACGAAAATGTCCTCCAGCGGATGATCTGCAAGAATCACCACCCGCACCTGCAACAAGATTAACCAAAAAAATTACAAAACACCCAAAGAAAAAGCGTAAGTTTGGTGTTTTAGTGTCTCTCACGTGTGCATGCAGCTAACAGCAGTGCACCTTGTGGTCGTAGAGGGCATCCACGAGCGTTATGAGCCGCCTGGCCTGAGTTTTCTTGTTCAGCGTCAGCAGAGGAATGTGTCGAATGAAGATGGTGTCAAACAGCCTGGACATCTCCAGGTAGTCGCTGGCCCCTAAAGGCTGAAACATTTACATCCAAACACAATATGTGGCTTTTATTTATTAAGCAGCCTCAGAGCACACTACACTGGTCTAAGTTGCTGCACAACCCCAGGACGCTGTGTGAAGTGTAAATAAAAACAAGAGTGAACTGTGTTCAGTTAGCAGAGTACACAGTATAACCACGTTTACACCTGAGCTGCATCCAGACACGTTTATCTGGATAAGGAAGAGAAAAAAAACATGTTAATGCCATGTGTAAATGTGTCGTGGTCTGACAGATCAGATCATCTGGCTCGCATCGCGTTCAGATCTCAGGTCAGTATAAACTCAATCCACACAATGTGATGACATCTGAACACAAGATAACATGGATACAGATATTTGTTTTTCAATTTTAGAGAGCGAGCAAATGAGGCTGAAAGAGACACACCTCTAATTACTGATTTTACATCTCTTCAGTGAAAGCACCAAAAGATGTGTTATCCAGCAGAGCAGCATGAAGATGAAAGTGATACAAGTGGAAAGTGGATGATAGACAGAAAGAAATCACATTTCACTCGTCTGTGCAGCTGCTCTGCTGTTAATAACACATAATTCATCGAGCCACAGAGGAGCCTACACGGCGGTACTGTAACACGCTGGGACAAGCTGACACAGTATCTTTAAGGGGAAGAATGAAGTTCATTAAAGCATTCCATTTACCAAATTTACAAGAGGCGACAAATAATTAAGAATTAGTCATAGACAGGTCTGAGAGGCTTACTCTATCACACAGCTCCTCAAACGTACAGTCTGCAATGGTCCCACACGCTTTGCTCAGATGGACTTTCCTGTTGTGAACGTTCAGAACTCTTGGTCGTGTTACTGTGGAGAAAGACAGTTTGGTAAGAACGCCACCTCAAACCAAATGATTGCAGAATGCAGACTGAACCTCAGCACATATCAGCTGCAGAATTCAAGTCAAATGTCGTTTCAAAGTCCACTTACTGTCATTTTGCTTAAAAGCCAGCTCATCAAACATCTTGTCCAGCGTCGCCTCTGCGTCCGGCTCACTGGAGCTGCAGTGAATGCAACAGGGAAACATTAAAAACACAAAACATGCAAACAGCAGATCAAAATCTGGCTTGCCAAGACTGTTTTACTTGGATATGTTCCTTACAGGAAGTAGAGTTTTCCAGCAGATGGTCTGTTCCTTTTGCGGTAATCGATCCCAGAATCTAAGCGAAGAGTTTGGCAATATTTCTGCATGAGAGACGAGCGATTAACAAAAGGAGCATTTAAAACCAAAAGAAGATATTTCACTGCGCTGTCTCCTTTCTTACCTGCAACACAGCAATAAAAGGCACAAAGTTGACTCTCTGCAGCCCGTTTTTATACAAGTCTGAGGGAAAAGAGAGGCCAGATTTTGTTTTTACATTTTTCATTATTTACACTTAAAAGTCACATTCCCCAAATTTTGCAATGATGTCAAATGATTATTCTTGATACTTAATGGAGGCACACTGTTTATGTTAGATTTTACATCTTAAAGGATGAACTGAACCCAAATGACATTGTGTTGACATCCTGAGGACAGCAAAAGAAAAATCTGGATGCACACTAACTCAGTCTGAGGTGCCACAGAAAGCTCTCAAATCTTAATTAGCAACACTCCAGAGGATGTAGATCAAAGACACAACGATGAGCTCAGTTATGGCAAAGCCAAGCAGTGAGAACAGTCAGACCCAAACTTATTTAGGATATGTTACAGGATTTGTAACTTACCTTCAGGGGGACGATTAGAAGTGGCCACAACAACGACTCCGTTCTGAAAGAGATTCTCAAAAAGCTGCTTGAGAATCATGGCGTCGGCGATATCAGTGACCTGAAATGAGTGTTACAAGTAAATCAGCTAATAAAGCGTAAGAACAACAGTGCTCAGGTTAAATGATACACACGAAAATGTACATTTACTGTCAGACTCCTCGGTTACTGAGGTACTGAGGTATTGAGAGATTACCTGAAACTCGTCAAAGCACAGGAGACAAGCCTCCTCACTGATCTCCTCAGCAACCGGAGCAATGGGGTCATAGGACTTGGCCATTTTCCCTGCTTTCCTCTTCGGCATACTCTGTTTCAGCCGATGGATCCCTACAGATCAGAAACAGAGCAGAAATTAGTCTTGGCTCTGCAGGATAAGAACGAATGAATGAATGAATGAATGAATGAATGAATGAATACTCGTGAGTGGTAGAAACCGCTGAGCTGAAGCGAACGCGCACTGGAAAACACAAACCACTTTTAAGTTTGGGGCGGAACTGTTGAGAGCCATTTGCTACATATTTCTGATTTTCAATGTATAATTATATTTAAATTTATAGAAGAATAACAATCGAGACGTGGCAATGAAAGGCTGGAGGTTTACTGGACACATTTTAAGTGCTTTGTCAGCAGCATGCACATATAACACAACGCGTAAGCAAGCCTTTAAATGTAACAAAACCTGCATGTGGTGACCGAAAACAGGAAGTATAAGTTCAGTCCAACAACCGCAGCCCTGCATTCTTCTACAGACTTTGAATGTAGTGTATTGTGAAGTGTTGGTTTCGCTCCACACCAGTAAATGAAAGCATTACGGCGTAAGAAAAAGCAACCCCGACTGAGGCACGTTTAGAATACTGAGAGACTGGACAGGAGAGTATGAAGACTTTAATTTACGCTTTACACAGTCACGACTGTTTGTGGAATCAGGGTCATTACTGTATATGTGAAGCACATCTAAAGCTGATGGGCTGCTGACACCTAAATATTAACAAGGCTGCACAGACGCAACTCTCCTGCACAGAGCTACTGATTCTGTGGCTTATCTGTAACCTCTGATTTCACGAATTCTGTTAACGATGAATGAATGAATGAATGAATGAATGAATGAACGAACACACGGAGGCTAAGAGACGGTGTCGCCCTTTGATCGCAGCAATTCTGGCTCAAACATAAATAGTCTAAATTTCATCATATGAAATATTTTTAGCTCTGGTTCACTGACAACGTGGAGAAAAATTATTGCCTGGTGTAATTTTTTATTTTTCATTTTTTTTAAATCACATTTCCTGCTGAAGTTGGGGGGTGGGTCTCAGTTGTTTTCCTTCCCACTGCACTGAATAACCTTTGCAGCTGGAAACACAACTTCCACTTTTTAAATGCAGAGCAGCTCATCCATCATCCATCATGCTGAATTTGTTCACTCTCGCAATCATTTGTGACTCAAAGCTGTCTGCCCCCTAGTGGCTGTTAGGAGCAAGTAAAGTCCAAGATGAACGTTAGTAACCCCCTCTGCAGCTTCAGATCTCTGACACTGTGCATCCTCAGTGCAAACAGGACGTTAACTC
This sequence comes from Chaetodon auriga, assembly GCF_051107435.1. Taxonomy (NCBI): domain Eukaryota; kingdom Metazoa; phylum Chordata; class Actinopteri; order Chaetodontiformes; family Chaetodontidae; genus Chaetodon; species Chaetodon auriga. Next base: position 6,542,547 of record NC_135087.1, read on the forward strand.
ACTTTTATGCACGTCCAGCATAAAGCCGTGGAAATGGACCCTCTTTTTCTTTTCAGTCTCAACATATGAATAAAACATGTCCATCACCATCGTTTTTCCTGTGCCTGAAACAGCAAAGAGCAGATGAGTTCAGGGAAAAATAATGTAAAACACAAAATGTCAGAGAGAAATTAGATTTGTGTTTTTAACTGTGTGACTGGTCGCTCTTACCAACATCACCGTAGATGTAATACCCTTTTGGAGGCTTTGGTTTTGTGAAAAACTGAAAGACAAACGGGCAGATGATAGACAGAAAGGTCCCAAAATAAACAAATGTCCACAGCGTTACAGAACACTTATCTTAAATCGTTCAAATGAACAAAGGTGCAGGAAGAATGAATGATAAGTGAGTTTAGTACACCAACAGATCAGTTACAGCTTAAATTAATAAATGAGGATGAAAACTTCAGTAATCATGAAGAGTTTCTCTCTACCTTGGAGAAGATGGACGTTGGTGTGTTGCTGTATCCTCTGACTGCTTTGTGGAGCTTGTCCAGCTTCTGCAGCACCGCTTTCTGGTGCTCATCCTCCCGCAGCGTCCCCTCTCTGATCAGCCCGCTGTAGTGATCCAGCGGGCCGGTGAACCCACCGGCGCTGACACCGCTCTCCTCCTCCGCCTGCTGGGCTTTCACTGAGTACCCTTTAAAATGACAACAACACAGACGGTGACGGCACGTTAGCTCTTTTGTGTACATGTCAGACCCTCACAATAAGGAGTTTACTGACGCGGAAAGGTCCGATAATGTTGCTGCTGTGGCCGAAGACCAAAGGTTAGCAAGCGGCAGCTCGTCTGACAGCTGACCGAGCAGGACAGCCAGGCAAAACAACAAGGTAAGTTTGTACTGGACTTCAGATATTTATGCTAATACCGGGTTTTCTTTAAGGGACTCTAAACTGTTATCAAAACGGTTAATTCAAAGTAACGTTCGGGCTATGTCGGCTTTCAGTAGAAATTAGCGTTACACCACCCGACAAACGCTTTCAACACTTTCTCCATCGACACGACTCGACAAAAACTCGTCTCACCTCGTCTGCAGAGCTCTGTCAAAGACTTTAGCAGCTTTCTGGAAGAGTACTGCTCTGTTAAAAGAAACCTCAAGCCCAGCGAAGCTGAGGGTGACATTTTTAAAGACAGCGGTATGCACACCGCCATCTTGGTTTCAAATTTTGTCAACGTAACTTTATTAGCAAACACAAAAACGCACAGAAGCGCGTCCTGCTGTCAGCCAGCAGGGGGCGAAGTTTTATTCCGTTCACGATCCCGAGTTTTCCCCAGAATATTTCTGATAATAAGAATTTATATAAAATCACACATAAACATTATTGTGACAATATTATAATAAGCAGCGTGGCAATAAAAACTTGTTGCAGAATAAAAAAAAATCCAATGCAGTAGTGTGGAAAACACAGCAATGTGCTTCACAAAGGACATAAGAGGCATTTAGACGAAAAGTTACACACAAAGATCAATATATATTAATAGACTTTCGAGATAAATTATTTTTGAAAAGGTAAATGAATAAAACAGATGAATAAATTACAGTGCATTTGCTGCTTTATCTGGTTTTCTATGTTTGCAAACTGATTTCAGACCGTCTGTCACACTGAGAAAACATGACAATCAAAGACCTTGAACCTTGGGAATTGTAACGTGCATTTTTTTTTTTTTTTTTTTTTTCCTGTGTCTTTATACTAAACTATTCACACACAAAAAAATCTGATAGTTTAAGTGATGAAAAAAATTTGCTGCAGTCTTAGTAATAAAATTGCACAATACACACACTGCACCTGATTTGACATAATATAGATTTATGACTGTGCCCACAAATGCATCAAGAGGAAAATGAATGTCCCATGCTGTTAATTTAAGCTAAATTTAGATCCAACTGTTATGAAATCCCTAAATGCAAACACCACTACGAACATACAGTGCTTACTTTGGGAGAAAAACACTGCTGAGCCTTCCCACTCACTGACACAAGAATATGAAAAATCATACTAAAAAGCCAGTGATGAAAACAAACCAGTTACATCAACACATTAATGAAGACACATTGGATATACAGGGCAATTATTCATGAACACATGAGAAAACATTACTATGGTTATTATTATTATTTAGGGCTGCAACTGATGATTATTGATTAATATCACTGTTAGTCTATAAAATGTCCGAAAATATAAAAAAAAAAAATATTGATTTTTCCTTGATTTTTAAAGTAAAGTCTTTAAATTGCTCGATCTGTTAACCCACAGTCCCAAGCTATTACATTTTATATTCATTTTGCAATGACAAAAAACAAAGAAAAGCAGCAGCATGCTGTGACACTTTAGAGGCTGGAACCAGAGAACGTTTGGCAGGTTTTGCTTGTATAATAAAGTGACTGATATCATATTTTTTCCAGATTTTTTTTTTTTATATATATATATATATCAACTGTCAGTTATTTCCTTGAATTGTTATTTTAAAAGTCTGAAAATCATGAAAAATGGCTGAAGATGGTGCCTTCAAATATCTGAACCCACAGTCCAAAACCCAAATTTATTCAGTTTACCATCATATATGACAAAGCAAAGCATCAACTCTCCATATTTCAGAGGCTTTAAGGAGCACATGTTTTGCATTTTTGCTTAAAAAAAATTACATTGATCATACAATTTGCAAAATTATATATTTCTGCCGATCGGCTCATCAATTAACCGACTCTAAACATGTCATTCCACAATTCAGATCAAAAGCAGCAAATGACAGATCTGAGTATAAAGCATTAGCAGCGCACACCAGCATCTGATTACACAGCTGGAAAAACAACATTCATTTTTTCAACCTTTCCCATGAATATTCTCGTTATAATTAACAGCAGAAACTCTGTGCTCAGTCTAATTATACCTCCACAGCACCGAGCAGACCAAACCAAACATGGCCGACGACCGACGGGGTGTTACAGGGCTTACAGGCTTGTTGCCATGACAACAGAGGAGCCTTTCTCCCCCCTCTCTCTCTCTCCCTCGCTGTCTCTCTTTAATGCACACACACACACACACACACACACACACACAAAAAAAAACCACACACACTGTCACTCTCTGTCTGTCTGCCTCGATTGCACACACACACACATACACACACACACACACACACACACACACATACATATACAGTATTACAGTGGAATCCGCCTTGCTTTGAGATCCGTGCTCTACTATTGGAAGCAGGGAAAATACAGGAAATACAGCAAGGAGCTTCGGGGACACTCCACATCTGTTTTGGATGGTGAGTGCCTGCTGACCGGTTATTGTTTGTTTACATACTGAATCCTTTGACAAATCTGCTTCAGATGAGATCCATTTTGGGGGCATAAATGACTCTTTCTCGCTGCAGGATGGGAGATGTGGCACATGAATCCTTTTCTTTTAGCTGCTTCTTCTTCTTCTTCTTCTTTTTCTTTTTTTTTTTTAAGATTAGGGTGGAAGCTGTCATCGTAATGGTAATTCATAGCTGGGTAGCCATGGTGAAGTCAATTTCCCCCTCCCTCTGCCACTGCTGAATGCATTAGTCTAATGAGATGTCTGCAGCCTGTGTGCCGAGCGGCAGCAGCGGCAGTGTGTTAACCAAAAGGGGACGAGGAAAAAGCCACATAGAGCAAGAGCAAGATGGCTTTCCCTGCATTGTTAGGGATTTAGCTTTATAGTCACTTTTAGGCTCCTGGGATTTAAGACAAAAGGGCTTGGCTCTTTCACAATAGAAGACAGCAGGTAATAGACAACCCCCTCCTCTCTCCCTCTCTCAGGTTTATTGGTGTGTTATCAGTGCAGGATGGAGGTGCTGTTTCCCCCACAGCTCATGCATGGCTGCCTTTTGTGTTGCTTGATTATTATTGTGCTCTGCTAAATGCTGCTCCTCTCACCGCATTGCTCAGCTGAGTATTCTGCAGTGTTTGGATGTTGCTGTTGTGCACCTTTGCCAAGACATTCTGCTCCCTCTGTGTCTGCTCTAAATTGATGCTAATGCTGCTATCTAATATGTGTAGCTGCTGAGGAGGAGGATTAATGTGCAGTGTGTTTCTTTGCATTTCTGTAGCTGGAGCTCAACGGTTCTTTCCTTTGTCTGCAGCTCCAAATGAGTGTACCTGCAGCAACGGCACAGAAATCAGACGGCAACAACAGTGAAATGCAATCGGCTGCAGTTGCTCCCTCCTTCATCCCCAGCCAGTCGGGGAAGATACCGGGCAGGAAGAGAGGGAGACCCCCTCTCCGCAATGTCGCCAAGATGGATTTTCCTAATCGTTACCCCGAGTCGCTCCCTCCGCTCAAAGTGCCAAAGAAGAGAGGGAGAAAGCCGGGCTTCAAGGTCAGCCAGATGGGGGGAATCGGGGGGTTGCAATGTGCTGTGTGAGTGCAGTGTGTTTAAAAATGCATGTGTACACAGAAAGGCACAGACACACAGGCTCCATGCCCTTCAGATTTTGTGGGACCCCAGTGCAACAGAGAGATGAACATCTGAGTTCTAAACATTATGGAAATGTTTTTTATGTCCGGAGGGGGAGTCGTCATTGGAAATATGTCTGTGTTTTACTCATAAATGCAGACAAAATTCATCATCTGTGGCATAAAAACTACGGAGTTATACAGACTTGGTGTCCCAATTGTTCCACCAGCCCCCTCCCGACACGACTTAGTAAATAAATGATACTCCTGAAATAAACAGGCAAAAACTTCTTCTCCTTGCAGCTCAAACCTAGGATGGTGATGACACCGTTGGCTATCTCTCCACCCAGCAGCACCCCTGAGCCCGATATGAGCTCCATTCCTCAGGATGCCGCCACCATCCCCCACTCTGCCACGCCCCAGGTGCTCACAGGTAGGTCACCAAACACTCTAAACCCCATGTATGAAGCATTAATGGCCTCCAGTCTGCAGTCAAGACCCTTACCTCAACTTGTGTTTTTCCCTGTGTCAGTCTGTATCTACATCAACAAGCAGGCCAACACAGGCCCCAACCTGGACAGGAAGAAGATCCAGCAGCTCCCTGATCACTTCGGACCCGACCGGCCCTCCGTGGTGCTCCAGCAGGCCGTCCAAGGCTGCATCGACAGCGCCTTCCAGCAGAAAACAGTGTTCACTCTCCTCACACAAGGCTACGGGGGAGAAAAAATATCAGGTGTTGTACAAAGACCTCCCTCAGGTGTTGCTTTCTATTTGTTCAAGTCCCTTTTTTTTTTTTTTTTTTTTACCACTTTACCTGAGGTGGTGCTGAGTAGAAGACATGTGTTAGGAAAGCTTAAATGACCTCATTTGTGAGAAACTGCATCGAAGCTGTGATGTTGTTGCAAGTTTTCTCTTGTTTTGCTCTTCCAGCCACATTTGATGGGAAGCAGCACCTTCTCAGCCTCCCCGTGGTGAACAGCATCGACTATGTGCTTCGTTTTCTGAAGAAGCTCTGCCGCAGCTTGCACTGTGAAAACCTCTTCAGTGATCAGCCCATTACCCAGCACAGTGGTGGCTCCTACCAGTCAGATGGTACTTCTACAGCTTCTGTTCAGTTTAATAGAAGCTGCCATGCTGAAATAAACAAGTCTTTGAGCTAATTCTGACTCTAATCTTGTATTTAGCTGAAACATCTATGGCGGAGGACTACCATTTAGACCAGTCCGATGGCAAACGCTACTCCGTGGACCCCGGCGATTCTGCTTTCAGCTCCATAAGCTCGTCGTACTCACCAAAGTCCTCCTACGGGTTTCGTTCGTCACAGCAGTTCTCCAACGGCTCAGCCTCCATGAGCATGTGCCGGCAGTCGTCCACCAGCCCAAACGCGTTCCCAGAGAGCAACAGGACAGGTGGGACATCATGGAAACACAAAACCAAGAGTGCTTCGATGTTTATTTCTCTGAGCTATGAAAGTAAAGCTCCTTTGTTCTTCCAGGAGGTTTTAATGCATCTTCGGAGTCCCAGGAGTCCAAAGCTCCACCCAATAAGGACCCATCCACCTGGTCTGTGGAAGACGTTGTCTGGTTCATCAGGGATGCAGACCCCCAGGCTCTCGGCCCCCACGCAGACGTCTTTAGGAAACACGTAAGTTCATTTTTAATTGTGTTCTTGACCGGCTGCCTTGTTTCACATCCAGTGGAAATCACCTCGTCTTGCTGATTTACCACCAACTTCTTCTGCTTCTCTCAGGAGATCGATGGAAACGCTTTGTTGCTGCTAAAGAGCGACATGATCATGAAGTACCTCGGACTGAAGCTGGGGCCGGCCTTGAAGCTTTGCTACCACATCGACAAACTAAAGCAGACTAAGTTCTGAAAGCCCTTCATGATATATATGCCCACTCTTGAATCCAACAGTACATTTGAAACATGCAGGTCTGTGGGCCAATTGGAAGAGAGTAGAGTGTGCATCCGAGAGGTGCATCACATCCTTTAGGGTATCACTGGACAGATATAACTTGATCTTCAGTCTTTGCAGTCTATGTTTGTAACATTAGTATTTTAACATCAGCACGATGTGGAAAAAATAAGAGGAGATTAGGAAGTAACATCCAACGTAATGCTGACGGTATAGGGTTAACGTAAATGTTAGCTAACAGGCTATCATATCAGCTCCTGTTCATGCAACGGCGACCAGGTCGTGCTTTTCGGTATTTTGGCATTGCATTTCTTTCATAGCCAGCAGAGTATAAGAAAGATAATTTAGCTTGTTTTTCACCTGAAAAAAAAAAATTATGTTAACACAACTTAAACCTGCAATCACTGATATTTTTGGTCCCTTCGGGGCAGCAAAAACAAGTAGAGAACATAACATTGCCACATAATTGTCTTGTAAGTTGATATGGTGAGCTTATTACTACACATCAAATGCTTACAGACCAACATTATCACTCATTGGTAGTCATGTTTGTGTCCACAATGCTTGTAAATCCAATGTAAGTCCAATATTAACTGTCTTTTAGCTCCGTTTTTGTTCTCTACCAACTCCTGAGGGAAATATCTGGCTCTTTAGCTGCTAAATGCTGCACTGTGTTCACCAGCTAGTTGCTAAATGTCTGTCTAAAGTTTGGTGCTGAGCAGGTAGTGGACAGTCAGTTTTTAGAGCTTTTTCTCCGAAAAACAGCTCCCTGAATGAACCAAAAACAGTAAAGTCTGAATTCTGAACATTCTAATGTGGTTTCAAAGGGGAAAAAAAACATTAAAGGAAGTGATGCATTTCGCACCTGGAACCCGACTCTCTTCCTATTGGCTGGCTGACCTGGGGTCCTCAGTCGTGAGGTCCACAGTTGGACCCTCTTGGTGCATTTTCGGAAGGTTTCCATGATGTCATGTAGTGATAATCACAGATCCACCCCTCTCCTTCTCTCTCTTCTCTTGCTAACTTGCTCTCCTTTGGACACAGATTTTGAACGACAAACCTTCAGATTGTGGAAATCTTCCCTCATACACATGTAAACAAAATGTAATCAGTAAAAGACGGCCAGTGTAAGGAAAGTGTTTGTCTCACAAACCTCTATGAGCAGCACATATGTCTGCTGTATGCAGATTTCATTATACATATATATATATATCTATATATATATTCATCATCTGACAAGAAATGTATAACAGAAAAGTCTTTATACTTTAAGAAACTTCCTTTGTCAAATCTCACTATAGGGTCTTGTTTACTTGCGTCTACCAAGCTGAAAACATATCTCTAACTGTACTGAAAAATGGTGCATTAAATACTACATTGCTTTTTGATTGAGAGATTTACTGTAGTAAATCATTTTGATACTATTTTTTCACATTACTGTGTAACAAAAAAAGTAATGTTCCCATTGGATTTGTCATGCTTTTTTATTATTTTACTATTAAAAAACAGTATAACCTAAACAAAACATAGCCTACATAGACAGACAGTAGCTCTCTTGGTAGTATATATAAAGAAAAATGAGAGCGTTGTGAACGTGATATATTTATGTTTCGATATGCCAGATTGTTACATGCCAGTTATCTCCCTAGGCTCTTCATGTATACTCATACGAACGTTTTTTTAAATTCATATGTTTCTATGTTTTTATCAAGCATCAGTGTTGAAACAGAAGTTGTCTAAACACACTAAACACTTAAATGTTACACTGAGAAAACCTAAACGGCCATGTAAATGGGTATATAATATAGTATTGCTTTTGTATACCACTTTTGGTGTACAGTATGCATCCTTTTTTAATCAATTAACCTTTGTAAGTGAATGCTGCTGTAAAGATATTACATGTAAGCCATGCCTAGTGAGATCAAGCTAAGGTGTTTTATTTTGAAAATCACTATGAATAAGAGTTTTAGAGGAAGCTGAGGGAATCAGTGCTCTATGCTGGTGCTAAAGTTATCTATGTATTTAACTGTTTGCCTTTGTGTTTGTGAGATGTAAAGGAAATCTTATGTGTATACTGTACTGTATGTGAGTATTAAATTAAGAAATCAAGTAATCAGAGATTACTGTGTGTGTGTGTATGTGTGTGTGAATCAGACTTCTTATTTTCCCATTTTAGCATCTATTCTTCCCTGACATGATGAAGTTGTGCTGGAGGATTTTATTCAAAAGTTATTGCTACCTAAGAAATTTTAATGGATCCAGATTTGGATGTGGGTCCACACATCTGAGAATTGCTTTGGCTGGGAGCCTCATCCGTGCTTCAAAACACAAGATTTAACAAAGGTGACCTACATCTGCGGCTCCCATACTGGTGTTCTCCAGGGGTCCTCATCGGGGCTGTCATGGGGTCTCCAGAAATCAGAAACAGGTTCACTTTTTTACTGTTTTTGCTTACTTTTTGGGGCATCACCAGGATTGAGTCTTGGTGAAATACGATGTGATTTCATCAAGATGCTTGGGGGCCAAAGGGCCAAAATGAGCTGCTGAGCCCCTATTAACTCCCCATTTCTGCCCATCTCTCTGCATTGTGTACATTTTTCCTAGAATATCACCTGAGCCCAGGTTTGCTGTGTAACATAAATCAGTTAAGGATTATGTAACATCAAAATATCAGCTGAAACAACTAAGCTGATGAAGGAATATGGGTTTGGAAACTTGTTTATTTGCTTGCCAAGCGTTAGATGAGAAGATCAACACCACTTTCACGTCTTCCTTGTGGATATGAAGCTAAAGTCGGCAGCAGGTTAGCTTAGCTTAGCTTAGCATAGCATAAAGATGGAGGGAAACAGCTAGCCTAGCTACCACCTGAGAGTGGTATCAATCTTCTCATCTAACTTGTGGCAAGAAAGCATTAAGTGTCTTTCCCAGAATGTCAAACTACTCCATTAAGGCTCTTATCACGGCAGCTGATCCCACAGATTCTCCTACATTCCCAAGCATTCACTCGGTACAGCTAATCAAATCACCAGAAACCATTAGCCAAACGGACAGAGTTGGTAAAAAATTTTTTTCAAGCCTCACTCAGAGGTACACAGAAAGAGTTATTGATCTCTGTAATCATTCCTTCTGCCCACACCGGCTGTGAAAAGACCAGTATGATTCACTGTAAGCTCGGCTCATGAGGACTGGACATTGGAAGCACAAAGAGATCTTTTCAGAGCTTGTGTGGACAAGAGGAACAACTGCAGCAGCCAACACAAAGAACAAATGGACATGTTAAAATCTTGAAAAGTGTCCTTGATCACACAACTGCTATATTTATGGGTGGATTCCAACATTTTTAATGCTCAATATGTTTAGATAAGACAACCTTTTGTTCAAATATTAAGAAGGATTCAGTATTTTCCCACAAGAATTTCATCTCCCGGCAGTGTGAGGGAGGTTTTAAAATCTAAATATTCAGTAAATGAGCTGAGACTCATTCTTGACCTTGAGGACACACGTGAAGATGACCAGGAGATGCTGCTGAAAGCTCAGGAAACAGTTGGCTATAAGCAATTAGGCTCTGGACCTTCCTGTTGGGAAATTAAGCTTACACATAATTATAATATGTATATAAATTAATTAAAAAAGGGGTTGGGCGGTGGGTGGTTTGGACTTCAGCTTTTCCAAATCCTGGATGTGGCCTCACGCTCAGTGAACATGGGGCTTCAGGGGCCCCTGGCTGGTTATCCAGCCGTGCTTTTAGCGCTAAAACTCCTTCCTCTTAATGCCACATTTAATGACCAGAGGAAAACATTTCACCCCTGGGTTCACTGAATCTAATTCCTGATCAGTTCGAGTCAATTCTTCGATCAGGGTCATACATTAATCGCACAGTCTCGCGCACCGTTCACGCCGACCACAATCCAAAAAGTCTTTGTTTCCTGCTGATGAAATTTCAGGCTGACCATCCTCATCACGATGAAGGATCCGGTCATAACGTGACAGGATCCAGCTGAACCCAAACCGAGCGGCGGAGCAGCAGTGAACTTATGATCAGGCTGTGATGCGCACGGGTGACGCCGCGCTCCTGTAGTCGCATAACCAAAGACTGGCGTGGGATCGGTCCCTGCTGCGCCTCATCTGGAATAACGTCGGGAAAATCCAGAAATTTCATTAGCGGGTGATTTTTCTTTTTTTAAAAGAAGCGAGCAGTGTTGAAAACAATCCCTTTTGGGCAAACGTGTCCATCGGAAGAGGGTTTTCTGTACTTTGCAGAAGCCAGAGCAGATTTATTCCGATAGAGAATCACCCAATAAAGCCTGTAATAAGGTAAGAAGTGCTTGCCTGCAGATGTACTTGTCGTGTGTTATTTTTTCCAGATGATAGATGCAGCAAGCAGTGAATGTCTCATGTGAATGTGTCACGCATTATTTTTCATATTTTTCCTCCTGTTTGAGTGAATGGGATCGAGCAGAGGGGCTGGCACACGGGCACCTGCGCATCCCTGAAAATAAAACCACTGCGTTTTGTCTGGAAACAAGCAGAAAAACCCTGAAATAAGACAGAGCGGGATCATTTGACGAATTAACATCAAGGTTTGCGCAATTAATTGGCTTTTATGCGCCTGTAATGTGGCTCTGCGGTGGCACCGAGGGAACTGCCTGCTGTTTTAAAAATAGGTCTATTTGGTTATGAAATTTTGACATGTTTTTTCGCCCCGATGCGCATGCATGGATGTCATTAGGTGCAGGATGGTGGGATCTAATCTGAAAATACTCTCACTGCGTCGTTTCCATCGGAATGCAGCAGCAGCTCCCTCTCTGCTCGCACAGGAGGCGGTTAGCTTTAATAGCATTAACTCGGATGTCATTGCCCAAAGCGTGACATAAAACAGCATCTGTCGGCCTCTGTTTGGGCTGAACAAGTCATTCGTACCTGTGGCCTGTGCGATACGAGGCGGGCATTTCTCTAAAACACCGCAGTCGCACGATGTCGAGCCGTGTTCGCAGCTCAGCGCTCCGCCAAACAATTTCGTTTTGTCATCTTCCTGCAAAATGTTTGTCCTCAAGGTCATTCACTGTTGCCCATTTTAGAGATTAAACCCACAGTCGGCTCCTGTAATTACCATCCTGCTCTGCAGGATTGGTGATATGACAGGCAGCGGGTGCACATTAAAGGCTGTGGTTTGCACTGATTTGGGCTGCAGCACACATTTGTGCTGTTTGTTGTGGAAGGCCTGAGCCAATGCAGTGCTGTCTGTGGTGGAGCTGTCCAGCCTGCTGTCAGGCTGCTGCTGCAGAGATGTGGACCATATGCTGGTCCCAAGTGGTGAAGGATCCCACAATGTGCCCGCTGTTCGGATATGCAAATAATATTCTGCTGTCTCATTTGTTAAATTATGTATTGAGAATTGACGCATTCTTGGCCACTTTGTATCACTGGCCACACCATGAGTCAATAATTAATGAATCTGGGGCTTCTGACAGGCTGCTCTGCTCAACTTGTCATGATTGTAAGGCCCTTCAGTGTGGATAGCAAACTAATCCAGGCTGATTTGGTGTCTGGGCTGCCCACAACTGGCTTAAACACTAAATTATATACAGACCACATGGTTATAAGCTATATTCCACACTGATCCAGATTACAGTAGGCCTGCTGTGTGCTCTTGCATCCAGGTCTCTGGATTTAGCGCGGCGGTGCCTCCCTTACGACCACGCACAGGCTTTGTTGTCACTGTCAGGTTATAGGACAGTGTTCGCAGTGGAAACTTGATAGCAGCGATCGAACATTTGATGAACTGGATCTGTTCTGACAGTGATGATCCAGGTCAGTGCTACATGGCCACAGCAGGCTGAAGGGACAGAAATAGAACACGAGCACCAGGGAAATATTTGCTGCCTACCCCCCCCCCCCCACCACCACCCACCCAAAAAAAAAAGAACCACACATTTACTCTCTGTACTCCGCTCTGCATGTTTGAAGAGGAAATGAAAAAGGCCGTTTGCTATGCTGTGCTACAGATTTTCATTCTGCCATCAGTCAAGCATAGATAAATGCATTATTCACGTGTTCTTGCACCCCAGGAACCATGGGAAAGCAGAACAGCAAGCTGACTCCCGAGGTGATGGAGGATCTGGTGAAGAGCACAGAGTTTAATGAACATGAGCTGAAGCAGTGGTACAAAGGCTTCCTGAAAGACTGCCCCACTGGCAGGCTGAATCTGGAGGAGTTCCAGCAGCTTTATGTCAAGGTTTGTCTGGACCACTGCCTCTCGTCTTTATCATCTGCTTCTGCCTCTGTCTACACATTTAATTATTGCCGGGGCTATTCATACTTCAGAAAACGATGCTTTCGCTTATAAGTCTTTTTAAAGCCTCGGTTGAATTATTGAACACGTCTCTCTCACATTTGCAGTTCTTTCCTTATGGCGACGCATCAAAATTTGCACAACACGCCTTCAGAACCTTTGACAAAAACGGAGACGGGACCATTGATTTCCGAGAGTTCATCTGCGCTCTGTCCATCACATCCCGCGGCAGCTTTGAGCAGAAACTCAACTGGGCCTTCAACATGTATGACCTGGATGGTGACGGCAAAATCACCAGAGTGGAGATGCTGGAGATAATCGAGGTAAGGGATTATCGAGTCATTAAGCCGTCGCTCATCAGGGGACCGGCGCTGTTGTTTGTTATCACTCTCCTGCACACCTGCAACGCCTCGAGTACAGAATCAGGTCCATAACGACAAAACTGCAGTTGTATTGAATTACGCTGTGCCATTTCTGGAAACACAATCAGTATAGTAAATCTGATATGTCTTTGTGATACTGGAGCATATTGACAGTTCCTGTAGTGATAATGTGGTGTGAGCTTTATTCCAAAACATCAACATCAGTGGTTCCCAACCTTTTTTCTCTGACTCTCCAACACAAGTATCCTTTCATTGGCACCATCAGGTTCCAGATGTTCTTATGAATAGATCATAACGAGATGTTATTTAACCAGACTAATTACAGAAAAGTGGTTATAGTCACAATTATTGCCTTTTTCACACAATTGAAATTGTCAATGTTTACGTTGCTTTGGCCTCCTTAGACTCATATTACTAGCTAATACTCTGAATGCAAGCTGGATGCTTCAACAATTTAGCCTTCACTGTTAGTTACTTTTAGTGAACAATTTCACATGTTCATCTGTTACCTTTAGCTAAAAAATTATTTGTATTAGCCTACTTTTAGCTAACAATGTCAAACATTTACTTTTATCTAACAACTTTAGCTGTTTAACTCTTTATTAACTAGCCTACTTTAGCTGATCATTTCAAATGTTTATCCATTACTTTGACCAAACATGTCAACTGTTTATTCCTAACTTTTAGCCAAAGATTTCAGCTGCCTGCTTTGGTTATTTTGAGATACCAATTTTCAAACATTTGTTCTGATCTGGCTTCATCAAATGAACTCATGTAGGCTTCAGTGCATTACATAAGAAACAATCCTCAGGCTAATTTCTGACTGCGCCTCATCCACAGGCTATCTACAAAATGGTGGGCACTGTGATCATGATGAAGATGAATGAGGATGGATTGACACCAGAGCAGAGGGTGGACAAGATCTTCAGCAAAATGGATAAGAACAACGACGACCAGATCTCATTGGAGGAGTTCAAAGAGGCGGCGAAGAGCGACCCGTCCATCGTGCTCCTGCTGCAGTGTGACATGCAGAAGTGAGCCGTCCCTGCTCGCTCCTCTCCCCGTCTGTAATCCACACACTCTGGACAGCAGCACATGTTTTAATGTCTCATTAGGTTCTCTGCCATTTCCACAGGAAAAAAACAATGCTTGGACTATTTTTCAATGGACTCGCTTCTTGTGGTTGTATGCATGAGAATGTCAAATGCTGAATAATTTTGAATATAGCTATAAGATATCATACATTTCTATTTCAAAACATGCCAGTGTGATTTGTGCACAGTAACCCTATACATTCTCATTCAACCTTAGCTTGTATATCAGTGGAGCACTGCATTAAATTATGTTCCTGCAGTATTTAGGATCCCCAGTGTTGACTGCTGCAACTACTGTACGCTTTACATAATAGTAACAAAACAATAATTCCTATGATAATTGTAACTGTCTCTACTATCCAGACTTGTTGAGCTCTTGGAGAATAGAGAGGCTCCTGTCTGTTTTCACATGATGGAACCAAGAAGAGCAGGTTCTTTGCATGCATATATTATGTGTCAAAAAATATAATCTCTTACCTTTTGCATCTTTAGGTGGTTATAAAAGAGAAACCCTCCGGAAATCATTTAGTATTGTTGCATGGGATGTACAGTATGTGACTCATCAGACTTTCATTCGTTCACCTCCACTAATGTGGGAGCATGCTTCCCTCCATTTGAAACACGTGTATGTGTGACACTGAGTTTTTGAAAGATATATTTGGGTTGCAGTTGAGAGATAATCTCCGAGGAAGAGCTTTCACATAAACATAATTATGTTTTGCTTCAGTGACTTCCGGGATGAGCAGAAATACATTTGTGGAGCAGCACTCCTTTTATGAATTTATCGTACTGCTGCCACTTAATCTAGAGTAAAGGCCAAAATTACCTCCGTCATTAGGCACAGTAATCATGCGTTATTCCCCACAATGATAAAAAAATTGGCTTCTTTTTCAGGCTGCTTATTTGATTTAGACTTAAATAACTGAACTCAGTACATATCAACATGTTTACAGAAAGGAAGAGCACTGCAAAATAAGTGCTGTCTTAGCTCCTGACCTTATTGCTGGGAGCTCACTCTCTCGGCCAGGGACCTTGTGAGAGGGGCTCCGCTTCCAATGCAGCAAAAAAGGGGGATAGAAAGCCTCATATATGTTTACTGGACACACAGCATTCCTACGTATAAAACTTTTCTAAGGAGAAACTTTTTATTGAAAGGTCTCATCTTCTAATCTATTCCGTTTGCAACAATCATTAAAGATGCAGGACCCTCTAGAGAGTTACTCGACAAAGCTTTTGAAGGAGCGTTTCAGTGCGAGGCGGCGACTGGATGATGATGTGGGTTAAAGTTATTGCAGAAATTCTCTTTCAAGAGTTTTGCTTCCCCGTTTCTAGGCTATGCAAGCACGGACTGAGTGTCTGCTTGCAGTCCACTTACAGTAGTGGAGGTTGCAGAAGCTTTTCACCTGTTCTGTCTACAACGTAACCGAAGCCAACCCTCACGTTGTTCCTTATTTCTACATTTCAGTCCAGTCACTATGTCAGATTCTTTGTCTAGTAAATGTTTATATCAAATATGAAAAACCATAATACAAGTGACTGTATTCTTTTATACATGTGGCATGTGTTGCACCCAAAAATAATTCTGTAGTGATTAAAATGAATAAACCGTCACCAGGCTTTTTCAAAAGACACAGTCTAGCAGGTGTAATTAATGGAAATGAAGCGCACACTGCTGCAGACTTTAATACTGTGTGGGATATATGTTTCGATGTGGGTGCATGAACGCATGAATGGATAACCCTGTGTGTATGAAAAGTATGACAAATACAAAAGTGTTAACATTATCCAACATTTCTTCTGCATGTTGATTGTAACTCAGGTTGTGATTCTTCACTGCACTTACAGTTTAGTGCTGTTAGATGAGCCTTTTTAACACAAACTTCTCAATATTAGTTATCCTCACCTGTGACCTCCCAGGTGTAGACAGCCCGCTTTGATCACCAGGACACACTGCTGCAGGTTAACGTGCCAGCAGAGGCTCCCACTGCCAGCACTGCTGTTTACACCTGAGCAGACAAAAGAGTTTCATGTGACAAACTAAACATTTAGAGTCCCCGCTTCAGAAAAAACAGCTATAAAATGTTAATGGGATGAGTTAACACACCTCTCCGTGTTCTGGCAACATTTACTGTAACAACAGAATTATTATTATTTACACGACGTTTCATAACACATCCATGAATTCATCCCAGCAAACAAACAAATGTGAAACGATGTTTGCAAGCAGCAACTCCCAAACACGCACAGTAAAGCTGAGATTATACTGCAGTGACTGTGCATGTAGACGTTCCTGATGTTTCTGTCACTGGAGCTCAGTTCAAACATCACAGACTTTATGTATCCTGAAGCTGGTGATGAGGCTGGTTTTGGATCAATTCAGACCCAAACCATGATTGACATGTGATCAGGCATCGAACACTGCTGTGACAGTGAATAAAGTCTTCATGAAAGCAAAGGGGCACAACATTTGGGGTAATGTAAAAACACATCTCAAAAAAATATAAAAAATATGTTTTTAGATATATTAATGTGGCAATGTTAAATATTAATATACCTTTAAATGCTTCATAAATTGGTATCAGCTGATTAATGGATTGCAATTAACCACTTTCAAAATCAATACTGTAATTGATATGATGGCACACTTTAGCTTCCATACCAGAAACAGGGATGTTAAAAGTTATTCAAAATGTTAAAAGTAAAGGTTTTGGAAAGGACAGCATACAGACAAACACTAAGACAAGCGCCACCTGGTGGTGACGTGAGCATCGAAGCTAAACTCTGCCGCTCTGACGGCTCCAGGAGCAGATTCCACGAAGGCCATTTGTTAATCAAAGTGAGTCAAAGCCAAACTAACATGCACTGTTTTACACTAATTGTGTGTGTGTGTGTGTGTGTGTGTGTGTGTGTGTGTGTGTGTGTGTGAAATATCACACTGTGTTTCTCATATTCCTCTGCTCTCACCATGTAGACGTCAAACTCACGGAGGCATCTGCTCATCTCCCACAGCCAGAGCATGAAGCAAACAGTGGAGAAGGAGCATTCATCAGCCCATCATCCTCCCTGCCTGGAGGATTTACCTTTACCAAGAGAGGTCTGTGTTTTACTTCTATTGAGTTTTTTTTTCCCGCCCATGAATAAAAAAGGAAGGTAGCGCCTGTAGCAGGTTCCAGGTTTTTGTTCACTATCAATACTTCAGTATATAACTAAATGTGTATTGCAGTGAAGTATCTCAGAATTACTATTTCCACTATCAAACAAACAAAACACAACAACCATGCTGCAGGACAAATGCTATAAAACCAACATAGGAGCAAACTTTCCAAGTATTTTATTAAAAAATACTTGGAAAGATATGAAGATATTCAGGTAAACTCTGACGGGGAGGGACCTCTATGAAGAAGAATAAAAAAGAAAAATCAGACAAAGGCAGGACTCTCTGCTGTTAAACGCTTAAAATATGTATTTCTGCCTTCTTTTTGGAACTTAGTAGACAGTTTTTTTTAATCTTTGCATGACTTTGTATCTGTTCTGCCTGTCTGACATGATGAGTGGATCAACGATCCTCCACAGATCCCTCACTTGGTTGGTTTTCTATCTGTGGAGAGCGAGGGCCTCAGCGTCTCCCTAATGAGGACAGAGGACAGAAAATGGCATAGCCTAAATTTTTCTTTTTCCAGAATAAGGCCACAAGATGATTTAGAGATGGCCAACGGGCAGATTGGATTGAAGTCTACAGCAGAAAAAACTGTCAGTGGCAGAAGGAATCTCATTGGATGAGTTCAACCTCAGTGGGCAGACAGACATTTTTAGTGTTGTCAAACAAAAAGCCTTTACTTTCGAATAAGTGTCTGATCAGAAAGAATTATCACCTCATTACACTCAGTCTGACATTGCATCCATTCAAAATTATTTCTGTGGGGAAGGAGAGGGATTCAATTTTCTCTAACCAATCACTGGAGACGTATCCACCTGAATCTAACGTCATTTTAAGTTGACGCTGATGCAGATTTATGCCAGTGTACTGGATTTTAAGAGCGCTAGCTGTGGCCTCTAGCAGTCGCCATTGTTATTTCTCCTCCTTGGTTCCAATGCACAGCTTGACAACCCTTGACAACAGCATGATAACGCCGCTTGTCCCGCCCATGGTGCAGATTGGCTAATCGTTAGTCCCCCGCGGCGCTGATTGGATTGTCTGCTTTTTCAGATGAGAAACTGCTGCTTGAAATCAGAGATGTGATCAAAAAAAAAAGCAAAAGTGCCTGCGACATAGTTTTGGGTTCTGAAACTATTTTTGGCCTCTAAAAAAAGTGATACAACAAAGCTCCACTGAGCCTTTAATGGCTCCATGTCCTCGGGATGCTGATTAATCCATTCTGTAACAGGAGAGCACATGGACTCCATGTCCTCTGCTATTTTCTGATGTTTGTCGAGCTCCGTCTTTGCTCCGTGAACAGTCTGCTTTTCTGCTCAGTTGTCTGTCTGTTCTCTTGGGCAGCTTCCTCCTCAGTTGTGGAATACATGATAGGATTTCAGTCTGTTTAGAAGTGGTGCACATAAAATCATGATCACCAAGGGGCTGATGTCATTGATTTGCTCCTGACCGACAGTTTCAGTTATTGTTTCTTTGACTGGATTCACAAAAGCCTGCATTCGAAAGAAACCTGAAATAATTTCCAATTTCACCTTAAGATTTTTCAGCAGTGACCTGCCTGACAGGTATTTATCTCACAAAGGGAAGCAGAGGGAAAGCAAAAACAGGAGGGATAAAAAATGAAAATGCAAAGCGTGAGAAGAGAAGAATGAAACATAAACTACACTGTGTTACTGTTAAGTTAAACCAGGTTCTGGTTCACTGACCGGAGTCTTCTTCAAGGTCGCGATGATGCTGTTCAGCTTGCTCTCCATGCTCCATTTCCTCAGATGCAGAGGTGACGTGGAGCTGAAACCTGGCCAGCTGAGCCCGGTGATTCTCCAGGTCAGACTCCAACACAGTGTGACAGGCAGGATCGATTTTTAGCCCAAATCAAAACTCCACACAGTCACAGTTAAAAAAAAAAAAAAAAGCTGCTGGCATTGAAGATAAAGAGTCACATTACTCTTTTGAGAACTCCTAAACTCTACAAACTCATGCTGGGCCACCGAGCAAAACACACATTTCCATTTGACATTTGACAGAAGTGCATCTATAAAAATATGCAGTAATAAAGTACCACTAATGCAGCTCTGGGAAGGGAAAGTGCAGTATATCGTACATCAGATAATGTTGATCATATCATGCAGTGTTCATCATTTTGTGAAATATGGCTGTTCACTTTGGTACAGAGAGTCAGATGAGAAGATCAATACCACTCTCAAAAAGACTGAAAACAGGGGAAACAGACGGCCTGGCTCGGCCTAAACAAACAGGATATAATGTGTTAATCAGTGAGCTTTAAAGGTGTTGGTGGGTGGATTTTGTTGCCTTCGTTGTTACCTCCGGATACTGGTTTCATCTATGCTGTACAGACATGAGAGTGGTATTGATCTTCTCATCTGATTCTCAGTAAGAAAGCAAACGTGTGCATGTGTCAAACTGGTTCTTACAGGTCCAGTGTGGAGGATTTAGGTGGACTTATTGGCAGAAATGTGGCATAATATTCACAGTTATGTTCATTAGTGTATAATCACCTGAAAATAAGAATTGTGTTTTGTTAGCTTAGGATAAGTTCTCTATATCTACAGAGGGCGCGGATCCTCTTCTAAGATGTCTGCCATGTTTCTACAGTAGCCCAGAATGGACAAATCAAAAACTGGCTTTAGAGAGCACCTTTCTCATTTTTTGTGGCTTTGGTGGGTCGGTGCAATCTGCTACCTCACCACTAGAATACCATTAAATCCCACACCTTTGACCTTTAAAAGACACGTGTTTTAAAATGTAAAGGTCCAGTGTGAAGGGTCTGGTGGTGCATTTCCAGAGAATGGGCTGACGATGATCTGCACTTTGTTGCCCTTTGGATAATAGCGAGACATCAGCTCCTGGAGGACCGTCTCATAGAGCTGTCACAGCAGAAAGCCTTCATGCAGCTCCACAGGGAGCCCTCCACAGCTACAGCCAACAAGGGATCCTTCAGACTGATACACACCCCTGAGAGCAAACACAGACTGTCAGCTACAATGTGAACTATTTAAGTGAATTTACTGCTTCACTGCAAATGTATGAATGACTGCATTAAATGAAACCAGTGGGGCATTTCATTCCCCTGGTTAACATATACTCCTACAGATAAAATGATGGGCTGATGGGTCTCTATAGAGATCTTCTAAAAATGTAACTGGAAAGCAGACAAACTCGGACCCTCACACAGCACATCTATGTGAAAGCTGAAATCCCTTCCAGTACCTCAGCTGGTCCTGTTCTTCCTTTCCTTGCCTGATGTTAGTTCTTGATCACCTGATTCAGCTGAGAGCACGTTCTCTCAAGCCCTGCAAGCTGCTCTGTCAGATATTTCTCTTCTGCTGTTATTATTCTGTCTCTCCATCGTTGTTCAGGCTAAACTACATGCCCGAATGCATGCAGTGGTATGAAGGCACAGGCGTCATTCAGAGGCTTTGTTAAACCTTTCTGCTTCCCTACCTTGCTTTTCCCGTGTTGATTTTCTCTTGACGGTTTTGTTCCTCTCTCACTGGTTGAAAGAAAGTTTTGCCCAGACACAGAACCAGGTTATCATATTTCCCAATCGGTACCTCCTTGTGAGCTTTGCAGATGATCTTCACTTGGTCTTTCGACTTGAGATAGAGACCCTTATTCTTCTCTCAGATTGTCAACTCTGCCTCTGACGCACTGAAGCTTATTGTCTACCCTAGTCTGCGTGAAAGATAAAAGAAAGAGCGAAACATCTCGAGGCCTGACATTCAAGTTAGAAGAAGCGGAGGACGTCTACTATAAACATTAAAATGCGGCATGTGAATTAAGGACAGTCGATTTATCTGCTGGTGAAAGTCTGAAGGGCTCCAACATTTATAGACAGACTTGTATATCTCACAGTGTAGGAACACTTGTGACTCACCTGACAGAGCTGAAGGTTGTCCTGATGTTTGTAATTATTCTCTTCCTTTTCAATGCGCTCCTTCGACGGCAGTACAAGCTGTTCCTCCTCTCAGAGCTGAGAGAGATAACACGAAATTACCCTGATTCATCTTCTTGAAAATTATGAGCCCACAGGAAACGTTAGGCAATGTTTTCCTTCACTTTTTCTTCTGGTTTTGTCTTCTCTTTCTGTTCATACACACTTCAGAATTCATAATAAATGATAAAAAGCAGATGAGATTCAATAAATAATGAACCCATTTAAAAAGTTCAGATTGTAGGAGTAAGTGGCATCTTTGGAACCAGCTGAATACACCTGGCCTCACCCTCCCCCACGGTGGTTACTAAAAATGGGAAAAAGGCAAAAGGCACTCCCTAGAGGCAGTATTTGGTTTGTCCATTTTAGGATACTGTAGAAAAATGGCAGTGCAATGTGGTGGACTCGTGGAGGACCTGCTCATGAATTTATGGATCCTGATATTGTTACGCTAACCCTGAAACAATCATCACTCCTCATGTCTAAACCTAACCATTCTGACATTTTATAGACAAATCCTTCAAGAAAATAATGGGCAGATTCATTTGAAAACCTGAAAAGAACCATGTGAAGCACGATCACACCTGATACAACCAACATCTACCTAACAGAGATGATGTGGCAGCTCAGCTTCCTTTTATTTACCAGATAACTCAGTGACATTTACAACTAATGAGAAACATCAGTCCATGTGTGAATGTAAATACGTCTTATATGTACATTCACAGTTGGGCAGATGGTACAAAACAGTGAAACAGTGCCATGCCTATAAAATGCATGCACGTTTACAGTGGAACATTCCTGGCCAAGAGTAAAGAATGTATACAGCTCAGAGGGATGAAGGCCTGATTGAAACACTTTGCCTTCACTCCAAAATGGGTTTTATCGGATGTTTAGGGAAGGTTTAATAAGGCTTGGACACATCTGTAACTCAGGAAAAATAGCTGATTTGCTCCTCAGTCTGCAGGTGTGACATTCAGCGCACTGATGCTCAGTTGAGATGCAGCCGCTGTAGACGTCCCTTTTATAAGCATCTGGTTCTCTGCTTTTGTGTCTGCAGCACTAGAGACCATTACTGTACTGTAATGGCATTTGAAGACCACTGCCACACTGGTAAAGACAATTACACCATTCCCAACAACATAATAAGGACATGATAGGGCGTGAAAGGGGGCATCCTCGAAATGTTCACTCATTCACAAGCAGGGATGTCTACCTACAGCAGTAACTGCAGTTCACTGAGTTTGATACACACTGAGCACTGTTTGACTACACAACAGTTAAAGCACACTCATATATGATAAAATGAAACACAGTCCTTTGTGCTTAAACAGCAACAATGGATGATCTGGTTGCCTTAGTTTAAAGGGACGACACACTGTGGATTCGTGTTAAACACACAAAGGCAAAGTCAAGAGCAGATCACACTACATTTAGAAATCTGGGTTTTACTGCCATTGTTGCCGATGACGAAATTCACGTTGGGCCCAAACTGGAACGGGCAGAGCAAATGTTGACACATGGAAGTCTTTAGAGGGACGCTTTCAATGAGGCCAGTATCTCCTGAGAAATACATGCAGACGACAATATTCAGCCGTTAATGAGCTGGTGAGAAGCAAAGACAAAGAATTAGTGCTTCAAGAGGGGAATTACTCACTGTGGCAGTGAGAGAAGCTGCTGGAGGAGGATAGTCTCTGATGGTTTGTATCATCTGGTGCATCTTCCATACGACACCCCCAGCTGTCACTCTGCAGCTCTTGACAGCTGTCGCATCACTGATCATTCTGCCGTTCCTCTCACTCACTCTGCAACCTGGAATTAACAGGAAGACAGAATACTAATGTCTGTTTTCTAAGATGTTATTTCTTCACTACAAAACAGACGCGGACTCTTTAGGTCAGTCTGATCGGAGTTACCTGGTGTTGTAAGTTTGTGATGTCTTATGTGTTTTGTGTTAAACTGAGGAAAATGAAGAAAATATGAAGGGACAAAGGTTTTCATGTCTGGCAACACAGACTTGAAATACCCAAGTTTTTGAATTAAGACAAATGTGGTGTTATCAGCCATTAATTATGACCATGACTAAGTAAACAAATTCTTCAAGTTCCTTCTCATTCGAAACTGAATATTATTTGAAGAAGTGTAAAAATGTGGCCTACTGCAGGGTAATATGTGAAGATACTAAATAGCTCTAAGCAATGCAACTCCAAAAAAGAAAAGGAAAACGTTTCAAAGAGTGATCATATAGAAAAAAGAAATGTGAGCCTTTTTGTCTTGAAAGTAACATCCTGAAACCAGCAGTAACATAGCAGCCAGCAGCTAATAATAATATTAATAATGAGCTTTTGGGCTGCCAGATGTTTTCAAGCTGATTCATATCAAAATTAAAATTTATCAAACCCGAACCTCTTTCAAAAAGTTTTGAGTTTGGTTACATCTCTGAATTGACAGTTGTCGGGCTGTAGCAGTGACAGGTATGGGTTATACGTCATTAATACGGAACCGTGGCGTGCTGCGTGATTGGCTCACCGCCCACCTGTGTGTGCGCGCGTTCACGACACGGTTTGTTTGTTAAAAGTAACGGTAGAAACGTCAACAGCAGTTAAAATCCGGCAGCGTCTGAAATGTGCCCCGTAAACACGTTTAGATTGTTAGTAAGAGCCTGCTTGACGTCTTGCGTGTATTTTGCGTGTTTTCTAATCGCCCAGAGGAATGTGCGTGCAACCCAAAGCGTTTAAGAAAGCCCACGTGAGCGGCCGACTCCGCCTCCTGCAGCTGAATGATGATGAGCCTCCTGCGCCGAACACGGTAAGAAAATCGACTCAGTCTGCACGTTGGTAGAAGTCACTAAGTTCATCAGGGCTGAATTCTTAAGCTAAAACATCAGTCTGGTGTAAAATAACTGTTAGATGAACTGTGAAGCATGATTCTGGTGATTACAACGTGTTTTAAACAGGGACAACCCGGTAATTTTTAATTGGTTCAGTTTTCTCAATAGAGTTTGCTTGTTTGCTTGCATTTCTCCTTATTTTATCATCATTATTGTTTCTGAACATAATTGCTAATTGTTTCACCAAAGTTAATTGATTTAAGTAGCCAACTAATTAGATGCTGAGATTGCAAGTTTTTTCTATTACTATAAAGTATCAGTGAAAAATGTCAAGCAATGCTTCCCAAAGCCCAAGATGATGTCTTCAAATGTCTTGATTTGTCTACAATCCAAAAATGCACAAACAAAACAAACAACCAAATGACTGGAAGGGGGTTAGCCTGAAGCCCACTAATAATTCTGCCTACAATTAAGAGTACGGTCTGCAGTAGAAACGCAAAACAGATCTAGGGTTTAGGTACATGTAGGTGGTAAACACAATATGTGGACACTTCGATAACTGTTTTATATTCAGAGCTTAACAAGATATACCATTGAGGTTTAGTATTTGGTGTGTGGTAGTGTTACTTTGTTGCCATGTTACCAGTTTTGACAGAAGCTACTTTCAGGCAAACAAACAAACAAACAAACAAAAACTTTGCAAGGCTGTCAAATTGGACAAGCCTCTAAACAGAAGACTAACTGCATTTCAAAGGTGATAGAGCAACACCAATGCCACAGGTTGACAGTACATTAATACATCTCTAGTGACATAATCAAACATTATGTGGCGGACATTTTGACATGAAGCACTTAAATGACCATTCAAGCAGATTACTGAACTGAACTGGAAATTCTTCAAATTGCTGGCATTACCCTTAAGTGCTTTATAATAATGATGAAAATGACTACTTTTGTAACAGTAATACATTTATTTATATATATATTTTTTCTATTTTGCAGGTTTATTTGATGTCTGAGCTTCACAATGTGTTCAATTCCTGGGCTCCCAACTCCAGGATCAGAAGTACCAGTGCTCATCACAAGGATTAACTTGAACCCAAATTGTGGTCTTGTGGAATTATGGGTTAACATTGTTGATGGAAGGAAGCACATGAGAGATGACATTCAGATTCCTACAAAGAAGTTTTGTGGATCAGAAGGAAAACCAGGAGATCTCTGTCTGGTTTGCCTGAGTGACACCTGGCACAGAGCTCGGATTCTGTCGATTCAAAGTGAAATTTACAATGTTTTCCTAATTGACCAGAAACTGCCTCATGTCACCACAAGTGAAGCTTTAGCATGGGACAAGGATGACAGTTTTCTCCTCCCACCTGAGACTGAATCATGCATACTTGCAAATGTCCTCTCCATTGAGACTAATTGGCCTGAAAGTACCACAAAGTTTTTGAAGTCTCTGCCTGGCAAGAAGTTTAAGGGACTCGTCCAACATGTGCTGATGCCAGACAGAATCATTCTCCTTGACATACCAATTGTTTCCAAGCAAATCTGTATGTGTGGAGTTGCAAAGAAGATACCAGCAGATGAGTTTAAATGCCTTGTTCTGAAATGTCTTCATTTACCCAAAGAAAAGTATCCTGAGAACTACCACATAATGCAAGAACACAGTCTGAATGTTAATTGCCTGCTTGAGAAGCATGACCAATACTTTTACCCAGAACTGTTCACTGACACTTTTGAAACTGTTAATGTGACAGAGGTAATCAGTCCACAGAAAATCTTTTGTAAACTCCTAATTTTTTCCAAAGCAGTGAAGCTACTATCAGAACAGATCCACCAGCACTATGAGGAGAGCTCAGATTTAGGAGAAGTGCGACCACAGACCTGCGGGGATCCATGTGCTGCTAGAGGGATAAATGGCAGATGGCATCGCTCGTTACTCAAGCAAGACATGACTAGCGATGGTGCTATTGAAGTCTTGCATGTCGATGAAGGAAAAACTGAGCTAGTCCCAGTTGGAAACATCAAACCACTTCATGGAAAATTCCTAAGAATGCCAGTTTTCACATATCCCTGTTCTCTTGATGGTGCAATAGATAACGAGTGGACTACAGAGCAGACTGATTACTTCAAATTACTGCTTCTGCACCAGACTGTTGTAGTGAGATTTGTCCACCACAATATACCTGAAGATGTCTATTATGTCACTCTCAGTGCAGCCAGTGCTCCATTCCTAAATAATTATTGTGCTGAGATGGCAGGGCGTTTTCCACCCTCAAAGACGGAACAAGATTCCAATGTCCAGAATGAACCCATTCCCTCACCAGTGCTCAGTTCAGTTGGAGACAAACGACGCATGGATGTACAGAACAATGTCAATGGCATAAATGTTGATGGTTTACAAGAGGAAAGCCTGGCAAACACCAAGAGCCTAGCAGTTGATGGCAGGACAGATGATGTACCCACTTCTAGCTCTGATGAAATTCATATCAAAGATGGCTCAGAACATCCAAATCATCTGGCACAGAATAACGGGCATCGTTCAACAGGTCTCCCATCGTTGTTGCAAAATGCTTGTGATGACGATGTGTTTACTGTAGGAAGTACTGTCAATGTAAATATTTCTTGCATTGAAAGTCTACAGAAATTCTGGTGTCAGACAACAGAAAATGCTGACTCTCTTAGACTCCTTATGCAAGACCTGCAAAACTACTATGCACCCGCCTACCCTCGGCCACTTGTTGAGTCCGTCTGTGTCGCCCGTAACCCAAACAATGGGATGTGGTACAGGGCAAGAATCATTGCAAATCACCACTCCCCTGTTGTAGATGTGAGATTTATAGACTATGGTCAAATTCAAAAAGTCCCTCTCCGAGATGTGCGCCCCATTGATCCAGTTTTCTTACGACTGAACGCACAGGCTTTTCAGTGCTGCTTATTCAATCTGGAGAATCGCACTAATCCCACTGCCATCGCATGGACTGATGCTGCATTAACAGAGTTTCAAAGGTTTGTGGATTTAGGTTCTCCATCAAACATTGGGTTGAAATGCACTGTAAAAGCTGTAATGTCTGATGAAGAAGGCCTGCGGCTTAACATGGTAGATATTGTAACACCATCTGACAGCACATGCAAGCTTCTGGGTCAAAGATGTGCACAAGATGAATCTTATGTGCACATTCCTTTACAAGTCCCTTCAGATTCATACAATTACTCCACTCATAATATTGAGGTGGGTGGAAAGGAAAAAGTGTGGGTAACCTCTTCAGAGAATGTCAATCACTTCTACTGCCAACTGGACAGGAATTCTCATTTATTTGAAAAAGTGATGGAAAATGTTCACCAACACATTGGCCAGCCCCAGTGCACAGTTCACTCACTTGGACTTAATAGCATTTGCTTTGCAAGGTATTCTGATAATCATTGGTACAGAGCTGAAGTAGTAGAAATGTCTCCAAAACTTACAGTTAACTTTGTGGACTATGGTCATACCCTTGTAGTGAATGAATCTGATATTTGCCCCTTTCCCACTGAAGCAAGTATCGCCAGATCTGTTCCTGTGCAGGCCATTCCACTTGGACTATTCGATGTTCCTGAACAAGTGCCACAGGAAGTCAACCAGTGGTTTGCAGATAATGCTATTAACTGTAGTTTGACCATTTCGGTGGTAGCAAAAGGGGCAAAAGGGAAGCTAATTGTTGAACTCTTTGATGGAACTGTGAATGTAAATGCCAAAGTCAGAGAGAGGATATCACAGATGACACAACAAAAGATGACTGGTCTTGCTCAGCAGACTGATGAGCAGCTCTCAAAACATGCTAGTGTGCCAAATGAGGACTGTTTAATGCGAGAGAATATGTCAGTATTAATGAAGATGACAGAAGAAAATAATGTCCACACCAGGAATGGGATGTGTGATAGAGCTGAGCACAAGATGAGTTCACAATCCATAAATGATGTGTCAGCACCAGAAATTAGACATGAAGAGACTTTAAATGAAGGAAGAAAGCCAACTTTGGATGTCACTCTTGAGGACAGAGAAATTGTGTCAGCAGAGATGTTCATTGGAGGCGGAGACAGTAACTCAGACATGACACAACTTTCTCTTCCTTCTTGCCTTGAGGGAGATTTGAAAATCTGCATCTACAAGAAGCCGAACATTTCTCTCAATAAGACAGAGGAGGTATATGCTTCCTGCATTGTTGGACCATGTTACTTCTGGTGTCAGTACGCCAACACGGAAGAGCTCGACAAAGTATCAAGGCTTGCTCAGGAAGCAGGACAGGCACAGCAGGATATAATGTTCGCCAAGACTTTGGGTCCTGGTAGTCCATGCCTTGCTCTTTTTTCCAGTGATAACCAGTGGCATCGAGCTCAAGTAATTCACAACACTGAAAATACACTCAATGTTGTATTCATTGACTATGGAAATGAGTATGATGTTGACATCGAGAATGTGAGACCACTGCCTCAATGTCTACTGGAGAAGGCTCCTCAGGCCTTTTTGTGCTCTTTGATTGGATTTGATAAATCCAAGGGCTCTTGGGATGACAATGTTAACGATGACTTCTACAATCTTTTGGTCGATAAACCACTCAAAGTAATAGTGTTTAATATGGAAGACCACCCAGTGATTGCCGTTCCTCAATATGCAGTGCAACTGGAGTGTGACAATATGGTTGTAAATGACACCGTGCTGAAATACTGGAAACCAGTTGCCAATGAACATGTTGTGACAGAAAACCCTCAAACGGAAAACCTACTCCACAGTGGTGAAATTAAGTCCAACATGACAGATGTTAATGTTTCCAAAGGAAGTGTGACTACCAGCATGTACAAGAATCCAAACATTTCCAAAAACAAAAAAGAGGAGGTATATGCTTCTTGCATTGTGGAACCCCATTTCTTCTGGTGTCAGTATGCCAACACAGAGGAGCTCAACAAAGTGTCAAGGCTTGCTCAGGAAGCAGGACAGGCACAGCAGGATGCAATGTTCCCTGAGACCCTTGGTCCTGGCAGTCCATGTCTTGCTCTTTTTTCCAGTGATAAACAGTGGTATCGAGCTCAAGTAATGCACAGAGCTGGCAATGCATTCCATGTTGTGTTTATTGATTATGGAAATGAGTCTGATGTTGACATCAAGGATGTGAGATCATTGCCTCAAAGTCTGCTGGAGAAGGCTCCTCAGGCCTTTTTTTGCTGTTTGAATGGATTTGGTGAGTCCAGGGGCTCCTGGGTTGATGAAGTTTACGAGGACTTCCACAATCTTCTCGTTGATAAACCTCTCAAACTGACAGTGTTCAACATGGTAGACCATTCAGAGATTGCAGTTCCTCAGTATGCAGTGGAAATTGAGTGTGAGGGAGTGGTTGTAAATGCAGCAATGCAGAAATATTGGAAACCAGTTGCCAAAGAACATGTTTCGATAGACAGCCCGCAAACAGAAACCTTCCTCCAAGATTGTCAAACTGAGTCCAACATGACACACCTCAGTGTTTCTGAAGGAAATATGAATACAGGCATGTACACAGAACCAAAAATTTCCAAAAACAAGACAGAGATGGTATATGCGTCTTGTATTGTGGAACCCCATTTCTTCTGGTGTCAGTACGCCAACACAGAGGAGCTCAACAGAGTGTCAAGACTTGCTCAGGAAACGGGACAGGCACAGCAGGACATAACGTTCCCTGAGACCCTTGGCGCTGGCAGTCCATGCCTTGCTCTGTTTTCCAGTGATAAACAGTGGTATCGAGCTCAAGTAATTTACAAAGCTGACAATGCATTCCATGTTGTGTTTATTGATTATGGAAATGAGTCTGATGTAGACATCGAGAATGTGAGACCACTGCCTCAGAGTCTGCTGGAGAAGGCTCCTCAGGCCTTTTTGTGCTCTTTGAGTGGATTTATTGAGTCCAGGGGTTCCTGGGTTGATGAAGTTTATGAGGACTTCTACAATCTTCTGGTTGATAAACCTCTCAAACTGACAGTGTTCAACATGGTAGACCATCCCGAGATTGCAGTTCCTCAGTATGCTGTGCAAATAGAGTGCGAGGGAGTGGTTGTGAATAGACTGATGAAGAAATACTGGAAAGGACTGGACACAGACCATGCCTTGGCAGAAAGTGTGGCATCAGGTTAGTAGACTACTTGGTGTCACTTCTTGAAACATTAGAAAGGTCTTGTTGCTAATTTACATTTAATAGGTTTTAAATCAATGTTAATTCATGTCATTCAAGTCCATGGGTGAATGGTTTGCCTTAATTTCATTTAATTAATTTCATTTAATTACAAGGACAATAGAAAATTTAATACATATCATTCTCCTGTGATAAAAACCTATTGCAGTAACACCTTTTCATGAATTACAAACAACTGACTCGTGCGTTATTGATATTTAGACACAACTTTGTTGTGTGTGTGTGTGTGTGTGTGTGTGTGTGTGTGTGTATTTTTTATTTTTTTTATTCCTTTTTATTTTTGCATTTTCTTTTGTTTGTCTTCTACATCTTTCCCCGGGTGGGATTAATTAATTTATATTTTATCTTAATTTCATGCCACTATCAAGAGTCATCTTCTGTAGAGAATGAATGGAAGCATTCTTAAATTTAAGGTTGTCAAAATGTGATCTAATCTTTGTGATTGTTTGTTTCAGCTCTGGACCCAAATTAATGCCCATGTGAAAATCCAGCTGTGACAGAGCAGTGTCGACTTCCTTGAAAGGACTACACTCGTTAAGCTAATCATGTGATAATTTTGTGTCAATAAACATACCGTACTTGCATACCTGAATAAGGGGGTAATTTTTATGGACTGCTTATCACTACTCCTTTACGCATTTTGACAAAATTATTGACCGTATGAGTTGGTTATATGATGACATATAGAAAAATATGTGGTTAAAATGTAGCCTGAAGTATTAACTTTTCACGTTTTTTCGGCACGTTGGTCAGAATGACTCCTGTTAGCCTAGCTTAACGGTCACTTAGCTTAAATTCTGCATTCACAAAGTGCTGAAAGCTGTCGCAATTCTTAATAATACTAATATAATACTTCTATCAAATGATCTTTTATAAGCACAGGGGGTCATTAATTTCTTCAGAGTTTCATGCTCTTTAAGAGAGACACACCCGGGTTTCACCCCCCCTCTACAGCAGGTGGCGGCATTACCGTTTGCAGGTTCAGGTTAGCGCTTGGCTCCATCTTGTGTTGATCCGCTGTTGCTTGGCGACTGCTGTAACGAAATGACAGAGTTGCACCAGGCAGCAGCAGCGGGGGATTTTGATCAAGTTGAGGAGATTCTGGGGCAAAATAAATGCGATCCCAACCACAGAGACGTCGACTGGAGCTACAAGACACCTCTCCACTGGGCAGCAGCAAAAGGTAGTTTGTGGATCAGCGGAAACTCGCCGTGTCCCATGTCCTGATAACACCTGCAGGTCTTAAATATCACGAAGTTGACACCTGTCGCCATTCAAATCGCCATCCCTTCCTTCTTTGGGGACTTAATCTCATATTTACTGTAGTTGTAGCTGTTTCTTCGTCAAAACATTTCTCTGTGTTGTATAGTTCAGCTATAAGCTCGCCAAATGTAAAGGCCCAGTTATTACATGTCTGCATATGTATGTTGGGGCTAAAAGATGAATGACAGTCGTTAAATAATCAGACTGGAACATTTAAAAAAAATGATTTGAGGTTTAAACATAACTTCTTGCTACAATACAGCATCAGAAAAGATCAATAACTTCGTTTTAGTAGCCACTCAGTGTTAGTCTGTTTATTAAAAGACCTGTTAACCAGTTTGGGATTGATTTGTTCCATTCTTTCAAAGTGTCAATCCAAGTTTTTGAATTGATACATTTGGATCAGAAAAATTTCACAAGTTCCCAGAGACCAACACGTTGTCCTCAGATGTCTTGTTTTGTCTGACCAGCGGGGCAAAACTAATATTCTGTTTGCATTTTACATAAAAGAAAGCTGGAGTGATTTAAACAATCAGTCACATTTGTTTCCAAGAACTTTTCAGTCGATCAAATAATTGATGACTTGATAGTTGTTTCACCTCTAAATTTGTGTGTGTCTTTTACGTGTTGCACTCTATTTTTTTCTGTTGCTTCCTTTGTCATTGTAAGAGTTTTTCTTTACCACAGTAAATAAGAATTTGTTTTTGAAAAATCACCAGGTTCTTAAATGCCTGTGTCCAGTCATACTGCTGTGCCTTTTCTGCAGGACATACAGACACGGTCAGGGTCCTCATTGAGCACGGAGCCCGGCCATGTCTGAGGACGGAGCATGGATGGACCCCTGCACACTTTGCTGCAGAGTCCGGTCGGCTGGCTGTGCTGCGGCTGCTGCACTCTTACCATGCACCTATGGACAAGGAGGACTGCTGCGGAGACAAGCCAGTGCGAATAGCTGAAATATACGGACACCAAGACTGCGTTCGATTCCTTAAAAAGTATGAAATGAAGCTCAATTCTCAATGGTTTTATTTCATCCTTGGCTATCACTTGTCATACTTTAATTGAGCTACTCTGTTATATACAAAACCCTTCTTTTAAATACATTGCCAAATAACATTATCCAATGACTTCATACATCAGACAGCTAAGTTACCCTATTTTTGTGTGCTGCAGAGCAGAAATTGAATGGCAGGCCTACCGGAAGATAGCAGCCCAAAAAGGGATTTCCATGGATGACACAGATGAGGAGTGGGCAGAACAAGGCAAAGAAAATGAAGAAAACCGGATCTCTAAAAGCAACACTCAGATGTAGGCCAACTGTAACTCACATTTACACAACAAAGTGTGTGACATCTTTGTAGCCTTTCAGTTAACAGCGTTTCTGTGGCATTTCAGTGCTTCAGTACAAATGAAAAACATGTAATAATGTAATATGTACAGGATCACTGGAACCATATTTGTCATTATATGTAGTTTAAAGTAACTAAGAAACATTTTTTTTCTCATTAGAAACACATATCTACTGAACAAACATCATACAAAGGACTTTAAACTGTATCACAGGTAATGAACCAAAACAAACAGCAAAAAGGAAGTCAAATCAGAGAGTAAATGTATGTTATTATGCTATTATCTGATGTTTTATGTGTAAAATGTATGTTTTGATTGGAGAGTGCACATATTTGAGGTGATCTTCACTTCTTCCAAATTGACTCTAACATGGTGGAGCTATGGTTAGTCAGTGTCGGAACCTGGAGAGCAGAGGAGACGGATCTGTAAAATGTATCAGTCGTCAATGTGGTACTTTACACATGAGTAAACCAACTATAGTGCACTTACACTCTTTTTTAGACGGTTCAGCAGTGCATCACGGGTCTGTAAAATGAATTAAAACATTTTTAATGATGCGATACTGCCTGTTTGTGGTTTATAACGTTTCTAATTATTAAAAAAGTCTAGCTTGTGATGTAATTTGGATAAACTCCAATAGTGAGACAAAATCCCCCCAATTTTTCCCAGATATCTGGGGAAAATTGAGGGGATTTTGTCAGTGTTAAATATCAATATTGTTGCAGTTTTTAATAAATAAAATGACTGATTGTATAAAATTCAATTGAGAACAGCCACACAAACCTAACAACTATCCAGATGTACAATCAATCATAATATTTTCATAATACAATAATTTTATAATAATAATTTTTTGCTATCAAGATAAGGTTGCTGATATATTTTGTTATAGATTTTAGATGATATTGTCCAGAATGTGGTTGCATTGAATTCTGGTCTCTTTAGGCTACTTTAGTTTGGTTAGTGTAAGTGCAGAATGATGATTTAAAAAAAGCTGTCTTTGACTCTTGATGTTGTAAATATTCAGAATATCTTCTGCTGGCTTACTACCAAAGTAACATAGCACCAAACAACATAATTGATCCAGAAATGCAAGAAACACTATGATTTAGGTTGGCATGTTCTTTTTAGATGTAAAAGTACATTACCAGTTTGTCCGCCAGGCATGTGGCCAACAAAATGAACAAACCCTGCAAATGACATGACAGAGGTTAGTGCACAAGAAATACAGTTACTGCTCCAGATGTTTAGTGGAAGATTATATTGACCGTACCTGGAAGCCATTCAGCAGGATAAAGGCATAATTGGCCACGAGTGCAATGTCTCCAGTTGTGAGATCAAGAAGCAGTACAGCGAACCCTAACATCCAAGTCACACCGAAGACTGGAGTCAGAAGAACAACTGACCTGATGACAGTTATGGCTGCCTTTCTTTCTTTCTCACGAGATGATTCTGCGATCTTTGGGTGATCCAAAAGCTTCATGATTACCACCAGCATGGAGATCACATTGATGAAAACAATAATACCGACTGGTATGACAAATGCAAGGATGGACCCTGACATAAGTCCAGTATAAACCAGCCAACAGGTCTCCTTGGAGAAGTACAAGCCTTCAGCACCACCCTTACTGGCAAGAAATGTGATAGTAACAATAAGCAAAGGACACACATAGCCCAGGACGAAAGAGAACCTCAGGAAGTTTTTCTTGCTCACAGTATGGAAGAGGAAAATGGCTTGGTGAAGAAGCATGGTGCTCAGACACAACATCCAAAAGAACATGGACAGGTAGCAGAAATGCTTCAACACCGTAAAGGTCTTACACCAGATTACTAAAATATTGGCAGGCTTTGAAGATGCTAAAAAACAGCAATCTGCGACTAGCAAACATATAGAAATGTTCACATGGGCAGTGTGGCGTAAATATAGCATATTTGTCTTAACTACAGCCCTCCAGACAATCAGTTCTATCACTAGGCTAACAACAAGTGACATGATTGATACAGACAGTCCAATGTAGGTTATCTCAGTTATCCCAGGGACGTTCAAGGGATACCTTGACATTAGAACGGCAAATGAGGACAAATGGCTGCAAATGCAGCGTCCCTCATTAGAAGGGCCATCCCATCTGCATCCAGACTCTGACCATCCTCTGGTGTTATTATCCCATGACACACACCGTATATCAACATTACGAGGCCTCGGCTTGAGCAACTGGAAGGTAATTTTAATCTCAACTGAATCTGATTGGTTGCTTTCAGCGGTTGTTGACACAACGATGCTGTTAGGCTTGTACTTGTCATCGTTGTTGGGCAAATAATTCTCCAGTTGTTTAAACCCAGCTGTTTTTACGCTGCCAGCCTCTGAAATATTAAGATGGATGGTGACATCGAACACTTTGTTAACACACTGTGACCCCTGTGAGCAATTGCTTGCCGCGACTTCGATATTTTTCTGTTTAGGGACATCTTTTATGTCTGCCATTTTAATTAACTGCTCAACAGAACTCAGATATCTCTCAGCCAATGAAATATTGCCGTCATCAGCCTTTGTTTCCCATGATTTGTTCAGAGACTTTTCCAACAAATTGCTGGATGACTCCAGAAAGTCCTGAAAAGAAATAAGATTTTTTAAACTGCAGTTGATTCAAGTACAACATGTCTGCTCAAAGTTAGAAAAAGCCTTTCTCATGGTTGTATTCATTATGAAAAAGAATAGATGCATGGAAAATGTGCCTATTTGGCACTATTTACACTGAATAGTTACACAAAATAATCATTATTGGCATCTTAAAGTTCTAATCCTTAAGATTTAATGTTTAATGTGTGTTTAATGTGTTTGCAGTTTGCATTAGCAACAACTTAACGGTTATCAATTTGATAAAATTACGCTGGGTTACACTCATTTCCCGTGAATCCTTCATTCATGCGAAGGCAATGTGAATCCAGCACAGTAAGGTGGACTCCCACCACAAAGAAAACTAGTATATAGAGAGGACATTACTGAATGTAAATACACTGAATGATTACAGCAGGAAAAATACAGACCATAAGAGATATCAAAAATCTTAAGGGTTATAACTTTAAATGAAAGATTTGAGGTATTCCCTTTTCATCTCCATATTGATTGGAACCCATTGAAAACATTCAATGAAGATAATGGAGGATTCTTTAATACTTACAACTGCTGTTGATTCATTTGGCTGTAGCTGTTGCCTTTCACTCAAAGCAGAGAGTACTTGAACAGATGCATTTATGTTGGCGAAAGTGTTGATAGTCTGTGAGTTATTGGTGACATTCTTAAGGAGGGAAAATACATGTGCCGCGTTTCCATCGAGTGAGCCAAGTCCAGTGTCAACAATCTGTAACAGCAGTGATGATTTAGGGTGACAATTGTGTCAAAGTTAAAAAGTCTAAGGCTTTAATCTCCAAAGAGATGAGGCTAAATATGAAATGCTTTTGGGAGTTGCTTTGGTATGAGCCACTTTTATATTAAATGATGGAGATCTCATTCTATAACCTTCAGATATGAAAGTTCGGCTTACGTTTGCTTGTTGCAGCACAATGTTCACTTCCTGGCTCACACATGTTGAAACCTCCGAACCCCATGTCGCCTTTTCGGAGCTGAAATGATAAGTCGATAAATTGATTAATCAATCAACAGAAATACAATAACAAATATGATTATCAATTAAGTGTTAAAGTTTGAGTATTTGCAAGTTTTCTTAGTCTAAGCAATCGTGATGGCCATTTTTCACCATTTTTGGACAATATACAGACCATTTAAACAGGAAATGGCAATAAAAAGAATCATTAATTAACAGCCTTACCCTTCGTGGCATTTCCTTTGTATTTGTCCAGCCATGTTCTTGCACTGTAACACTGCAGTGAATCCAGCTTTGGTGTCTTCCCAGTCATCTTCAACTGCACAGAACTGATCATTTTCTGTTGTGAGCAGAGGATAAGGTTTGAATTATCATTTATTATTTACGTTAACTAAAACAACTAATATCTGTAGGATGTTAATTTCAGAAGAACAAGAAATCTAAAATTCTGTCAGTGCAAAAAATATTTCATAGCTCATACAAATATTTGCTTGCTGTGGACACTACATATTTCATTAGATTGTCCATTTGAAGACGATATACAGTGCATAAAACCACACCTGGTAGAAGTAGTAAACATAGTGAAACAGTTGCAGTTTGGTTAAGTTTAGGCCCCTCATTTGGTTTGGTTTAGTAAAAGATCATGGTTTGGGTTAAAATACTAAGTTAACATTGATTTTTTTTGTTTCACATGTGACATGAACAGCGGTCTCCTGGGTGAAAGTTCTGTTTTAGACCAATCGGTTCACCCCAACGTCCTTCCTTTATCGCTCTTTATACTGACTGCCTAAAGGCTTGAAGGCATCAAGGCTTGAAGGCAAACTTCTCCCACGAGCATAAAATTCACACTGAGAATTTGGACACTCAAAAAGAAAAAAAAAGAAAATTTTGCTAGCAAATATGGAGTGATGCTGGACAAAGCTAATGTTTTCTGACAATATTTTAACTAATACATACCATATATGATATTGATAGAAGCTGAAGCATTTCTTTGTTGATTGCATCTGTTCCTCAGAGAGCATGTGATTTGTGGTGTATGTGCAGTTGAATTGCAGCCAACAATCATTTCCGCTGCATAAGTACATGTTCTTTCAGTAGAATCTGCAAAGATCGCACATGCATGTCATGTATTTCAAACTCAAGGTTGCACAAGGATTAATCAAAATGAATGGGCAAAGAAGATGAACACTAGAAAATGTACTTACTATTAGGCATCACTTTTATTGCTGATAGGTTGCCTCGGCCGTCCCATGTCACAGTATAATTTTCATCGCTCTTCTCTATCTCACATTGAACTCGTACAGTCAGTAAATCTGAACTCTTTCGGCAGTGTGGAAAACTTGGAGCCATGCTGATGCCAATGTCTGGCAGGAGGGACACGTTCATTTTGAAGCTGGCTTTGTGAGATATGGTGTAGAAATCTGCCTTTTGATTGTAGACACACGTGTACTCGCCTATGAAAAGAAAGCAGGCGAGATGGTTAAAGCCAATATGTGTAGAACTTTTATGTGATTATCAGGGTTGCAAAATAACTAAGTAGACTTACTCAAGTACTGTACTTATGTACAGTTTTTAAGGTACTTGTACTGTTTAAGTATTTCCATTTTATGCTACTTTATACTTCTACTACACTACATTTCTGAGGCAGATATTGCACATCTTACACCAAAACATCTATTTGATAATTGTATGAACTAATTACTTTGCAGATATAATATAAATCAACCAATAAACTGATATATTATTCTAGGTTAAGCCGACAAGCAGAATACAAAGTGAGTAAAATTAGCTCCATCCCAGAAGTCTTGGTGAAAGGATTTTATTGTGCCTGAATGGCAGACATCGCTAGCCTAAAGCAAGGTGTGGGGCGGACTTCAGATGTCAGGTAAATCCACTCCTTTCTTACTCCACACCGCCCCATTTTTTTCACTTTCAAGTTTGGTAGCCTTCAGACTCAATGGATTTCACTCAGCTTACTCTGGGGCCACAAAAGGCTTTATACTACTCTTTTTACACATGCAGTAGTACTCCCCAACACCTGTAGACAGACTTTGATGTCTAAGATTCCAATTTAAGCTGTAACAATAAATTTGTGAGATAAATGTAGTGGAGTAAAACGTACATTTCCTTTACTTTCTAAAGTGGCATAACGCAGCCTAAAGTACCTCAAAATTGTAGTATTTCACTGTCACTGTCACTGTAAGCCAGCTGGCAGGATAATGATGTGAGATGTAATTACATTGAGGAAACAAATGTACCTGCCCACATTTTTGATATGTTTCTAAGTGCGACTTTGGTCTCCATTGGTTGCATGGTCACTTGTGACTCTGTGCCATTGGTTATGTCAAATACTTTGTTGTTTCTCGCCAGCTGCCACACTGGTTGGGTCTTCAGGTCCTCCTGCAGCGTGCATTTGAGGTCATACTGGCTGTTGTAACACACAGGGTTCTGTGGCACGCTCATATGGACAATACCTGTGAAAAAAATAAGAGCTGAATCAGTATAGAAACCATGAAAAGCTACATCCAGATGTGTGTCTGTCCATGAGTGAGTGGGTTTTTCCAGGTTTAGAGTCTCTTTACTTCACTTACAACCATAATAAAATTATGTGCTTGTGCTTTGATAGTGGATTAAAACTTGGACCAACAATTGTCACATTCTACATTGTAATTTGACTCATTGTTATAAATAAAAATATTAATTAGGGCAGCTTTATTAAATTGGAATACTTACAAGACTAACAGTCTAAAGGAATGCTACCATGAGGTCTTAGGCGCAGTGGTGCTTCAAGCTAAATGCTAATATCAGTATGTTAACATGCTCACAATAACACTGCTAACATGTCTTAGTTGTTGGCATGGGGTCTTAAAAGAGTTGGAACATTAAAAACTTTGATGTAACGGTGGACCAAGAGGAAAAGCGTCAACATTTGCATGACATTTTGTAAGAATCCATTTGGTATATGTGGAGATATTTCAATTGATAACTGAAAAATTTGGCCTGCTGGTGGTGCTGTTGACTTAAGTCATTAGGATTCATCCTCTGAGCACCGTGAATATCTGTACAAACATTCAGGACAATCCATCCAACAGTGAGACATTTTATTCTGAAGCTTAGTGGTGGACCTAAAATGAGATCTATGGTTTAAAGTCATTCATGTTTAATCAAAAACTAGATTTAAGGAGGACAAATTACAATTCAGTCCAGGTTTAACATGAATAATAACAAGTGCATTTCAGCCTGCATTAGATAAACTTACCTCTTGTGTCCAAAACAAGCACTGCTCGTTGCAGATTATCGCTCAGGATGAGTGATTTCTTGATCAGAATGTGTGGCTTGATGCTGTAAGCAATGGTCATCTCAAAATCTGCAATGATACTTCCAGTCCTTCAGTGAAGAGAAAATACAGATTTCAGTCACACTGAAAACAGAGAAAAACTAATTATTTTATTTGGTCAACAAAGCCAGTACCTGTAATTGGTAATTCTTAAGATGTCAAATCCCCTCAAAGTGCTGTACACCATTTTCATCTGAAAGGTAACAACTCGTAACATTTACAGTACATAAATTAAAAACATTGTTCCTGATCTGATAAAGGTAGTTAATGAAGTAATGGGCTGTTTATTCATAAATGTTTGCTTTTACCTCCTTTAACACTTCGTTATTGCAGACCTGATATGGCTCAGAGTTTTTTTCTGACAGACACCCCAAATTGTTATCCTTCAAAGTAATGGATCCCGTGACAGTCACTGTGAAGAAAACAGTGGTCAGTTTTTTAGACACTTGCATGCTCGAGACACAGAAATACAAACATAATATGTACATGCAAATACAGTAGGAATGACCATGTACCTGCGGTGTCTGAAACACACATGCGAGAGGAGTTCGTGGGGAAGGTGCACGTCTTGTTGCCACAACATTCCTGATTAGATTTACAGACTTTATCACTCCATCTGTGGTGTTGCTCGCAGGTACACTCTGTTCTCGTTGAGACATTCTGACAGGCTGATTATTGAAAAAGAAAAGCAGAATGGTTTTATTTAATCTGGATATTTTTTCCAATGAAATCACAACATTCAGGATTGAAGTATAAAAAAATATTTACTTGTTGTCGTGGTAAGGTTGTCAATGATCACCATGGGGCTACTCACGAAAGATGTCAGGACCTTGGTTATGTTTTTGATTGCACTGTTCTCTATTGTCAGTTTGGCATAATACATTTGTGTGGAATTGCCTGAAAGATGCAAAACAGGCAGACATCAACTTACATTTCAAAATGTCACACACACTGCATCTGTTTAAGAACAATGTTGTGCTCAGACAAAGTGCTCATTTTGAAACACAAAATACATTTTACCATTTCCAGAAGCCTGTAAAAGTCAAAGGAAAAGAATTTAATTTAATACAATTTAATGTTGCAAGTCTGAATGTTCAGGTCTGATGTGTGATGCTGATGCTGATGTACCTGAGAGGTGTTGAGCCCCACAATATAAAGCAATATAAAAATCCACATCCTGCTCCTGCAAATCAGCAACAACATTGGAAGTCATATCTGTTGGCATTTGGTAA
This sequence comes from Chaetodon auriga, assembly GCF_051107435.1. Classification (NCBI taxonomy): domain Eukaryota; kingdom Metazoa; phylum Chordata; class Actinopteri; order Chaetodontiformes; family Chaetodontidae; genus Chaetodon; species Chaetodon auriga. The sequence continues at coordinate 6,583,617 of NC_135087.1, forward strand.
ATGAAGTCTGTGTCTCGTTACTTAACAACAGCTAAATGATTCCAGTATGAAATTCTTAAAGTGGATTCACCTGTTTATGAGCAATTTGATGTTGATTACTCCTGCGCTGTTAACAGCTGTTCTGATCCTATCAGATTAAATAACCTGTTAGATAATAGTTAATATGATTGCACTGAACTGCTGAGATGAAAAGACAAATATGGCACTCAAAGTAATTAACAAGTATATTACTAAAATATATTGAAAGATTTGGTGTGTTAACAGTGAAACATTTAACTTAATAATAATAATAACAATAATAATAAATCTTTAAAACTGCTGAGGCATGTTAAAAAATTTTGCTATCTGTACATGTGTTTTGTAGGAAATGTATATTAATGAAAGATAATAGATATAGAAAGATCAGCGAACCTGTTTTCCTGGGTCTGTATCAGTGAACCATCACAGCTGTGTCTCATGATGTTTGAAGAACCCGTCTGCACCCACACATGACAGCAGCACACTGATGGAGCTGCTGCTGCTGCTGCTGCTGCTGCAGAAACTCACAAGCAAATGAAATTCAGTTTCCAGTATACTCCAGTGTGTCATCAGTAGCTGGTGGAATTTATTGCACAGGCATGCAAAGTAACAAAAATGCAGTTATGCGGGCCTAATTTGACTTTCAAAAAATTGAGATGGTGCCTGGTCAAATGATGTTTGGGCTTGCTTGGCCATGGCTATGAAAAAAAGGGTGATGTGTTACATGATAGCAGAGACAAAGCAGACATTCAGGCCAGGGTTCAACCTGCAGACCTGCCTGAACGTCTCGCCTCGGTTAAACAGTAAAGAAAAACAGATAGGAGAACAGAGTAATGACTCACTGTGGGATCAGAGGTGCACTGTTACCCACTGTATGCAAATTTAATGCAGAATACATTTCTGGTTATACTTACACTAGTCTTTTTTCGGTTGGTCAGACTTTGGTGATCCTCTGAGGCCACCATGTCAATGTTTTGTGTGAAATAACTGCTGGAGGGATTGCCATGAAATTTGGCACGAACATTACAAACATGAGAATTAATCCTAAAAACTTTTTTTAACTTGACAAATATTGCCTGAAATCATGTTTCCCTCAGGAAAAAATGTTTTAACTTATCACTGAGTGCCACCACCATGTAAAATTTTTGATTTGTCCAATACTTATGATCAAAGACATGGTGGCCCTGAGAGCTCAGCGCTTTGCATTTCTGTATCTGCAGCATGTAACCATGTACACCTACAAACGTAATGATATTCCTGTTGAGCGCTAAACAGCAAATATTAGCATGCTAACATGCAAAACTTATACAATGATTTACAACATTAAACCTGCTAAACATCAGCATGTTAGCGTTGTCATTAGCATAGCATAGCATAGCATTTAGCTCAGCACTGTATCCAATTAAGTGCAGCCTCACCGAGCTGCTAGCATGGCTGTAAACTCTTGTTTTTAATATTGCGTCCAGTGGCATTTGCAGCCATAATTTCTTTCCTACACTCAGATATCAAACAAGATGCAGAAATAAGGATGAAGGTTTGGGCCCTGCGTGTATGTCCTGGTCCTTCCGAGTTAATCTACCTGCAGGTATGTCAGTAAGGCCATCAGGAGCGTTTTATGTTGGCAGCAGAGTAAACCTTCCTGGAGAACCAGGACTCCTTCACAAACAAAACACTGAAAATCTAAATAATGTTCCAATGACGGGATTTCACTCCAGGCTTTGTTTTCAATGGCTTGTCAAAGCTTTCATTTAGTAAAATTCTAAAAATAACTCATAGAGCCACATATCAAGAGTCAACAAACAGTGCACAAGGATATTCTGTGGTATGTAATTAAAGCCTTTTCTATAACCTTTATGGGTTACAGAGCAGCTAGAATTATTATACAGCCCTTGTGTTTAGGGCTTTCATGTAAGCAGAGAATAAAGAAGCTTTATGAAGCAGGTGTGCAAAACTCTGAGCCCATGCATACAAATGGTCAGTCAAATGATACTTATGAAAAACAGATCTGTCGAGTCCACTTGTGATGGTTTCTAGGTCAAAATTATACACACTGTATTAGGGCAACCCATATCAAATGTGCACAAGATGCTTAGATAGATTTCAGGTTCGTAGAAGCATTCAGACAAAAACTCCAATATTGGGAGTATTATCACAAATGTGTCACATATTGTGTCTAACATTCTACTCACATAGATGATTTAATATAGACACGCTACATATGAACAATCTGGGGCTGATCAAATGATTAAATATGCACCAAATATATCACGGTACAGCTTCTGTCTGATGGAGGATTCCTCACTGAGGCAAACACTACTGTATTCCTTCACTGCCACATGCACTGACCACCAGCAACTCATACTAACAATAAAAGGTGCCTCGCTCCAGTTCAGACAGTATCTGCTAGCCGTATGCAATGGTGCAGTGCTGAAAACTGCAGCCCCACTAAGACTCTCACTCTTTATAAATATCAGATCACTGTCTTCCAAAGCCTTACTGATAAATGATTTGATGATCTGGACACAATTGATTTATGGGAAACTTAAAACCGAATGTTTTCTTGCTTTAATTGAAGATTCCCCACCCGACTATGACAAAGCCTTTAAGTCTATTTTCAACTTAACCTCTAACGGGATATCAAACTGAATTTATTTGATCTCAATCAACTACAAATTGCTTTGCCCAGGGAAAGGGATCCCACCTTGTGGTACCCTATAGACCGCCTGGCAATCACTTTATCTCAGTTAAAATCTCAGTTATTGGTGATTTCAATATGAAATAAGGCCTTCGACCCTCTAAGTAAAGCCTTTTTTGGAACTCACTGGTATTTTTGGTTTCTCTCAGGCCGTACATGAACCTACTCATTGCAGTGGGAGCTGCCATTTTGGCTTTGCTTCATTTCCTTCCTGATTAACTTAGCTGTTTGTATCAGACAGATTTACTCTATTGAGGCTTTAAATCAAAGCAATAAACACATATTTGCACCATCACTTTCAATCAGTGCTCATCCTTCGATACCTCAGTCCTCGCTCCTGATGCCACCATCCAAACTGTAACCCTCTGAGCACCACTGCATTTCTCTAATTTTATGCTTTTGTTTCCGTTTCCCATAAGCTGCCAAGCTGAGTGTCTCTTTATTCTTCTCTCTCTTCACTCAGACTCCTCTCTGCTGGACCATCGGCCATCTGGGAGACTCTCTCTCTCTCCTGGCTGTCGGTGCTTCATCCAGACGTTTGGATTTGGATCATCGTCCCCCAGGAGATTCTCCTCTCCTCTCTCTCTCTAGTTTGCATGCTATCATGTCTCCCTCTGTGTTTGTCTCTGTCACCTCGCCGTGTGAATGCTGCCTCTTCTGTGTTTGTGTGGCCTGTTCTCCCTCCAGGTCTCAGTGGTTGAGGAGATCTTGTGGCTCAGGTTCTTTTAGGGGGGAATTCAGGGCTATGTATATAAAACTGAGTGATCACAGCTTTAGAAAACAGTCTGTACAACCTGTAATCCTCTTTTTAAATAAGCATAATGCACATTAATGTCTCTGTTGTAAATGGATAATATCTCAAGAGACTTCTTTGTTGAATAAATAAAAATAAACATTAAGACTTACTTGGTAAGCACAATTTAAATGTGTGAAAATCACTGGACGGCCCCTTTAACGAGGTGAATATTTAAGTTGTGACATTTGCCAAAAATCTGTTTCTATGATTAAAGTTATTTTTGAGTTACAGAAAATTTAAATAACAGAATAAACTAGTGCAAATGTTCATCTACAAAATCTTTACTCCTTAGAAAAAGTTCTTTTTTTTTTCTGCGTTTCAGCTGCAACGCACATAAAATTCACTCATTCATTATTAAAACGTTAGGCACTATCATCTGACACAGGACCATTCATACAGCTGCAGTAATGTTAAACAATAGTCAAGTCGAGTTGCTCTGACGTTCACAGGATGTCCAGTAATCCTCATAAAACAGTATAGTGTAGTTTTTTTACATGTGCACATGCAACGAACCCACTAAGTGTGATCCTGTGCCTGAAGCTGACAAATATTGTACGCAAATCACACAAAACTACAACAGGCTCAGTTGCACTGAAGTCTTCTCGAGGACATTAAGATGTTAGGAGACAAAAGCTTAAAATAACTTGAAGTACTGACTGAACATTGTTTAGCTTTGACCTCGCTGCAGCATACGAGAGTGCAAATTTAAATGACGTCCTCCATCACAAAGCAAAGGCAACAAAACAAGAAAATACATGTATGTTTTTCAGTCCAGGTGCTTTGTGTAAAGACGTTTTAACCGTTTTCCAGTCAGTCGCGAAACAGTGATATCACACAGCTGTTTCACGCTCCACAAAAGGTGTGTGAGCCTCGGGAAGAAAGCTATCCGTCTCCCCCTGTGATGGTCCATCCTCTTGAGGGAATGCTAAGCCATTGTTTTCTTTGTGTTGTGGAGGCTGCCTTGGTTGTGCTGAGAGCTGTAAGAATAATTAAAAGGTAAATATCGAAGGATGGATTAAGTAACTGATATCATCAACGAGTCAAAACTACGTGTCACTGCACTTACTGGCCTCTGCCACAGAAAGACGGCTAGCTAGACTGCTAAAGTACGGCCCATAGCAAAGGACAGCTAGCTTGTGAGATAGCCGTGGCTAGCATTAGGTAAAACTAAAGTTTAGTTACAGATTTTCCCTGAGTGGTTATCCGTGAATGAAAAATATCAGTTTTAATGAACATCCATTTTGTTTGAAGCTAATTCCCTTCATTATGGAGAGAGGAAAAAAATCAGCTAAACTCCTGATAAAGGTAGCTAGCTTAGCAAGTCTCTCCACATCTCATTTTTTGACTGATAAGGCTGACACAGGTAGATATAGCAGTTTCTCTGAGCGTCCTGTGAAGATTATCCAAAGGCAGACAGCACTATCTGCATTTTCTGGTACTGTGTCAGTTCTATGGAAATGATTTTTTTCAGTAAAATAACCACAAACATTTTCTAGTTAGCAGGTAACATATGCTGCCAGCTGCAGCTTCATGTTCTGCATTTCAATGTGATATTTCTTTGCACTGGTGGACGACTGCTACTAACTTGATGGGGAATAGGTATCAACATCACCACTAACTGGACTTTAAGTCAATATTGACTAGGACTCATTGTATTTGAGGGAGTTTAAAATGCTTTGCTGAACTTAAACGTCATAGTTTTACTCACCGTCTCGCCCAGAGGAGTCACACAGCAGAGCTTCTTTTTGAGGTGTTCAGGTAGAAAACAAAGCACTTTCCCAAATAAGGGGTACATTGTGCCTGGGGTCACATCTTCTTCTTTCATAGGGCCTAAAACATATGTTTTTAAACATTTTAAATGAGTAAAGGTTTTGGACTATAGACAGCATGTGCACATGTAAGAACTGGCCCACCTGTGAGAAAGCTGATAATCAGGCCTATTAGAATGACTGTGAAGCAGTTGAACGCGGTGTACCACATGTAGGACAAGGAATAAAATCTCTTCAGTCCAGAGGGTCGGCTACAGAGCAAGGAGAAATGATTAACTCGTGAAATGACCACGGTGGACACAACACATGCTGTGCCGTCTGTATGCCTGATACCTCATGGTGGCATTGCTGAGCGCAGTCTGAATGGCGGCAGTGGTGTTGTCTGGCGGCAGGATGGCTCTGCAGTCCACCGGCAGCGTGCTGGAGCTCCGAGTGACAATGCTCCCGATGCTGACCCAGAAAGCAACAGCCAGACCCGCCCCCAGACCTGCCAGTGCTCCCTGGTAACAACAGGAAAACAAAAGCTTAGCAGGTAGGATGATGACTGATTTTAACTATCCGACTGAATACAGTTGCCAGAGGTTTACATCCACTGTCAGAGCAGAGGTGGACAGATGGCACAGAGAGATGCTACAGCTTGACTCATTTTATTCTCAGGACATGATAACTACTTTTCCTTATTACCTACATGCTTTCCTCTTTAAATTAGGACTGATCCTTATTGTGAAACAGGTTTAAATGTATTGGTGAACAACTGTACGGAGCGGCGTCCAATGTGGGGGTCAGGGTCCCACACAGGGTCCAAGATAAATCTGAGGGCTCACAAAAGGATTAAAGGAACAACCCCACAATCATACATGCAAAGTTAAACCTTTTCCACCCACTATTGTTATACGACTGCTGGCTGAAATGGAGGGCAACAACCCCACCCACATGACTCCAGCAGAGGGACCAGCTCGAGCGCAGACACAGGACAACAGGACAGCTGGAGTCTTTGTATTTATACAGTTTCAGTGACCAATTTTGCAAGGTAAATACACTGCACAGCTAAGGGCTATTTGGCACACTGGTGGCAATGTCAGGAAAGAACTGCTGAATCTGAGCGGGGTATGTAAATTTCATGGTCAATGATTAAAATGTTCTGGAGCTACAAACCTATGAGAAGGAAGTGATACCTGTTTTTTTGATCCATGTGTGAACAGCAGGCAGAAACAACAAGTTGCGAAGGAAAAGTCATGCTAGTTAGTTGAATTCACAGCTCATATCCACACTAAACCCATAACCTGTGATGAGAGGCCACAGGTAGATATTACTTCACTGTTGATGAGGTTCAACTCACAGTGGAGTTGGCCCACGGGAAGAACATCCCGAGACAAAACAGCCCAAGAATAGGACCACCAACCGTCCCAAAGATTTTCAAAGCCACCTGGAGTCCAAACACAAACACAATAAGCGCAAATTTAACGAGAAGTGTTGGTTTTTATTTGATTGCACGAGCTGTGAGCTCACCTGTAGAACTGAATCGCCCATGAGGTGAGTGAGGTAGGCCATGGCCAGACAAAGCAGCCCGTAGGACATAGCTTATTGAGGATACACAAGTGGAAACTTTAGAACAAATGCGACATCATTATGCAGCTCTGTATCGTGCAATGCGGACTTTTAAGCGTCAGAGAGCTCACCTAAGGCTTTGGACAGCAGGATTGCTCTTGCCTCTGTCATGGCGGGGAAATGCGGTTTGATGAGGTCTTCCATTGTCACAGTAGCCAAAGAGTTAAAAGCAGAGGAGATGGTGCTGCACGGGTAAAGCAGAAAATATACATGCCATTAACGACGTCCTTAAAATACACCAGGTGACAATCACATGTAAATTAATGACCAAACTACAAAATCATCACAGCATTTGAGAGTTAATGTCAACGATAAAACAAACACAATATATTTAATGTTTGACCTCATCAGCTTCATTGATTTTTGTAAATATCTGCTTATTCTGACTTCGATAAAGCACGATGTTTCAAACAAGTTGGGACAAAGCAACAAAAGACTGGGAGACACCTGGGATAAAATGCATTTTATTAGATTTCTGAAGGTGTCAAAGTGCAATGACAAACATTTACTCAAAGTGATTTTACTCAAGCTGTCCTCAACTCAAACCACATCACAGACCTCTATGACTCAATCTGGGCCAAGAATCAACTCCTGAAATGTGAAAAGTTCACTCAGGCGTTATATTCTCTTTATAGCTGCCTGTATGACTGAACTCTTTATAGCTTCTTTCTCTGCTTCTGGTCAAAGACACACAAAGTTTATAAGCTCACCTGTTGCTTGAATGACCATGACAACACTTAAGGGATTACACCCAAGTGTGATAACTGATTTTACACAGAGAGGTCAAAAATAGACTGGCAATGGAGAAAGTGTCGTACCTGAGAGCTGCACTGAATAAACATGCGATGAAGAGTCCAGGCAGTCCGGGCAGACCTTGCAGCATATCCATCACGAAGTATAACACAATCTGTGGAAAACGTATTAAAAATAAGATTTCTTCAAACCTTCAGTCTTGCTTGCATGAGTGTATTAGTTATGAGAAATGCAGTACAAATATGACAACGTCATGTCTCCACGATGGCACAGACAGCACATTACATAACGAGCCCAGTGTGCCTGAAGGACTTACTATAAAATATGCAGATACTCCTGCGGCTGTAGTTTGCTGCTAAGTACAGGTGCCCAAGAGGTTCTTTACATAACTCTGCATGAACTTAACTTTCATCCTTCATGCTAATCTCTTGAGATCAAAGAAGTAGAAATAAGCAGGAAAGGAAACATCACATCCCTATTTCCCAAAACATGAAGTGTATGATTTAGTTGAAAATGATTCTAAAAAAAAAAAAAAAGCTAAATAATTCACTGAAACTCACTGCATCCCTTGAAGAGGTGCCCAGCTTGTCGGAGTGATCCTCTCCACAGTATCGTGCAAACATGACCAGTCCCATCACACAGCTTAGTGCCAGAGCCAACTGCAGGGAGGGAAACACCATGTAGCAAGACCTGCAGAGAGGAGCCAGCGCAGTGAAAGTGGTCGTCATTGTTTGTTCAGTAACCCTCATTACTGTGGAGGTTTTGTATTAAACGATACCTTTTTGAATGAACACATTACAAACTTTTTGATAAGAATCCCTTTAATTAGTCTAATTAGTGACTGAGACATGTGCTAGTGGGGGTTTAAGCTAAATGCTAATGTTAGCATGCTAACGTGCTGATGTTTAGCTGGTAAAACGTTGATCATGTTCACCATCTGTTTAGCATGTAAGCATGTAAGCAAACTCATATTTGGTAATCAGCACTAAACACAAAGTACAGCTGAGGCTGATAAGAATGTGAGTTTTACAAGTTTGTAGTCATAAACCAAAGTGTTGAACAAATCCAAATTTTGACCCGATGATGGCGCTAAATGCAGGGCTTAAAGCAGGAGAGGAACCTTTTTTCCTCTCGCTTGTCCATTTCTCTTGGAAAGTGTGACACTCTGCATTTACTTTTGTTTTTCTGGTTAAAAGTGAAAAAATGTTTGTGTGAACTATGAAAATCTACATCCTGTGTACCTGACAGCTTCTTTCTCTGTGCGCGAGCTGAGATATCTTTGGACCTGAGCCTGGTTCACTCCATACAGGGACAACATGAGGAAGACCCCACCAACCCCCAGAGTCCAGAAGGTGTGCCGCTCTGTAGGATCTGGGTTTAGGCTGAACACAAGGGAGAAAATACAGTATAGAGACGATACTTAGGTGAAGGATTGAGATTGGCATTTGCAGAACTGATTCCCACTTTACAAATACATGAATAAATCATGATGCGTTGGTGCACAGGTTTCCCCATCCACTCCTGATGCTGCTCACTCCTACAAAACTACAGTACAGACTCACTCCAGAGCAGAGATGCGGTTTCCTTCCCAGACTTTCCTCCAGACTTCAGACACTCCCCCAGTCTGCTGCACTCCCACCACGATGACAGCCAGCTGCCCGGCAAACATCACGAGAGTCTGAAAGACGTCTGTCCAGATGACGGCCTTCAGACCACCCTGTCAGCAACAGACAAGACACATGAAAATTAACATGATGCACGCTAAGATATCCTTTATCCGGATATTAGATATCTGTCTCTGTCCTTTGTATTCAACCTTTATATCGATGCCTGATATCTCTAAAATACGGACTTTTGATTCACGACTTTCTGTGTTGAAATATATTGTATTTCGTTTTTGATTAAGCAAAGTAATTCTGTTGAAATTTGAGCAGGAACGACATTAAAATGTATGAAAATGACCTTCAATAACTCACCACTGTTGTGTACAATGTGCACACTAGTCCAGTGGCCAGCACTGCTCCCCACAATTCAAATCCAGTTACTGAAAGAAAACCCAGAAGCACGCTGAACCACAGATCTCATCTATTCAAAATGACTGAGTCAGAGTAAAATAGATTCATTCTTCGTACCTGTATTAAGTGCAAAGGCGGGAGTATACACACAGACTCCCATATAGACAACCTGCAGCAGAGTCAAACACAAATCAGAGACGATGCACTTCATAAAAGTGTGTAACATAAAGATCTGGAAGGCACTGACTAGATGCATCTCTTGTACTTTTCAGGCTTTTTTATAGGGATGCACCAATCTTACACACTGAATCAGCATCAGAGTGAGAGTTGAATGTGAAGGCTGATACCCACCATCTGAAAGATGAAGGCCAAAGTTCCACAGATACGGACTGCTTTGCTGAAGCGCAGCTCAAGATACTGTAAAGCAAAATAACATGAAGGATAAACACCGTGAAATATGAGCTCATTTAAATCCAGTTCAAGCCTGTAAGTAAAACTGGTTCCTCATACCTGGTAAGCGCTGGACAGCCGCAGTCTGTACAACACTGGAATGAAAACATGAGCTGGAATGAGGAGGCCCAGGATGTAGGCACAGCCGATGAACCAGTACTGAGTGCCGTGAGTGTAGATTTCTGCCGGTACGCCTATAATCGCCACGGCAGACTGGAATGAGGCGATGAGCGACAGCGAAACAGGAAGACAGCTCATGCTCCTGTCCGCCATCAAGAACTCCTGAGTGGTGCGCTGACGCCCACCTGAGAGAGCGTGGTACAGCCCGATGCCCACAGAGACAGCAAGCAAGACGCCAAATATCACATAGTCGACCACGGTGAAGTGCTTCTGGTGGGACGGGTCCATCTTTGCGGTCTTTAAGGCTCGGCTGCAGCTGGAGAGGGTTCGGTTCTCCTGCAGTCGGACATTCAGATGGATGGCCGTCTCCGTCCACACCCATCAGTCAGGAGGGTCCAGCAGCCTTGACAATGAAAACACTGATTAAATATATCTGTTTGTGTGAGAGAGGACACTTTGTTGACATTTAGCCAAAGTTTTCGCCTGCTGTCTAAAGGTGGGGTGAGACAGACTGTTCACATTGCCATCTCTCCTCCTTCACAATGCGATCACACGTTAGCATGCCAGACATACTGTCCCTCCCCTCCCCCATTTCCTGTGCACAAGCACAAACAACACGCTAATATTTTTAAGTCCCAAGCCCCTAAATTCTGTGGCCAAAGCACATTTTTTGTGCCTTAAATGTAAACTTAATAGTAAAAATAACACAGAAAAGACAACGTAACACAATTTAACAGTCTTCCTTGACTTTGATGCTTCAATAAATGAAAATACATTGACAGGATTAATATGTGTAATTATTTATTTCAATCAGCATTTTGTCAGCATACTCATATTGATACTCCTCACTGGTTCGGGTCTTTACTGATACTCTTCTTTTCCATTAGTAAATAATTGCTTTTTTACATTTAGACAGGCAATCTCACTGAGACACAGTCTCATTCTCAAGAGAAATCTGACAGGGGGCCACCTACAGGGGCTAGTGGTAGCCACAGAGTGACTTTTGATGGCCAAGGGCCGTCCAGTCATGGTTAGTGATGATGGCTAGAATAATGTTGTGTGGCTCAGTCAAAGTGAACTTGTTTGTTTCACAGTTTCAAAGCCAGGGCTGTGTATAAAAACTGATCTTCTTTCACTGCGCACAGAACAAACAGCTGGTGGACCGTGAGGACATACTCAGTGAATATCAAATTCAGCAAATATCAACAATCTTTCCCTTGAATGACTCACCGCACCGTTCACTCTATCCAACCCTTTTATGATAAACAAATCACTTTGCTTCACAGGCAAAGAAATGGACCAAAACGCCTCATGTGCTCTCCTCATTCCCTGGATTCCTCTGAGCTGTTTTTATAGATTTCTGTTCCTTCCCTAACAGATAAGACAGAAGAACAAATCACCGCCGTCACCTAAACTGAACTGTTTAGAGCAGAGCGGCACTGCTACATGAGATAACCACCAGTCTGTGGAAACAAACCGAGGTCGCACAACCTCGGTGTCAACTTTCCCCCATTTGTGCTGATCCAAAAATACTTACTACTGGTTTGGAAATGGGAGGTGGCCTGCAGCTCTGCCACCTGCTGCAACACAGAGACAAACAGCAACCAAACTCTGGTGGTTTAGAAGGTCAAAAGTGACAAAAGCCATGTTGGAAGCAGGAAAATTCTTTTTAATTTTTTACTCCAAGTATGCACTTATTGTTCTTACCAAAAGTTTAACCAGCAAATACTTTGATAACAACACAATTTGAGTTTTGAGGGTTTGCTGTGTTTCTTTGTCCGATGTTATAAACTCAATATCTCTGAGTTTTGGACTGCTGGTTGGACAAACACAACAATTCAAAGAGATGTCACTTTCAATTCAAAATCAGCAGTTTTAAGACCAATGATAATAAACCTTAGTAATAGCCCTATTAATAAGTAATGTATAACTGAAGGTGTAAACAGTTGTTAGCTGTAGCTCCAGTTTGAGGGAATATGATAGCAAGTCATTATTATCTTATTGACCGTTTCCTGTCAGTAGACTTGATCAGCACAAACCTGAATATAACCAGAGAAGGCAGCACAACGTACAATAAACTCTATAAACCAATGTGTAAGCACTGCATGGAGGAACAATGCAGGAATATTAAAGTGACTAATACTTCACTTAACAACACTGCTGCTGTAACTTTATCTTTTACATCTGTAAATCATTTATAAAGAAAAAACTAATGGTGCTATTCCACTGTTGATTCATTTAAGGAAGGGCTGCGTAGGAAAAATAAGATTCCCTGCACTTAGTGACCCTCAAATCACTGACAACAGCTGCTGAAGTGGACTGACTGAAGAAACAAGGACAGAAAAAATACATATCATCACATGTCTGGAAATGTAGTGCTGTGAGAAAGACATGAACAAATGAAGTAAGAGGAGACAGACTCACCTTTGCACGCCTGGTCTGTTGATATCCGGGTGAGGCTCTCTGTCAGTGGCACCATGCTGCTTACTGACACGTTCAAGAGCGCCACGTTAGTTAGAAACAACTTGTTTGGATATCTTTAAGGCCCAAAACCAGGACAGCAGACAATACAATGAGCCCATTCTTTAGAAAATGAACTCTTTGAGGTTTTATCTCCACTGCTGTGTCCAGAAAGCGTCACACTCACCTTCCACCTGGCTAATCTCTCGGTCCACGCTCCATGTGATCACAAATTGTTTTGAATCTTCTTCCGGGGTTGAAGTTGTGGGCGTTGCCACACGTGATGACGCAGCAGCCGCCAAAATCAAATATCCGCAGCTTGCAGCGAATATTTTCCTCTGAGCACCTCCATTATTAAACACAATATAAAGAAAAACGCTTGAGAAACATGGAGGCAGCGTCCGCGACAGGTAACTCGGACCGTTGGAAACTAACTGAATGCTACTACTTACTGCTAGCTTAAGGCTATTGTTAGCTAGCCTGTAAAGGACTTTCGTAGTTCGTTCGCTAGCGCCCGCTGAAGCGTTAACATCGTATTCGCAACGTTACGTCTTTGTCATCTGAGTTAGTTGGCGTCTTTCTTTTTAATTCGCAGGTGTGTTGAGTCATCTCAGTCTGCTGGAAGTTCAGGCGAGGAGCCATAAGACTCAGCCTCAGCAGCAGAGTCGTGTGAAGGAGCTGAAGGCTAAAGTTGAAGCGCTGAGGATCCAGAGGGAGCAGCTGAAGGCAGAGATAGAGACGCACAAGGTGGGATGACAGGACAGATTGATTCGGTGTGTTCAGCTGACACCGTTCACTGTGAAGATCTTTTTACATAAAAAACAAATATGTACTGTCATTGACATCCGCTTAGTTCAGGTGCACCGAGCTAAGACTAATGCAGTCTGTCCAGCAGCTCTGCCTCCACCTTCACCGGTGGTGGAATGAACCTCAATACATCAAGTAGTGTACTTAAGGACTAATTAGTATTTCTATTTTATGCAACTTTATACTTCTACACTCAGAGGCAAATATACTTTTACTCCACTACATGTGTCTGACTGCTTTAGTTACCAGTTAAGTCTCAGATTACAGTTTTTCCAAATCTGACAAATTGAGGTATTACATGGGCATTTTATGGGTTGACAAATATATTTTAGATAGAAATACAAATTTGACTTACTTACTTAAATTAATGCAGTCGTAATATTAATCCAAAACACTTTACACAATGGCAAAACACTGACAGGGGCCATTTTTCTTCATAATGAATACTTTCAATTTTGATAATTTAAATAAAGGTACAATAACTTGTTTTGAATGCAGGACATTTACTTGTACTGGAACACCAACTGAGAGCCAGGCCTAAAACCTCACTGGTTGGCTTCACTAACGCTCCAAATCCCTGCAGCCATGTTCAGAAATACAGCAAAAGACTTCCCAGGGGAGGGGAGGCTGTCACAGCAGCAAATTAATGTTAATGGTTTTGGAATGAGACGTGTCTCGAGAGTGCTGAGGCAGCTCGCTGAGCACATTTCAGTGATTTTAAGAAGTCACCTTAACTTTATTATAAGTCACTCACTTTATAGATCATGTGTTTTCCTGTTGGCTGATGTGTCGGTGCTGCTTACACCATCCTGCCTCAGAATCTCCAGAAACTGAGGGCATCTATGGACAAACAGTGTACACATGAAGAAGAGGAGGAGGAAATGGATGAAGACTCACAACTGCTGCGGCTGATGGCCAGACACACACAACTGAAAGACCTTCTGCATGCTCATCATGTCATTGGTACTCACCCATTTATTATGTATCTGACAGTGAAATGTTTTCATTAATGCCATCCAATCACATATCATCATGTCTTACTCCCCTCTCTCTGTTATTGGCTGATGTCACTAGGTGGGTACAACGTCATGAAGACTCGTCAGGGTAAAGGAATATGCGTGTCACTGGCAACGGCCTACGAAGGCGTCTTCTTAGAAACCTACAACCTGGAGATAGACCTGAAGCCGACGATGAGGATCAGTCGTCACAACATTCCCCCGTACATTCCCCTGAACAGCCTGGCTGAACAGAGCAACTTGCAGACAGACCTAAGAACTTTTCTGGACACCCTCAGCCAACATCTCAACGCCTTTGCTGGTCGCAAGCAGCAGTTGAAACTTGTGAAGGTGCCACATTTCGCTTTTTTTTTTGTATATGTTTGTTAAATAATCTCACAGAATGAGTAGTTTGTTGGTCATTGTGGAAGCAGCTGCTGTGACGCTACCATCAAATATAAATCTGTGAGTCTGAGGTGAGTAAAAATAATTCACATTTCTAAAAAAAAAAAAAAAAAGGAGTGAGATATAAAATTTTTCCTGACAAGGTTTTGGTGATCTCTCGTAGGAAGAGGAGCCATTACGATGGTAGCAGGAGGAGGATAACATGCATGCCGTTTGTTCTGGTATGACGACACACTGACCCTGTCCCCCTCCATGTTTATAGGAGCTCCACAAGTCTGTGGACGTGATGGAGAGTAATGTTTTGTGTTCAATATTGGTGCTGATGTTCACTGTGCCGAGAGACAAGACAGCTGTTCTCTGCACGCTGGACTACACTGACCACACCAGATGTCTCCCCACGCGAGTCCACTTTGAATCTGAAGGTAGGATTTTCATGCTGTTTCCAAAGGGGACAGTTCCTTTGGTTTTTGAAAGTTTAAAAGTAAGCAACCTGGAAAAGCTGTGGGCGATTGTAATGTGCATTTTCACTGTTTTAACACATTTTAGAAATGAAAGAAGCAAAAAATCCCATACGCTGTCATCTGTTGGGAGGAAAACTGCACTGCTGGGACACAAAAGCACAAAATGTTCCCCATGATTTTTATTCTTAGGATGGTGAAGGGATGACCTGGCTCGCTCTGCCTCTGATTGGCTTACCGTGATATTCTCACCCTAACAAGTCACCACTCCTCCTGCCTAAACCTATGAAACCAACCAGGGAAAGCAGAGTACTGGCCAATCAGAGACAGAGCAGGGCGGGCCATTCCTTCGCCATCCTAGAAAAACAAATTTGGCTTCCCTAACTGGGTCTGAATCACCAGCTATAATATGAATATGTTTTTTTGCCAAGAGAAATCGTTTTTTGCATAATTTTGAAGTGAAATGACTACAGGTAAGGTCTAGAGTGAAACATTGTTAATGAAATTCATGTGATCAACAGTGTGTGGGAATCTTAGCTGTTCCTGGTAAATATGGTAATTCTGGTGCGATGAACGTACATTTCTTTGCATATTTTCCGGCAGAAAAAGCACTTCCTGATTCTCCAGAGTGGAAGAATCCCTGCCGCCTGCTCATGGAGACTCCTGTGCACAAAGCTTTGATTGCCATGAGAAAGATGGGGAATATTGTGTAATTTATTCAGAAATAAAGAATCCTTTCTACATTGTTTGTAATAAAACACTGTTAAACTTTTCTTCCTGGCTGTAAATGTTGAGGTATTAAACTGAGTAGAAACTCAACTTTCCAGTTCGTCTATGGAGGCTCCACTTGTATTTGCATGTTGCTTTTGTCCTTGAGGTTTTCTATAAATGCTGCCACCCTCTTGTGTAAAGTTTCCCTCTGAAACTGTCTCAGATTTTCCATTTCCTCTCGGGCTTTCTGCTGTTGCGTGGCCAGCTCCTTTTCTGATATTGAGTCAATAGTCGCGATGTTTTTCATCTGCATGAGAGACAGGCTGCTCCGGATGCTGCGCCTGTGTCTCACTGAAGTGGAGGGTTTGACTGACGGTGGCGGTGCTGATATCGACCGACTCTGCTCCACCGGTTCAGATCCCTTGTTGTGATACTGGGATTTGCTGGAGTACAGTCTTCTGCCGTCTGATGTCTGACTGCCTCTAGTGTGCGATTCTTGGATTTCTTTCATAGCGATGTTGACCGTGGCTTTAGGCTCGCAGACTTTTACCATCACCACTCTTCTCTGTTCATTCATCAGCGAGTCTCTTCTCTGCTGAAGCATTTTGTGAGTGTGCCTGTACTGTTTGTCCAACATGTTCAGTTTCTGCTGGAGATCTCTGTCCTCCTTTTGGTTCAACACTCTCAGGTTTCTCTGCAGCACGTCACGTCTTCTGAGACTTTGATCCATTATATACAAAGGCTAGAAGGAGAAATATGGGTCAATTTCCCCCCATAATTCAGTCACTTTTTCTTTAGATTAAAGAAAAGGATGACTTTTTCTTACCTGATTTGTGCACAACGTCCTCCAGAGAACTGTGTTCTGCAGCTGTGTTTGCTGCTATGTAATTTAATATCCAACCGTATTATATCTGAAGTAAAGTGGATGGGACTGTTGGTCATTGTGTCCTGTCACATTCCTCAGAGATTCAATTTCAAGATGCCTCATGAGGGCAGTCACAGGTTGTACAACCAATAAATAACAATGGCTCACCTTGTGAAAGGTGGTTAGAGAGCATCTACTCAGTACTTTAATTCTACTGCATTCACACGTGATGCTTCACTCTTTGGGGTCTATAAGTTGTTTTTTTCTTAGGTTGTGCTGATAGTGCTGGAACATTTTTAATCATAAATTGCTTTTAAAATATAAAGGTGGTGATTTCATTTTTGTCTAATTAATAGTTTTCAACAGCAGGGTCGTCATTTCTGTAATATATCTAACAGCATATGACATTAGTAGTTTTTCTCATTAGAATATTGGCAATAGTACTTTCTATGGCAGTAGTGGCGTGTACTGTAGTGTAGTGACTTAATTTCCCAGGTGTGGGATCAAAAAGTCTAATCTTAAACCACGACACTTAACAAACATTACAGAGAGTTCAATCAAAATATCTCAAACCAGAACGTGTTTCTGAACAAGTGTCACACATGTGGAGGGATTTTAGAAATACTGAGGCCACAAACCCCACTGATTTATTTTTTAATTTAACTATTGGGTTAAATTTGCTGTTAATTTTTATTTCCCTGAATGATATTTACTCCGTGGAAATGATGAGTTGTTTGACTCAATATCAATATGCAATGATTTTGATCATTTATAAGAAAGCAAAAACTCTCAAACATGAATATTTCCTGGTTTTCTCCGTCCTCTATGATAATAAACTGAATCTCTGTATTTTGGACTGCTGTCAGAGTCAGCTTTTAAAATACTAACTTGATCTCAGAGTCCTCAGTGGACCAGCTGGTGTCAAAAAAGTCATTTATTTAAAGGTTTTTTCATGGGTTTTTGTGCAGTTTCCCTTTAATAGTTTGCCTTGACACATGTCAGAAAGCCTGCCCCTCTGCTGGTTTGATCCCTCCCGCGTCGAACTCAAGTCCAGTCTGGAAGATGGAGCAACTGAACTTCCCAAAAGTCGAACAGTCATCTCTAAAGTTGATGAACTGTTGACATCTCTGGCTGGTAAGTTCATATTTTCAATGCGTTAACATAATTTACAGATGACACGACGATTCAGCGTGAAATTAGAGGCTGTCCTGACCTGTAAACATGAGCATTTTGTGCTTATAGTCATGTCTGTAATCAATCTGTAATATCGCTTTAGGTTAATCAAAGGTATTTTTTTTTAACTTATGGAACTTTTTGACGCGCATGCGCGATGCATAACGAGTCATAGCTGATTAACGTAATCGTGGAATTTCAATGTCATATCAATACTGACCTATTGCACTATTTCTACGGCTTCCTCTACTCTCTTTCACTTCCCCTTTGCTAGTTTGTCCGGTTAATGTTGTCGGCTAGTTCTCCTTAATGCTTTAGTTATTCTTCACAGCCATTTCCCCACACAGTTAAACCGCTACCAAACTAGCTACCTGGTTTTGAGTTTTGAGAGTACGGAAAGCCAAACGGTCCAGAATATGTCTCCAGCTACATGTTTTTATGAATGTCCGTTATTAACAGATAGAGAAGCATGGAAATGATCATATTTACAGCTGAAATTAATCATGGAGAATAAGAACTGTTCAAAGTGTCTGGTGGGACATTAATTAAAGATAAACACAGATTAATTTATTTGTTATTGTTCAATCCATCCCTCCATTTTTCCCAGCCATCACGTAGTGTTTTATTATGCCATATTAATATAAATGAAGATAGAATTTGGTTTGTGCAAGAACCGCTGCTCTCGACATGTTCAAGTACGGTTGCTGTTGATAATTCCTACCGAGTTCATAGTACTTTTTGTTTGTTTGTTTCAATCAAATCACAGTTGGCACTGCTGGGACTATCAAATGCATCAAATCCTGCACACTAGAAGATTTTTACTGGGAAACACCTACAAGACGGTGAGTGTTAAAAACAACAAAGCTTGTCTACAGTAGCTATTGCTTTAATTATTGTCAGGTTTCTTTTTTTTAGTTGGCAACCAGCTTCAAGACAGGAGTTTGTTTCATGAGTGAATCTCAGAATTTGAACATATTTTTCTTTCTTTTGTTTGCCTGGCACAAGTGTTGCTCCATCTTTGCCAGGATGATGCAGGCAGTGTGTGTTGACGTACCAGGAGGACCAGAGAATTTAGTGCTGCGAACTGTGCCGAAGCCTCAACTTAAAGATGGAGAAGTCCTAATTAAAGTTCATGCAACTGCCCTCAACAGGGCGGACTTGCTGCAGGTATATTGCAAGATACATTTTTACAAAGCATAATTCAGCTACAGTTTGCATGCTTTAAATGTGTGATTACTTTATTTTGTATGTAAATGATTAAGTGAAGTGGGCCCAATCCTGCAACAATCTCATGCACTGGATTCCTTGTGTAATACCTATTTTTCTTTTTCTTTTTCTTTTTTTTAGAGGCGGGGACTGTACCCACCTCCCCCAGGTGAGAGTGACATCATAGGCCTGGAGGTGGCTGGCACGGTGGACACTCTGGGCCCAGGGGTGAGCAGAGGCTGGAGGCCATCTGACAGGGTCATGGCCTTGCTCTGCGGAGGCGGATATGCAGAATATGTTGCTGTGCCTGAGGAGCTTCTCATGCCTGTTCCCCCTAATCTCACACTCTGCCAGGCTGCTGCGATCCCAGAGGCCTGGCTCACTGCTTTTCAGCTGCTGGTTTTCATAGGTACAAGAACAATGTTTATTATTCATAAGAGAATATTCATCTTTCTGCAGGGGAATATCATTGAGAATAACACAGATCATGCTTTTTAACTTAAGCTTTTGTTCTAGTTATACGGCAGTGCATTGCTGCCACCACCACAAAAACTTCTTTTTTTTTTTTTTCTTCTTTACTAATTTGATATATTACACATATTTTGTCTCGGTAGCAACAATATGCTGCTGCACTGCTATTTCATTGTTTGTATACCAAATGTCTCTATTTTTCTTTTTCTGTCCTTTTTATCTTATTGGTGTTCCTCTTTAATGATTTTCATTATGAAGCACTTGTGTTTTTGTTTGGTAATTGCTGTAAAAGTACAGAAAGTTGCATTATTGCATCATAATAATTCAAATAATTTTAAGTTCTAAGTTGACATTACTGGAAAAATAAGCAAGAAACAGTTCTACTCATGTGGCCCTATAAACAAGTCAGAACCATGCAAATAAATATTGATAAGTGTGAATGTGGTTCATTATGGTTTCCTCTTTCAGTAATTAACAAGGTGAGCAATATTCAATTCTGCACTACCTTGTTTCCATCTGTCGTCTCTGCCACAGCTCAGGTGAAGGAGGGTGAAGTCGTGCTGGCTCATGCTGGAGCCAGCGGAGTCGGAACAGCTGCTGTTCAGCTGGTTCATCTGTTTGGTGCCGTGCCCGTTGTTACTGCGGGGAGCCCAGAAAAACTGAAGATGGCTGAGAGTCTGGGAGCAGCAGCTGGGTTTAACTACAAAGAGGAGAGCTTCGCGCAGGGAGTTCACCATTTTACAGGAGGTGAGCTGTGCAGCTGTGCAGACTGTTCACAGAGCTGATCTCTGCTGTTACGTTTTTTTTGTATTGTTTGTATTGTTGTGATCTATCAAACATTCACTGCTCATGATGGAAATATAAGATAACATCACAGAATTTTAATGAGCTAAAAGAGCAAATTCAAATTGATTTACAGGTTACAGGTGTCAACAAATCCTATGAAAAGACTAAAACCATCAAGGTCTTAGTCTCTCAGTTCTTTCTGATTTACCTGCTCTGTCTGTGGCCCATTTGTTCCTACTGAAGACACAAATCTGTAGTTTTTATGAAACGGTACTCAAACAGGAGTAAATACTGCATGTGTTGGGGACTATTTTCAGCCGTGGATTAATACACATTTGGTGCTCTAGTAAGTATTTCTGGCAGCAGGAAGGTTTATGTGGGAGTGAGACAAAATAAAGTGCCGTGTGTGTGTTCGTTGCAATGAAGGAACATGTCATCCAGTGTGACAGTGTGCCTCATTGATGCGTTTTTTAATAGTTTTTGGATGACAGTGGAGCTCTGTGGCACAGGGGAATATGATATATCTGGATTTTCACTGTTGATTTTGGTCTTTTTATGGGATTTGTGGACAGTAGGTTGACAGGGTCTTTATGTGTAGTAAATACACAAATGCATCTAGAAATATTGATTACAATCTTAAATAATAGATGTGACATATGGCTTTATCACTGCTGAGAATTAAAATGAAGACCAAAGAAAGGCTGACCCCCCCTCAGGGGTTAGGATCAAATTCAGAAGTGTGCATTAAATATCTGAGTCCTGCATAATTCAGTTGTATACTCAATAACTGTAATTTCACAGGCAAGGGAGCAAACGTCATCCTTGACTGTATTGGTGGGTGTAACTGGGAGCAAAACGTGTGCTCTTTAGCCACCGACGGCAGATGGGTGCTGTACGGCACCATGGGAGGCAGGGCAGTAGAGGGAGATCTGCTGGGTAAACTGCTCTCCAAGCGAGGCCACTTGCTCAGCAGCCTCCTCCGCTCTCGCAGCCTTCAGGTGAGAATTCAGACCAAACAGAAATGACTCACCAGCTGTGTTTCTTCATCTCTGCATGTGAACGCGCTGACTCACATCCAACAGTTCTGCCTTTCTCTGCATCTGCTTTCCCAAAATGAATGAATGTTAGTTTTGACACATCTCTTGTATTTGCATTTGTGTAACTGATTCTTGCTTCCCTTCACAGTACAAAGCAGACCTGGTGAAGGCTTTCTCACGCAGAGTGCTACCGTATTTCTCAGACCAGACAGCCTCCTTGAGGCCAGTGATCGACAGCACATTCCACCTGGAGAACATCGCAGACGCTCACAGGCGCATGGAGACCAACAGGAACATGGGGAAGATTGTTATTAATGTGATTCCTCAGAATCAGGAAACTCAATGATGAATAGCTGCTGCAGTAATGTTAACAGAAATGTAGTCACTATGAAATACATTTGATTATGTAAAAGATTGAACAGCTGTGTTATTTGAAAACTACTGCACGAATGAATGACAAATGATCAACATGCCTCCTCCAGTAATAGTCCAGAGATGATTTTTGTACTGTGCCATTTCTTCTGTACTGTCATAATAGTAATAATTGACACAGGCTTACCCACTAGTAATGTTTTTCTGTGCACACATTTATGATTTTTATCCTTTAAGACCAATTTATTTTTCTAATTCTTATTTTTCTCTTACAGTCATTGTTATTCTTTACTGCATGTTAGTCATTTACTGCTTAAGAATATGCCACCTTGCATTTCACAGCACATACATTATTGAATGAGCATATGACAAATAAAACCCCTGAATCTCTGATTTTGCAAATAAACAATGAATAGAACGTTGCTCTGCATTTAATTATTCGATCCTGCGCATTTGAAACGCAGCCGAGCGCGCGTCAAACTGACAAATGACGTGACAGAATTCCTTCCTGTTTGACGCTTCCTGCTTCGCTGCTGCGGCTCGTCCAAAGTCTTTCTCCGGCTCATGAGGGGAGACGTTTGAACAGTGGAAACCCTTCGGCAGCTTCAATTCATGGAACAAACTCTGAGGCAATCAACGGACACATTTTGGACTCTATGATTCGACCGAAAACGGCGATATTTAATTTTCAGTGCGTAAGATTTAACGTTTAACTTCCTCCTCATGTAGCAGTGCTAACGTTAGCTAGCGTACGTCAGTTAGCTACTTGTCGTGACTTGACCCCGCGGGGTTCAGCACGAAGTAAAGTAAACCTTTTTGAGTTAACGGAAGTTCTTATGTGTGTTTAGTTCCTAGCTAACTGAAGCAGTAGTTATACAGTCAGTTACGTGGGCTGTCTGAAGTTTCGGCGTGGTTTATTTCACGTTTATTGTGGTTTACTCACTTCCTTACAGAACATACGAGCTAGTAAAGCGTTTTCTGATCGTACTGTCAAGAATCGAAAGTGAGTATTTGTGGTTTTTATGTCACAGACGTCAAACCCTGAAGCATGGAGGACCCAAACAAACTCCAGCGGAAAATGTCAACAGCAGGAGACAGTCTGTACAAAGTCCTGGGCCTTGAGAAAGGAGCATCTCCAGAAGAAATAAAAAAGGCATACAGGTTTGTTCATAAGACTCAACTCATCTGTCCATTTAGCAAACACTTGACCCTGAGGGCTACAGTAAGCTACACCATTATCATTTCCGTCCATGCGTTTGAAGGTAAACATTCCTAATTCACTTGTTTGCAGGAAACTGGCGTTGAGGCATCACCCCGATAAGAACCCAGACAACCCAGAAGCTGCTGAGAAGTTCAAGGAGATCAACAACGCCAACTGTATCCTCAACGATGAGAACAAACGGAAGATCTATGACGAGTATGGATCCATGGGCCTGTACGCTGCCGAGCAGTTTGGGGAGGAGGGTGTCAAATACTACTTCCTCATGTCCAAGTGCTGGTTCAAGGTGAGAGGCGTGGTTTGAGAGGTCTACATGTGCAGCAAATGAGTGTCCAATGCAAAGGTGACTTGGTTGCACAGTAATTTAAAATGTCTTTCAGTATGGGTTTGATCAATTCTAGTTTGGTTTTTATTTTGTTCCATGTAGATTTGGTAAATGTCTGCATACAAATGGCACACATGTACTTACAGTCCTTCCCTTTGCTTTGTGTTCAGGCCCTCGTTGTGTGCTGCAGTATTTTCACCTGCTGCTGCTGTTTGTGCTGCTGCTGTTTCTGCTGTGGGAAATGCAAATCTTCAGAAGAAGAGGACAATTTTGCCTATATGGACCCAGAGGACCTTGAGGCACAGATCAGAGAACAGGATGCAGGTGAGAGGTTTTATTCTTTTTGAAGCGCTTCAGTTCGTACAGAAAAGAAAAGGATCCCTCCTGCTGCTCACGTAAATAAAAACAGTCCAGCACCTGGAAGTCTCATGTTGCGTCGTCTGGTTCACATGTCTAACACTACATGTAAGAGTAAGTTAAACTGAAAGTAAAAGCTGTTTGTTCCATTGGTTTAGGATTTCAAAATCTTTAGTATTTCAAAAACTTCACGAGTTTGCATTTTACTAAGACCAGAGTCATCACATGAAAATTACAGTATTGCAAACTGGATTCATCCAAACTGGGAAGTACTTTGTGCTGTTAGCGCCCCCACTTTGTTGGGGCAGACTAGAGGACTGTAAGTTCATTTGTTTAGTTTAGCTGAATTAAATGTACATTGTGATTAGTAATGGATAACGCACAAGATGGCCGTGTAACAGTGGAATCTTGGGGACAAATTTAAGTTGCTAGATTTCTTAACGGCAGCTTATTTTCAGAGCTTTCAGGCTCGCTGTTTGGTCAGAGTCTTATTGTGAACAGTTAATCCTGATAGACGTTAAAGGAATAGTTGGACATTTGGGGAAATGTGCTTGTGCTCTTTCCTACTCAGAGTTAGACGAGGAGTTTGATACCACTCTCAAGATGGCATGTTAAGTACAAACTTATAGCCAGTTAGCTTAGCTTAGCATAAAGACTGGAAATGGGCAAACAAACAGAAAGTTTCTGCTGCATGTAACTCTTCACAAATCCACAAATTGCTGCTTTGTTTTCTCGTAACTCTCAGGAAGAAAGTGAACAAGCGTTTCCCAAAATGTCAAACTGTTCCTTTAAATCTCGGTCTCCGTCTCTGGTCTTTTTGTGTGCGTCTAGCCGTGACAGTGAGTGGAGACCTGTGGGTTTGCTCAGTGTTAACTTTTGTTTCACAGAAGGAGACCATGTAATAATTATTCAGCCGAGCCCTTGTGACACTTCAGCTAATGTTGTCACCTCTTCAGATGAAGGTGTCACCTCTGCAGGTAAAGTTCACCTGTTGTCGGCTGACTGCTGCTCTGTGCCGCTTGGCCTGTCTGGCAGAAGTTGAAGCAGTGTTTCGCTAACACCGCTGTAGCACAGACTAACATCTTCACTCCATCGTATTAACACCTTCAGCAGCGCTGCAGGTGGCAGCAAAATCAACGGAGCTTTTGTTCTTAACCCGTGTTCCTGTGTTCCTTCTTTAGAACTTTAACAATAAAAATAATCCAAATAACGGTTGAATGACTGAACTTTGCCTGCTGACACTTACACTCCTGTTAATAACGAGAGCAGTGGTTCTCAGTCTGAGTGCTGGGGATCATTTCAGAGGAGCCCCACGATGATTTACCTGAAAAGAAAGAAGTACATTTCTGTTAAACACGTTATCAACATCTTCCCCACATTTTCTTAAATATGAAAGTAGCTGTAAGCTTCTTGGTCTCTGTCAATAAAGAGAAATCAGGTAAAACAGGCTTTTCTCTCTCTCAGCACATCTCGCTGTAGTACCTTGTGTTCAAGGGTCAAAAGCCACAAAGTTTGAGAACCACTGACCTGGACTTTGTCGAAGCTTCTAAAAACAACCCGTGTTGTCGCAGTTGGTTTTGATTTCAGGCTTTTGAAGCTGCTTCTTCCATCTCGAGCTGTTGTTAAGCGTCGTCGTTTGGTCCGCTCTGCTGCTTTTTGCTGTGTGTTGTATAAACTAATGGAAAGTATTCGAGAAATGTTTCTGTGTGCTCGTCCCAGGACGACACGGCTCTTTACACCATTGTGCTGTTAAATCCTTCACCTGATGGCAGCGGTGGAAGATGTTTGCATAAGTAAAAGCAGCAGTATAGCAGTGAATACCTGTAATACCTGTAACAAGAAGGTCCACATTCATCATTTGACTTGTGTAGAAATACAGACGTTTTAGGAGGAAGATGTTCTCACACAAAAGTCTGAAAGAAAAGACTGCTGAATGTCTAAATATATAAATTTTAATATATTCTGCAGCATTTAAATAAGTCAATTTTTGATTAAATGCTTCCTTTGTAAAATGCTGATCCTGAAAATAACTACAGCTGATAAATGTCTGATTTCTCTCTAAATGTAGTGGAGTTAAAGTGTAAATATGCAGAAAATAAAAATACACGAGTAATATGTCTCTCCACCACTGCCTGATGCTGCAATGAGAAAAAACTAATCTGTGTTTCAGTACTTCAGTTTTCCAGGTTTCATTGTTTTAACTAGCAGGACGGCAGCTAACAAAGATTTTCATTATGGATTAATGTGTGTGTTGTTTTATTCACTTCTTAGTCTGTAAAAGAGTGATAGATACTAGAGCTCAATCAAACAGTTGGTTAATAATTAGTCTGCTGACAGAAATTAACGTAGAAAACTGCCAAAGATTCACTGGTTCTGACTTTTCAAATATAAATATTCTCCTTTATAGTTAATCAAACATCTTTGGGTTTTGGACATTTGAAGACGTCACCTTGAGAAGCTGAGAATGGCTTTTATTAAACAGTAACTAACTCGGTGAAATCAACTCGAATCGATGAATCTATCAATTATTGTCGGCAGTGAAAATTCACAGCTTCCCAGAGCTCAAGGCGACGTCCTCAGACTGTTTAAAACACATTCACGTTCAATTTCTGTCAGATGACTAATCGCTAATTCGACTAATCCTCTCAGCTCCGGTTTAACATCTAAACTCTTCTCCATTTGAAACCAGCAGCTCTGCTTTGCCAAGAAACAGATGAAATCATAGAAACCGTAGGTGTGATTAAAGACGTCTGCTTTTCCCGCCTCCAGG
This sequence comes from Chaetodon auriga, assembly GCF_051107435.1. Classification (NCBI taxonomy): domain Eukaryota; kingdom Metazoa; phylum Chordata; class Actinopteri; order Chaetodontiformes; family Chaetodontidae; genus Chaetodon; species Chaetodon auriga. The sequence continues at coordinate 6,610,258 of NC_135087.1, forward strand.
TGAGAATGTGCCGATTGTGATTCAGCCTCACGCGACCAACGGCACCTCGGGGACCCTGTCCGACAGCAAGTGAGTGAGTGGATCCTTCAGAGTCTGGACTGTGTAATGAGACCACATCGGCGGCTGTATCGATCGCTCTCAGAGGCTGATGATTTGTAAAAGTTGTAGGTTTGAATGTGGTTGTTTTCCTCAGAGGCTAATGTGTTAAAACGAATCAAGCAGCGATTTGATTGTGCCACAGCTTGTTTTTTTTAGTGTCAATGGGTTTGTCTTTGATCGAATCTCATATTTATTTTTTTAAGTTTTGAATCTCGGACAGTGTGTTCACTGCAGGGACAAATGCCAGCCACACAGATCAAAGCTCTGGAATAATTATTCTTCACGTGCACTTTAATATCCAAAGTTCCTGTTTAACAACCAAAAGCTGCCACGATGGTCTGAGGACTTTCTGGCCTCTTGGGTCAGAAATGTTTGAATATTTTTCTAATGCAACAGTATACATCAGCTCAGGTGTGTCAGATCATTAGAGGCCAACCACTCGGAGAGTTACGAGGTCTTCAGCCAGACTGCACATAGTTATATTTAGTAGAAACGAAATAAGGGGCTCAATTTGTGTCCCTCAAATGTAAAATAGATTGTGACTCAATAAACGGTGTATTTTAAATGTCTGAATGTCACGTCAGCTGTGTCCACTACCTGATGAGAGTTCAGAAAAGAATGCACACTTCAACATTTTGGGAGAAGCACATACTCGCTTTCTGAAAGTTGGATGAGATTTCCCACATTGACGAGTCTGGTCTCTTCACATCAGTGGACAACTCAGGACAGCTGTGTGACGGCAGAGTCGGCTGTACGAGTCCTAAAATCACGCTGAATTGACATTTTCGTAATCGCCTGAAGCGAAAGACATTTGGCATGGTTCGATTCAGGTGGAAACCGCAGACCTGATTCTGTTAGACAGCCAATCAGCAGCTCTGAAGCTCACTTCCTGGAGTTGTCACAGCAGCTTTCAGAAGAGTCCCAGATTCCCAGTCGTAATTCTGGTCTGGGTGTTGACTTCAATGCTACATGTCAGATATTGGTAATTATGGTACCTCCAATACGGCATGAAAGCATTAAGCATGGAGCTGGATGCGATTAGCCTAGCTTAGCACTAAGACTGCAGGGGGCAAAGTTAGCATAGTTCAAAAATTACCCTCTGACACGAACTTTCTAGAGACGTATCGTCGCCTTAAAACCACTGCTAAACATGCTCATTAATGACATTTAGAGGTGGATTTGTTTAACTTTGGGCAGAGCCAGGCTAGCTTTTTCCCTCTGTTTCTAGTCTTTATGCTAAGCTAGGCTAACTACCTCCTGTGGCTCCATACTGACACGACACACAAACTGGAGAGTGGCATCAGTCTTCTCTTCTAACTCACGTGAAGAAAGTGAATAAACGAACTTCCCAACATGTTGAAGTACATCAGATCAGTTCGCTGTACCTGCTCATGAAGTGACCTCATTTTTAGGTACTGACAAAGCTCCCACAAATCGCCTTTTATTTTATGACAAACACTCTTCCCACACGAAAACCAATATTGTTGATTGCTTTGCTCAACGGGGCAATCAAATTTATTGCCAAATTTCCATGTTTGACCTGGTGATGTGGTGCAGATCCAGACGTGTCAAGACGATGATCTCTGTGCGGTGTGTGAGATGATAGATGGCCTGTGTGTGTCGTGGTATGATGCTCAATACAAGAATGGTGTTTTTATGTAAATTCAGAGATATATTTATGATTGGAGATTTTATGACAAATTATTTGAGTGTATATTAAGGTTACGCCTTAAATTATGTCATCGTTCATGTTTACATTCTATTTTTTACTCATGCTGGGTGGAGGAACGTGCGGTTTGTGCCTTATCGGGTTATATTTTATACAAATCTTTGATCGTTTTTTTCTTCAGAAGCAGGATGAGTGACTCTGACAGTTCAGCAGTGTGTTTCTATAAAGTTTAAACAAACCCAGAACTGAATGTAAAAGTCAGTTTTGTATGTTTTGAGTAACAGAAATCATACAGAACTTCACAGAAGTGCCTGAATACATTTTACTGGGATTTTTTTTTTCTTCCTCTTCAGGTTTGAATTGTTTTCAAAGATTAAAGCAAAAAAAATCTATATTTTGTTTGATCTGAACATTCCCAGGTATTTTTCCACTCTTTAAACTTTCATGTTTCTGTAAATGTTTGTCTGATCAAATAAACTTGTGTGATACTGGAAATATCGTGAAGTCGTCTTGTAATTGTGAGAGTCTGTGTTTGAGCTCAGTCATTGGCTCCTGATGGCTCCACCTCTGTCAGATAACATGAGCCGGAGCAGGTGGTCAGATTCACTTTGACACTAGTTAAACTAAGAGTCCTTGACGTGGAGTCATCGCAGGGCATGGAGTTATCAACAGACTCAGAGAAACAACATCTGATTGAGACTCATGTTCAGCCTCTTGGATGGTAAGTTTTCATTCCTTTTATCCTCTCATTCATGCTTTTTTTTTAGTTTCTACAATCACTTAAATAAAGATGATTTATCAGGAAACCTGTCTTCTCTCAGGACGAGTTCTCCGGAGGACAAGTATTCAGACTCTGCCTCAGAGCTGAGTGAAGATGCCTCCAGCGAGGACGGTCTATGGCAGCCCGAGCGGCTCTGCCAGGAGACGCACTCGATATTGGGGGCTGAAAGCGACGGCAGACGTGTGGCCAGGAGGAAGCTTTACATCGCCTGCGCCGTCAGCCTCGTCTTCATGGCCGGAGAGGTGATCGGTGAGATGAGAAAGCATCGTCACAACTGATTTCACCTGCCGCAAACGTACCAGGAAAAACAAGAAAAACATCAACAAAACAGAGAAATAGTATTTAAAATCTGCAGCAGAACAGGAAAATTATAGAAAACAAGTAAAAAATATCTAGTCTTATTTTAAGAGTAGAGCAGCCAAACTAAAAATAAGCACATTTGTCTTTGATGCAGCTGTTTTGTTCTTGTGTCTGTTGATCGAACAGCTTTATTGTTCTAGTTTCAAGCATTAAGTCACTCAGAACCAGGAATAAAATCTCAGTATGAAGTTTTAATAACTTATCGAGATAATTGAGGACCAAGAAGCTTAAAACAAGTGAGATGCAAGTAAAAACTGCCTGGAGAGGAGATTACCTGACAGACACAAAGCAAGATACGTGTCCTGAATTACCGTTAATGTCGTCTGTTAAGAAAATGCTGGCTGATGTCTGTAATGTGCTTTAAGAGCAACTCACAGCGATGGAAAGTAACTGAGTACTCAACTACTGAAGTGTAATTTTGAGCAACTTTTACTTTACGTGACCTGACAGCCTGCAGGGACCACCCCTCCTCTCCACAGGTGGATACGCTGCTCACAGTCTGGCCATCATGACGGACGCTGCTCATCTCCTGACCGACTTCGGCAGCATCATGATCAGCATCTTCTCCCTGTGGCTCTCATCCAGGCCTCAGACTCACACCATGACCTTCGGATGGCATCGAGCAGGTGACATCAAAATAACGTGGTCGCGTTGCTCTTTTAAAGGACTCGTTGAGGTTCAAGAGTCTTTATGTCTGTCCTCTGGTTCAATAAACACTGTAAAATTTCCTGGGATCAGCTGAGTTTTGGCTCTAAATGACGCTTCGTCGCAGGTGACTTTCTGTTGCCGTCATCTTATAAATCACTTAATCACTTACACACAAATGTTTGTGAGTATTTTGCTCTGTTTCTCTTTGTTGTTAGACAGTTGTATTGTGAATACAGTTCATCAGGATTTGTGCTCTGACCTCATATAAATGACTGAATTTCTTAATGCTGTGTCTTGTCTGACTGTCAGCTGTTGTGTTCATCAGAGATTCTGGGCATGTTGCTGTCCGTTGTGTCTATCTGGACTGTGACAGCAGTGTTGGTCATATCAGCCGTTCAGAGGATCACTGATGGAGACTACGACATCGACACTCACATCATGCTCATAACCTCGGGTTGTGCTGTGGGGGTCAACGTCCTGTGAGTACAAAGAGCTCATCGTCAGGATCATTCGTGTCCGGTGTATCAGACGCCGTTTAGAATCAGTTTGGACGTTGTTTTATTTAGGATGGTCCTGATCCTCCATCAGTCCGGTGCGTCACACGGCCACAGTCACAGCTTTCCCACCGGCTGGCAGCAGAGGGACAAACACCATCATGACCATAGTCACGGTCACGGCCACGGCAACGCCAGCGTGAGGGCGGCTTTCATCCACGTGGTGGGAGATCTGCTGCAAAGTGTCGGAGTCCTGCTGGCTGCCACCATCATCCACATCAGGGTCAGTATCAGCCAAAACACTGAAGGGCTCCAAAGAAGTCACCAAAAAAAAACAGCACTAACAGCCTGCAGCCATGTGAGCAGCTCTGTGTAGGCACAGCAGTGCCTTCAGCTAACCGCTAACATCAGTTAGCATGCTCACAATGACAACAAACTGATGCTAATGTTTACCATGTTCAGCACCTTAGTGTGTTAGCACTATTAAAAACACACTAATGAGGCACACTGTGGCCCTGGATGACATTTTCCTTCATTACTAAGAACACACACACACACTCACTGTGTGTTTGAGTTTCACACCATCCCGCTGCTGCAAATACTCCCTAAAGCACCGAGTGTGTATTAATCCGCGGCAGAAAATAGTCCCAAACACATGCAATTTGTTTCCTTCAGTTTGATAAATGTTTGCTAAAAACTACCGTACCCAGCTGCTTTAGGAAATGATGTAGTCTTTAAAAAAATAAAATCATATGTTAGTAATTGTATTTAAAGATTAACTCTTTGTAGAAGGAATCAGTGGGTCGGAGAGTATTGACAGGACAAACATGTCGGCAGTTTTGGTCTTTTCATGGCCTCTAATTTCCTGAAAGTGGGTGCAAGCGAGAGTGACCAAGTTATTCTGCAGGATGAACATTCATTTAGCAGGAGTTCACTGTCAGCGAGAGGAGTCGCTTCAAGCTCCCTCCTGTGGTTTTTTTATTTGTATTCCTCACAGCCTGAATATAAAGTAGCAGATCCAATTTGCACGTTCCTGTTCTCGATTCTCGTTCTCGGAACAACGCTTCCAGTCACAAAGGATGTTTTCAGAATACTGATGGAGGGTAAGCGCACTTCCTGCATGTCTGTTGTGACATTATCGTGTGATTGGCTGCAGTTGGTGCGTTGGCGGCACTCAGCGTCGTCTTTGCTTTCTGCAGGCGTTCCTCAGGACCTTGGCGTCAGCGCTGTGAGAGAGCTGCTGCTGGCGGTGAGAGGAGTCGTGGCCGTTCACAGTTTGCACATGTGGAGCCTCAACACGACTCACTGTTTGCTCTCTGTCCACGTGGCCACAGGTAGAGGCAAAATCAACACTGCTAATCTGCACCACACAGCAGGAAGTTTAGATTAGTTTAAATTCTACTAATTAGCTCCTTTGTTAATTTGTTCTGCTCTTAGTTCACATTAGTCGTCATTTAAAAGAGTGTTCCCTCACCCACAGGCAGGGTGTGGCCGAAAAAATCCAACGCCTCAAGTAAATACGGGCTAGTACATAGTAAAATTACACCAATGTGTATCAGCACTCTTCATAATTTGACCCTCCAAGAGCACCAGTGGTTGTTTCTTCTTACTTTAATCTTGTTTCAGTGTTGGCAGTTTTTTTCTTTTATCTGAAACTTGAGCAGGTCTCCTTTGCAAAATACATTTCCAGCCTCAATGGGACTTTAAATAAAAGTTAAATTAGTTAAGATAAATAAAACGAACGTATTTCATGTAGTGAACACAGCCTTATCGTAATTGAAAGCAGGTCCAGTTAAGCACAAATCAGGATGAATTCAGACCAGAGTCCAACTGAAGACCAAAATAAAGCCTGAGCAGTTAAAAAGGAACGTGTTGCCTGTATTTGTGTCCTCAGAGGAAGCAGCTGATCCACAGATCGTCCTCACGAAGGCCACAAAGCTCCTGCGCTCTGAGTTCGGTTTCTCCAGCATCACAATCCAAGTGGAGCGTTAGAGGGGCGACGGCTGCAGGTCCTGGACTGGACGATGACTGTGGAGACTCTGGACTGGGCTGCTGCTGCCTCACAGCCTCCTGCAGCTTCACATTTCAGGAGTCTGTGGCGCCGCTTACATCACTCAGTCCAGCCTCTACGAATTTGATTTACAGGTGATCCCTGTAACGAGTGCAGTTACTCTCCTGTAAATCTCAGAGCTGCGAGTCTTTGATAGGATATTTATTCATGCTGTCATAATCAGGTGTGTTTCCATCCAAATGTATCGCAAAATTTAACTGAATGTTGAGAAAATTTGCAGAATATAATGTTGATTATTAGGAGTTGGTTCATCAATAAGCTAAGATGGCATGATCAGAAATCATGATGGAAATGGTCACCTCAGATCTGTGTGGAGCCCCGAGGAGGCGTTCTAGTCTTCTTCTCTCGGAGGAAACAGCTGATCACCTAAATGTTCGCTGTGTCGTAACTTACCTGAAAAAGGTGTTTCCATCTCCATTCAGTGCTTCAACTGTTCAGAAAAAGGCAAAAATCACCTGGAGCCAGCGTAAAAACATGGGCTTTTATTTTTTATTTTGCCGTTTCCATGAACCTTTTTTTATTTCTGTACTTCAAAATGTGAATAAAATACACTGGTGGAAACACGACGACGGTCACGTTGGACTTATTGGCTACTTTTCTGACAAACTGGCTACTCAGGAATTTTGGGAAAAAGATTTAATGTTTATGTATGAAGCAGCAGATTCTTATGTTGTGACCTGATAACATATTTCTGTGACTGTTAGAAAGACCTCCTTCTTTGCACAGATCTGAGTAATGGTAGTTGTAAATGTTGTATAAATACAACGTTTTCACTGTTGTTGCTTGTTCTTCAAGTCTTCTGATGATTAAGTTGTTCACCTAAGTTGTTTCTCCTCTAACAGAAAACATATTTTCACCCACAATTGATGCATCTTCACATCATTTGGAGCCTTTCAGTCGGTCGACGTCTGTTTGTCGGAGCTTTAAAATAATCATCTGCGCTCTCAGAAATGCACAAATCAGTGATGCTGATTTCTTTTTGCAACATCAGTGTCAATTTATTTCAACTGACAAATCCTGGTCTCCGTTCCTCAAAGCGTACAGAGTTATGGGGCTGCACAGGGCGCACAACAAATCCATTCAAATACGTACAAACAGGCTGCGCTGACTTAATGTTAGTCTGGATGGGAGTCCTGGTCAACATGAGTGATGGAATATGGATATGGATAATGGATGAAACTCATATCAGGGTACTTGATGAGTCTACAGAGCAGACCACAGTAAAAAACACAAAACTAAGCAACATCTGGACAACATCTGGCCCAGGATGCACAAAAATACCTTCACAGGTCAGAATGTGTGAGTAAATTGTTCGACGTACCACACACTCCTGGTTTCACAGCACCTTTTGGAAAACTTCAGCCTCAGTGCGTCGGCTTGGGCCGTCCGTCTTCCCAGTACTTCCCGTAGGCCTCCTGGAACATGTTCTTACAGGCAATTTTAGCTTTGAGTTTGGAGCAGATGAGGAAGGAGCCGCCCATCTTGCGGTGGAGGGAGTACGTCTCCTCAGGAGGCGGCGTGAGTCGCTCCCTCAGCATCACGGGGATGAGGCTGTGGATGCGCTCGGTGGTGCTCTGAGCCCCGAAGTCAAAGAGCTCCTCGGAGGAGAAGGCCTCCCCGAGGATCATCACTGCGTCCACGTGGGCCTTCTCCATGGCCTGAGTGCAGGACACACGGTTAGCAGACAGGCTTTAAAGCAGAAGGTCTACATGCATGGAAGTACTTAACTCTCTGCTGTCCCTGTTAGCTTAGCACAAAGGCTGGAAACAGGCTAAACAGCTCGCCCGGCTCTGTCCAAGTTAACAGAATCTGCCCACCAGCTCCTCTAAAGTCCACTAATTAAACTGTCATAACCTCTTTGTTTAATCTGTATAAAAACTGAAGTGGACAATGGGGAGTTTTGTGTTGGACTAATTCTGACCCAAAACCAAAAACTTCCTGGAGAACTTAGTCACATGTTAAAAGATTATTAATGATTTAATGTTTTACCTGCTCAAGGTGTTTGTATACTGTTCAGCAGACTCTCTTTTACCATAATTAGTACTAAATTACTAATTATTCCCAGGTATTTTTCTTTCCAGGAAACTTCCATGACAACTGTCAAGAGTACAGAGATGTTCATTCACAATTCTGTCACTGTTGTTGCAGTTCCTCTCGGTCGCCATTAGAGGGCGATACAGATTGTAGAAGACTTAATGCCACTTGAATGAAAATTAGTAAATGTAAATTAATGTTAATGTAAGTTACTAAACTCTTTTGTTGGATGTTGTACTTTTTACATCACTCCTCTAGAGTTCCTTTAATCTTACATACAAAACATGCGATCAGCTTATTAAATATGATGCATGTTACAGATTAAAGGCCTCGCAGGTGTTCACAGTGATGATGAAGCTGTGTGTGAGGTCTTCATGTCCTGAGAGGAATGATAAAATGTGCATACAGATTATCTGATGGTTATCTCAGGATAGGCTCCGTCATTCAATCATTTAACGTCTACACTGTGGTATCGTCACTTCAACTTAAATAAAGGATCTGAGTACGTCTTCCAACACCGGGAAGAAGTCACATGATCAGGTCATGAGCTGATCATGTGATTTCTTCAACTGTATTTCTTGCCAGTTACTTTCGGGTGAACACCGACATGGTTGCTGATTGTTTCTTAATTGTTTAGTGTTTTTAATGAACCGTTTGAACAGCCAGCTGGTTTTATCGTCTAGGACTGAATTTAACCTCCTGAGCTGATAAATTCAGGTCAGTCAGTGAACTGACTGTTTGGACAGGAAACTACGTGTGACCGATTACGCTCTGCGGCGGTTTACGAGGACGATGTTACCTTTGTCTCGTATCCTGTGAGGAACTTCATGTCTCTGGATCTCTGCAGGACACCTTCTCTGTTCTGATTTGCAGCTGCATTAATGATCTGATGAGAGAAAAAAAATCTGTCCTGATCTAATGAAATGTTTGCCTACATCAAAGTAAAGCAAGTTACGTGTCTCTTTGCATCATTTGAAGCCACTGACATGCAAAACCATCAATTTATTGCTGCCACCATGACAAAATAATAGTGTTCGCTTTGTTCTCAAGGACATGAAAGACAGATGTCACGTTGTTTTGACACATTTTCTCATTATTACTACATAAAAATGACAGTCTGCTGTTCTTGTAACAAACATAATACGTTGGCTGGATGATACTCTCACCGTGTCTCATCCCAAACATGAAATAAAACTTAATTAAACCACATTAACCAGTGACTTTTTCCAGCTAATGTGAGCCACAGTGTTCTCTCTTCAGGCACTGACTGGAAAGGTTTTAATTAGATAAGTCTAAAGCTGTGATAACAAGAATAATAAGGAGAAAATGTGTTAAAATAAGGCAAATACTATAAATATAACAGTGTCGTTTTACACTTGAGCAGCTTCTCACCTCGATGTAGGTGTCAGTGAAACTCTTATCAAACCCCCGCGTAGCTCCAAAGTCCAGCAGTGCAACCTGAAGACATGAAACACAAGAACAGACCTCAGCGAAAAGGAGAAATACATAAATATTAATGTACCGACAGTGTGAACGTGGAGGGACTGAGACAAACTGACCTTGTGAGTTTGAGGGTCAAAGAAGAAGTTGGACCAGTTTGGATCAGTCTGCATGTACCTGAACTCAAACAGCTCCCTCAAGCATAAAATCAAGATCTGCTCACAAATCTATCAGGAGGAGGAGAAAGAAGAAAAGGACTGAGGTGAAACGGCTACTTCAGCGGAAAAACTGAGCTCCACGTATCATTGAGCGGACGGTGATCAAATGTATGTGACTCTGGCCTTTTAAAGGTGGCATAAACCTGCAGTCGGCCTCCAAAGCGTGCAACATCTTGGCAGCGCGCAGGTGTAAATTGTGCCGCAGGCGGTGCAGATTTCACGGTGGTCATACCTCGTTCCTGAGCTCCTGGGAGAGGTCGGTGGCCTGGTCCAGAGGGAAACCGGGCACCAGCGTCGTGGTGAGGACGTGCTGGCTGCTCAGCTCGTCAATCACATCTGGCACATAGAAGAAGGGGTGATCCTTCAGCAGCTCTCTGCAGTAACAGCAAAGAGGAATGACTTCCAGGAAACAGGCCGTCCTGGTCCACAGGTGGACTGAGCTAACCTGGCAGCTAAACCAGAAGCTTTGCTCACTCTTTCTGTTGCTTTCCAGAGTTAGATGAGAAGATCGATGTCGCTCTCATCTCTGTAAGATAAATATTAGGTTAATGCCCGCAGCTGGTTAGCTTAGCTTAGCATAAAGACTGGAGACTCTGGATTTTATACAGATTAAACAAGATGTGTTAATTAGTGATCTTTGGAGGTGACGGCGGGTAGATTTTGTTACATGTGGACAGAGCCGGGCTAGCCATTTCCAGTCTTTATGCTAAGATAAGCTAACCGGCTGTAGCTTCATATTAAACCATACAGACTTCAGAGGGGTTTCGATCTTCTCACTAAGCTCTCGTCCAGACAGCAAAGTAAGCAAAACAAACGTCGGGCTGTGAAGCTTCCTGGTCGTGATTTCAGTTCCTCTGTGAGCAGGAAATGTTTTCACTTTGGTCATATGGAGAACTACGGATTGATATTATCAGTGTGAACAACTCACTGGAACTTTTTGGCACATTTGGCCTCTCTTATGTAATCACACTCCAGCGCCAGCTCGCGGCTCATGACCTCAATGAGGTGCTCAGGAAACAGACCTGTGAAGAGGGCAAGTGTTAAAAAGCTGAAAGTCACGACATTCGAGCTGCTCGCGTCTGTGGTTCTGTTGACACGAGCAGAGCTTATGGACATCAGACAATAGCAGCTGTTATCACAAACATGATGAAAACCCTCCAACAATGTTACCTTCGGGCAGCGCGTTGCTTAAACTCAGAGCAGTCATGATATTATTCACGTCACTGTCGATACTCTTGGCGACTCCGGGGTACTGAAAGAACAGATCTGATTGTGAGATTTGCTGTATTTGGTCATAGCTCCCTTCTGTGTTTTATCTCCGTGCAAACGCTCGTCTCACCTGAATCTTCATGGCGACCTCTCTGCCGTCCTTCGTTCTCGCTAAATGCACCTGACCAATGGACGCCGCTGCAAACGGCTTCTCCTCAAAGTACTCCAGCTTGTCTCTCCAGTTCGGGCCGAGGTCGCTGCTGACGGCTTTCTGCAGAGAGAAGACAAACCGTCTCATCTTCAAGCTTGGTTTACTGAGTTTGTGCCGTTTACTGCCGCTCTCTGGACCGTACCATCATCTGCTTGGAGGGCATGAAGTCTGCGCTCTGTCGAACACGCTCAAAGATTTTGGCCAGCTGAGGGTTAATGAAGGCGTCATCTGAGAGGAGACAAAATAGCAGACGAGCAGAGCGAGAACAGTCGTTTATCGTTTTGTCACAAAGGTGACATATACAAGTTTTGTAAGGCCAGAAGTTTATAAGTTCACTACATTCATGCCTGAATACTTCACGAAGCTGATAGCTGCTCCCAAACCAAAACCTCAGGACACTTAGACAGTAATGACACTGAGAAACAAGTGGTAAAAACATTAAAGGACCATAGTCAACAATAAAAGGAGGTAAAATAAGAAGTAAATAAAACAAGAGTGCACATGAGGTTTCTATTTGTTCCACAAATTAACTTGAATGTACAAGAACTTCAAGGAACTTCGTCCTCTGGCGTCCTGCCCTGTGCCGAGATGTTGCCATAACACAAAGTCACTCTAAAGGTGATGATGGCCTCGATAACCGAATGAAAAAACTGCACCAAAACCTTCCTGTGATGTGGAAAAAATGTCATGTACTTCAGGCAGCAGCACACATACAACACGAGCACGAGCACGAACAAGTGACTTATCAATGAACTGACTAATTGTTTCTGCTCTGCATCATCTGCTGACAGATGATCAAAACCTCCAGAACAGCATCTAAATGGACACTGAGCTTCTGTTTCCAAGGTCGAGAACGAGCCCTGAGGCTCCACGTTAACGGAGATGAAGATGTCTGACGGGAGCAGTTTGTAATTCTGGATGAGTCGAACAGATTGAGGGAGAACGTGCAGGATGACCCACAAAGGTCCTGGAAACCCCTTCAGAGGAGCAGCGAGCGTTTGCTGAGCGACCTTCTGAAAGATCAGGAAAACAAATGCTTCACTGTGTTTGTGACGACAATAAACGGACACTCAGAGCCGAAGGCGCGTCGCTCAAAGCCGACACACTCGCAGTGTTGGTTTAGCCTCGGCTGCCTACAATAGCCCTGCTGGAATGGTACGTATTGTGTTCAGCTGGCCCCGGGTTTATTTTAGGTGATGACATTTCCCAGCTACTGAGGCGATGCTGTTTGTTTGCCAGCGAGTCCGAATCAGAAGCATGATGGAGTCCTGCTGGGAAGGTGGAGCAGCAGTTTACCGACTGTGGTGACAGCTGAACCTTTATTTGCACATGTGGATTTACTGTGCGTAACGTGCTGAGCTCTGTGTGTGTGTGTGTGTGTGTGTGTGTGTGTGAGGTCCTCTTGTCCTTGCAGTACGCAAGCAGAAGACAGATTTCTAAGTGGATGATGATTTAGAGCCATCGGAGGCCATTTTCTGACGACACCTCACCTTGAATGCTGAGCATCTGCCCAAGTTTCAGAGCGGCACCTCGGACTTTGCAAAGCGTCCGGACGATTCTTTCGGCGTTGGCCTCAGAGAGGAAGGCACTCGAGTCCAGTACGGCCTTTTTATCACCTGAAAAACACACACATCATTCAGAACAGGTGATACTGATCTCAGCTACAGAGAAGATGCTCACATTTTTGATGATCATCTACTGCAACAAGGAGCAGCTAAACACTGGGAAAGATGTGGAATGCTCCAAAAACACCTGTTTGGAACATTCCACAGGTAAACAGGTTGATAGGTGATAGGATCATGATTGGGTGTGAAAGGGGCATCCTGGAAAGTCTCAGCTGTTCACAAGTGAGCATGGAGCGAGGTCCAACCCTTTGTGAACACATGATTGGATAAAGGAGATTGCTACGTGGGCTCAGGAACACTTCATTTTATCTGTGGGTGTATTTGCCGTTATGTTGCCAATCAGCGATCAGGTCTGCTTCATGGTGATATTGGAAATTTTGCATCAATATGAGGACCGATTTTACTGACTGGATGTCGCATAAAAACAGACATTCCTGTTTTTGTTATTTCAGTTACATTAGAACGATTACACCCCTCGCTGGGCGTCACTTAATGGTAGAAACATTCCTATTTTTTATCTGAAACTGACTCTTTTTCTTCATCATTCACTGTGACATGTTTATATACTGTGGAACCCAGTTAGATGAACTGATTTCTACATCTTAAACTAACGGGAACTTCACAGTAAACAAATGGATCCCAGCTGTTTACATATGATCTTAAACGTGAAGCTCAGTCTGTCCCTCTTGTTTAAACGACATGTAAGATGAAGGCAGGCCGAGCTGCTTTAAGGTGGAGACGACAGCCTGAAACATGATCATCCAAAGCTAAACGCTCCCAACTCATAAACTCATAAAACAATCGTCCTCTCATCACTTTGCTGCTGAGGTTGTAAACTCTTCTTCGCCACTGCAGCGATCGCCCCGAGGCCGAGTCCGACCGCCAGACCTGCAAAAAGAGACAAACACAGAACTTATTCAGTGAACAGACGGAATGCCGACAGTGTTCACCTTATCAGTGTCCTACTCTGCATTTGATAACAGCTACAAGAAAAAAAATAACAGCAGTCAGTGACCAGAGGCGGCTCTAATTTCTCAAGGCAACGCTCAGAGAGTTCAGAGGTAAACTCAGGCCCGGAGGGAACAGCTGATACGACTGTAAGCGTGCTGCCCTTTGATGAGCAGAAGGCTGCGAGCTGACAACACGTTTTACATTAGCGGGATTCTCCGGCAGGACTCCCGAGCGTCCCCCAAACATTTTCTCAGCTACTGATCGAGGAGCACGTCAGCGCTTCCCACAGTCTGACCCCAGGTCTGCAAAACCGGTGAACCGAGGTCAAAACCCAAAATAGCCACTGCAAACAACACCTCTACCTGTAAAGACGTGACCAAATCTGCCGTGTTGACATCCTGCAGAGCAGCGTCTCCCATGAGCCTTTGCTGCTCTGTCAGGAAGTGCCAGCGCTGCCAATGTCATTTGCACAACTTGTTTGCACAACTCATGTCAAAAATAGTTGGAAGTTAGCTGAGCGATGCCGGAGTGCGTTTCAGATTAGTAGAATTATCCTGAGCTTAGAAAAGCTCCAAATTCAGATCCAGAGTTATAAAAAAAACAAGCAAACTCAACATGAAGGATTAATTCTCAATCAATGAATGAAACCGCTGTGGTCATGAGGATGATGGTGGTGCCAGTGTCACTTTGCTTTGGCTGTGAACTGACGCAGCAGTGAACTCACCCACCTCCAAAATTCACCAGCCTTCCTAACCGAGTGACCGGCACCTTCCGCTCTCTGGCTCTGTCGCTGAGCTGAAAGACAAGAGAACGACTCAGCAGCTCCAGGGACAAAAGACCAATCAAATGCTCCGCTAATAACAACATCAATGAAACGAGTAGTACTGATCAAGGTGCTGCCGTGGATACCACTTGTTTGTGCTGCTTCTTGTCTGTTTTCTTGACGTTTCCCGCTTTATCAACGCCCGCTGACGTCAGCCGCTCCACTGTGGAGTTGTCCTGGTTAAGTAACCTCGTATGTCCAGAGAACAGGTGGCTCGGCCAGTCCCTGCGGTACTTCTTCGTGCTGGGTCTCCCGCTGCAGGTCCCCTGTCCGCCATGTACACTTCCGATGAAGCAGGCGCTGAAACCAGCTCCCATAGTGGAGTATCTGTGAACCCGTGCCGCCGTGACTCTGTGGACGCACACTTCCTGCTGTTTGTTCAACGTCTCCTGGACGACAAAACATGATCCATACGAGCAGGTGTTAAAGGCGCAATTCAGCGTTTTGGGAAATGGCGCCTAAAGTTCACTCTAATGTCTCTGTCAGCCCGTTAGCTTAGCATAAAGCCTGGAAACAGCTCGCCTGGCTCTGTCTAACAGTAACAAAATGCAGCTATCAGCACCTCTGAAGTTCACTGATTAACATGTTTTATCTCATTTGTTTAATCTGTGCAGGAACTGAAGTGTAAATATGACAAAAACAGTGTTGGTAGGACGATTTTGTTACCTTTGGACAGATGCAAGCTAGTTGTTTCCAGGCTTTATGCTAAGCTGAGCTAACCAGCTGCTGGTTGTAGCCTCATATTCCACAGATGTGAGAGTGTTATTGATCTTCTCATCAGTCTGTCTGTGCTGCTGAAGTCTGATATGACACAAGACAAAGGGGAAGCTTTGATTTGACTGTTTGAGGAGCAGCAATCAGTAAAAAAAAGAAGTCAAACTGGCTTAAAAGTGCAGATTATGGAAGAATTTCTGATTTTAGTGGCCTGTGATTGCTTGAATCAATGGTCACAAGATGATTCATGGGGAGAGAAGAGAAAAAGAATTACTGTGTTACACAAACTTGAACTCATTTTTCGGTGAAAGATGGGGTAGTTTCACCTCTTCAGACCTCTAATACTTCTTCAAATGAAACTCGGAAAGTTTCAAGGGGAGAATCACGAGCTGGTGGACCGTTGAAAGCTGAGACGAGGGGTCACAAGTTTCGTTTTGAGGGCCCACGAGCCAAAAAGGCCGATAAATATAGGCTCAAATTTTGTTTTGGAAAGTTTCCTCCCCGTCAGCACAGCACAGCTGTCACCATTCTGATGTCTTTTGATTGAAAGAGCACTATCACACCTTTAAAATCCTTACTAATTAAATCCTCTGTGTCTACTCTTCCAGCATCACCTGCCTCACAGCCCTTGATGAGGTGGCGGTGGCAGAGGCTGACAGAGGAGGTATCTGGGTTGCATGTTTCTGAAACTTTATCCAGCTCTGGAGCTGCATGACGGCCAAATCACGGCTGACTTGCTCACCCTTGCTGATCCAGCAGCGCCATGGAAGTTGACCAGCCTCTGGTTCCCGGTGCCGCGAGGGCCACCTGCCGGGGCTCTCCTGGCAGCCTGCTTCATCCAGGTCAGGCCCCTCCAGACCACCGTGTCACCTGTCATGGTGTTGATGTTCAGACCTGCGGATCCAGGAAAAACAGGGTGAAGGTCTTTGCAGCAGGTTGCTTTTAGGCTGTGAGATGTGAGTTAAGCTGCGTTCATGTTGCCATGCTCGCAGGATAAAGCATGACTCCACATCCGCAGCATGGTTGGGAAATACAACCCAGGCTGATCAAATACTGATTAAAAGTTTAGTATTAACGGACTGTCTGCGTGCTCAGAGAGCAGAAACAAACAAAAAAATAAAATAAATAAAAAATAAAAAAAATCACAAATGCATACTGAAAAGTTTTAAAACTAACGTGAAACAAAGAGTTAAATGATGTGACGGCTGACTTGACTCACATTTAAAAATCCATCAAAGTGACAAAGAGTTCAGTTTGTACTCACCAACTCTACAGCAGAAGTGCTCTCAGCTGTGTGAGCGTGCAGAGCATCGTGCGAGCCGCCGTTCACCTTGACTGGACTTGACACAGTTTTCTAGTAAACACCGAGTCCAGCGCGGCAGAGGCGGGCGACACGCTGAAGGACATGCTAATTCCCCCCCAGGCGACCCGGGGGTGGGGGGGGTGGGGGTGACGAGCGCGGGCCAATGAGGCAAAGTTCAGCCGGCGGCTCCGGGTATCAACAAACCTCCGCACTGGCTGCACAAACTGTCAGTCGCCTGACGTGTGACGTGTGCACACATGCTGCGTTCACGAGATACCAGAAAAATCCGGATTTATCCATGACACACAACTAAAGACTTAGAGTAGGTGCAACTCTCAACCCTCAAACCTCCAAAGTACGATCTTCTGAGGAGCACTTGAAAGCAGCAATACCCCATACAGCTGTGAACTGATTCACGTTTGGCTACAGCAGCTGCTGTTAAGTAAATGATAAATTACCTTTCAATTTTACCGAAAGAGCAGCAACATTGAAATAATACAAGTGTCCAACAAACTAAATGACATGCCTGCTCTGCTTGGACTTTATTCACTTTTCAATGACCTGAATGTTTAAATGAGTGACAGATTGATGTCAGCTGGTGCTTTTGTTTCATGACATGGTGGTTATAAATGTTGGGTGTTCCAGATGTATCACGCACATGAAAAATGTACAACTTGGGTGTGAAATTGTTATCCCACTGTCCTTTATTTAGCAATAAATGGAGATAAATAAACTGGGCTTCCAGCATTCATGTACAGTTGTGTAGTCTGCATAAAGGAGTTTAAGCTTTTAATATGTGGCTCTGGCAGAGACTGATGACCTCGTGTGAACCTCTTAGTTCCATCAAACTTCTGCATTGAGTTATGTGGGCATAAATTCAAGATATTCAGGCCTGGTGAACTAAACATTTCAGGCTTCGTCATGGCCTGATGGCAGATTTTATCTTTGGAAAGAGTCGTAGAGCGTTCTGTGTCGTCACCTCCATCACCGTCTGCAGCGACACTCCTTTGACTTTACTGATGTACTCAGCAGAAATACAGATGTTTCTGGGCTCATTTCTCACCTGCATTCAGGACACAGAACAAGAAGGACATGAGTGACTGAATAAAACTTTAGGTGTTTCAATGATAAAAGTCCAAAAGAAATATTAACAGATTTTTATTGTGTGTGTCAAAAATATGCATGGCAAAGAAAAACCAACACATCGCAAATATTCTACAAAAAAGCAGGTCAGAACTTAGATTACTGCGTCAAATGTAAAAGGAACAGAAAACTGTCACAGCCATGAACTGACTCACGGCAAATGTCCTGTTTTTTTTTTCAGTACCTTTATTTGAATCTGAGGGGAAAAAATTGTACCTGCTTTTCTGGACCGAGAGCTGGTGAATCGGTCTCTAGACAGATGTTCTCTAATGGCAACTGTTTCACAAGTTTCTGCTTCTTGGTGGAAAACACACAAAGAAACCATCATCAATCATTAACATTCAGTGTGATAAAGTCAACCAATCAAACCCAAGTAAACATGTCAGCACTATCAGAAGAGGCCACACCGGGAGTGTAGTTGAGTAAACTGTACATGCTCACATATAAAGGCCAAACACATTCAAACAATTTGGAAATAATATGTATGTGTGAGAGAGGATATTACTGCATGGGCTCAGGAGCAAACTGTTAAACTGTTAGCTGTGAACACCGTTCAATGGCAAATAACTGATTTCTGTTTTTATTTACGCTTTACACAGCATCCCAGCTTTTTAGGAATTGGGGTTTTTGGAATTGTATATGTGTTAGAGTTACTGAGTAATATTTCAAACTGGTTGGTTTATGATACAGTGTAAATGTATCATGATGAGTCGCTCTGCTGTACCTGTTCACTCCGTATTATGGACGGTGGGATGGAGAAGAAATACCCAGCCTTCACTCCCTCCATGGCAACAGATGGTTTCCCGTCAAAAGCGTGAAGCAGGGCTTTTTCGACACCTAGTGACATTTCAGAGGAACTGCAGTTTACATCTAAAGCACTGGAGTAACAGTTTATCCACAGGTAAAGAGAGGATCGACACTCAGCTGTTTACCCTGCTCCTTCAGGAGGTGGATGGTGGGTCTTCCTGCAGAGCGCGAGTGAACATTTCTAGAGATAAAACACACAAAAGTCTTATGGAAGGCACATTATGTCTTTCATGTCACTATTTAGCTATTATTTTTACCTTATTAAGGGTTTTCTCAAAGTATTGTGTGTGAGTGGATTTCTTAAATGCAACTGTTATCAGAAAAAAAAGGCACCCACACACCGACTTGTGGAGCTTAAGTTAAAATGTGGTCAAATGAATATAATGTACATTACCACAGTGTGACTCACAGAGGGAGATCCAGCTCTTTGGCTATCTGTGCCTGGCGAATGAGGACCTGCCTTTGGCTCTCTTTATCAGTGTCACTGCTGACATATCTGGGCGTAAAATCCAAACCAACCTAAAATAACAGATATGAGAAAGAGTTCACTGTTGACATGAATGCAAAAGAAAGCCAGGACAGCAAAGCGCTATTCACATCATAGCTATGAATTTTTACCTCCCCAATGGCCACAAGGTGGTCTTGGTATTTCTCTATTATGGGTAGAGCAGCATCTAGATCCTGCAGGAAAGACAGGAAAAAATGCCTTCTCTTTAAAATGTCACCAGCAGAAATTCATCTTAATTACAAAACTTAACATTACATTTTGTTTAGGATTTAAGCTGAGATTTCTGCCACCACCCAACACTGCGGATGGGACTGGATTCATGTTTGCTGTGCTAATATCTATGATAAATGACATTTTGTCTTTCCAGAAACAATGTCCCTGTTCCCCTGAGGCCTCAGTGACAACAGTTTTCATTAGAACTACTAATGAAACAGCTGACAGCTTCTTCTGTGGATCATCCAGGGGAATGAGTTTCTGAAAAGAAGTGCTGATGTATTTCAGGACTGTGAGCGCCACAAAATGTAATTTTGCAGTTTGAGTTTTTGTTATTTATATAACCTGAAATCACAACCACTACCGTCCAGGATGGACTGGGATGTCATTAACTGGGCACCCTGACCGCTAGGCCCAACCAAGCACTCTGGTAGGACCTGGACCACCTCCATCGTATGTGGGTTGTGGCAGAAGTGTCAGAGAAAGAAACAATAGATATCTGTCTGTCTACACACCATGACAGATAGTATGTTGTTTGTAAACATGACTTCACCTGGAGTGTGGCCCCTCTCTGTTGCTCTGGGGACACTTCCTGAACGGGGTGCACTCCTAAGCAGGGAAATATAAAACCTGGGAACCTGGGAAGAAGTGAAAGTCAGGACAAAGGGACGAGTAACGTGTTATTAAGTTCAAATAATCTCTCTCTGATGGCGACAGTTACCTTTGTGACAACTCAATGATCTTCTCAAATTCCCCAGCATGCTCGGCCACGGCTAACAGCGCCAACAACCCAGCCTGGGAATCGATAAAGCAAAAGAAATCAGTTAAACACACAAAATAATAACAAATGTGGACAATGTTTCTCAGATGAGACGACTCACCTTTTTTGAACTCTCAATCACCTCCTCTATGTCCTGACAACGAAAAGAGGGAAAGTTAAAGCTGAATAAAAGAGTTCAGAGACAAAACTTTGACTTCTGTCCTTCACTGCGCGATCTCACCTTGTCAAAACCCCCCGCAGAGATATGACAGTGGCAGTCAACGTATGCAGCCATGCATGTGGACGCTCACAACCAAAACATTAGCTTCTTCCGCAAATAGAGGCAGACTGCGCATGTGTGCACTTAGAGGAGCGCGAGATGTAGAACACATCGTTTCCCGGGAGAGCGGCGTTCTGTTTAATCTGATTGGTTGAGCGTCACCGGAGCAACGGCGGGCAGGAAATTGATCATCCCCAGTGTTTCGGGCAGTTGCCTCTTGGCTCACACCAAAGTAGGTCTATCTGCGGACTCACAGGGGGCGTCTATCACCTGATACACTCTAAATTCTTGTGGTGGGATGGTCTATTTGCAGCCTCGCAGACTACAAGACACACCCACTGGACCACAGGACACACCCCTGAGGTGTTTTCCTAAACCTAACCGAGCAGTTTCACTTCCTCAAACACACCGTGTGGAGGGTGGCTCATGCGGTAGGCGTGTCCTGAAACCACCGTGTGTCTGCAGACAGACTTGCTTTTGTTGTTTTTCTTCCTTATCCCGTTCTTGTCATGTGATAGCCGCACCGTCCTTTTTCCCTGCAGGTGTACTTTGACTTGAAATGGGTTTATTAGCCATTAATTTCGTTTTATCGATGCTGTTGATCGGCTCCAGCAGAGGAAGATACGAGCCGACTTGGGAATCCATCGACTCCAGACCGCTGCCAGAGTGGTTCGACCAGGCCAAGTTTGGCATCTTCATACACTGGGGGGTCTTCTCTGTTCCGAGCTTCGGTAGCGAGTGGTTCTGGTGAGTTTTGTCCCCCCGTTTCCAGCAATTTCTTAACGTATCATCACGACGTGTTTTGAACTTTAAGTACGACTCATAGAAGTCTTAGTAAAGTTGGGGCGTCGAGGGAGATGATGCTGGTATCCGGTATCCAGGCGAGCACAGGAACACAGAAGTACTATTATTATTCATTTCTTTCCTCAATTCTCTAATACAGTCACAAACAATCAGAGGAAATCTCATCACAAGCTCGAGTCAGTAGATTTCCAGGAGTTTTCAGTCATGTTTCACCACCTTTTTCAGCCGATGCAGTTTTCCCAGTTGTCTTAATATTTAGATGCTCGAGTTTCCGATTTTTCTGAAAGCTCCTGAATGGGTTCTAGTGATGATGATTTTATCAACTGCTGTGTTTTATGTCAATCATGAACTTTGAACCTCAGCTTTAAATTCAGCAGGGGCGATGATTCCCTGAAGTGCTCAGTAAAAAGGGAAATCAGCAATTGTTTGACACCTGGGCAAACCCCGCCTGCTGATGAAGATCATGTGATCTGATCATAAGATCCACAACAGCTGCTAAATCAATCAACTCTGAAACTGACAGAGCTGGGCTTGTTTTAGTGTTATTATGACATGTGAAGGTTCAAAACTCAATGTATTCATCTGTAGAAAATAAGCAACTCAAGTGATCAGCCAGTGCTGATTATGAGGTTACTTTGACACACTGTTATAGAGAGTATTATAGCATGTTTAAGATATTATTAACATGATTAATTAATTACTAATAAGAAGCTTTATTATTTGACATTCTCTAAATATACATGTATTTTGCCATTGTAGATCTAAAGTACTTGCCTTCCTTCTGCCTGTTTAGCCTTTGTTCTCTGTTCCAGGTGGTACTGGCAGAAGCAAAAACTACAGCCGTATGTTGACTTCATGCAGAGGAATTATCCTTTAGACTTCAAGTATCAAGACTTTGCACCGCAGTTCACGGCTGAGTTCTTCGATGCCAAAGAATGGACGGACATCTTTGCCTCGTCAGGAGCAAAGTACATCGTCCTGACCACAAAACACCATGAAGGTAGGAGACATGAGCAACATCCTGTGCCTCAATAATTTGTGGTAGTTTTAAAGCGCTAATACATGACATAATTACACTTGTTTGAAGTATTACTACCATACTGCATCCTTTCAGCCTTGCAGGAAATGTTTTTTCCATGTATTTTTCAGGTTTCACACTATGGGGCTCAAAAAACTCCTGGAACTGGAACGCAGTGGATGTTGGCCCAAAAAGGGATCTGGTGGATGAAGTGGCGAGTGCCGTCCGTGCTAACAGTGACCTGCGTTTAGGACTGTACCATTCTCTCTTTGAGTGGTTTAATCCGCTCTTTGAACTGGACGCTGCTAACGTCTTCACTACCAACTACTTTCCTACCACTAAAACTCTGCCTGAGCTTTACGAGCTCATTGTCAAGTACAAACCAGAGGTGCTGTGGTCCGACGGGGACGGAAACGCACCTGACAAGTACTGGAACAGCACGGGTTTCTTGGCCTGGCTCTACAATGACAGGTAATAAAGTTCAATTGTATACAGCAAGTGTGTTTTATTAGATTTATCTCATCCAGTGGGATATTGACCTGTATTCCTTCGCAGTCCTGTACGAGACACAGTGGTGACGAATGATCGCTGGGGCTACGGCTCCATCTGTACCCACGGTGGGTATTACACCTGCGCTGACCGCTACCAGCCGGGACACCTGCTGAAACACAAATGGGAAAACTGCATGACCATCGACCAAAAGTCCTGGGGTTACAGACGAAACGCTCGTCTCAGTGACTACCTCACCATCGAGCAGCTTGTATGGGTGAGAGCTCAGTATCTCATTTAGTGTTTAAATGTTTTATCAGGTGACCAACTGAGTACTGCAAACTCAGCAGTAGCCGTCTGTGAGTATATTCCTACCATCTAGATTTAGTGTGTTCAGCTTTGCATGACATTGCATGTGGTATTTTATAAGTATATGGTTTTTCAAATTAGCAGTCATATACTGTAATGATTCAGTTGTTCTGGAGCTTTATCCCTTATCAAATGGTCTTCATCAGTAGATGGAGCCTGTTCTTGCTGTTGTTCACTTGTCATGTGAAAATGTTCCATAATTCTGACCACAATTAGGACTTCTCATACACGGTTGCGTAAACATTTGGCTTCACAGTGTAATCTTGACTGGAAACAGGCAGCGGTCCTGCCAGCGCTCCCGCTGCTGTTAAAAGCCATGAGGTGCGGTCGAAAGCTTCAGAACGAGTGAGAAAGAGGATCTGGAGTTGAGATTGTTTGGCAATCTGTTCTTTCTGAGGTCAAGACCTGAGACACCGTCCTCGTGCTTCTGAAGAATAAAGATCACATTTCCCACAAACCCTATTACTGTTAATTTCACTTCGCTTTAAGAACACAAGCATGTAAAATATTTTCTCCACTGACATTTCACTCCTTCCTCCATCTGTTTTTGCATGAATCTCTGAGGCTGCAGAGCTAGTCTGTGTTTTTCCCTGGATTAATAAATGTCAGAAAATAGTGCAACACGCATATAAAAACTTACCATTTAAATTACCACATAAACAACAACAACAACAACAAACAACAACAACAAAGAAAGCCAGCAAACATTTACATTTGAGAAGCTGGAACGTGTACGTTTGACTAAAAACCACTTAAATGATTACGTGGCCATGAACATTGTTGCCCATTAACTTCCTGTCAGCTGAAAAATCAATTGATCAGCTAATGGTTACAGTAATATCTCTACAAGTTTTTGTCCCGTTTGCTCTGAAGTCCCTTCCAGCTGTGAAGAAATCTTTGTGCAGTAAAGCAGTAATGTCAAATACAGCCATATACGGCATCTTTAACTGTGTGTGTGTGTGTGTGTGTGTGTGTCAGACGTTGGTGGAGACTGTGTCCTGTGGTGGAAACCTGCTGATGAACATCGGTCCGACACACGATGGAAGGATCGCTCCCATCTTTGAGGAGCGTCTGCGGCAGATGGGTCAGTGGCTGAAGGTCAATGGGGAGGCCATCTACAACACAACAGCATGGCGGGCTCAGAATGACACCGTCACCCCCAAAATCTGGTGGGTTCTTGTTCACATTAGTATAATATGTTTTGTTTGCTGTGATTAAGACTGTACATCTGTATCAAAATCATTTCAATCAGCCTGTTAATCCTTTAAAGAAACCTAAAGTACACTGGAGAATACATGTTCTCCTTTTTATTCTTGATATTTACATGTAAATAAGTAGCATCTGAAAGTATAATAAGATCAGAAATTGTTAATCATATTGTTTAAGCTCATGTGGGAACTGATACTGTATATTGATAATAATTCGATGTCTGTCCTGTTCTTGGATGTGCCTACATTCAACAGGTACACTTTCAGACCACAGGAAAAAAGCATCTTTGCCATGTTACTGCAGTGGCCCAACAATGGATCTGTGGTTCTGAATGAACCTGTGGCGACACAAGGACACACTCAGGTAGGACTGAACTGTTGCAGCACAGACATGCCAAACATCTATTTGAGGTCATCTGAAACAGTGCCTCCATTACTTATGGAGGACGTTTGTCCACCAGTTTATTTGTCATCTGAAAAACTGCCTGCTGAGTATATAACTTGGTCACAATCATTTAAAGAAACAGCAGTTGCCTCAGTTTTTAAACTGATGTCACCCATAGCATACCACTTCTGCTGATCGTCAATAATATCTGTCAGATGGGACAATTTTCATGCTATACATCTCACATTTTTAGGGCAGTAAAGTTCTTATGCATGCCAGGTACACACCTAACAATTCTTTTGATTGATCGATCTGATTATTTTCAGTTAAGTTATAGCTGAGTAAATTAAAATGAAAAAGACTGGCCAATATTTAATTAAAGGCTCCGTATATCGGCAAACCCTGCTGGAGAGCCCACTAACCGCACTGCATCCTGGGAAATGAGGTGGACTCGTCTTTTCCTTTTTTCTGTCAACATGTCAACCCTGTTCGTGTCTTTTGTTCTAAAAAAGGTGGAGCTCCTCGGTCACGGGTCTGTGCAGTGGCAGCCTGTAAAGCCCAGCGGACTGCGGGTTCTCCTGCCCCAGCTGTCCTCCAGCCAGATGCCATGCCAGTGGGCCTGGACGCTGAAGCTGACAGGTGCCACTTAAAGAGAAACCAGACCACGTGAAGAGGAACAGACGGCCGCAGGCCGGAGAGACGGATTTGTTTGAATCACTGAAGACGTAAAAAGTACTGTACTGTCTGTAACTTGCACTATGACAATATAAAAAGGGTCTTTTTGAAACACGTACGCAGGGAGCCAGGAAACATATTACATGATCATTGTTTTTATATGGGTAACTTTAATGATTAAAGTCTGTAGGTTTCTGACTTTGGATGGGATGTAAATGTCATTTTTCAGGTATACAATGTCTGTGACCACCAACACCAATGTTATGAAATCTGACATTTTATTCTCATAATTTTTCTGCACTTTTATAATGATTTTTTTTAAGCCTGCATATTTTTTATGTGATTCCATGCAGTCTGTTTGCACCAATCACTGCCATGGTGTTTGTTTACATGTGAAAGAATGTTTTAATAAAATGACAGAAGCCTTCAAGCATGTCAACAAACACCAGAAAAGAAAATAAAACAACTGCCTGCTGAGGTGAAAATAAAACAAAATAAATGGCGTTGTCTGATCATTTTTGGTTGTACCAGCCTGACTTCAGCACTCCTGATCCCGCCTGGATTATCTCAGGTATTGCTGCGTGTTGTCGCCCCCTGCTGTTCACGTCTGTAATAACATCCCAGCCGTGCGGGACATTTTAAAGCACGCTGACGGCGCAAAACTGATTTTTACACCCCTGCTGTGCACAGCCGACCCAAGAAAACAAGATTCCCCCTTCATGAATCAGAAAAATGTCGGTGAAATGAAGTGTTCTGCATGTGGCACAGTGACTGGTGAGCCTGCTCCCCGCTGCTTCACCCCGCGCTCACTCCGTGTTTTAAGCCGTCATTGTGTGCACCTTCCTCCGCCGATCCACCGCAGCGAGAGCTCTCTCTGTCACCTAAGATGGTGAGTCCGGTGCAGGGCAGATCTCTCTGTTGTGTCTGCTCTCTGTTGCACGCCTTTAAGGTGGGAGGTCCCTGTTCTGCAAATGTTCCATGACGTGCCGATGGGGGGTTTGCAAGGGGTTCTCACGTCCGTGCATTTCCCTCCCCCCCACCTCAGCAGGCAATCCCCAGCCTGGGACCCGCACATGACAGCTGATCCCCTAAACAACAACAACAGAGAGATGTGAGGATGCAAAGTGACCAATTCATGACATGGTTTTAGAAAGTTACTCTGTCCCCATAAATGCTTTTCAGGACATATTAATTAAAGATTTAATTTTCATTAATGTTTTCTAATGTAGGGATGCAACTGTTGGTTGCAGTAGCCAAAATATTGGGTTTACTATTACAGCAGTCTGAAGAAGAAACCTACAAAACATTCACATTTGACAAGCTAGAATGAGTTAATTTTGCCATTTTTGCTTCAATATTACTTAAATGATAAACTGACTGTCAAAACAGCCTCTGATTAATTTTCTCTCAGTTGACAAAGCATGTTTCTGCCCAGTCCTTTCAGCTCTGTGTGATGTAATCCACACTGTAGGAGTTGAACACAGCGCATTGCATTGGACATCAGTTTCTCATCTCATTTTGCATTTGTCGTATTGTGATACATGCAAATGGGAAAAGATATTGCCAAATGGCCCTGAGCTAAACAAAGGCAGCGTTTCATTTGATAGATCCAGAAAATATTTGTCTTTATTTATGATTCAGTGCTAATTGACACTCTCAGTCGATCTATCTGAATATCTTTAAGTATAACCTGTAACACTGTTTGATCACATATTGACGCACCGTGTGGCTGAAGCCCATTTTCTCCACTCAGTTCTGCAGTCTTGGTGCTGTAGTCTTTGGTGGTAATTATATATGTAGACAGGAACTGGGAAACTGCCACAGACGTTGGCATGGTTGCCATGGAAACACACAATCATGTCAGATTATTTTCAGGTGCTGCTGTGATAATGGCATAAGTCCGCCTGGTTTGAGAGGCTGACTTAAAGAGACGGATAAATGAAGCAATGGTTTCATTGATCAAAAAGTGAAACAGGGGAAGTTTTTCGAATGATGAGAGGTGATGACTTGCGGGGTGGGGGGTGTTGGGGGGGAGGAAGGGGGGGTTAGGTTTTATACAGTGTTTATTTGTATCAGCTGTTTGTTCAACACGCAGTATTCAGTGTCCTCTGTAAGTGATATCTCAGTCAGCTATATGACAGCCACTACAGCCAGCAGGGAGGAAAACCTCATTCCTTCCATTCATAAACATTCCCTCCGTGTGTGTGTGTGTGTGTGTGTCGTCCCCGCTGTCATCTGTTTTAGTACTAATATCATTAAAGGCCTGCTAGTAGTCGGATGCATGTGTGGCATTCAATCACATGTAAATTTGTGGCAGATTTGAGCCGGTCAGCAGAGCCGCAGTGTAGCTTTAGATAGTGGAAAAGCCAAGCAGTGTGGAACATCCTGGGGGACAGACCATTATATTTATAGAGATGGGCGACTTGACCTTCACTGCACATTGAGTAT
Source organism: Chaetodon auriga (assembly GCF_051107435.1). Classification (NCBI taxonomy): domain Eukaryota; kingdom Metazoa; phylum Chordata; class Actinopteri; order Chaetodontiformes; family Chaetodontidae; genus Chaetodon; species Chaetodon auriga. Next base: position 6,638,015 of record NC_135087.1, read on the forward strand.
CAGCCATTTTAGTGCCGCTCCTCTGGATACTGAATACAGCATAATGGATCTCAGCTGCAGTGCAGTTAGTTAGCTTCAACTTCATCTTCAGCTTGTTAGAGGCAATATCTAATAATAGCTCTCTGCAATTCCATACTGTGGAGGGACTTTGTCAATACACGCTCTCTGCATTCACTGCTTCTTTGACACAGCGAGTTGAAGTTTTCTAAACTAAATCCACTGTGAAATTACAGTTGTGCTGCGCCGGAAATAAAGACTTTGCCATTTGGGTTGGATTTTGAGCTCAGAGGTGAAGTTCAACTGTAAGTCGTTACATAAGTTTAAAGCCTTTGTTCTGCGGCGTAAGCTTTATGTTAAGAGTAAGATATGCCTTAGCCCAAAGCCAAGGACTCCTATTCATAGAGGCGCCCAGTTGTTCTCACCCAATGGCACAGAGTGAAACTGAAGAGGATGGTCAAAGCGGGTGAAGTATTTATAGTTGTGTAAATTATATTGTGCTAAAAGGCCAAAGTTTCACATAAATGTCTGAAGCGGAGTGATGATAAATCTGTTCCAATCAGGGAAAATACCCAGTTTGTTGTATTGAGGGGCAAAAAATTACAAGCAGCAGAAACAAATTTTGGCAGGTAAGACAGTTTACCAACCGTTCTGGCATGTATCCAACCATCACTTCAAATTAAAATTCAAGCCTAATTCAGTGAGTGTCATGTGCTCCACCTGTGGCTGGTCCAGGTGGTGCTCACACATGCTGAAACGTTGTAAAGTACAAAGTGATACACAGTGCTAATGATAAATACTCAAAATTACAAGCACCTCAAACTGCAGAAGCACTCACTAAAATAGCCACTGTGCCATAAATGATTATTATTGGATTATTACTGCTGATGCTTTAAAGCATTGAGAGAAGAAGTACGTTCTTCTTACAAATGAAATTTTGAATTCATAAGCAATAAAACACATTTATGCTCCTGATACCACCTTAGTTAGGTTGGCATGATCGTGGTGACTTATGGTGGCAAATTATAGGTAATGTTAAGAAAGGTTAGATAAATATTGTTGTATAACTACATTACCGAGTCAGATTGCTGATTTTGAATGAATTACTCTTTTCTACTCATCTACTTATGCTACGGTTTATCATTTACCATTATCCTGTAATTGTAGCTTCTGGCCATGGTGACCGGTGTTGGGCAAATGTCACAGTCTTCCTTTAAAGTTGTAGATGGCTGAAGTGGAGTTTATTTGATCTGGTTTGTAGTGGTGAGTAGTTTTAGTTTGTGTATCAGTGTATCATATTTTATATTATTTATATTACAGGGTTTGTGCTGTAAATGCAAGAGTAAAAGACAGGAATCACACAAGTCGATGTGAGAAATTCTAACAGAACACCAAATAAATAACTTGATGAGTCCACTGAAATGTGACAGGCTAAAAGGTAAAAAGAAACCAGGTGAAACTGAGATTATACAAACATCTGTTATCTTTTTCCTACCATAATGATTTAAATGGGCGATTAGTCTCAATTTCATTTTTAATACAACTGCATTTACTTGAGGAGAGTTTAACAATACAGTCTGTGGATTTGGGCATCATTAGAGTGTTTAATTTTTGGTAAAATCATGTAACGGGAGAGTATGTATCGAGAAGATTTTCAGCAGTTAATGTAGAGGCTGTAATAGCACCATGTCACACTGAACTCATACATCTGATTCACAGGATGAGGTTTGCAGCTGCACATAATCTGCAGTATTGTCCTAGTTTTTCCCGTGTTAATGACACCCTCATCACGACTCTCTCCATTCACAAAGCAAATCCTGTCGTGATGGGAAGAACTGGCTCTGAACAGGCTGTGGGTGTCTCAGAATTTGGAGAACATGTCTAATTTTTGCAGCATCCTCACAGCCAGTCACATGCTGTCTTTTCATTGAGTTCCTCTCCTATACAAACTGAATAGGATCACGCTGTAGGAAATGTATATTCAGAGCTGCTGCTGCTGCACCATGTGATTAGTGTCATTCAAAGCGCTTCTCACTTTTGCATTTCTCCTCTCCTCTGCTTATATTCACATGCTCTGTCCAACTGATTTATATAGATCGTAAGAGCTTGTCAATGTGTGTACCTGAATGAATTCCAGATCACAAGATTTCAGGGTAACATAAATGAATCTCATGATGAATGAACTCTGGCTATATAGACAGGTGATGTTCAGCTCTTTGCATCATGATATCTGACTCCCCACTTTGTGTGTAGTGTGAGGCAGCTGCTGCTGTGCTTTGAAACACAGCGAGAGAGGAAAAGCGTCCTTAAACGTGGGCTGTTGTGTAATCCCTCCCAGGGCCCCTTTGCTATTTTTGTGCCTGGGTCCACACGTCACGGTTGGGTATTTTCTCTGGTGACTAGCTCGCATCAATAGATCTTCTAATGTACACCCAGTCAGCCAGCAGCTTCATGACTGATGGGACTTTACCTTGCTAATTTATTTCATTATTGTTGCCCAGACATGAGGAGAATGGGGAAACGGACTCTGCAGCATGAGGAATGTCACATGTGACTGTCGATATGGGACAGGGGACTATTCAAATGTCAGGTTTGTATGAGGATTATATTTGATATCTGAATGTCAGCTGCTGTATGAGCCGAGGCTTTCTTCCCATCAGACCGTGTGCTTTATGTCATTCTGATCACAGTGAGAGCTGTCGATTGATTCTGCATGCTATGTGCTATGTTGCTGTCTGAGTACCACAGAGGGTTTTACCATCCAGCTTCTCTGAAGCCAGTCATCTCCTTATGATATTTATGGATTTGTTGTCAGCGTGAGGCTTCATGCCTGTTCCCTTTAATGGCCAACTTAGCCTCTAATGATGTAATGCAGTGGCATAACGATGCTCTCTATAGCCAGCATTTGTTTGCTCATTGTCCTCTCTCGTGTGTGGAAAACAGTAAGGGATGTGTCCCGTGAAGGTCTGCTGTTCAAATACATTTCTCCATAAAGTAAATTCTCCATCCATGCGGACATACTGTACCATAATCAGCCCACAATTGTCCTGAAACACACCTACTGCCACCCACCTGCCTCCTGTTGTTGCGCGTCATTGCTGCTGTGTCATATATTTTCGTAAAGGTTAGTGCTTGTTGCCGGGAGCGAGAGAAATTTGCAGTGAAAGGTCTGCTGGTTCAGTCTTTATACAGAAAAGTCTGTTGAGATACTTGTCAATGAGACTCTGAATATGTCGGCTCTGTTCCCTCTCTGTCGTGCTTAGTTCAAAGGTATGCATTGTTTCTGAGGGTCTTATCTCGGTGTCACTCTGCACCCATATTCCCCTTCCCTCCTCTCGTAGCTCACAGAGGATGGAAACTAAGCAATGAGGTCAGATCGACCTTGAAAGGGAGCTCCCTACCAGGCCTCTGAATTTTGTTACCCCTTGGCACCCCACTTAGTTTACCTCAGTAAACCTCCCCGTTCAAACATGGATCATTCCAATCTGAGACAGCCCTCGCCATCCTTCATATGCCTTCATTATTTTTTCTCTATCCTGTCCTGGAAGAAGCCCTCAAATCTGTCTGAAAGCAGAGCTACTGAACCGTAAACAGCCAAAAGAGGCAATGGGCATTTTCAGTGAAAACACAAATTGGAGATTATCATCCTTACAGCTGCTTTCAAGCATCTCGAGAGTCACCTTGGCTTTGTATCCTCTGGTTTATGCCTGAGGAGTGTGTGGTGTGCTAACAAAGAAAGAGAGGGAGCGAGAGAAAGAGAGTGAGAGTCGGAGGATGTCCTAATTAAGGGGAACTCAGAGGGTTTGAACCAGATAATCTTACATAACCTCGTTAGGGAGGACACAGCATTTGATACTGAGAAGATGGAAATGACGTGCCCTCAGAGACCCATCCCCATGGTATGAGACGAAAGTGTAGTGACAAAAGCAATTCACTTTAACCACGGGGATGAGTGTGAATCCGGCATGTTTATGTGCAGGACAGTACGCGGTCCTGTGCAGCTCACTGTGGAGACGAAGACACTAGTAACACAGCGAGGTTAAAGTGTTTGAATCCCACGAGAGACAAGGAACCTGGAGATGCCACGATATGATCCTGGCTTTCAATTAAAGAGTTCAGCAGAGTATGTTGTTGTCTGGTATTCTATTAAGATATTGCACCAAAAGAGGTGCAGGTAGACTCATCACACTTCATCACCCATGATCTGACACCTGTGCGTGCCGGCAACACACATACCATACTTCAAAAAAAAAAAAAAAAAAAAAAAAAAGGTCTATTTCTAGCATTATGTCCCACATCTTCTGCAGTTTTCAAGGATTTTATTTTGGTCATTTTCGTTTAGTTGGGCATGCAATCTCCACTGAAGTTGACTTTTTTTCTTCTTTTTTTTGGGAAATAATGGGCTTGAAGGTTTACAAAAACTGAACAAGTGAGATTAATATTTAAATGTTAAATCTGGGAAACAGAATGCAGAAGTACCTGGGTGGTGTATTCTGGATATTTCTCAGATAAGCTTACAATGCCTGCTGTTTATCATAATGTACCAACAGAAGCTGTCCTCTCCATGGTTCCCCGCTGATGTCTGACCATTCATTAACTCATATACAGATATTTACATTTAAAATAATGAATGCAATAGTAAACACACACAGAGAAAATAAACATCTCAACAACCATTCATGGTACACTTACTACAGTAAACACATGTGCCTTAAATACCTCCACACATCTAAACACGTACACAGGGCTTCAGCAACTTTGGGGCATCCTGCCAGGTTGACATGAGCTACCTTTGGTTTCTTAAGAGGCTGGTAAAGAGATCTTTTTCCATTCCTGCTGTGAAGGAGCTCATTATGCATTTTACACTCCAATTTTATTAGGAGGACTTTTGGGAAACAGTGTTAAATAGCTCCCACTCTCGAGGAGGGATTTTAACTATGGAATTGATTGCTGAGGGTTAACTTTCTTCGATTCTTTTTTGTCTTGATAACCCCTTTGTGCATCTCTACATTGTCCTAGTTTAGATTATTGTTTTTCATACATCCATATTTGAGTTCTCTAACTTTCAATTCTGTCTGATTTCTTTCAGATGACCCTTCCCTGCAATCAATTCACATGTATGTTAATATCACTACAGTTACATAACAGATAGTGTCCTTGAAAATCGATCCCAAAGAAAGTGACATTGGATTCATGGAGTCACTTGAAACTACAGCAGGGGTGAAAAGCTCCACCGAGGGTCAGGACAGAAATGTTGCCCAGAAAAAAAACACCTCAGAGGCAGCACACACTAACAGGAGTCCATCAGTCGAACTGGATGCAAAGGGATGGCACCAACAACTGCAAGAGGGTCAGAGCAGAGACATAAGTGGTTTCAAAGAAATGTCTGACTCAGGGAAATCACTGCAATTAGAAGATCAGCACACCCAAATCCAGTCCACAAGCCATCAAGACTATGACATGTCTTCATATCCACTACGGTCCACAAAAGCATTTCCCATTGGCAGGCAGAAAGCCATAGTTTCTGCACAGTCTCCAGGACCTGCATCTCACAGGAAGTCCACCAGTTCACCTGAAGGCCAACAACAGTGCTCGCATTCAGGCATGGATCAGCTGTCAGAGACCGTGTGTAAGGTGGAACAGAAACCACAAAAGCCTGGGAAGTATGTTTGTGATTACTGTGGAAGGGCGTGTGCCAAACCCAGTGTGCTTAAGAAACATATTCGCTCACACACCGGGGAACGGCCCTATCCGTGTGTCCCCTGTGGATTCTCCTTCAAAACCAAGAGTAATTTATACAAACACAGAAAGTCCCATGCTCACTCTGTCAAAGCTGGAACAGTGCCACTCTCAGAACTTGGTTCTTACAATGCCAATACAGACCAGGGGTCTTTTGAAGGGGAAGGAGAGTTATTCTCCGATGCTGAGCAAAGTACGGACACGGACGAGGACACTCTTAACGACCCGTTGCTGCTGCTGGACTCTCCAGTGGAAGGATCAGATAACACTGCTGTAAAAGTACTAAATCTCATTGCTCAGAAAAAGGGAGCCACGTCGATGTCAGCTCAGGATGGTTCATCCCAGCCCCAAGAAATCAATGCACCTCCTGTCGCTGCCGAGGCTAGCCGTGCAATTCAATCTTGCACGATCAAACAGAGGCTTGCACTTCGACTGTCTGAAAAAAGAAGCAGCGACTCTGACCACAATCTGTCCCTCCCAAGTCAGTCTAGCAAGGGCAGCACGGACTCTGGCTACTTCTCGCGATCCGAGAGCACCGAGCACCAGACTGGTCCTCCAAACACTAATGCAAAGTCCTATCAAGAAATTATGTTTGGAAAGTGTTACAGACCAAGTCCTAAACAGACAACGGCTTATGTGGCTTGTAGCACAGACTCAAGTGAATATACTGGGAAACGCTCGGAGAGAGGTGTTTCCCGTGTTTTTACCCAAGAAAAAGATACCGTTGAGTCAATCAAAATAAACACAAAGTCATTCACGAGGGACGAGGTAAAAGAACCCCTGTTGGATGCTGGCTCTGATGTGGGGCCTCTGATCAGAAGCAACTCAATGCCAACATCCTCAGCAGTATGTCTGACGATGCCTCAAGCCCTCCGAGGCAGCCACTCGTTTGATGAGAGAACAAGCACTGGGGGCATGAGGAGGCTCAGGCGCCAAGCTGCTTTCGAACTCTCCGCACATGATGGCCACGCAGACACTGACAGTCATGGAAAGATGAGTGAGAGTGGCATTTCACCCTCAGGACTGGAAATGGAAAATTACCCCCCTATGGCATCTAATATGAGCCATCAGAGACATGCAATGGAATTGGCAACACGGAAGCGTCGGAAAGAGAAGAGGGAAGAGGAAGATTTGCCAGGTCAATATGAGAGCCATCATGAACAGTGTGAAGAAATGTTTGATTCCAGCAAGGACTATGATTCAAAACAAGCTGCAGCGGGCATTATGGCATTAGGAAAAGGACATTCTTCAAGTATGCTAACACAGATGGACAGGTGTGACATGGACATATCAGTGAGCCTTGAAATGTCTGGTCGAAAAACTTTAGGGAATGTAATTTCTGTTATCCAGCACACAAACTCGATAAACAGGCCTCACTCTGAACAGGAATCATACAAGTATCATGGGCAGAGACAGGAAAGTATTTCTTCATTTCAGGCTATGGAGGCAAGTGAATCATATGAGATGGAAAGAATTGATAGTAGGCTCAGGCAATCTTTTCAAATGGGCCCGAAACTTGTGCGGCAACCCAACATACAAGTCCCAGAAATTAGGGTCACAGTAGAACCTGATAGTCCAGAAAAAGCTTCAGAGGTGCAGGTGAAGGAGCCAGAGAAGCACGTGGAGGAGTTTCAGTGGCCTCAGAGGAGTGAAACTTTAGCACAATTCCCTCCAGAAAAGCTCCCTCCAAAGAAGAAAAGGCTACGCTTAGCTGATATTGAGCACTCATCTGGTGAATCTAGTTTCGAGTCTGCCTGCACCAGTCTCTCCCGCAGCCCGAGCCAAGACAGCAACTTATCGTATAGCTCCACCTTCTCTTTTGACAGGGAGGAGAGCTTGAAGTCGGTCTCTCCAGCCAGACAGGATGAATTTGGCAAACCACTAGAGCTCTTAGCTGTGCCAGGGAGTGGGCACTCCTTCTCTGTGCTCAACCAGCGTCAACAACATGAAATGAGACGCTCCTCCTCAGAGCAGGCACCGTGTAACTTGCGCAAGGAGTTCCCGGAGGTACGCAGCATATCATTTGACTATGGCAGTCTTTCTCCAACATCCAAAGTTAGACACGTGGACATCAGTGCTGGCCACTCGGCTGTGAGGGAGAGAAGGAGGGGCAACTTGGTGCGACAGGAGTCATTGAATATGGACACTGAGGTAACACAAGTCCCATCACAAGTGTTTCCGCAGTATCTCAGCAGCACCTCCCCTCCATTCACAGCAGTTGCTGTTCTGCCGCACACACTGCCAATATTTTCCACTGGGAATACATTTCCCCAGCTGTCACATCCAAGCCTGTTAGTTCCTGTAAGAATACAGACTCATGTGCCATCCTATGGCAGTATCACATACACTTCAGTATCACAGATTTTTGACAATCAGTATGAAAGTGTTAGCTCCACTACATCCACCTCTCAGAATCAAACTTCAAGTTTGTCTGGAAATCTTGATTCTCATAATGTATTAGCTTATACCAGACCACCTTCAACACACACTTTAAGTGTTGAAGCCCTTGATTTGTCATCAGCTAAGCTCAAGACAGGCATCCCTCTCTCTCTGACCTCCAGAACTATCTCAACCACTAATGCCTCCAGTGGTGGTGCAAACAAACGGATGCTATCCCCTGCCAGCAGCCTGGACCTTTTCATGGAGGTCAAACAGCAAAAACGTGTGAAAGAAGAACGAATGTTTGGGCAGATTGTAGAGGAGTTGAGCGCTGTGGAGTTGGGCAAATGTAATTTGAGTGAAGAGAGGGGACACAGGTCAGAGCTGCAGGGTGCATCTACACCTCATGCTCAGGATGACTCACGTGGGAGTAAATTTATCACACTTCAGCAAAAAGTGACTGAGGCCACTGAGCACGGATTTGAGTCAGCTATGGAAAGTAGCTCCCTGGAAGTCAACTCACCTCCCTACTCCATGATATCAGTCAGTGAAGTGAAAGAAGCTGGCATGGAGAAACGAGTGCAGATGGATATGGTGGCACAGCTGGTTACCAGTCAAGACATCCTGATCTCAGACACTGAGCATTCAAAACTGTTATCTCAGTTTCCAAGTCTTCGCACGACGACAGGTGTGAGCTGGTGTTATCTCAACTACACCAAGCCGAGCTGCTCTCACAGCAACACCCCTTTCTCCTCCATGTACGCCACCTGGTGTGTGAGTTCCCACAACCCGAACCCTCTTGAACTGAGTACCAGTGCTGCTCTGGCTCTACTGCGGTCCAAACAGAGGGGCGACAAAGTTATATACACCGTGGCCGCCATGTGTCAGTCTGGCACAGGGAAACTGGTTTCGTCCCTCATCCTGTGGAGGCAAACCATGGAGCAGGTGAGAAAATGATGTAATCTCTGCATTGTTTCTCAAGCATATAAACATTAAAGAAACATTTGTTCTGGACCTTAAGAGTAAAGCCCTGTTTTTGACATGTTTAACTGGTCTTGCCAATATCACCATTACCTATAGAGGAACTGTAGTTAATAATACTTCTAAGTAAGTAATCAAACTGCACTGATAGTTTTCCACCTTAGTAGTCCAAAATAATTGAGATAACTGTTTGAAATGTAGGAACTCGAAATTACATTTTTAACCAGAATATATCTGCAAACTTCAGATCTTTTGGCATAAGCTTCAGCATAATTGAGGTTTGCAAAACATGCTGTGTAATGGCATGTGTAACATACAATATTGCAAGCATCATGTTACATTGTCGATGTTAACAAAATGTTTGTTCATGTAATTCAGCTGCAGAGGAAACCGGAGCCCAAAGAGGTGGACATCACCTACGGGAAGAAGGTGAAAGACATCAGCTGCAGAGCGAAAACTACCAAGGAGGAGTGGAAAGAGAGGGAGGCTTCCACAACCCAAACAGTGCCAACACGCATTAAGATCTTTGAGGGAGGGTCAGTCAAGATATTAGTTATCATAACACTTTCATTTCTGCTGACAGCAAGTACAGCTGCTATATTAGGATGTTAGTGCACACACGGTCTATGCTCTTTTTACCCGTTCAGGACTGTTTCATGTATTTCCATCTGAAATACTGTATCCATCTCTCAGGTACAAGTCCAATGAAGACTATGTGTACGTCAGAGGTCGAGGCCGAGGAAAATACATTTGCGAGGAGTGTGGTATTCGCTGTAAGAAGCCAAGCATGCTGAAAAAACACATCAGGACCCATACAGACGTGAGACCATACATCTGCAGGGTCTGCAACTTCGCTTTTAAGACTAAAGGTGAGCATTCTTTAGGTTTGTCGAATAGAATGAAAAAATACTGCTTTATAGCTGACACACAAGACTCAGTACTTTCCAGTTTCTATTCAGTATCCATGATTGTTTATTTTTTAATCTGTGTGCAAACAACATTTGCAGCAGCAGCAAACACTGTAGTTTTTGCTGCTATTTAGAGGTACTATGGTGCAAAATCAGCAGCTTTGTCTCCTCATTTTTTCTCTTTACGTTCTTTATTTCTCAGAGTCCTCTTGTACAACCTTGATTCCAAAAAGTTGGGACTCTATGTGAAACGTCAATAAAAACAGAATGCAATAATTTCTAAACGACCTGTGTTTACTGATAACTGTTTCACAGAATGTTCCCAAGCTCATGTAGTAACAATATAACAATGTGTTCACAAAGTGGTGAACCTCGCTCCATCTTTGCTTGTGTGTGTGCTTTGCTTTCATACCCAATCATGATACTATCACCTGTTACCGATGAACATGCTTGTTTACCTATGGAAACTGGTGTTTTTGGAGCATTCCACATCTTTCCCAGTCTTTTGTTGATCTTGTCTCAACTTGTTTGAAATGTGTTGCTGCATCAAATTAAGAATAAGTAGATATTTACAAAAATCATAGAAGATGATGAAGTAACACATTCAATATATTGTCTCTGTACTGTTTTCAATTGTGTATATGTCACGAACCATATTATGTTTTATGTATGTTTTACAGTGTCCCAACTTCTGTGGAATGGGTTGTAGTGTGAAAAATAAAAAAGGATGTGTGGGGAAATAAAAGCTTGGTGAAAATCTGTTATAACAAATCTGCTCCTTTAAGAAGACATGCAGGTGTTTTTTGCTGAAAAATGTTAACTTGTTTTATCCTTTTACAGGAAACTTGACTAAACATATGAAGTCAAAGGCACACATGAAGAAATGTCTAGAACTAGGAGTGTCAGTGACGATGGATGAGACGGAGATACAGGACCATGGTAAGATACAGACATGTATAACATTCTTGCATATGCATGCATTAAAGCAAAACAAATTCGCCTAAACTGATGTATTTGTCTTTTAAAGTGGATGATATCCAACAAGAGTCCAAGACAGAGGTGGTGGTCCCAACCAAACACCAGTTCTCAGACGCAGAGGACTCTGACGGTATGGATGAAGATGTTGACGAAATTGATGAAGATGATGATGAGGACGATGAATATGAGGGTGACTCCACTCCAAAATTGCGTTCAAGAAGCACGAGTCCTCAACCTTGTGGAATTACTTCTCTGTCAGTCACAGCCACTGCTGCTATCCATGGCTATTCCCTCACCTCTCTACCTGAGACCGATGTCCACCAACAGTCCTCTGGCAGACAGACGGGGTCAGACCACCGACCTGTCCTTGCAACAGACCACAGAGAGAAGTCGGTGGATGAAGACTCTCTGACTATGCTATCTCCAGACCAGGCAAGCTTCCTATTTGACCCGTATTCTTCCTGTCTGCTCTCTCCTGGTTGGGAGTCTCCCATCAGGGAACCCTCCCCTTCACGTCTGCGTTACCCATCCCCGAGGCGAGAACTCTCCCCGCGAGGTCGCTCCTCTCCCAGATGGGATACCTCCCCGCTAAGGCCTGGTTCGCCCAGCTTCACACCCATTCAGCGCCTCTCCCCAGTCTCAATTGAACGACCCATGTCTCCTGGAACAGAGATGGCTGGAAAGAGAGAATCCTCAGTCAGAGGTCGGCAGAGAGTTGTGCTGAGGGCGGTTTCACCACGCAGAGGCTCACATCAACACAAAGGCAGTGGTGATAAAACCAGACACCAGGCAAAGATGGAGATGGCTCAACAACAAGCAGCCTTTGAAATGGAAATGGTATGTATCATGTTATGTTCTGCGCACAGTTCCACTCTGCCAAATAGGGTTCTAGTACTGTTTGTCAATTAGCAAAGTATCTCAAAAACTTGATTTGGATGAAAGGAACAAGGGATTTGGTGTTTTGGTAGAGATTCTGAGTTGGTTGGTTTGGTACATTTTTACTATTGTCCTATAAACTGCTACACTTGGAAAAATGATCCCATTATTGACCACTGTCTATTCTGATGCACATGTGGATGCAGGTTAAAATATTCTAAACATTTTATTATTATATTTATAACGTCTGATAATACTACTAGAAAGTATTAACTGTGTAGCAGAAGTCCGATACAACTTATACTTCTGCCACACCGTTGCACTGGTTCTTTCATTACCATACTCACTGTAGTTATTCCGTCCCAGTCGGCTTTCTGCTTATCAACACTTACTAGAGGACCAAATGTGTTTTAATCAGTAGCTGTAGAGAGTCCCCAACAAAAGCACAATTTAACTCGGTTTTAATATGAAGGCATATAGTTATGATCCATTCATTAAGAGCTGCATCTTCAGTAGGAACAATGGGCTTGGAGCTGAGTTCTAAAGACAGGGTTGGGAAGTTGTGAAGTAAGACACAGACTAACACAGAGTTGATTTTAGTCTTGGAATGGATTGTGCAGCCATGGCGGGGATATGTGTTCTCAAAGTGGTGTCCAGGCAAGTGCCAATTGGCGATCATTGGCAACTGGTTTTTCCTAAGCCAATATTAAGGCAGTTTTTACTTATTATCAGAGCTAAGATGTAAAAATAATCTCTAGAATCTGTGCCCTATGGTGCATTTAGGAGTCATGTCCACCAAAGCATTTTTCCTGAGACTAGCATATTTTTTAAATTGTTCATAATAGGAGCACCGCGTATTTGCAGAAAAGCTACAATTGCAATATGATGAGGCGCTGAGCACTGGGTGTGTGTTTTGCTGGTCTCTGAGGGTTGAAAAATGCTCAACTGTAGGTCAAATGCTGCATCACCACTGTCACTTTTTGTCCATCCAATCACTGTGAAGAGAAGGGACAATTAGAGCAACACTTTTAACTCATATGAAAGTACTCCTTGAAACAGGCTCCATCCAAATGCAGCTACTGAACCAAATGACGGTATTCACTGAGACGCTTCCTTGCCCACAAAATCTTATGAACCCACATAGTCCAGCCAAGCTGTCCTCTCTCCCTGTATGCTTCAGCCTTCATCCAGAGCAGGATCAGAGCAAGTCCTCTACCTTGTGCCAACATGTTTACATTCAATATTTGCTGACAACTAAAACTACGTGTGAAATTAGGTACTTGCAACACATAAATTAACAATTACTTCCGTGCAGATTCCGTATCATAGCAACCAAAATGTGACACCTAAAAAATCGTCCCATCTGGACGTTTTTAGAAGAGTGGCTGGTGTTTTCAGCTGGGAAAAACACTTTGGTGGACACAGAGAGATGTTTCTGGTGGAGCAGCATGTCTGCCCTCTGAGCCCCAGCAGAGAGTGGGAAGTGAATTTTAAATCCTTAATTACATACCGGTTTGCCATCTCTTTTCCATGTGCTTGCTCACCAAAACTTTGCTGTGCACTCTTTAAGAGAAGTTAACGTTATGGATATGGGTTGTGATATTAAAGGGTTAGGGTTAACCCTTATATTAATAATGTTAAATGAAACATGATGCTGTGACATTTGTTGTGTTGCAAGTAAATTTTATGACTTTTGTTGAACATCACTCGACAGCATTACACAGTAGACTAACTTAACCATACTGTCTCCACTTGGACACACGGCCCACATTAATGATAATTAAGTTTAATAATTAATGGATAATATAAGATGTTACATTTTTCTTTGACATTCACTTAGAATAAGTTGTCCATGCAGACATTTCATGCAATCTGCAATCTACCAAATTGACAAAATATGAAAAAAGAAACCATTACTCAACCCTTGTGCTGCTGAAAGCTTCTTACTTGATAATGCTGTATTTCTCACATTTGTGCATTTTTGCTAACTGTACTACATTCTCACATGAGAAATTATCTTGGCAATGTCAAAAAGTGCTCCAAACACTGCCAACATGTCGTTTCAGGATCAAAGGAGCAGCTTGGCTACCAGTCTGCCTGGTGCTGCCAGTTCTCATCACCAGAACATCCTCAGCCACCTCCCTCTTCACTCCCAGCAGCAGGCCCACAGTTTGCTCCCTGTTGTCCCAGTTGGTGGGCTCCAGATGTTACACTCCCCACCTTCCTCCACCACTGATGTCACCCCCTCCTCGGTGCCAAGCCCTCAGAGCAGCGAGGGCCAGCGTTGCAGCAGCAGGGAGGGATCTGTCCACGGGCTCGAGACTGGAGGAGAGGACATCAGAGGCCAGAACCAGCTGTCCTCCCATCAGGCCGCTCAGGAGAAAAGCCTCAACCCCGGCGTCAGGGACAGCAGACAGGAGGAGAATGTCCAGACCTGCTTGAAAGCCATTGCCTCGTTGAAGATTACCACAGAGGACCCTCATTGAAAGCCCCTTTTTCTGTCTCCTTGATTTGATGTAGGAAACAATGCCCCTGCTACACCTGCAACCTTGTCGTCCCTAGCCCTTTAGGCACATAACCTCATCTTTATCTCATTAGAGGCAATATAATAACACTTCCTCTGATCTTGCACATACTCCAGACAGCTCCTTCTAAATCTGAGTGGCGATCAAACCTTCACAGTGAAGAAGAAACCCACCCTGTCTGATGTGCTCTTCTCTTCAGAGACTCTTTGAAGTGATTGGATGAGCAGCAGGATGTCTTGCAAGGTGGAGAATCATTATTGGGTGCAGGTGCAATATGGAAAGATATTATGCTAATATGCCTTTGTCTGACATGGTAGTTTGCGTACAATTGCACATAAATTATATTTATGGATTCTGTACAAATGTCCTTAACATATACTCCTTCTTAGATGCATACAAACAGTGTATTTTACTGTATGTGTACTTTGAAAATAGACTGTTGTTTAATGTAATCATATCAAGGTGTGATGCAGTAGTGCAGTAAATAAAGACTATTTATAAGGGGAAAAGTATGTGTATTATAAAACAGTCTGACCAAATTTTAAGTAGACGCTTCTTGTGCAGTTTGGTGCTTCTAATCAAGCAGCAAGGGTCTGTGCCTTTATTTTGCTTTTCATCATTTTGTTATCAGAAGGTTGTTGTTGTTGAATAAGGAAAAACGTCGAGGTACTCTTTATTCAGACGTGTCAGCGCTGTCAGAGAGTTTGCTCAAAGAAAAGCTTTTCCTTTTTGTTCTGTTAGTTCTGCTGGCCGACGGATGCAGCTTGATTTATGTGAAACAATCTTAAAAAATGTTTCTTATGTTGCGTTTTTCTTAATGTTGTGGTTTTTATCTTGGTAAAAATGCATGGGATTTGCTATTGCACAAAAATAGAGGAAGTTAATATGTAATTATGAATACTGTAAGATGTATTTATATATTAGAACGTGAGCACTTATTGATACTGGTAAATATTTGACTACTATTTATATGGTATATATGTACTTATGCAGCAGTGATGCAGTTATGCAGTGAGCCACGCTGGCATTGCTTTTGATCTCATGTCCTTGCTTTGATTAAACAGCTTTTTTTCCTCTCTTATACAGATGACCATAAGCATTTTATGAGTTTTGACGATGCACTTTCATCCTTTCATCTTTAATGTTTAACTGACTTGGTCAGTGAAAATGGGGGAGTAAAACATGTTATGTTCTCTTGTGGTTTTGAAACATTCCAGTCGTTTTTTCACATTTTCTCATTTTGTGAAACATGTTGCACACAAATCCAAGGGGCTATGATGATCAGTCAATGGTGTGTTTTCTTGCATTTCAAGTGTAACTGGATAAACCAATATCACTTACTGTAAGTAATACTAAAGTAATGATTTTAACAGCGTGAGTTGGTCGACCATTACTGCTCAAAATGTAAGTAATTGTTCACCAAATGCATTACTTCTTCTTTGTATATATACGTGTATTTTTATGATTTAAACTATTTTTGCAGTGTTGAATTCTGAAAACTTTTTATGCAGATTGTTTATATCTCTTTAAGAGGTAAAATGTCTGCAGTCGATATAACAGCAGTTTAATGAGGGCGAAAATAGCACAGTGTTGATTGCTAACACCGTGTCTCATCTTAAAAAAAGAAAAAAGAAAAAAAAAGTGTACTCACATCTTCAAGTGGTTATGTTACCTGTTTGAGAACAGATTTCAAAATCAGAAAACACTTTGTTCACTCATGTTTACATAAAGAAATTTTAAAGGTGCACTGCTTTAATTTTGTGTTTCCCTTTCTGAAGATGTTATGTAGCTTTGATTTCATGGTTATGTACTTTTATTTGTCATGATATCGGTGCAGAATGCTCATAAAATGTGAAGGGAAAGTGAAGCCCTCTATTTGCTTTTGCATACAGTATGTAATCAGATTGTGTTTGTGTTTTGTTTTTATTGTGTATTCATATTTACTGAACTGCATTGTGCCTCTCATGTCTATGAAATTCCCTGTAAAACACACAGAGGACAAATCATTTTACCTCTCAGCTAAAATTTTTTGAGGACAAAAACCTCAGTAGCCAATCCGTTGTTTAGCTATTTGCATCGAAACTGGTTAGTCAGGACGGAGTGCCTCTTTTATGCTATGGGGACTTTATTGTTTGGTGCTCTACTTTTTCAGATTAAATTCAAAATTGTTTTAAAAGAACATACTTCTAACCCAAGGATGTGTGTTGGAGCTTATTTCATGTTTTTAACTTCATTATTCAAAATGGCATCCATACATTTCCACCTGCATAATTCACAGTTCAAATTAGACCACACAAGGAAGGGTTTTCAGATGAGATCATTCACATCTTATCTCGAGGGGGAGTGTGGAAAAAAAAAAACTCTGAAGTGAAAAATTGGAGAGACTCCTACCAGTGACATCCTCTGGTGAAAAATTATTATTGCAGTCATAACACGGAACAAGAAAAATAAATTAATGGTTCCAAAAATAGTTCTCACCTTGTGGATAACATATTCAACCATGTTCAGGTTGTATCAAATTCAGAAAAACTCCCCTGAGTATCAGCAGCTCATACAGTGTACTGCTCTGCACTGTGAGTAAACACTGCGTGTGTTAAGCGTATATTAAGCGAGGAAACGACTCATCTGAGACTGTATTATCTTCTCTGGGTTGGGGAGGAGGTCTGTTCTAATTCTGGCCAATCAGAGAGACAGTTCATTTTTTTCTCTCTCTTGCTCAGTGACTAGGCCTGTCAGGCCCATTTGTTAGAATAATTATATGGCTGTTAACAGCATCCCAGCTTAAAATAAAATTTGTACTGCATTGGTTTAAAGCAGCAGGGGCATTGCATAAAATGGCTGCTGGAGGCCTGAACAGAAAAACCTTTAAATGATGAAGCATTTTGATTGTACTCATACACACAGCTACTACATGTCACACTCTGATGTAAATTCCTGGTTAGATTACAGTCAGAGGAGGACTATATGTTGTTTTTAATAAGTGGGGTGTCCTGGACAGACAGACATACAGTACCACTGTCCTCCCTCTCAGTCAGAGTGAGCTGTGCCCCTCTGGTTTATTTTGAGGTGGTCTTATCACAGCTGTTGTATCTGTGGTGGCAGCGTGTCCAAGCCCCTCGACACTCTTCCTTTTTCCACTCTGGCCCTTGGTCCTGGTAAGACCCTGTCTGCTCATTACCCTGCTTCTTTGGGGACATTTACACTTAAATAGCGAAAAAAATAATCTTAAATTCTGTGCTTGAGATGGTCTCTAAAGCTCTTCTTACTCTTAAAGGTACTAATAACTGTTTGTTTGAATTTGATGACTTCCCGAAGCTTGAACTTTGTTGAAATCAATAGAGACTTGCCTGTGTCACTCAAATGGGACAGCACTTTTTTTTAGTCCATTTCTCTGATTGTGCACCACTGCTGTTTCCTTGAACAGTAAAGAATTCAATAATGACTTTTCCAACAGTCACTTATTTTTAGTTGCATTTTCATTTGGATACCTGCCTCCTTGAAAAATATTGAATATGAACGGGGTCACTTATGTAATACTGACATTCTTTATAGTTGGAAATGCAACTTTTGTGTGCACAACCACTGACATTGATATCAATAAGAGTGGATTAGAAATAAATAAATAACTTGCCCATATTAAGAAGTTCCCAAAATAGCCTGTGGGGTCTGGAACAGGTGCCATGTGGTCTGCTTGTGAAAGCAAAGGCAGTGTGAAGGCTGCACTAATATTATGTACGTAAACAGGCTCTGGCTATGGGCCTGTGCAACACAAAAAAGACGCAAACAGGCACTGAAGCGCCAAATGACTTCAATTCAATCATGGTGGCACATTAATCTCATGCATAAAGCATAATGTGCTTTCAAGACCAAGAAATACGGCATGTTTGTAGCAGCAACAATTCTAAAAAAAAAAAAAATACTCCAATGTTTCTCACTGAACTCCTTCAGTACAGAATATACAGCTGTTTTTTAGTGCCTTGCTCAAAGGCACCATGGTGATAATTATCCATTAATCTGCTGATCATTTTCTCAATTCATCGATTATTCGCTTGGGTCTAAAAATGTCAGAAAATAGTGGAAAAAACACCATTATAAAATCCTGAACTCCAATATGACTTCTTCAAATGCCTTGTCTGGCCAATGGTCCAAGATCCAAAGATATTCAGTTTACTGTCATATAGCACAAAGAAAAACAACAAATCCTCACATCTGAGAAGTTGGAACCAGCAATTGTTTCACATTTCTACTTGAAAAATGACAAACTATTAATTATCAAAATAGTTTCTTATTAATATTGTCTTTGAACTTTTTGATTAATTGACTAATTGCTACAGCTCTTCCTACAAAAGACTAATATCTGCCAATATATCAGCCCAGCTGATTCATCAGTCACTCTGCTCTATAGGTGTTACAGTGGTAAAAACACACATGTAAATAACAGAATTAATGATGGCTGAATTCCTTTAATTTCAAGGTCTTTGCATTGTGCAGGCTGGCTCACTGTCACACTGCCATGGCTTACTAGGGCAGGCAAATAGAACAAAGCCATTGTTGCTGTAATCAGTAACACCTGTGCTCTGTGAAAAGGCCTGTTGCAAAGCTTTCTCATAGACCCTGAAGTTCAAAAAGCAAACCACATTAGTACCCACACTGGAGAAAACATTGGTTTGATAGGTTTTCATGGTGTATCCATATTAAAATTCAAACTGAAAACTAGTCAGGAAGATTCACAGTGGAGCTAAGGGACAGTCATTCAGAAATTGTTCTTATTCTGCATTTTCCTCTGCTGGTTGTACGCATGAAATGGAGTGAACATGTGAAAACAGGTCAAAGTTTATCATGAGAGACTAATCCTTTGGATAAGAATGCCAGAATGACATCTTTTATTCCTGCGGTTCATCGCAGAAACCAACTGTCTCCCTCTCAGTACTCGCTCAGAATAATGGAGGCTTGTCAGGAGAGCAGCCCTGCACCCATGGGTCCCGAGGCGTCGCCAGCCGAGGGTCGTCACATTGACCTGACAGAGGACCTGGCCCAGCAGCTGGAGGACATCATTAGCACCTACCAGGCTGCCGAAATTCCCGCTGAGCCAGAGGACGCAGAGGAGGTCACAGCCGTCAAAGAGGCAGACACCCGCAAGGACCAGAAACTGGAGAAGAAGATGCTCAAAAATCTAGGTGTTTTGTTTTTTCATAATGTCTTATTGATTTTAGCTGAGGTGGGTTTCATTCAGCTCAGTCAGCAAAAGTCCAAGTTGTACTGAAACTGATAGGTGTGTAAGCAGAGCTGTAATGCATGTAAGTGCATCAACCTGCTCCAGACGAGCAGGTAAAATAGTATTTCCACGTGCCTTTTATAGTTGGCTTCAGTTGACTCAGATGCCAAAATGATTTTTCACGGGGGTGACAGACTTCTCATAAACGCTGACAGGTACTCCAGAATAATTCCTCTGATGAATTACTTTCGGTCTACACATCAGCATGCGATGAATCTGATTTATCTCTTGCTCAGGGGTGATTGACGTGTGATGTTTAACTTGTGGGGAATTCCTTGTGGTTGTTCAGGGAAGGAAGCCATGCTCCTGATGCAAAGTTTGAACAAACTCAACACTCCAGAGCAGAAACTGGAAGCAATCATCAAGAAGCATGCTGAGCTGGTGAGTGGACACATATAGAAAACTGGAAAGAGATAACTTGCTAGTGATACGTGCATGTAGTGGATTTTTCTGTGCATGTTTGCAGTTGGAGGAGCATCGGAGTGACCAGAAGCAGCTGAAGGTTCTGCAGAAGAAGCTGCTCCAAGTAATGAAGGAGAAGGACCAGCTGCAGAGCGAGCACAGCCGGGCCGTGCTCGCTCGTAGTAAACTGGAGGGGCTCTGCCGAGAGCTGCAGAGGCACAACAAGACCTTAAAGGTACCTCAGCTCCTGTCATTTCTGCTCTTCGTGTCGCAGTGGAAGTAAATAAGGTATAGTGTCTAATGTGCGCCTCTGAAACTGCCATTTGCTGTTGATGTTTGGTGCCGGGTGTTGTCACCATATGTTGTGCTCCTCAGGAGGTGACGTCAGCTGGCACCGAAAATAAATCATTATGTCAAAGCTCAGGATTTGACCTCTTAAACTGCCACCACCCAAACTCATGTTGTGAAGCCAAGTGTTGCTCAAACCAACAGATTTCGTTTCTAGTGATATCCTGCAGTTTATGTAGATACTGAATACACCTCATCAGGCTGATTGTGGGAAAATGTAAATAAATAATCCATCTACAATAACATTCACCTTGGATGTAAGGGAGCAGTCTTGCTTTTAGCATTTTACTCTGAGCTGTCCGTATAATACTGCTTTTTATTAATCTATAATGCTTAGTGGTTTGACGGTGTTTTATGAGGACATCTACAGCAACTACAAGAATAACTTGGCTGAACCACTGAGTTGATGAATCAATTAGTTGACTGGCAGAAAATTAATAATTAGCCAATTTCCTTGTCCAGTGTGATAGCAAACTGAATATCTTTTGGTTATGGACAGTTAGCAGGACAAAATAAGCACACTGAAGACATCATCTTGGCTTTTGGAAAGTGGAAAGCTTCAGAAATGTTTTCACTCTTTTCTGACAGTTTATACATAGAATGATTAATTGATACTGACTATCATTTGGTGCAGCTCTAATAACGTCATGCTTTTACAGAAGTCATTTCAGTTTGGTTCCTGTGTATGTACTGCATAATCATAAAACCACTGATATGAAATTGAACGGATCAGCATCAGCTTAACTCTTAGCTCCCAGCATGGTAATTTGAAACAACAACAGACTGTTCAGTGTAGAAGCTAAAAATGCCCCTAGCTCTACGTCACTGTGCTAATTGCAAATGTATCATGCACAAGGTTGTTTTCAGCTTCAACATCTATCCCTGAAATGCAGGAAGAGACCCTGCAGAGGTGCAGAGAGGACGACCTGAAGAGGAAAGAGATCACCAACCATTTCCAGGGGACACTGAGCGAGATTCAGGCCCAAATCGAGGAACATAGTAACCGCAACACCAAGCTGTGCCAGGAGAACAGCGCTCTGGCAGAGAAGCTTAAGGGGCTCATTTCACAATACGACCAGCGAGAGGCGGTATTGATCCTGCCACATACTGATCACACACAGCTCCCAAACACAGTCACACAAAGTTTGAAAGTGAATTTGTAAATCCCAATCTCTATGCAAACCTCCCTCACACAATCTAAACTGTACTTCTGCAAAAGCTCACACATCTGGGCCTCTGTGCCAGTTTCAACCGCATGAATTATTTGCACATTTCACCCAAGTCTTACATTTATTAGTTGCAGTATTTCAGTTTTATGTGGCCAAAGCTCCCTGAGCGAGAAATGAAACAGTTTTCTGTGTGAAAACGACTCATAAATTCACCTGGTTGTCTTCCAGAACCTGGAAAAGGTCTTCAAGCACAGAGACCTGAAGGAAAAGCTGCTGGAGACCAAACTTACGCAGGCAAACATGATACTGAAGGAGGCAGAGGAGAAGCACAAGCTGGAAAAGGAGCTTGTATGTTTTGTGTATCAGATTTACTCAGTGCTACAGGCATTTTAATATCATATTTGCAATTCTAATCCCATAATGCTCATTTTCATGGAACATTTTAATATTCCACAGCTGCTAAAACAGGCAGCAGAGTATAAATTGCAAGTGAAGGTCATGAAGGAGCAAGAAATCGATATGAAGACCCAGGTACAGTAACAGGGCTTCATAGGCACCATTGGCTTGTTTTTCTACCTCTCTAGAGGCATGTATAATATTTTTCTCTCCA
The DNA here is from genome assembly GCF_051107435.1 of Chaetodon auriga. Taxonomy (NCBI): domain Eukaryota; kingdom Metazoa; phylum Chordata; class Actinopteri; order Chaetodontiformes; family Chaetodontidae; genus Chaetodon; species Chaetodon auriga. The sequence continues at coordinate 6,660,202 of NC_135087.1, forward strand.
TTTCTCCTCAGCTTGATATGTACTCCAAGAAGTTTGATGAATTCCAGGGCACAGTATCAAAGAGTAACAGTGTCTACAGCAGCTTCAAACAGGACATGGACAAAGTAGGAGCAGTTTCACAGAATATTTGAAGTCAGCTTCATGATATTGGTTATATTATTTAGATGATCTGTGAATAGAAAAATGATTAAAAACTTGAATAAGAGAAGAAAAATCCCATGAGATTTACGTGAACACTTAAACTGTATAAACCTATTTTTAGAGGTGGCTTTGATTGTCAATTGTGTAATGTGTTTTTTTATCCTGTAGATGGCCAAGAAAATGAAAAAGCTGGAGAAAGAATGCCAGTCATGGAAGAGTCGCTTTGATGGCTGCAACAAGAGCCTCATTGACATGGTGGCAGATGTAAGAAACTTTTTTTTTCCAGTCACTTAAAGCCCAATACAAGGATTTGATTGTTTGTTATAAATGTTAAATGCACCAGAAGCCATCTATTTACTAGAAAAGAATAGGATTCCTCCACTGACATGTTCCATGCATTGTTATCTTTACAGAAAGCAATCAAAGAAAAAGAGTTTGAGCTTGTCACCATCAAGAACCAGAAGCTTGAGAATCTGTGCAGGGCTTTGCAAGAGGAGAGGAAGAGTCTTTATGAGAAGGTGCAGGGAGCTGGAAGTCAACCAGACAGCAACACTACTGAACCAACAGAGAAGGAGGGCTCTGATGTGCTGGAGACCCCTAAAGTGCCTGAAGATGATCACCCTGTCCAGAATACTGCAGCCCCTACCTCTGCTGCCCCCTCCGGGACCCCAACACTCGAAACTCCACTGACCAAGGAACTGGCTAAACTGAAGACTGAGCAGGCCCGTCTGAAGGAGATCGCTGGTTCTTTCACAATCTCTCATGCTATATCCACAGAAACAGCCATTAGCCAATCACAAGGGCTCTCTGAGGGAGTCCAAGATCCAGAGAAGAAGCACATAGAGGTGGGCAACGGCGAACTCCTCCAGGAAGTCAAGGAGGGCGGATACCAAGAACAGAGAGATTTAGAAATGGAGTCGGTTGACTAATGCTGCCAATACTGGGAAAACTGTCTGGTTCATGTGAGATTCACAGCAATAAAAACAAAAATGCTGGCTCTCTGTTCCGTGTCTGATGCTGATATTTCATGATTCAAGAAAAGGTTTATTTTAGCACCTGCAACAGGCCAACTACAACTACTAAGCAGTTTCATGGCTTTTCTAACACACAGATCTAAAAGTAAAGAACGTTTGGACACCATGGACATGATTCCTATAGAGTTGCAAAACAGAAGGAACTATTTCGGCTGATTCTAAGCAGGGCTGAGACGACAAAGGATCTGCTCACATCTGCGAGAAAAAAATAAAACTAAAGCTGTGTCCCAAATCCATATTGCATACCAATTCTAGACAGTATTATGCTAATCATCCTAATAGTATATTGATTTAAGAGTTTGTATAAACATCATGGCTATTTAAACTTCACAAATAGACACTGAAATGTTTTTTGTTAGGATTTGACACTTTTGCTTCTTTGTTTTCCAAGATTTTTCTGGAACTGTTTCACCACCACCGATAATTAGTTTTATTATTTTTCCTGCCGAACAGCTCGTCCATTTCCTCTGTGCACCGTGAGAGAACACTGTCCATTAACAGCACACTCAAAGAACAACCGCATTCAGTATGCATATTATCTGGCTGAATATACTTCATTTAGTCACTTTGTGTTTTTATGTCCTTTATGCAAACTGCAACACTGCATGACTGCAAATGGATACTATCAATATTACTTTAATATTACTTCATGTGTATGATTACACACGAAGATCAGTTTGCAGAGTACCCCTTTAAACTGAGCTTCAACAGCAACTCTTCTGTTTTCCTATTTGCCCAGAATGGACTTTGAGAGAACGCAGAGCCTGTTTCACTCCGCTGCACTGATAAGAAGTTAGATATCTTATGAAATGATTACAGGTCCCCATTCAAACAGAAAATGGCTGACGGAGCAGACCCGACGGCAGCCTCTTGTGTGAAAGCTCTCACAGCCTTTGTTGAAAATGGAAAAGCTTTGCTGGACCTTGCCGAGAAGGAAAGCAGGGAAGGTAGGTAGCATTTTATGGGGTTAGACAAGCGCACGTAAAAATAGACATGCAGACGCCGTGTTCTGTAGTTGGCAGGCGTTTTATGGACGCACCACGAGTGGGGGCAGCAGGAGTCCTGTCAATCATTAGACATAAATAATGAGGCAAAACAGAATGCTACACACTAACTTTGCTTACTTTATCTCATGTAGGCTCTCTACAGGAATTCATCAGGCAGAAAATTCGTATCGAGTTAAATCAGTCCCTGCTGGGTCTGATTGAAGCCGCTGCAGCTTTGTTCAGAAGGTTATCATGAGTACACATAGTATATGAACAGACTATACCTGCAAAAGCTTTTAATAATTGTAATGTCACTGTAAAGATCTATTGTAAATGAGTATATAGAGCTTCATAGCACCACAGATTCAGTTTTGACAAGCAGATATGAGGTATTTACTTCCATTTTTTCTAATTTCACAGTTTGTCTGTTAAGAGGAAAAAGGATGCAAAGGACCTTTGGAGAAAAAACAATCAGTAAGAGCTGGTGCTGAAACAAACAGTCTATTAATTACTTGGCCAAAAGAAAATTAATGAAGGATATTTTTTGTGATCAATTAGTCTGCCCTGGTCATCAAATATCCACAACATAAATTTTAGTTTTCATGTCTAAAAAAATACATTTTGATATATTTTTCAGTTTCTTAATTACAATGCCAAATACTGGAGGATGTAGACTATCTTGAGTCATTAAACCTACCATAACTGACACCCTGATGCAGTAAAAATGTGCTGAGAGACTCCTGACTGTGTGACAGTACACCTTAACCCGTGCATTCATTAATTTCATTCAGAAAACCACAGTCCCTAGAAACTGTAACAGTAACAAAAACTTTGTTGTATGTCTCCAGCTGTGCTGCTTTACAGGCTGCTGTGCAGGACTTTCAGCAACTAGAAGTGAGTTACTGACATGACAGATATTTTCAAAAACATTCTCATCAGGACCACTGCGAGAGCGTTTTGTTTTTACTGACTGCGGATGTAACAGGTGCAGTGGGATGCCTTTCTGCAGCATTTGGATGATGAGTTACAACTGGATGGGGACCATCAGGCAAAACGTATTTCACCAGACACCTCTCTCGTCAACGCCATAACAGGAGAGTAGGTTTGATTCATTTCTTTTCACACACCCATAATTGCTGAGAAATTAAACTGTAAATTTAGAAATGGCATTATCTGTGAAAACCTTTGTGTTTTGCAGGACAGTGACATTAGAAAAATATCTTGGCAAAGGTAAGAAGATCCTGCTTGTGTTAATCCGTCAGTTCTCCTGTCTACTCTGTCGCCTCCATCTTAAAGATCTGGAGAAGAATCAGGTAAGCATGAGCCACTGGAGAAATTATGTTCAATACAGTTTCACCAGTGCAGACAGATCCTGCAACAGCCTGCAAAATTCTAAGTATCACAAGATCAATCTCATTCTTTAAATTCAACACATTTAATTCCACTCTAACGAACACACTGTGAAATAAACAGTAGTTTGCTCTCAGATCCAAAAACAGTTTAAAAACACGTTTAATCATCTACAGTGTTGCTATATTAATGCTTTCCATAAGAGGCAGTTATTTTAGACTTACTATGAAAATTACAACCTTTTTTTTTAATAAAAATAAAATAGGAGATCTGGAATAAACCCATGGAGGAACTGAATAAAATATCTGGTCATTTTCTACACCTCGCTCTTTTTTTTTTTTTTTTTTTTTTTTTATATAAACACAAGCATTCACCACTGTCCTTCCACTGCATTATGTTTCTAAGATGGATAACTTTGAAAATTCTGCTGTTACCCAGCGGGTTCAAACTATAACAAATCTCATCCGGTATTAAGAAACAAATGATTTTTTTTTTTTAATGTAGTAATGTGCAGTTAAAAGGTATTTCATCATCCTCATTATCATCCTCTATATGTGACACTATTTTTTAGAGGTCTCTGGATGCACACTCAATTGAAGTGGTGGTCATTTCATTTGGCTGTCAGGAGGGAGCGTCACACTGGCTGCAGGAGACCGGTTGTCAATACGACATGCTTTTGGACCCTGATAGGAAGGTCAGACGTCAAGCAACAATATATCAAATGCATATTTCCTAGTCTATGTTTATGGCCTCTATTTTCTCACATTTAGCCAGTTCCTTGGCCAAGTGACTAATGGGGACAATGATTTTTGAAATTGGTCCGGTATTGAACAAGAGCACTGCAGCCAGCAGCTGCAAAATGGGCAAAATGGGCTGCATCCCTCTGTGCATGTTTGGTTTTTTTTCCACTGACAAGCTCAGATTGTGTCTGACAACATTATGGAAAAGAATACTACAGAGACACACCTTTGTTAAAGAGTAAGATCCTTTTTATTTAGCCAGAAACAGCTGCTATATCACTCTCACCAAAGCCACAAGACTCCATTTACACAAACAGTAATTTCATTAGAAAACACTTCATCCAAAAAAACAGTAATTACTGGACAATGGAATATTTGAATTTAGAATATTCCTTGACTGCCTTAGTGTGGGCGGAAAAAAAACATGATTTTTGTACACAGCCCTGGCTCTGTAGATGGAAAAAGTAAAGTGTCTCATACCGAACCACACAAACACTATTCCAGACAATTAACAACATGCTCATGCACAGGACAAGGGGACGGGGAGTGGAGATTGTGGGAGTGAGTGGGACAGTATAATCTGGCATGCTAATGTCATGTAATCACATTGTGAAGAAGGCAACATGGCAATATCCACAATCTTTCTCCAGAATGACTCACCCAACTCTTAACTCTGTTGGGTGTTGCAGATGTATGGAGCATTTGGCCTGGAAGCATCTCTGAAGAAAGTATTAAACTTCAGTAACATGCTGCTCTATGCTGAATATGTGGTGGACAACATGGAGTTTCCAAGAGGGCTTCCATCGATTCAAGACGACATGTTTCAGGTAAAATGATGCTTGGAGTTTCACGCATACAGACATTGGAGGTGGCTGCAGCAGAACTTGTTGTGCCCTTATGCATGGCATGTTAAGTCCCAGTTCTCCAGTGAAACTTCTCATTTACCCAACAAAAATATTATAATGATGGGCAGTGCATGTGGCATGTGTAAATGTGTGTAACTATGGGAAAGTGAAGCAAAAAGGGACCTCTGAGTTCAGATAATGGTATATTTTCTGATAACATGTCCATTCATTCATAAATAATTCATGACTTCTATTCAAAAATTTTCCATTCACCAATTGGGTTGTTAATTGTTCCAAATATTTTCTCCCACAACCACTTTAGTTTTTACATCTGCACAGAAAGTTTCTTCAGATTCGTACCTAATTCTTGATTGTTTTTTTTCCCCCTCTGTCTTTCTCAGCTGGGAGGCGACTTTGTTTTGGACGAACATGGGAGGGTGCTGTTCTCTCACTGCTGTCAGAGTCCCATAGACAGACCCTCAGTGGAGGACATTTTATCTGTTGTGTGATGAAATTCCTTCATGCACTACACAGATGAATTATAGCAGAACAGAAACAGGTGATGGCAGCTGATAAATTTACTAGTTTAGAATAGTTACTGCCAGGTCAAGCTGTGTACTGATAAATAATGTGACTATCAGCTTTATGCAAGAAACTGAAGTTTCAAATTGTTGAAAACAAATATGATATGACTGCTGTACAATTAACCGAGTCTTACTTTTATAACAAAATTGACTGAGCTCACTTTGTAGTGAAAATATAATTAATTACATGACTGTCTTTAACAAAGACGTATGTAGAGCATGGTCTTATGGTTCCTAGTTATAAGCTTATACGATCATTTTCAACTGACTAAATGATTTCTCATTGGTTTACACTGTGGAAACATACTTCAGTTATAGTCAGTGTGGTATAACATAACCATCAAGCTTTCTCTCATGTTTTACCTTTGAAAACCACATACAGACACTGCAGACAAAATAACACTCCACAATTTAATGCAACTCAATGGAAACCCCCTGCAGCAAATTTCAGCTTTGTATAGCTAATAAAGATGAGATTGAGACTGTAGTCTGTGCTGTTGTTGTACTTGATTACCTTTGCAAGCACTCCTATTATTTTGTCCACCACGATCTTTTGTCCAATTCTAACAGCAGACATTATTGTAACAAAATCAATAATGCTATGCAATAATTATAGTGTGAGGTAAGTGGGGCTGCACCAAGGAATTATTTCCGTTATCGATTAATCTGCCATTTTCCATCATTCCTGATCAATGGATGAATGGATTTGCTTTTAAATGTACAAATGAAGAAGAATAAAAAACACCATATCCTTACACTTGAGAAGCTGGAACCAGGTAAAGTTATCTTATATCTTTCATTCTGAAATGTGCTATGTTTGGTGCATGTTTACATTACGCTACATTATGAATACCGAGAGTGTATATGCCTTGTATATTTCTCAAGCTACTCTGGGTTTGTTACAGGGCTCAATAAAATAATTTAATAATACAGCAAACATAATGTATTAACTCAGTTTGATAAGGCAGTTTATCTCAGACAAACTGAATTAATTAATTATCTCAGAAACGTGAATTAAGAACCACAGCTATGCTAGTTGCCCTGTTAGGCTGTTTGCAACTTATCCTGTGTAGAATATGAATGTCTAACAAATTTCATGGTTATCCATTTAGTAGTTGTCAAGATTTTTCACTCAAATCCAAAACTTCAACCTCATGGGGACAGTGGAGAATAAATCTGGGATCACCAAGTCATTAAGATTCTTCCTCTGGGGAGCATTAAAGTCTATACAATATCTCATAACAATTCATCCAACAGTTATTAAAACATTTCACATAAAACCAAAAGTGTGATCTTGCTGGTGGCGTTAGAGGTTAAGTCAGGGCTTCACCAAGTCATTGGGATTCTCCCTCTGGGAACCATGAAAGTCTGTACAAAATTTCATGGAAACATGTACAGTTAACCTAACCAAGCCAACCATCCATAATGCCAGTGGCATGGCTTAAAAAAAAAAAAAAAGAAAAAAGGAATACTTGGGGAGAGAGTTTCTGGAAGGTGCATTCGTGTAAACAAACATTTGTGCAACAGAGTGCTTTGCAGCTTATGTATTAATTCAGTTAATTAAAATAGTCCTGATTAAAATATTGGAAAATATCCAAACATGTCCTCTGAAGAGCAGGAGCAGCCCATAGCTACATGTCTTCCCCTAGATCCTTGTATATGATAAAAGGCAGCATGCATGATGTTTGCTCAATTCCTTGAAAAGATGGCCAGCAAACTCAAGGCTGAAAAAGAAAGGAGGACTTTGATCAACACCGGTTCCTCATTCATCTCTTTAAAGACGCATCTATTATTAGACATTCTCAGAGTGGCGCTGCTTTAACAGACACAGCGTCTTATGCCAAATATTAGATTATCAGCAGAGATGGCAAATGTGGACAAACTTATCGAGCACGTAGGGGACTTTGGGCCTTTCCAGAGGAAGATTGTTGTACTTGGTTCATTACCGTTAATACTCTTTGCTTTTGTACTTGTCGGGGTTGTTTTCTTAGGGCACACTCCAGATCACTGGTGTTGGAGTCCTGGATCCAAGCGCCTCCAGGAGGAATGTGGCTGGACAGACCTTGAGGTGCGGCAAGTCACAGTTCCCCGCTCTGAACAGTCAGGATCTTTCAGCAGCTGTGAGAGGTTTGGTGGAGACTGGAGCAAAAGTCAAAACAATTGTGATGGACTTGACTGGCTGCTGACTTCTAATGCTACCGAGCTGGTGCCTTGTGACAGCAAATGGGTGTTTGATAAAAGCCACAGCACTATTGTTTCTGAGGTAGGTACATTTTCTCTCTGCCTCTTTCTACATAAACAGTAGCAGAAATGTGAAATATAAGGTTGCACATGCCATTTTACAATGCCAACAGAGAATGTATGTGTAAATACACTCTCTATGAAGGTTAGTTGTTGCTGTTATATTAGATTTTTATCCTTCAGCTGTACCAAATACGTCATATGTAATAGTCATGTGATGTAGCTCTGTTTACCAAAGAGCAAGCTGTGTTATCATGAGACATTTTAGAGAATTCCTCTCTTGACAATTTCTTGTATTTCTTGTGTCAGAAAAGTTTGGCAGCACTTTGAAATGTTTTCCTGGGTGTAAACTTTTACTTTGTCAAAAATTAGTGTCATAATCTCCATTATTTTAGAATTATCCAAGATTAGTTTTGGTTTTGGATGAAATGTCTCTCAATTTTTTTCCTCCTAGTTCTCATTGGTGTGTGAGAAATCCTGGCTTGGTGATCTGAATCAAGTTTTCTTGGCACTTGGATTTTTTATTGGAGCTTTTGTCACTGGCTGCCTAGCTGACAGGTCTGTTATGTACCGTTTAGTTTCAGTTCTTCCCCCTCAGTTTTCACTGATAAGCATATGAGTATTTAAATTACTTTACACATTACTAATACTATACTATTTTCACAGGTTTGGGAGAAAGCCATGTTTCATTGCATCAATGCTTGGCCTTGGTATCTCAGGTGTAGGGGTCATGCTGTCACCATGGTACCCGCTACTGCTTACTTTTCGATTTCTACAAGGGTTTTGTGGAAAGGGAGCATGGATGGCCACCTATGTACTTGGTATGTTTAAAACAACACTAGAGCTCGTGTAAGAAACAATTCCCATTTGTCTTAATTTCTGAATGGTTAGGGTATGTCTCCAGTCTATGTAATGTGCCCAAAAATGATGGAAAGGCAACTGTGTGTGTGTGAGTTACAAGACTTTTATTTAAAAAGGACACAGAGGGTCTTATTCTATTTATGGATGTCAGTTAGATCCCCCTTTACATTCTGCATCAACGTGTGTTTTGGGTGACTGGATGGCAATCGGTAGTGCTTGACCACATGAAAGTACGACCACAGGTGAAATAAAAGCAGCAGCAACATTACATAGCATCAGATTGCAATCTGCTCTCAATGTGAAAACTGGAGACACTTATTAATACCAGGTGTAAATGTAGATCTAGATTCTATCTAGTTATGTAATCATAACTAGATTCAATCAGGATACGAGGCACATTTTAATGAAGGTGTAAAGGGGGTCTTATACTGCCTGATACTAAAATTTTCTAACTTATACCAACCATCTGTGTTTTGATAAATACATGTGCAAGAGGTTTGTCTTGCTGCTAAAACATATAATCTTTTTTGTTGTAGTGATTGAGTTCTTTGGCTCAAACAACAGGAAATTTGTGTCCATGGTGAGTCGAACTTTCTACTCCACTGGCATGGTCATCCTGCCTGGTCTGGCTTACTTCCTGTCCTCCTGGAGGACTCTGCAGCTGGTCATGAGTCTACCTTGTCTCTTGTTTATCTCATACCACTGGTATACATACATGGATTGCTTCATAAATGACATGTTTTATTTATCTGCATGGTACCTCTGAATCTGATGTTGAATCAACGTACACGTGTGTTTGTTTTAAAGGATTGTTCCTGAATCTCCACGGTGGCTGATCTCACAAAAAAGAACTGCAGAGGCCATGAAGGTTGCTGCGAGTATTGCAAAATGCAACCAGAGATCTTTACCGCATAATTTTCCAGAGGTGTGACAATATTTGAAAATGCTGTGTACTCTGCTTACATCTTTGTTTACCTTAGGAACTGTGCCAAATAAAAGCAAATCTCAAAATCTGATTAAGAGTCCAATATAATATCTTTCAGATATTTCTTTCAGAGGAACAGAAAGAAGTAAATCCTGCATCAATAATGGATTTGTTTAGGACACCACATATAAGAAAAAACACACTAATTTTAATTTATGCCTGGTAAGTGAGTTCGATGCAAGTTCTTGTGATTTCATATTAAGTGATTTCCTTCTACATGGTGCTTTAAAATCCTATATTGATTGCTCCTGGAGGATCTGCTAATAATTTAAAAAACACTATATTCCTCTCATCCAGGTTTACAAGTACCATTGTGTTTCAAGGCTTGATCCTGCGGCTAGGAATCACAGGCGATGACATCTTCTTGGATTTCTTTCTCTCTGCTGTGGTGGAACTTCCCACTGGCCTTATCTTCTACTTGCTGGTTGACAGAGTTGGCCGACGCTCCCTTATGGCCATCACCAACTTCACTGGTGGCATCGCCTGCCTCATAGCCCCTTTCATCTCCATGGGTATGTACAGCTGATTGTGAATGTGGCACCAGGTGAACAATTGGAAACTGATTCTGATTATTTATGAACAATTATAGGTGATGTAAGTTCTTGATTGATAAAGTGATTGATGATTCCACTTGCATCCAATTTCCATCCTGCATTTTGTTTCTTTTGTCTTTTCAACAGATTTTGCCTGGTTGAAAAAGACAATTGTAATCATCGGGAGGTTTGCTGTTGCCATTGGATTTGAGACCCTGACCTTTGCAAACATAGAGATGTATCCCACACCTCTGAGGTATGAAACCCATGACTGTTTCTAAATACAAATTTGTTTTTTATGTGCTGTGAAAAACAAAAAAACAATGTGTGCGCATCACACTAACAAGTACAGAACTGGATAAACTCACACTACATGTTATAATCAAGTCTTCCTCCACAGCCAATATGTATAACCCAATGGTGACACTGTAAGGATCACTTGAACAATTGTCTGTTGTACAAAGTCTCAGTTATATGACAATCAATCTGATAAGTTGGGGAGACCAATTTGGAGTTAAAATAAGGCTTAATCTGTTCAGTGTCTGTCCAGCTTTATACTAACCATACTAATCTCAAAACAAAGGTAACATATTCTAAATGTTGTAACGGTTTGTGGTTTGATTTGATTTTCAAATTTCTCACAGAAATTTGGGTGTATCACTGTGTTCATCAGCCAGTGACTTCGGAGCAATTGTAGCCCCATTTCTGCTCTACAGACTGGCCACTATCTGGCAGGAGCTGCCTCTTTGTCTTTATGGTAAATTTTAGCCTCCCTGCCACCATGTTCTTCAAATACTCTTAGCTCATTTAAACAATGCATGGAGAAATTTCAAAATTAATAATTTAAGAAATATTTCTAGAGTAAAAAGCACCTTACATTTGTTTCAGGTGTGATGTCAGTAGTCTACAGTGGATTGGTGACAAAGTTGCCTGAGATGACTGGGGTTGCCCTGCCAGAGACCATAAAGGATGTGGAGAATCTAACAGGGTAAATGGACTCTATTAACATGACATTATTAGATCTATTTGTGTTCATCATTATTAGCTGACACTCTTTTCCAGAGAAGATTATAGTGAGTGCAACAGTAACAACAACCTAACAAACCAAAATTCACAGATTGGCAATATTATGTGGAACCAGTACTAAGCAGTGTGAAACCAATGACAAAAAGACAACAAAACAACACTGTTTCCAATATAAGTTGGAAGAGTATAATAGAAAAGAGAAAGGTAAATAAATGAAGCAGAAAAGTGCTTATGGTACAGCAGAAAGGTGTCAAGAGAGGGGAAGATGGCAGGAAAGGTGCAAGAAAAGGTAACAATCAGTGACATCTGATTTACCAATGGTAAATCTAGATTTACCATTAGGCAGGTGTAACAGAAAGGTTCATGTTTTAATCCTGAATGCATCTCTCTTGTGTGTTTGTGTTTTCTGGACAGGGGGAAAGACAAGTCACAGGATGCAGAGAGGAATGGCTCTATTATGTTATTGAAGCTATGAAGACTTTGAAATTTATAGGTCTATTTTCTACATGTGCTGTTTACAGTACACATGATATCCAAGTGTAGTCTGTTTGTTAGATTTACAGCCAGTGTAGAGTACTGTGAAATGTACTATGGTAGTTGTTATTATATTATATTAGATATTCTGAGGCTGTAAAGGTGTTAACTAATGAACTGCACCGAAAGGAAATCAACTGAAGAAAGGATCCAAGTCTTTGAAACCTCACACCTCAACAATGCTGATTTTCCTCTGTCAAATTATGCTCATTTAGACCTATTAGACTTGTGTTATAAATCCAGTGCACCCATTTCATTAAGAGCAGCGCACTTTCGCTCCTCCCAAAAAACCAAACTCACTGGCTGCTTCATGTGTCACGTTCAGCTCACTGCAGTCCAGTGTGCCATCAATTGCAAAACCCCTGGTCAAGCCAGCCACCACTTGGCTTTTGATGCATGTAATGCTGCATGGAGCAGCTAAAAAGGACCAGAGAGTTGCATTTCAGCAATCCTTTCTCACATTTCATATACCAAATAAAAACAGCATTAGTTTTTCAGTTGAATTAGATTTAAACTTCAAGGAAATCCATTAAAAAGTTAGTGTTTTTTTGTTTGTTTGTTTTTTTAAATCAGTGAGTAATCATGTATGATAGTGTGAATGTGAAAAATGATCTGGTTGCACCTGTGATCGACTATGTTCTGTCATCTGTGTTGCCAAAATTTACTTATCTGATAGTAACAAATCTTGTATTACTTGTCTCTCTTTCTCCTTACCAAAGAGCAGTGTACAAAAGATTGAGCTAGCAGCTTCTCGTTTTTAGCCAGCGCAGTCGCCTTGAGTTGAAATGATAAATGTTGCCAGCAGCAGGTCATATCAGATGTCACTAATCAATGTTAACTCTGTAAGAAACTTGATAACAGGCCAAAATAAAACTTGGGTTTGTCTGCTCTCTGAGGGCTGGTGTTTGCACTCAGCCAAACATTGTTTATGAGGTGAAAGAAGCACCACATTGTAACACCACTGTACAGCTTGGTGTTGACTGGGTGTTGTTGTAGTTCCAACAACTCAGACAGAGTTGGAAGTTAATCTGCATAACTGATATGTCTTCTCTTTAGCTGACTGCTTCATGAATTTCAGGAGTCGCATCCTTCCAGTCATTCATATCTGATCAATAATTTAAGATGATTAACTTCATAGTTTTGATGACATTTCTTCATAACGTCAATCCCACATGTAAGTCCTGCTTCTGGAAATACTCACTAGCACACCAAATGCACTGTTTACTTGGTTTAAAGTTTCCTAAAAACTACAGTGCCCAGTTGTTTTCAAAAATTATTTTGTCTGTTGAAAAATGTATTAATTTCTCAGTTTTTTGAATCTTTAGTAGGAAAACATAGGCTTGGGCTGAGAGTCAAAGACAGGTTGGAGAAGTCCAAAAGTTTTGACAATTTTGTAGGTGAGTCCTCTCTGCCTGTGCAACTGCTACAACACACCATGCACTTGTTTCCAAAACTTAGATGACATGCATATTCTCAACGCAAACTTTGGAAACATGCTCTCTATAGTGGGTGGTGCTACAGCTAAATTCAAATAACTATAACTCAGTGGTTCCACAGAGGACTTCAGCATCCTCCAGAAATCATGGCTACATCAGTCAATTTAAAGCTGATGCTGTTTTAAATTTTCTTCACTGCGTTTCTTTTGTTAAAAAAATGGAAGATTATGTAACCTTGGTAGATCTTTGTACTCTCTTCTATGTCACAAAGGCAAATAAAAAATAATACGCTGATGGATTGTAGCCTCATACATGTTTCTCAAATGGATCACCATGCAGAAAATATGTTTCTCTGCATTTGCCAACATCCAGACAACAATAACATTGATTGTTCAGTTTTTGACTACTATACTGTATATCTAATTAAGGGTTGGTTTTGTTAAAGCTTTTGTTCCATTGTGAGTCTACGCAGAAAGCTACAGAGCAGCCAACAAAAGCTGCCCTACATACATAGTGCTGACTGAATGGGAAGACCATAAATTATGTTGAAAATCACTAGTATGCTGCATGAGAAGTGGGATTCCCCCAAGCGTAAATATCCGTGTCGCTGAGAAAACGAGGACGGATGTCTCTCATGGTGTTTGTGAAAATGTCTTTGAGACTCCTTCACACTGTCGGCATCACATGATGACTTCTGGAGCATGGTTAAAATATATTAGAAATAGTTAAATATATGAAAATAGTTGAACCAGCAAACTCTAGTACAACTCTCGTGCAAATTATATGATTACAATTAATGACAAAATGACAGATTAAACTCATAAATGACAGACTAAATTAATCAGTGACTATAAAATAAAATTTGTTGGTGGACTAGAGAGATGGGAATCATTTGCTTGTGACAGATACATGATTAGGAAACTGTTTGCCTCACATAACACAGATCCACCGACCCGTTAAATGAGGGCAGAGGGATGTGGGGGCTTGAGGAGGGGATGTGAATGTGGGGATAAAGTAGGTAATTATGATTAAGAACTCACAGCACAGTACGAAGAGTTTATAACTAATACGAAATAGATGGAAGAAGGGGTGGGGTCCTAACAGATACAATATCCAGGACAGATAAGAGCTTTTCTGTCAGAGGATATTCCTCTCTGTGTTTATCTGGAGAAAATCTGCATCAGCAAGTCAGATAGAAACTTTTAATTTAATTAGTGAAAAATGCCGGAGGAGGAAGAACGAGAGAAATTAGCCAAAGTCATCAGACAGTGGAACAACAACAGACTGGACTTGTTTGAAATAAGCCAACCTGATGAGGTGAGTTGCCTGCAGACATCAGACAGGGTTCATAAACCATAAAAGTTCTAAGTTGGGTTAACCTTGATTTTCTATATGACTTTAGATGAACTTGCATTTCTAAAAACTTATCATCCACCCAAGAATATTTAACTACTGTTGTAATATACTTTAGTATGAAATAGATTTGAGGTTAAGGGATGCTACTTGAGTATTTCCATTTTGTGACATTTTTTACTGTCACTGCATTCATTTGGCTGGTATATGTAAGTTAATCATTATTGCCATGTCTTATTTAGTATTTCATGTTTTATCTAATACCTTATATATTTCATATTTCAATGCTAAAGTGTCCATGGGCATCTTGTCTCATTTGTTGCTTTTCTGTGCTGTTTATTGTAGTAAATTTAATAATGTATGTGTTGAACTGTTGATTGACCAAACAAGCAATCTGTCTTGTCTGTGAGAAATTATAATGGAATTTTCCACAACTTTTGAACATGTTGTAGACTTCAACTGACAGTGGACACAATGGAGTTGTAATTATGCAAAAAGACTGAGAATATACAACTGAGAATAGCAATAGAAATACTACAGAAATCAAAATACTACCACTCCTAACACTACTATGATAGCAGTTAACAGTGCTGATCAGTGTGTTAATCATTGTTATAGTGTTTGGTGCAATTTACCCCTTCTCTACCACTTTGATCTGAGCTACAGTTGATCTTGTTATGACTATATAATTTTACAGTGTCTGTGCTGGGAATTGGTGTGGTGAAGGTGTGGGTAGGAGCCATACACATGGCTCTTAAAATGCTTATGCTGGCCCTCGAATTGAAACATACATTACGTTTGGTTTATTCTGTTCTGCCACATTTTCCTCTTTTGCCTCCCAGTCTTCTGTGTTTTAATACATGGCAAAAGAGAAAAATTGCATTAAAGTCCCATTGGGCTCACTCCCTACTGAACATAGGCGCACTTATCCAAGTTGAAGAGTCGATTACATCACATGTTTCCTGTTAAGCTTGCTCCGGACTGCATTACTGTTTAAATTCAGATTTAAATCTCAATGAATGGTTGATTGTTGCAGTCAGAGAAAGACTGTGAGCTATGAAATGTGCAATTTAATAGACTAGAATTTATGTATTCTATGCAATATGATTTCTACACTTAAAAACTAAAAAAGTTCTTCCTTTTCTGGCAGAACTTGGAGTTTCATGGTGTGATGCGCTTCTACTTTGAGGATCATGTTGGAGGAAATGTGGCCACAAAGTGCCTGCGTGTTTGCAGCACCTCCTCAACTCACGAGGTTATCAAAACTCTGTCAGAGAAATTCAGGCCTGACATGAAAATGCTGACCACTGATTATTCCCTATACGAGATCCACAGCAATAAAGGTAATCACTCGACTCAGGTGATGCCAAGAGAAAGGCTTGCATTTAGATTCTGATTTAGATTCTCAGCCTGGCTGCTTCTTTTCCTCTTTGGTGGGACACAGAATTAATAATTTCTCATACTGTATATTGTTAAGAAGGACATGACATTACTGTATTTTTTAGTGTTGAAACCGTAAGTTATACCATCATGTAGTGGGTCAATCAGCAACAACTTTGATAATCAATTAATCATTTACGAATCAAAATTTTCTGGTTTCAGCTTGTCCAATATGTCCAGCTTTACTGTCTCTTCTCAACTAGACTAAACAATGAATTGATTAATTCTGGACATTTTCAGTGATACTGAAAATAACTGTTAGTCCCTAAATTTTTAATTGAAAACAGGTCATGAAACATATAAAGCAGTGTGCCAAAAATAGCACACATATATCTGTTCAGCGTTTTTAGGTAAAGTTGGTGATATTGTAATAGTTCAGACGATTTAAGAATATGCTCTGACAATTTTTCTGTGTTTTGTATGTGGACTAAGAAGGCAAACTGGATCTGGATGAGAGGCCTTTGGTTGTACAATTAAACTGGACCACAGACAACAGAGAAGGACGTTTTGTGCTCAAGAAAGA
This sequence comes from Chaetodon auriga, assembly GCF_051107435.1. Lineage (NCBI taxonomy): Eukaryota > Metazoa > Chordata > Actinopteri > Chaetodontiformes > Chaetodontidae > Chaetodon > Chaetodon auriga. The sequence continues at coordinate 6,676,814 of NC_135087.1, forward strand.
CAGAGAGAGTGTGGAGGTAACACTCAAACCATTAATCAAGTCTGCAGTTTCACTCTCTCTTTGCTCACACATTATCTCATATCTATGCTCTTTTCATGTGTTGAACAATAAAGGAAAACTGTCACGAGAAGGAAAAGGGAGGCGTGATCCAAAACTTCAAGAGAACACTGTCAAGAAAAGAAAAGAAGAAAGAGAAGAACAAAACTAAAGCAACTGACAAGGTTTCAGAGGAGGACAATGGGTAAAATGTTACATCGTTCACTATGAATTTTTGTTTTCCAGACTACTGGCTTCAGGCCTCCCTTACCATCAGAATAACATCCGCCCCTTTAACCAAATATCCAGGTCAACTGAAAAGCCACTGAGCAACAACAGCATGTCTCACCATGAGACAAAAAAGCGATGCACAGAAAGCAAAAAGCAACAGAGGCAGACTGCCCCGGGTCAGTAATCTGCAAACTGTAGAAAAATAGAAATGATCATAAACAGTAGAGTCTAATGAATAAATTCATATTATATAATACGAAATTTGTTTTTTTAATTCCTCATACAACTTCTCTTTGCTAAAATACAGGAGAAAAGCACACAGGAAGTCTTCATCTTGATTTTACTGATAAAAATGGATTACCAATTGAAATTAAATTCTGTGGTAACTGTGAGTATGACACAAAGCATTATTTTCCACTTTGATGCCTGTCAGTTGTAAGCTCACTCTCTTCACTCTCATGATGTCCTCCTGCCCCCTGCTGGTGTCTTTTACATTTCAGCTCAGGAAGCCTTCCTGTCTGCAGTCATAAATTACACCAACAGCTCCACAGTTCATTTCAAGCTCTCACCTGCATATGTCCTCTATGCTGTGGGACGCTTTGCTCTGCAACGCCATTACAGGCAAGGCTCTCCACCGTCTGGGCAGCCACACAATGTGACCTCGATTGCAAACAGAATGGTAGCCATGACGGGAAAGGTCATCCAGGCAAGTGCAAGAAACCTCTAACTTTTGTTACATTTACACACAAATGACAGTTTGTGAGCAAACTGAGAAAATGAAGTCATGTCTGCCAGGTGTTCTGTGAGTTAACATGACACTGCTGCTATATTTGCCTTGCAGAGGCAGCAGGCCATCGCGGGCGCTCTTGCCTTCTGGATGGCCAACTCCTCTGAGCTTCTAAACTTCATCAAGCATGACAAAGACCTCAGCCTGCTCACACAGCAAAGTCAGTTTGATCTGTCCCACCTGGTGCACAAGGCTTACAGGTACAGACTACAGATGTGAACATGGAGATTCAGTGATTTTGAAACCAAACTGAAACTGCAGCATGCTCAACAGAGCCTTCCATCACCCATCAAATGAGTCACTGTGACGTGTCAGCAAAAGTGCACTAGCGTAGCAACCCTGAACTTCCAAACCTCAGCAGTATACACAAGCACTTCAGCACTGTTTCTTCAACATGCAGTTTTTCTATCTTCTTTGTAAGCAAAAGCTTTGTATAGACAATGAATTATCAACCAATAGTTCACTTATTGCAGATACAACAGTGTTGGCATAAATGGCAGGAGACATGCAAAAACACAACAGAACTTGCAATACAAACATGTTTCGGGGATATTTAGTCCTTATCAAAAGGTTTATCTTATGTGTTTCTGTGAAACTAAAATAAATAGCATTACATAGCTTACTAGCTAAAAGCAATCAGACAAAAAATGCTTGTGCTGATGCATGTTACACATAATGTACAGTGTAAAGTTTTTGTTCATATATTCATGTTTAATTTTCGAATAGTTGCCTGCTACAGTGTCTACAGAATGAATTAAGGAAGCACTTGCCAACTTTCTTGATTGATCCTGAACAACATGGCCCATTGCCAGCTGGTATAGGTAAATGTTTGTTTATTTATAAATACTACAGCAATAATTACATAACTCACTAGACCAAAGTACAAGACTTTTGGAAGAGCTGTAATGCTGCAAAACATTTTGCCTCTTGTTCAAATGCTATAAACGTTTGTCTTGCTTGTTGCAGAGATGGTGCTGAACACCTTGATGAACGCCATGTCTCTTTTACGCCGCTGTCGGGTCAACCCCGCCCTCACTATTCAGCTCTTCTCCCAACTCTTCCATTTCATCAGTTCCTGGCTCTTCAACAAGCTGATGAGCCCAGAGGCCAACACTCCAGGCCTGCGCTCCCACTACTGGGGAGCTGCTCTCCGCCAAAGGCTCATGGCCATCGAAGCCTGGGCAGAGAGACAGGGCCTGGAACTGGCTGCAGACTGCCACCTTGGACACATTATCCAGGTTAGTTCCTCCCTGCACTACATGTCTGAATATTGGTTAAAAAAAAAAAAAGTTTTACACTGCGCTTTTAGAAATATGGAATCAGTGTCAGACTCTACCTCAGAAACTCAGCAAAACCTGTTCTTTTTAAGATGTATTACATGAACTTCTCAGCAAGATAATATATTTCTGAACTTGTTTATACTTTGCAGTTTTTACCTCAGGTTTTAATTATGTGTCAGAGCACATATTTCATTCAGTGCGTGCTGTTAAAATAGCATTGCCTGGCTGTTTCTAGGCAACCATGCTCCTGACCATGAATAAGTACTCAATGAAAGATGCGAAGGACATCCAGAATACCTGTTTCAAGCTGAACTCACTGCAGCTGCAGACGTTGCTAGCTGGCTACCTTTATGCAAGCAATGAGCCTCACATCCCCCCTGTGAGTACTTCTTGTGTATTCTTCAACTACTCTCACACTTGTGTTGTTTCCCCTGTTTGAAACTAACTATAATGCTGTTTTCTGGGACGAATCCATTCTTAATATTAAGAGACATAACCTGTATAAATGAAAGTACTTTAACTAATGAGAGCTCAGGTCAGACCTTTTTTAAGAGAGTATGTACTGTACAGAGTCGATATTTGGGGTATTTAGTGTTCTGCAGCTCTATATAGCAGCAGCATCAACCACAAAACAGGAGCTCAGCAGTATAGATTTCATAATATGAATAATTAACAATGATGAATATGATAATGAATAATACATGCAGAATATAGTAAAGTGAGTTGTCACATCAGCCCAATGCTTTTGAATGAAATATTTCTCTAATATTTTTCTGACTATGAGGTGTGTGAAAAAAAAATTGAATGTGACCACCTATCCCATGTGTCAAAAGCCATGTCACATTCCCCATTAAGCCAATATAACAGAGACATAATTTAGCGAATGGACTGTCTACAAGACAGCACTCACAATACTGCCTCTTGCAGATTCTGGGTTTACCATCCAAACAACAACTGCATCAATCTAGTAGGAAATATGCAACAAACCCAATTCAGCCCCTCACGGTTAGACAACATCTGAATTCATATTTGACCACCATGAATATGAAAGCAAATGCAAAAATCAACCCCAGTCTGTGCCTCTAATGGAGCTACAGTTGAGCCTCTAATTAAGCTCTCAACTGTATTATTTTTATTCTTGTTATATTTTCAGGCACAATAATTCATTTTTGTTTGGGTTAGGATAGGTTAGGTTAACAAACATACAAATACAATAACAATAAAGAATAACAAGTAAACATAAAAACTATTTTCATGTTATTTGATGGTATAATGTTATTTGGGAGAAATAACAGTGGTATGTTTTGACTGTTATTTGTTTGGTTTTTTTTTTGGTTTTTTTTTTTTTTGGGGGGGGGGGTCAAATATTGCCAGACAGATAACATTAGTTAGCACTGTGACTTGCATGTAGCCTTAATGCTAAAGATAATACCAATATGTAAAAGGTATTCCTTTGGCTAGTGTCAAACAACAACCAAACAAAAGAAAAATTCTCAGCCATGACATAAAATCAAGTTACATGTGATATCAATGCAAACACTGCACGTAAGTAGTTAAGCTAGTTCAATGACAGCCACATAAAAGCACACAGCAACCAGCAAAGCCCAACGGAAATGAAATAATCAACCATAAGACAGCAGGCAAGTCCTAGCTAGCAGCCGTTGGCAGCCTCATAAAACAAGCTTAGCCAAAAATACAAACATCAAGCAAACATAGCAAAAACATCAACTCATATTAAAATATGTTAGCTGCAAATACTTAGCTTGCTGAAGTAAACTGAGAGCGGTGGTCACAGGCTGTCGACAGCAGGTCAGGACACTCGGACAACTCCGAATCAACGCAAACATTTGTGACATACGGAGCAGCTCGCCAACGGCTAACTAAAAGCGTCGCGAGCAGCGGCGGCAGTGGTGGGCGGGGCATAGTCCATTTAAATTTCCCGCCTTCCCTGAAAAGGCTGCGTTCAATACTGCGTCACCCGCGGATGGATATCAATCTTATAGTGCCTATCTCTTAGGTTTTTTTTTTTTTTTTTTGTAACATTACAGTAAAACTGATCGTGCAGCAGGTACAACTTTAACTACCCCAACACATCAATATAGCAATGGGATGTTTATCCAAACTTATGGGAGAACTGCTTCCACTTCCGTTACCAAAATGACAACTACTACTGCAACTGCAACAGTTACTGCCAGTGCTGGAATATAACGAAGTACATTGTAGTGTACTTAAATACAAATTCAAGGTAGATTCAGGATTCAGTACTTTAATGCCATAACTGATTGGATTTAGTTGTCTCACTTCATAAAACCACATTCATAAAGCACATGATATTTTAATTGCATACAAATGTGTACTTGTACAATCCTGAAGTAAAAGTCCTTGCTTATTCTCCATCACTTTCCTGTTAGAGCAGTTTCTACTGAATATACGTATATTACTTTGATGTTGTACTCTTCTCCCTCACCAGGGAGGTCCGTGGTCAGGGTCATCTGCAGGAAGGTCTTCAGTATTTTGCTCAGGGTCACAGCAGGCAGATTGGATGTCCCTTCCCTGAAGCCTTGTCACAGAATGACAAATGCCAATCTATATACCAGAACGACCTTTTCCTGAAATGTTTCCGCTGTCTGATCCACTTGTCATCCTCGCTGCAGGATTTGATCGATGTTGTAGTGACGGCTGCGGAGGCCTGTGCAGACAACCTGATTCGGAGCGAAGGACGGGACATCCAGCTGGAGGAGAGCCTCGACCTCCACCTGCCCTTCCTGCTGCCGGAGGGAGGATACTCCTGTGACTCTGTGAGAGGAATCCCTCCAGGGTTTGGGGAATTTTTAGAGCCAATTTGCCGAAAAGGTAGAGGATATTTGCAAAAAGTCAAAATGTGAAATAAAATAATGTGTTGTGCTGTATCTAAGACAAGCACACCCTTTGTTTTGTTTGATATTTATGTTGAATGACATCCTTCTCTTCCAGGTCTCTGCTCTTTAACATCCCAGCCGAACTCCAAAGGTGACTGGACCGTGTTCTTCAGGAAACCAACTTCTTCTGCAGAGAACACAGACTTGGTAAGAAAAGGCACAGACTGTGTTCTGCTGTTCTGGATGTGTTGAAATATAATTAATTTTTCACATCAAATACAGCATTTCTAGGGATATATTTAATTTCTGTTTTCTTCAATAGGCAGCACAGAGAGAGCCAGAGATTGCAACTATCAGACTGAACAAACCCCTGAACAGTGGGATGGGGGTCAGCATTGTGGCTGCCAAGGTGCTTCGGTTCTGCCACAATGTTTTTTCCTAATTCTGATGTGTTCACTAACTGGAACTATTCAAACATGAAAAATATCTGCTTAACGTCTCAACTAATTAACATCCTGCCTCTTACTTTGCCACAGGCAGCAGGGCGAGGTAACCTTGGGATTTATATCAAATCTATTGTCAAGGGAGGCCCAGCTGAAATGGTGAGATCTAGCACGTTTTTGATTCAGCTGAACTCCAGATGTGACACGTCAAGAATCGTTTGAAAGGAATTAGACAAGAAAATACTGAAATAATGGACAAAATCTCTCCTGACTCTACTTTGTGCAGAATGGCAGGCTAACAGCTGGGGATCAGCTGCTGAGCGTGGATGGTCAAAGCCTGGTTGGCCTCAGCCAAGAAAGGTAGCTACATAACAGCCTCTTATACAATCGGCCGGAAAAAGGTTATGTGTTTAGTCATGCTAGCAGCGTGGCTCTTGGAATGGCACTGACAGTCTCTTGGTCAGTTGTTCCACCACTTTTGTCTAGACTGAAATACCTCAACACCTACTGAATGGATTGCTATTATTTTTTTAATCATTATTATTTTTGATATATATTCATTGCCCCCAGAGGATGATGCTTAATAGCTTTCAGGACTTTCCCTCTTGCGCCTCAATGAGCTTCTGATTCGTGGCTCTGCGTGCAATGTCTCAGTGGATTGCCATGAAATTTGGTGCATACATTTATGTTCTCTTCTGGATGAATAGGTTGTTTGCAGTCACATGACGGTAAATTCAGACAGAGGGCAGGAAATGAAAACTGCAATGGAGTAGATGGAGGAAAGTTCTCATTGGGCAACTTTAGATTAAATTACAAGAGAAAGATATAAACAGAAAATTAGAACATGTGTTGGGTGTGACCCTTACGTTATGCAGAGGAGCGACTTGACTCGTCTTGTTTTAGCTCTTGTTGCAGATAAAGTCATGAAATTCAGGTCATGACGGTCGTCGACAACAGTTTGGTAGGACATACACGTCCAAATACTGAACGTGCAATGGAAAACATTTTTCCTCCGGTTAATGTCATGGAGGTTTTCAGACAGCTGACAAGTGATATCAGTAAAATCCTTACTCATTCAGCCTGAAAGAGATGTGCGTTTTACTCTGAGATCACCTTGACCTTATTAATCTTATATTGATTTAGGGCAGCAGCTATCATGATGCAAACTGGCCCCGTTGTGACCTTAAAGGTTGCAAAGTTTGGAGCGAGCTACCACGGCCTGGGGGCTCTGCTGAGTGAACCAGCCTCACAGCGGATTACAGGTAAACACGGACTAAGTTAAAGCATGTTGTTGTTTTTTCACTTTCTGCTCTTCAGGGCCTCATTACCTTTTCTTGCTTCACAAGGCGAGAAAAGCCGCACTGATCCAAACGGTGAAGTGCTCATGCTGTACAGTGTTGTGGATCCTGGTCCCTCAGAACAGTTCCACAGAAGCAGCAAGAGGAAGAAAGACCAGATAATGCAGAGAGACAGGCAATTTTACCGCTCCAACCCCAACATGACCAGTGGGTGCACTTCTGTTTTGATCACTTACCGCTGCTGGGCACTTACAGTAATGCCTTAATGTGAAATACGTTTAATGCTTGAGGGCCAGTCCTAAGAATAACTCCATTTATTTTCTCTGTATTTCAGCAGGTTTTGGGCCTGAGGATGGAGATGAACCTGCTGACCCTGTTCTGAGAGGGAACAACATGGCTGCTGTCTCCAGCATCAACCTTTGTGCTGATGTGAGGTTTTTCCAGATTTCGCCGTCTAATTCTTTGTAACATTTGTAAAATGTTCAGCTGCTGTGAAGAACAGTG